>NC_084939.1:23000833-23654166 GCF_958298935.1 Phragmites australis
CCCCTCCCCGTCAATTCGTCAGTCGCCACCTCTCCATCCTACTAGCCGCTGCATGGAGCCGGAGCGACAACCAAGTCATCACCCATTGGCCGCCGCATGGAGCCAGAGCGACAGCCAAGTCATCACTCATTGGCCGCCGCCTCTCTGTTAGATGCTTATTGCCATGTTGGTGCAAGCGTATTGAATTGAATATAAACTGGTACTCTGGAACTTTTGTTCTGTTTTCCTTTGTTTAATGCGGAATTGTGTTCCTTGTTCTGTTGTCATGTTCGAATTCGATGCATATGAAATTATGAGTTCTGTTGTACTTGTTGATGGTCATTAGGTCATGTACATCTGAAGTCTTGATTCTCTGAACATCTGAAATTCAGATTCTGAATGTTGTGCACCTCAATTTTTTCCCTTCATATGAGTTTTGAACATGCACGATTTGTTATTTTGTTCTTGCGTGGCTGTTATTTTGTGATGTTCTAAAGCTGAAGTGCTGAACTACTAAATCATAGTATTGCGCTATGTGTACTAATGAAGAGTTAGTACTGATCATAGTTCTATGAAGTATGATTCTATCATGTGTGTAAGTGTGTACTCTGTATTGGTATGGTAATGGTAGTATGGTACTAATAGTTCTATTTATCTATTATTCCTGTGTGGTGGTACATTTTTCATCCATGATTAATGATCATAGTTATATTTTGTGTCTTTAGATTATGACTATTGTATTACTTTGTTAAGTGCTTCTAGTTCTAGTTGGATTATATGAAAATTACTTTGCTAGTTTGTTGAATTGCTGAAAGCCTGAAAGTTTGAACTCTGAAAGACTAAAACCTTGGCTGAATTGCTAAAAGCCTGAAAGTTTGAAACTAAAACCTTGGCTGTTGACTCGCGAGCCTAGCCGAGCTGACTCACGAGCCCAAGCCGAGCCAAGCTGAGCCTATTTTTTAGCTCGGTAACCTACCCGAGTCGAGCCTGGCTCAGCTCACCCTGAGGCGAGCTCATTCAAGCCAAGCCTAGCTCGGCTCCCTCGTTTCCACCCCTACTCATGACGCCAAATTGTTGAGGCTGCTGCCCATACAACACCTCAAAGGGTGTTCTTCCTAGCATTGAATTGTAAGTGGTGTTGTACTAGAAATTGGCAAGAGCTAATTAGGAACTCCACTGCCGCGGATAGGCATGCACAAAGCAACGCAGGTACTTCTCCAAGCACTGGTTCATGTGCTCCGTCTACCCATTGGTCTTGGGGTGGTACACCGATCTCATCTGCAGTTCCGTGCACGCCAGGTGAAATAGCTCCTTCCAAAGCGCGCTCGTAAAGATTCGGTTGCGATCAGACACCAGTGCCTGCGGAAGCCAGTGTAGCTTGTACACCTAATCCAGATAGATCTTGGCCACTTGCAAGGCCGTAAACGGATGCGCCAAGGGAAGGAAGTGTGCGTATTTGGAAATTTTGTCCACAACCACAAGTATCCAATTGAACTGATTGGATAGCAGCAAACCTTCGATGAAGTCAAGCGTGACAACCTGCCATGAGCGCTCTAGCACCGGCAGTGGTTAAAGCATCCCTAGATATTTGGCTAGGTTCGACTTGGCCTATTTGCGGATATGGCACGAACTGACAAACTGCTTCACCGACTCCTTCATTCCCGGCCAGGCGAATGATTGATTTGCCCTCTGGTAAGTGGCTTCAATGCCTGAATGTCCTCCCACTGCCTCAGAGTGGACCGCCCTGTCACATCCCAAATTTCATAAGCACGGCATTAAGTATTCATGAGCATCATTAGCATCAAAATTGAAGATTTGAGCAAGTAATTGATACCATTGCAATTAAGCAGGAACTGTTAACTTTAATAATAAGTGATGTATTGTGAAGGAGCTCACAAATTTGCTGTTCAATATAGGGTTGGAAATTATTTTATAAATTAGTCCATGGCATATGAAGAATATTAGTGAATTTTTTCAGATCTTAGGGATTTAAATTGTAGCCTTAAAAATTGAATCAAGTTAGAAAAGCTTGCAATTTTGAAGAATTTTTAGGTCAAATCAATTAAAATAGGTTGCATATGAATTATAGTTTCCCCACAAAAAATATTCCTAGAATTTTTGAACTTGGAAATATCTTCTTTTGGATCAAAGAAGAAGAAAGGAGATATTTGATTCATATTGGTCACTATTCACATAGGCCCACTTGTCATCCCCTCCCTCTCTTTGCTCAGTGTCGGCCGCCGTCGTTGTTGACAAACATGGCCTGCCATCGAGCCACGTCGTTGGTGCAGCCTTTTTTGACCCTAAACGAGTCCATCACCTTATCTCTCCCTCTCTCAGCCTTCCTCTCCCTCCCTCCCTCACTTCTCTCTCGATCTTCCTCTCTCTCTCTCTCTCTCTCTCTCTCTCTCTCTCTCTCTCTCTCTCCCCATCACTTCTCCTCTCTCTGGCCAATTTTTGCTATTGTTACTGAATGGCGACTACTGAACAATTATTGAATGATAACTATTGAACAACTACTGTGTTGGGCGGGCAGGCGCAGGGGTGCATGGCGTGCAGGGCACTAGGGGAGCACGTGGGCGCGAGGCATTGGGCTGAGCTCGGGGGTTAGGCTGGCTGTGTGTGGGCTGGGGTGTTATTCTACACCCCGGGTATACAATAGAATATGTGTATGTATGTATATATATAGCAAATTTCAACACTTAGTTATTATATATATACACACACACACGGTAGTGTTATTCTACACCTAACACCTAACCCACCCAATCGGACCCCTCCAACCCACTCGCACCACACTCGCCCATTTGCCTTAGCCTGCCCATGCATAGCAGAGCGCACCTCATGTCCCACGTGGCACGCCAACCGCCCCTCGTGCGTGCGCCCTCGCCAGCGCTACTGAACAAACTACTAAACATTACTGAGCACTACTGATATTACTGGACTACTGAACACTATTGAGCACCCAGTAAGCCCAGTAGTTTAGTGTTCAGTAGTTCTGAGTCATAGTACTGATACTACTAAACAAACTACTGACACTAACACAAACTACTGAATAATTTTACCGTGACTTAGATCCACTGAATATTAAACTACTAATACTACTGAATAATTATTAGTAGCTATCCAACTACTGACATAACTACTGAACAACAAAACTACTAATAAATACTGAAAAATTACTAGATGACAACGGCTGGATACTACTAAATAATTAATGGATAACAGCTACTGGACAACTACTGAGTGCGTGGCACATGACGAGCTACACGTGGCGAGCGCAATGCGGGCACGTGCGTGGGAGCGTGATGCGAGTGGCTCATGCAGAGGGCGGCTGAGGTGTGCGACCACGTGGCTTCGCATGGCTGGGCGGGCGTGTGCGTATGGTTGGGCACGGTTGGCGCACGATCACATGGTGCGGCGCGGCTCGGCGAGTGGGCATGTGCGTGCGGCTGGGCTGAGCCGGGGTGTAGAACACCCCAGATGTAAAATAGCGTACTATATATATATATATATATATATATATATATATAATTCTATATTTTCTTTGGAGGGGATTCAAAACTGTTGAAGTTCCTTGCTTAGGACATGCCATGTCATGGGAAACCAATATGATCCACCCAGATCTGGCACGCGCTGCAGCGATGAAGAAGCCACACACATTCTTACTCCACTTCGACAAGGGCTCACTATCACCCTCATCTAAACGAGGACGGGATCGCCATGGGTTACGATCGCTAAGAGCTTTGCCTAGCAAGTCATAATAGAGGTGAGAGCTCGGCCATGGTGATGCGAGGAGGAAGGAGCCACAGAGGAGTAGGCCGTTGGAGGTATGGGTGGTCGCCAGAGTCATGGTGTCGATGACAAAGGAGCCCCTGCTGAAGTTGTGGCGGAAAAGCATCACCCAACGGGGTACGAGGATTCAGCAGTGATAGGTGAACCGAGGGTTCCCTCAGGTGGGTTAGGGTTTCCATGTGGTAGCGCTGGTGTAGCTTTGATCGGTATCCATTGATGGCACGAAATGGATTTTTCGTTTGGAAAAAAGGCATACATAATATTTGTGCAAACACTCTACAAACTATGACATGGTGAATCATGGCTCAATCCTCAACTTTCACTAAATAAATCTAATTGGTGAGATACTTGTTTGTAAGGTGTGTGTTTTTTTTTTTTTTTGCAATTGACGATGCTAAATTTGGAACGTGTTGTATATACTTCTATATTCCTGTAAAACGCATGAATTATAGCATAAATTGATTAAACGGTTATCATACAAAAATTCTTTCTGTTCTTTATTCTAAAAATACATTTAATCTCACATTAATTATTATTAATACCAAACGTCTAATATTTAAATTATATATATTACTATTTTAAATTGATTTTATGTGTGTGAAACATATATATATATACAGTTATTAGTAAAAAAAAAAAGGCAAAGGAAAAAAGTTGCATTGTCCTGGATGACTACCTCCGGTTCTCCCGCTGACCCGGAGGAGAACCACTACACCCGGAGCGACTATCAGCCTAGGATGCAGTGTTCCCGGAACTTGCCCGCCGCCGGTGCATGCAGCGTTCCCGCAACTTGGCCGGCGCGGCTGCCGGCGCGGTGAGGTTCGTAAGCACAGGGATGTGATCATGGACGTGCCTCGCACAGGATGTGATGTAGGGAAGCTGTTCAAGGTTGACACCAGGAGCAAGACACTGCCGTCCGTCGTCCCCTGCACCGGCGATATAGAAATTACCACGTTAATCGATGGGGAAAAAAAAAAAACCATGCTATCGATGAAGTGGCCCAGTGGAGGTTTATTTATTGCTTTACTGGTTTGAAACGTAGTAGGTTTGCTTTGATCCGATCAAGGAGATGCCAATGTCAATGATACATGGTATAAAACTTAAAAAGAATTTTTTTGATTGGGCTCTATAATACTATTGTATCCATAGGGTCTCTTTGATAGAATTTTAACTTAAAAAACTCTTGGGAACTAGATATCTTTAGTTCTAAAAATTCGTAAATCTGGAGCTGCAGGTGCTACGATGTTTGGACGAGCCATATTATTTTTATTTTAAATTAAAAATATATATTTAAACTACTTTATTTTAATATACAAACTCTAAATCCGAGATAAACAGGTGTTGAAATCTTGACAAACAGGACCATAGTTGGCATGGCAGCGATACCATTTTACACTTAGATTACTACTGAACCCCGGTAGAAAATCCATGTCGGTTAAAAGAAATCCGGATAAGAATTTTTTACTACCTAATTACCAGTAGACATTGGCCAAAAACTGACTTAATTGCAAAATTTGTTGGTAGCTTAAGCTTGTATGCAGACGAGATCGGGAAACAGTTGAAGTTGCACTTGCACGACCTGTTTTGTTATGGTCTGTATACATGCCTTGTGCTTTGTTCCGTCGTTGCAATATTTGTAAATGCAACAAATGTACTGAACTGGAACGGAGGCTCTCTATTGAACAGAAACACAATAGTATTTATATTTTAATTGCAAAGATAATACTTGATGCATTACAAAATGTTGTTACTCCTGAACGCTTGGAACTACATCACAAAGACAACACTCATTGGTGTGACAATGGAAGTTGTCGGGGGAATGGTACTGTAGGAGCTCCCGTGCATTGACTTTGGTTATAATGGTTAAATTCTAAAAACTAAAACAGAGAGACTAAAGTTAATGTAGAGGTAATTCTCTTTATGCTTATAAAAGTTAGACTCGAGAAGACATAGTAAAATCTAAAGAGCAAACTTTAGAGGCGAAACTTGAAAGCAAAAGGGGTGCGATGAAGTTAAAAGATCAAGAGTGCAGCGAAACCATGAGGTCGAGGAGGTGCAACGAAGGCTGAAGGACGAAGGGTCCAGCGAAGCCCTAAAAGCCGAAGTAAGGTGATGCGAGGACCTTCGGTGATAAAACGAAGCCTAATCTAAAAAGAAACCCGCAAGTTAGCTAGAACCCAATAATTAAATTGCTGAAGGGATCCCTTAGGACATGTGTCGAGATTTGGTGGCTTAGTACAATATATGTAGAACCCTAGTCTAATTACAGACATATTGTCAAAAACAAATATTCGACAACACAAATAACACAAGTAGTTACAACACTGCTTACTGTGTTGTGATGACAATCACAACAGAATATATAAGAAAATCAAAATTATAGCATACCCTAATGGAGATCTTTACAATCAAAAGGAACCATAGTTAAGAGAACCCCCAGATCTGATTTATAGAGGAAACGATCTGATTTAATGATATTTATAGATGGAAAGAAGGAAAGTATATTTAACAGATTTTTGATTGATTCAGTAAAGGGTATGCATAGAAATCGAATAGTTCTGAGGTTTTCTTGGGATTGTTCTGAACTATAGATCTAGGATATCAGCGTGCATGATATCTTTTCTCACGCCAAATCTTCTAGTCAAAACAAGGAATTAGGAAAATAATATATCTATTGTGGTTCCCTCGACGAAATCTTGGATGGTGGTGTGAAATATGTGATCTGAAGTTGTTGAGAGTGATGAAACCTATGTTGTTACTGAGGTTTACTCTACTCGAACATAACGAACACATATTTATCTTAATCTGTGGTTCAAAAAATTGTTACTCCACATTGTATTGTTTTGTTTGCAAATTTCTACAACATTTAGGAGAAGCGCTACATTTTTTTAGAGGTTTAGAAGTTTCTACTATAAAAAATACAACTTAGTTTCTATTTCTTCTACTCTCTTCCCATTTAATAAAAACTTCTAAATTTAAATAATTTATCTATTTTTACCATCTACTACTGTTCTTCAAACTCCCTACCTTATTACTGGCTATAGATATAGGATATATTTTATTAACAAAAATAAATAAATAAATTAGTAGAAAAATTATCATATAATCTCCTCCTTTTTCGAATCCTATTTGAAATCAAACTACGACACTGTTTTCGACGTATTCGTTCAGTGACGCTTCAACATCTTCGTACATTAAGTTTGTGTTTGATATCATCATATCTAATATTTATGTTTTTATTGTTGCAACGAATGAGCACTTAGCCGGTAGTTATTCCCCATCACCATTTGGTTCCAATCAATATTGTTTACGGCCAACCCATTTTCTTAGAGCATGTATAATAAGGTAAAGTCAGCTGTCTAGAAAAGAAGCCACCTAGTATTTTATCTAACATGGAGAAAAGAGACATAAGGCAGAGAAAGACGACGTCGTCTATTAATTTAATAGACGGTCTAAAACATCAGACAACCATTTTTATAGACAATATTTCACTTATTGTATGGATACCACATATTATTTATGGCATCAATTTTTCATATATCATTTAACAATGGAGTATTATTTAAATTACTTACAGTCAGTCACTCTCACACAATGTATATATAATATTAAATCGTATTAAAGACGGTAACCGTGTGTGCCGTTAGTTGGGTCCTTTCGGAGGCCCATTTGACTAGGATAAGGAACCCTCCCCCACTCGTGGGCTACTGGTCGCTGCCCCCAACAAATCTCACGCACTCGTCTTCCTCCTCCCCAGATCCGATTTCCCCCTCCCTCCAGAGGCCAGATCCACCGACCTCTCCGGCGCGGCGGATCCGGCGGGCATGGCGGGCATGGAGAAGCCGTGCACCCTCCTGGTGCACTTCGACAAGGGTTCGCCGTCGATGGCGAACGAGATCAAGGCGGAGCTCGAGTCCGGCGACGGCCCCGCCAAGGCCGACGCCATGCGCCGCGCCATCTCGCTCCTCCTCAACGGCGAGACCCTCCCGCACCTCTTCATCACCGTCGTCCGCTACGTGCAGTCCTGCGACGACCACGCCGTCCAGAAGCTGCTGCTCCTCTACCTCGAGACCGTCGACAAGCGCGACGCTGCCACGGGAAAGGTGCTGCCGGAGATGATCCTTATCTGCCAGAACCTCCGCAACAACCTCCAGCACCCCAACGAGTACATCCGCGGCGCCACGCTGCGGTTCCTCTGCCGCCTCTCGGAGCCCGAGTTGCTGGAGCCGCTGGTGCCGTCCATCCTCGCGAACCTCGAGCACCGCCACCATTTCGTCCGCCGCCACGCGCTCTCGGCGATCTCCGCGATCTACCGGCTCCCGCACGGGGACCAGCTCATCCCCGACGCGCCGGAGTTCGTCGAGCGCGCGCTCGCCGCTGAGCAGGACGCCGCCGCGCGGAGGAACGCGTTCCTCATGCTCTGCGCGTGCGCGCAGGAGCGCGCGGTCGCGTACCTGCTCACCAACGCCGAGCGCGTCACAGAGTGGCCCGACCTGCTCCAGATGGCCGCCGTCGACCTCATCCGCAAGGTCTGCCGCTCGAAGGGCGGCGCAGACAAGGGCAGGTACATCAAGATCATCATCTCCCTCCTCTCCGCGCCCAGCAGCGCCGTCGTGTACGAATGCGCCGGCGCACTCGTGTCCCTGTCCTCCGCGCCCACCGCCGTGCGCGCTGCCGCCAACACCTACTGCCAGCTGCTCTCGTCGCAGAGCGACAACAACGTGAAGCTCATCATCCTGGACCGCCTGCACGAGCTGCGCGCCTCGCACAGGGAGGTGATGGTGGATGTGGTCATGGACGTGTTGCGTGCGCTCGCCAGCCCCAATGTGGATGTCAGGAGGAAGGTGCTGGATTTGGTGCTGGATCTGCTCACTCCACGAAATGTCGAGGAGGTGGTGCTCTACCTCAAGAAGGAGGTGGTTAAGACGCAGGCTGCGGAGGCTGAGAAGGGTGGTGACTACCGCCAGATGCTGGTGCAGGCCATTCATGCCTGCACCGTGAAGTACCCGGAGGTTGCCGGGTCAGTGGTGCACCTCCTCATGGACTTCCTTGGCGACACTAATGTTGCTGCAGCGGTTGATGTGGTTCTATTTGTGCGTGAGATCATAGAGACCAATCCCAAGCTCCGTGTGTCCATGATCCAGAGGCTGATTGATACATTCTATCAGATCCGAGCATCTCGTGTCTGCGTATGCGCTCTCTGGATCCTTGGAGAGTACTCCCTCTCGCTGTCTGAGGTTGAGAGCGCCATTTCCACCATCAAGCAATGCCTTGGGGATCTACCGTTCTACACTGTCTCTGAGGAAGGGGAGTCAACTGATTCCTTCAAGCCAGCTCAGCCGGCGGTGAACTCTGTCACCGTGTCTTCGAGGAGGCCTGTTGTTCTTGCAGATGGCACTTACGCTACACAGAGTGCTGCCACTGAGGCTGCCAGTTCAGCTCCAACTGCTGCTCCTGGGTCATTGGCTTCCACCCAAAATCTCAGATTCCTCATTTTGTCTGGTGATTTCTTCTTGGCTGCTGTTGTTGCCTGTACCCTGACCAAGCTTGTGTTGAGGTTGGAGGAGGTTCAGCCATCAAAGGTTGAAGCAAACAAGGCTTGTACCGAAGCCTTGTTGATCATGGTGTCCATTCTGCAGTTGGGCCAGTCCTCTTACCTTCCCCACCCTATTGACAATGACTCATATGATAGGATTGTTCTCTGTGTGAGGTTGCTTTGCAATACTGGCGATGATGTGAGGAAGGTGTGGTTGCAGTCATGCCGCCAAAGCTTTGCCAAGATGCTTGCTGAGAAGCAATTTAGGGAGACTGAGGAGATGAAGACCAAGGCACAAATAGCTCATGCTCAGCCAGATGATCTTATTGATTTCTACCACCTGAAGAGCAGGAGGGTGAGAGCTCTTTCTTTCTTTTTTTTCCTTGCTTTTGCTTTTGGTTTTGCTCTATGGAACTCCATATGCCGTTCTCTGTCTAATGTGGGTACTGATAACTAGTTCACAAGCATTTAGTTTCTAAAAAAGCACAGCAAGTTAGACTGAAAGAAGTGCCTGACTTCATGCGTTGATACTGCCAATTTTGTGCAATTGAAGTCATTGTGTATTTGCTCCAAAATAAATATGATTTAGTCTTGGATTAATGGTTAATGTAATAATTTCTACAGCACACTCATTATATTGTTTTTGGAATTGGAAAAGTCATATGTATCTCATTCTGCGATCACTTGTATTTCTTAACCCATATTGTTATATGAATTTGAAATCAACAAAGATTAAGATTTTTCTCCCTTACCATTAGGTCTTAAACTGACTGTTTTTTGTATTTACATAAGTAGTTGAAGTAATGGATTTAGAACTTCTTCTGATTCACAAATTGACTTATGTCGAAAGAATGTTTCTATTCTGTTAAGGTAGTAACAAATGTGCCTACTTTTAATTTGCTGTCGAAACAGAAATGAATCAATATGTTTGCTACTTGCAATGGTCTGTACTCTGTAAAAATTTGACCTTAATTCATGTTTAATATGATTGTACATGGACTAAAGAGTAATTATTGGTACTGGATTGTCTTTAAGTAATAGCAATGCTATAATCATCTTCATTTTGAAAAACATAGTAATTTGCTGTTTTTTGTTTCTTGCTTCTATTTTTCAAAGTTGCATTGCTCATAGGAAATGAGCCAACTTTAGTCATAATCATCATCTTTTTTGAAAGCATGTCGGTTTTTTGTTTTCTATTTCATTCTTCCATTGTAAAAAGTTGGTACTTTTCTTGCAGGGGATGAGCCAACTTGAGTTGGAAGATGCGGTTCAAGACGATTTGAAGGCTGCGACTGGTCAATTTACGAAGGATGCAGACGATAGCAACAAACTGAACCGCATTCTGCAATTGACAGGGTTCAGTGATCCTGTGTATGCTGAAGCATTTGTAACTGTTCATCATTATGATATTGTACTTGATGTCACAGTCATAAACCGAACAAAAGAAACACTCCAGAACTTGTGCTTGGAGTTGGCAACAATGGGTGACCTCAAACTTGTTGACCGCCCTCAGAACTACACATTGGCTCCTGAATCAAGCAAGCAAATTCGTGCCAACATTAAGGTTTCATCAACAGAGACTGGAGTCATATTTGGTAACATAGTTTATGAAACTTCAAATGTAATGGAGCGATCAGTGGTGGTCCTAAATGATATTCACATTGATATCATGGATTACATCTCACCTGGTGCATGTGCTGATGTTGCTTTCCGGAACATGTGGGCGGAATTTGAGTGGGAAAATAAGGTAAGTTGCCTCTTTTTTTCTTTCTTTTTTTGCTTGTTTTGCAAGATGCTCTCTTGCTATTCATGTTACAGACAATATTGCTAGCATTTTTCCGTCATCTGGTTGCAATCCTAGCTGAAATTGTGCCACACCCGTAAGTTGCCATAAGCGAGAAAAAGTCCTCTGCTTATGATTAATTTGTATGATTTTTCTTCAAAGTTAATACAATAATATACTACTACATTCATAATGCCAATCATTTACATGGTTGCAACTTTGGGGGTGTTTGAATGATGGGGATTGCTCCAGGAATTTTTGGGCCAAGGGATTGTCCATATTCTCCCTATCTGAACAGGTCCTTAAGGGTTAAGCTGGATCGGTTTTAGAGGTAGCTTTGTTCTGTTCACTTTTGTTGTATTGGTACTTGCAGGTAGTCATGCTCATAGTGCATATCTGACTTGTTTTGTCTTATTAATTATTATTATGACCATTATTTCTTTGTTCATCAGGTGGCGGTGAATACTGTGATTCAGGATGAAAAGGAATTTTTGAATCATATTATCATGTCAACAAACATGAAGTGTCTAACACCACCGTAAGTTCCAAAGAATACTGACCTTACACATTGATCTGCAAACTAGAATTATGCGTGCTTTTGTATATTAGTTTTATATTCATCTGTAGCGCCATTAGTCATTCAGACTTATACATAAGCATATTATTTCTTTCAATAGTACGAGTCGAAATTCATGACCTTGTTACTGTTTTTGTATGCCAGGTAGAGTAGACTAATGGCTATTTGTTCACATTGCCGATATTTAGGCCGTATAGCTTCTAGTTTGTTCCCTAGGTTGCAAGACTAGTCAGATGGGTGGTTGAATTATGATTAGAAATGTTATGTCCTTTCCTTTTGTTACAACTATGAACTATGCATATATCACACAAACTAGAAGAAAAGTACCATAGTTGTTTGTTTGACCAAGGCAACCTTGCATTTTTTTTTACTTAAAAGAACTGTTTTAATGGTAGTGAATTGGTTGGAAAACTGGGAAATTGTTTCACTGAATATTGCTATTTTTTTACTGTGTGCTGGGACGTGGGAGTTTTTAAATTCTGAGGCTAGAACAAGCGAAAAGCTTATTCCTTAAATTCCACTGCTCTTCTGTTTGCTAATGAACTGACCATTTTCTACTTGTGTATATGTTAACTTGACATCAGATCTGCGCTTGATGGAGAATGTGGGTTCCTTGCTGCAAACCTCTACGCCAAGAGTGTGTTTGGCGAGGACGCGTTGGTGAACATCAGTGTTGAGAAGCAGGCCGATGGCAAGTTGAGCGGCTACATCAGAATAAGGAGCAAGACCCAAGGGATCGCGCTCAGCCTAGGAGACAAGATTACCCTAAAACAAAAGGGTGGCAGCAGCTAGCTGAGCCGTGACCACCGTGCCACAAGTATATCATCCCAGTTACCATAAACGCCTGATTTGAACTCAAATTTTGCCACCTTCTCTCCAATTTTCATGGATCGTCAATTGTTACCGATGTGCTGTAGTCAATTGTTATGACAGTGTTGAGATTTCCATCCTGCATGAGCAGGATTGTGTAGCTTCGTGGTGTTCTAGCGTACAAAACCAAAATATGTGCTCTCGATGTCTTGTGGTGTTTTTCATTCTTTGCCATACTTATACTCCTTGGTACTGACTTTATGAATCATGGTACTCATCTTGATGTCTTCCAAGTTCGAACTTCAAACGGCATGGCTCAATTAATAAATAATTATAGATTCTTTACTTTGGTGCAAGCACTGCACCACATACAGTGAGAACTGAGAAGGTACGCACTTACTGCTAACAGCAGAAACGATGCCTTCAAATTTGTTACGCATAAAATAACTATGGTCATATTTTAACTCGATTACTTTACTATTCAAACATGTAGCGATCAAACAAGAAACACAGTGCAAGAAAATTCATTTTGCGAATTATTCATTCGAAGCATATACTTCTGAACTGCTCCTTCAGTTTCCTCTAAGATGTGCATCCCTGATCCCATGCAGCTTGGCAGACACCCTGCATGCTGATGCGCTCGCTGGGCCGGTGACGCCTTGGTGCAGCAGCGTCCAATGCTCAGCACAGACTGCAGGGTCTGTGCTCCACTATCCTTGATGGCCATTGGAGTCTACTTGCAGAGGTCTGGCTCTTGGAGCAGCAGTGTTACTTAGATACCCGTATCTATTTTTTTTTTTGAATTGGATATTCCGAATTTGAGTTAGATTTTGATACTTGTATCGGATTTTGAGTTGTATTTCGTGTGTCCAATTTTTCTTTTTCGAATCGGACACCTGAATCAGAATCAGATTCCGATATCCGTATCCGTGTTCATGTAATACTAGGAGCATCTATAGGTCAACAATCTGCAACACATTATCAGGGAAGTTTATCTCTGTGAACTTTGCGATGCTCATCCCGTCCTTGAACATGCCATCCTTTGGCCTGTTTCTGATGAATATATCAAGGAGAACAACTCCAAAGCTGTAGACGTCCGAGGCAGTTTGAGACTTGACCACCCCTGCGCTTTCTGTAGATCGCATGTAGGACAGTTTAGTTCAAACAAATATAGAAATTATGGTATGAACCATTGCCAAGTTACCTAGCTAGAAAACTCAATGCCAAAATGGACAATCCACATATCCAATGGTTCCCTTTATTACAATCGAAGAAGTTGAAATAGAGTCAGAAGATGACGTTGTGGAATTACGTTTGAACCTTGTAAGCCCAAAGTCTCCAACATGAGCTACCATATCATTTTTCTCGAATATACAGGAGAACTGTGTATCTTTGTATTAAGAAGAGAAAGAGTTTAATACAACAACAGATGATCGGTTAGGAGGTTCCAGATTTCTTATAGGACAATTATAGACTGAAAATCAACCGAAAAGCACAAGTAGCAACATGAACAATTAGAGCATAGAACCAAAGTGGTGCGTGTGTGTGTAAAACTTGTGTTACGGGGAAAACTCTAGAGTAGTGTTGACGAGGGTGAGTAAGGTACCCCACAAAGATGGGAACTACCTTAGAGCAAGGTTCGTCTTTGTGGTATTCTTGCTGGGAGACTCTTGCCTCGGTTGCATAAGAACCGGTTCGCTGTGACATCTTACCTAGTATCCACTTGTACAACCATATGGTCTAAATGGGCAGAACTTGACTTAACCCCTCCAACTTAGTTCGGTACCCACCCGGAGGTCGGTAGTGGAAATGGAGAACATGAGAAGACTTGGGTGGTACGTAGCCCAAGGTCCGGCTGGTGATATTGTTAAGGCTATGTCAAAACCTTGGGATTGCTAAGTGATCCTTCCCATGGATCTTCTAAGGCCCCTGGTATCTTAGTGCCCTATAGGTGAATATTGTGACTACGTTGTGAGGTCGTTGCGTCTCATTATGGCAGCTCCACCAGTTGCTAAGGTGGGAGTCTGCGCATATCTTATGGGTAAAGTATACAACTTCTGCAGAGTGTTAAACCTATTCGGATAGCCGTGTCCTCGGTCAAGGACATGCTATAGTTTGATCACAATGATTACCTCCTTGGTGTGTGAGTGGGCAGTATGCCCGTGTTTTCGAAAAGAAGGGTTTTGGTTTTGTGCCCTAAGCCTCCTAGACTGTGTGTCCACCGGTAAAAGACTTGTGGGAACTGTCGGGATGGAAGTATCTCCCCCAGGGCTGTTAACCCCCATAAACTCAAGTTACGTATTCTCTTAAAAAATATTTTTATTAAAGGTAGTATTTGCAAAATGAATCTTGCATCAACAAAACTAGCTTTTCGCGAAACCTAAAAGACTTTACAGTCTTATCCTTGATCTACTCGTAAGTATCTCGTAAGCATCTAATATTCCCCCTTGAGATAGGACTTGCTGAGTACCTTATATATTCACACTTGCTAATTGTGGATCCAGATGATCCAGATGCCAACTTCGTTGAAAGGGAAGATAAAGAATAGAAAAGTTGGTTTCGTTTGCATTCAAACTGCCTGTAGGGCATGGGTCGCTTTTGCTCGTTTCCGTTATACTGTGAGGGTTTGTTAATTTATACATACAGATTTTTATTATAATAAACTATATATTATACTCTATTATCTTACTTAATCGATATATGTCTATAATATTTATTAAAATTCGTACATACTAATTACTGATATAAATTACACAGTGACCCAAAGGAGGTCCGACAGGATATTTATTGATGGTGCTTGCTCCGAATCCCTATGATACTCTGGCGCGGTGCGAGAGGAAGGCACTCAGACCATCTTCAACCATATTTCCTTCATTTCGTTCCCTTCCCGATTCCCTTCCCCGTTCTCATTCCCTTTATTTCCTCTCATCTCCAACAGTTTCCCCTCGAGGGGAATCGCGAAGGGAATGGAGAGAGAATCCCGTTCTGAAGGGAATGACCCTGGGAATCCCGTCGTGACGGGAACCGTGAAGGAAAACCGTTGGAGCGCTGAAGGGAACGAAAATCCCGTCGTGAAGAGATTTTGGCCCCTGAAAGGAAACCGTTGGAGATGGTCTCATGACAGGCGTCGAGCGACCAGAGTTGCTCGGCGGCGGCGGCGCTCGTGACTTGCTGCAATGACGGCAGCCATTGAATCGAAGCAAGGCCCACCAGCCATTGGATCGAAGCCCCGTCGTCGAGGGGGCACGCTGGGCCCACAGCCCACAGAAGCCGAGGCACGAGTGACGCCCGCGTCCTTTGCAATTGTAGTAGCCGTTGCGACCCCGACTCCAACGTCTCCTCTTCCCCAGATTTCGAATCCCCCTGACTCCGATCAAGGCTTCAAACAGAGACCCCCCTCATCTCCTCGTCCTCACCAACACGCGCAGAGAGAGACAGAGAGAGATGCCACACATGGCGGCGGCGGTGGAGGAGGGGGACGGGGACGCCCCGATCGCGGCGTTCGCGGTGGCCAAGGGCGGGGTCGTGCTCAAGCACATCTTCCTCAACGCGCCGCCACCGGAGATGATGCGCGGGGAGGGGGCGAAGGGCGAGGAGGAAGAGGAAGAGGACCCGCCGGTGATGGTGGGGCGGCACCCCGACTGCCACGTGCTCGTCGACCACCCCAGCGTCAGCCGCTTCCACCTCCGGCTCCGGGCCCGGCGCCGGCAGCGGCGGATCACCGTCACTGACCTCTCCTCCGGTGAGACACCGCGCTGTATCTCCAGTTCCTGCGTGCGCGTGCTGTGCTCGTGATCGCCGCGCGTGCCTGGATTTACCCTGGCATTGGGGTTTTATCTGTGTGTGTTTTGGTTCGCGTTGTGTCGATCATTTCGCCTTCGTGTAGCGTGGGGTATTGGGATTGTTAGGGTTCAACCACCTCATTTCCCTTGGATTATCTCGGGATGGGATTAGCGTGAGGTATTGGGGGATTTGGAATGAGATTTCATTCCCCGTTGAAATTTCCTCATGTCACTAGCTCCAGCGAAACTCGTGCGTAGTCTTCCAATTTCGATGGAAACAGTGTGGAGATTAACACGACATTGCCCCATGGTTGTGGTGTGATTCGATGCAGTGCACGGGACATGGGTGTCCGGGCGCCTGATCCCACCGCACACGCCGGTGGATCTAACCGCCGGTGACACACTGCGGCTCGGGGCCTCAAAGAGAGAGTATAGGCTGCTCTGGCTATCGCTGCGCGAGGCATTTGAGATGGGGGATCCGCTGCATATGCCATCGCTACCTGAAGAGGACAAAGAGGAGTCCCGTGCTTATCAGGTTGCAGCTAGCAAATAGGAAAAGTTTATCATTTATGTTGGTACTGTTTGTTGTGGTCTAAGTGTTTGATGAAATGCGCAGGAGGTAAGCAGCCAGTTGGTGCCTGGGCCGAGGGATCCAGAGGGCATGGAGACCCATCAGGTTTGTTCCTAACAATTTAGTATGACTGAATACCGAATACATTTGATGAAATGCTTATTGGTATCTGTAGAGCTGCATTTCATGTTTATTGGTTTGGTAGCCTGCCACTGCCAAGTGCGAACTGATGCATTTTTTTGTCAATTTGTTTTGCATGAACTTTTTTTGCATGCTATGGACCTTGTGGTAGCAATTCATATGAAGCAAGATATATTAGGTTGAGTTGGAGAGCTACCACTGTTTGACAAAGCCGTAACATGCATTATGTTGAAAAAAAATGTGCTATATGTGTTTAATGTGGGTTACCTTCATTGTTTCCAATATTTGATGTGATGACTAGTTCGTCCATTGTAGTAATTCTTGTATGCTTACTGTTCTATGAATGCATAGCATCTTATTTTCAGACCCCACTCTGCGCTATAGGTTTCCTACTTGCCATTTGAATTACATTGTGTTCTGTTGATTTTCCATTTTCAATTAACATTCTCTTCCTTATTTACAGCAGTGACGCTCCCATTGGTGATATCGTGTTACTTATAAATTATAGCACCTTTTTCTGTGCCTTGTGAATGCTGCCTAGTGCTAAATTTGTATTGAATTAATTCCATTGCCTAAAGGAATTTGTCAAGCTATAGATTCTGATATCATTTGAACACTTCATACCGACCTAAATACATAAAGGTCAATGTTCTGACCTGATGTATAGTGTCCAGCTTATTCCAAGCAATCACTACACAAATGATTCGGTTTGACTGCTGGTCTGAATGTTTTATGTCACAAGCTAGCACTCACTGTTCTTGCATATATCCTGTATGTTAAAGTCAAAGCATATCAACACTGAAAAGTGAACTGGCCATTATATAAAACCAAATGCTATGATCTTGATCTAGCATGATTCAAATTACTATAAATTTCTATTAGCACAAACTATGTGATGAGTTGACAATATCTATCCAGTTCAGCTTTTACAAACAAGATTACATTCTCAAATTGCTTGTAGCATTGGTTTAAACTTGTGAGTCATTTCTCTGTTTTTAATATCCAAGTGTGTAACTATTTTTTTCAGTTCTTTAACTGTTTACTTGAGTTCTATTGTTCAATTTGTTCCTTTTTGGATTGATTGTCTAGGGACTTTCAACTTTGAGTCCATTATCTGGAATGCTTGCTAACTCTCTGATCTAATATACAGGAGACAAGCCAACAAATTGTGTCAGAAGAAATTGCTTTTCCGGCTAAAGTGGTCCCCTCAGCACCACCATTGCCTGAGTTTGCTCATTCCTTTTCTCTGGAAGAATCTTCACTTTCTCAATTTCATGAGAATGGAGAGGGAGTGACAGAGGAATTGGTTGACAAGAATCCAAATTCAGAATCTTTTGGCTCTTTGATCATACAGGAAATGCCAGCCGCAGTGACAAATGCTGGAAGACCAGTCCAGTCAGACAAATGGGATGCCTCAAACCAAGTGTCCAAGCGGGCCAAGTTAAAGTCAGTCAAATCCCTTCGTGTTGACACAGGCAGGAGCAAGGATAGAAGCAGTGCTCTGAGCTATAGCTTTCAGAAAGGAGACCAAAACGAGATTCTTTTATCTTCTCAGAACTGCGGGACAGAATGCGCAGCCTGCATAGCTTTATTTGGTATCACTGAATTTGAAGGAGCTGAAGAAAAGGAAGAGATGATTGCAAAAGATAAGGGCCATATGAATCCTGCAGCCAGCATTTCCATGGAAGGAAATAAGAAAGAGCCAAACCCTGATAATTATATCCCACAAGATTCAGTCGATGCAATGTCACAGAAGAGACTAGGCTTGTTGGATTCTGTCCCCTATTTGCATTTCAAAGATGATGCCGTAGCAGACAAAGAAATCCCACAGTGGAACGCT
Organism: Phragmites australis; assembly: GCF_958298935.1. NCBI lineage: Eukaryota > Viridiplantae > Streptophyta > Magnoliopsida > Poales > Poaceae > Phragmites > Phragmites australis. Next base: position 23,019,648 of record NC_084939.1, read on the forward strand.
TCTACTGTTGATATGGAATCATCTAAGCCTGTTCCAGAAAATCCTTCCATGCCAAAAGTAAAACACCATGGTTTGAATACTCTTAACTTGGAAGGAAGTCTCTCAAACAACGAGAACATGGCCCCAGATAAGATTGCTGAGGGTCCCGATGACTGTCAGCTTGAAGGCACAATTTGTGGGAATCTATTTGGCAATTTGGTTACTGAAGGATTTGAAGAAAATGAAGAGATCAGTCCACTGGACAAGGAGAATATCATCCCCAATGTCTCAGGCAGCATAATAATGGAGAGGAGCCATAGAGGTCTGAAGCCTACCATTTCCCAAGAGTTGATGGATTCCATTTCCCTTCTCCATTTAGAACATGACCTCTTTTCAGAAAATGAAAACTCCATGCTGAACATTAGACATGCAATGAAGTCAAATGAACCTATCTCTGAGAATCTTAACCCGCTAATTTCAGCTGGTACAAAGTTGCAGAAGAGCCAGACAGAGTTTATGCCCATTTCACATCTAGAATTCAAAGATGACATTCTTCCGGACAGGAAAAACTCAGTGCTGGCTCCTGGAAAGTATGATGCTAACTCCCCTGTGAGGCAGGAAGATCTGTTCTCAGACAAGGAGAATGTGACACCTACCTCTAGGGATCTAAAGCCCGTTGTTAGGAGAGTTCTTGGGTCAAGGATGGATAATTCAGTGTCAGCTGAGAACACTTCAAATAAGGGAAACCATAAATGGGAATGCAATGAGTTATCAGCAAAGTCCAAAGATTTCCACACAGTAGATGATGATGTTTTCTATTCAGATAAGGAGAATTTGACACCTATATCTTCAGGAGGCATGAAAGCAAGGAAGTGTCTTCCAATGAACCTCACAGCCAATGCAGATCAAGATCGGGAAGCATTCTGCTCTAACAAGGAGAATTTTACACCACTATCTTCTGCGGCTCGGAAAACAAGGGATATGTCTGAAAACCGCGCGCGAATTGAAAGTGCGATCACAAAGAAAAGGGTTGTTGATAGGCTTCCCTTCGAGACTCTTGTATCGAATTCTCCTTTGAGACCCACTAGCTCGCTTAATTGTAACTGTGCTGTTGCTAGGGCAGCTACCTTTGCTGTTGGGGACTTTGGGATCAGGTTGGAAGATGAGCTGAACAATCTTCCAGTAAGTTATTGCAGTAATTATATTTATATTCTTCATTTTTATAACTTGTCCTGCTAATATGGAATCTGACATGAGCCATTCTTTATGCTGAACAGCGTAATAACCAAGAATCTGGTAGGGCTGGACAAGGGATGAAAGCCTGGACCATGGTAGCTGATACTGACTGTCTCCTTGATGACGAATCTAGGAAGTCTATTATGCTGCTAAAAGGCATAAAAGGAACTCATCTGATCATACCAAGGATTGGTAAGTTAAGAGCGAATATAGAGTAGTTAATGTTTCAACTGTCATTATATTATGTTTTCATTCACCAAATGTTTGAACAAATGCTTGCTTGTATACATCATTACTGTATGATCCCTATGATGTTATTTGCTTGCTTACTATTGCCTACGATATACTCAATCGCATCATCCTGATGTGCTGTTAGTATCTGAATATATGATTTTTGCATATGCCATTATGTTGTGAACTTGTGCAGCTATAACCCTAAATAGTACCTGCATTTACTCGGTATACTCCATCATTAAAGTCATCCTATGCTATAATGTTATCAACTGAAAGATTGCTTGCTACTGTAATTTTGACAATTTAACTCTCCTGTTACTGATGCTTCATGCTCACTCTGCTAGTATGTATTGGTGTATGGTAGCACACTTAAGTGCATTTGTCATCCTACTTGTTGTTAACTGAATTGCTTGCATGTGCCCTGCTAAAATGCTAAGCTTGTTTTATTATCTTCACAGTGATCAGGGAGTTAGATTCCATAAAGCAGCGGGAGGGCTTGTTCAGAAGGTCCTCAAAGGCCACCTTCATACTCCAATGGATTGAGGAGTGCATGGAAAACGAGAGCTGGTGGATTCATGTCCAGAGTTCATCTGATATGTTCCCGGTAGCACCAACGCCACCTTCAACTCCTTCATCACGGTGCATCGGTGAAGAAATAGAGATCGGTTCTGGCTCCTTCAACCCAATGGCCTTCTTCTCCGCGCGAAGTTTCGCAGATATCAGCTCTCCCAAACCCGAAGATCGCGTCCTTGATTGCGCCCTCCTCTTAAACAAACTGAGAAGCAACCATAACATCGTCATTCTGTCCAACAGCATTACACTCAAGATCAAAGCCATGGCAGAGGTAACATATTTTCCTTGTTTGAAGCTGTGCCTTGGATTCATTGTACAAGTAACCATGCATCGCATTCGAATTGAATCTTCCGTATTTCTGTCTCCTTGCAGGGCTTGCTTTGCGAGGGAGCAAAGGAATTCCGCGAGGGCCTGATGAACCCGTGCTCCAGCAGGTTCATGTGGGCAGCCAGCGTGCCGAGAGGATGGGCCTGGTCGTGCCTGGACGAGGCGGCCCTGGCGGAGAACTACTACAACAGCCACCACCATGCAAGTAAGAGGGTTCCTAGGCCCGTCGAGGCTGCCAAGGGGCTCAAGCTGATCCTGCGGCACAACTCTCTGTACGAGCAGGCAACCAACGCAGTCAAGAAGACGCCATTGGCCTCGGTGTAACCTCGTGGAGATGGAAGATTCCTGGCTGGCTTACAGCGTTGTAAATACGAATTTCATACTGTGGGTGTATGGCATATGGCTGCTGGAGTCGTGGGTTCAACTTTTTTTTTGTTGGTGATAGTATTTTGCTGGTATGATTTCCATGCCCAGTAAAGCCGCGGGCTGTACACTTCGAACAAGGAATGGTCAAGGGTTCATCATCAATACCGTGAACGAATTGGTAACTGATGCTGCAAAACCTTCAGCAAATTCTATATAACTCGGTCTTCATCTATAATGATACGTATTCATTTGCTCTATGACATAAATAAATCTTTCTGAATATAATTTATAGAAATTGCCATGTGAAAATGATTGCGAGCTGCCATCAATTCTTCTGTTAGGACAGCAGTGGAGTAGAATAGACTAGGACAGGACAGGATATCCTTTTGCGTGGGGCAGAATCTTACTGTTCAGGAATATTTTACTTATACAAAAAGCAATACCATCACTTTAGGACTCCTCTTTTTTACTAATCACTTTTCAGATCCACATGATTAGCACAGCAAGCTCGGAACAAATCTGCGAATGCCAGGGAAAAAAAAAGAGAAGACGTTGGTGGATGACAAGGATGGTTAGCTCCCCAGGGCTGCTAACTAAGTGGCCGTGTTGGATGGGTCACAACTTAGAAGTGCTGTATTCAGTGATGAAGAGTAAAAAAAAAAAACCCACGCGAGGACCGATTGACTTGGTTTGCCCCATGTGTAGCAATGGTCGTGTCGTGCTCACCTTTTCGTGGGCACAAAAAGCTCGCTCCTCTTATACTTCTTCTGTTCTTTCGAATTTGTTTTAGTACTTTTAATTCCTTTTAGCTGCTAATTTTATTTTACTTCCTTTTAGATTGATTGTTCATCTGACTGTTCAGCCATAAGGAGACGTACTCAACTGAGTTTGTATGTAGTTGATTGAATTTGAAATTATATGAGTAGATGTAAGGGTTAAGATTGTGATTGAATTTCAAATTATATTTACACTTGTCGGGTCAGACTGCAACAGTAAATACAAATAATCAAATGGATTTATTTTTTAATTCTAAGTATCGACGGAACATGATAAAGAAGATGTGGAAAACCAAACACATCTAAAATATAGCGGAAAACCTGGGGCTAACTCTATCTCTCGGTAGTTCCTTGGATCCCTATCAACTTGTTTTTCTCTCGACATGCTGTGCTGTCCCGATCGTGTAGATTGAGCGAGATCAAGAAACTGACGGCTGCTGGCTGGGTCGGCATCGTTGTCCTGGTCCTGGTCGTGTTGTGCAATTTGCCGTTACGGCGTTGCCTCTGGTATGGTGAAATCCGGTTTATGCTTTGCGTTTGCGTCATTTGTGTTCCTGTGTTACTGCATATTTACATTTATCACGTACAGAATGTGAAAAGCAGATATCTGTTATTTTCTCTACCTCTTTCGAATTCTAGTGCAAACTGTAGTGCCAACATTGACTACTAGCAAGTATCTACAATAAAATTGAAGTTACTCGTACTAGTTCTGGCCAGTCGGCAGTAATGTGCAAATACACGGTTTGACTGTGATCAGGAACTGCAAGTTTGGGTCAACGGACGACTTGACTTCAAAGTTTTCTGTTCCCCCTCGCGGCTGTTTGACCAAGCTGTATTAACGCGCAAATCATCATGGAGCTGGAAGTGCCCCATTCTGCATGGCTGAGGCTGAAAGCAGATGATCAAACAACGTATCAGCCCCGAAAGGTAACTGCAACGATTCAAGCCTTCTTCATCTTTTTTGCTGCACTGAATCTCTTTTAACGTCAACACTTCTTTAGTTCTAGACTTAACTGTCACGGACTTAAGACTTACCGGCTGTCAAGTGGGCCAGCCATCACTCTCTCGCTGCCAGTGGGCCAAATCATCAGAGGAGGGCCACTACGAAAGGAAGCTAACAGAGATCAGTATGGATCAAAGATAAAAGACTAGACAGACTCTTCTTCCTCCTCTGAACCTTACTACTGCAGAATACTTCATTAGAATCGTTCAAAATTATTATCAGTGGGATTTTCTAAATTTATTAACTACAAACTATAATATTAACTGATATTTTTATAATTTATAGTAAATGGATTTTCATATCTGTGCATACAGATGTACCTAGGACAAGTCATAGGTATGTCTACATACCCAGAGAAAAAAATATCAATACCATATCAATCGGCACATGTGGATAATCTCGCAATTACGTCAAGTCATCAATTGCAGAACAAGGAAGTAGCAAACTAGTTACTCACTGGAAAGTGATGGTCACATCCAAAACACCGATATAACGATACATATCTAATATCACGACATACATATCTAATAATAAGCTAACATATTTTGAACTAAAATACATATCTAATTTCAGGACCTAAATTGGCTAACTATAATTTGCAAACTACAATTTGCTAAATACAATTTGCTAACTTGAATTTGAGAACTAACCCAGGTGTTTCATAGCCCTTCCGGGTAGGAAGGGGATACGCCGTTGAGGATCTGGAGGCCAGGAGTACGAGGGTAGTCATCCGGACTCAGGCCGCCGGATAGGGTGGAGCGGACACATCCATGCTGTCTAGATCTACGCCCTCCACCTCCACTGCCGCTTCTGCTCGCCATGGGGACGTCAAGGATGCGACGAGAAGGCGGCGGTGGGCCGATGCACGATGAGGATAAGGAGGCGGCAGTCGGCGCACGATGAGGACGAGGAGGCGGCAGGCTGACGCACGACGAGGACGAGGACGAGGACAAGGAGGTGATGAGCTGACGCGCAACGAGGAGGCTGCGGATGGGGAGGAGGCGGCTGTCGGGGAGGAGGAGCGGCGTCAGGCTGAATGGAGCAAACGAGGAGAGCGGCTAAGTGCTGGATATACATATAACAGAGACATCAATGCCGGTTAGTTCTCCTAAATTATTGCTCGCGCGCAAGAGTTTATAAACCGACACTGATATGTCAACAGTATCGGTTACACTCGAACCGACACTGATGAGACGCTACTTATGACCTATTCTGTAGTAGTGTCTCCTCCGATTTACCTTCTTGCTGCTCTCTTATCTCCTCACAATCCCTTCTCCGTAACCAATCTAGAGTTGTTGTTCCTCTCTATGCTCTCTTTCTTCCTCAATTTGTATCCTTGCACTTGTCAAACTCGTTTGAGCTTGCAGTACAGACATTCGATTGGAGTTGATTCTGTGCTTGTGTTGATTTGGTTGATCAATTGGGTGAGGAACGTGATAATTGGCATCAGAGCCATTGATCCCTGGAGCTATGGAGCGATGGTCATGAATTTCGTTGGAGGAAGCATTCGAGGTGGAAGCGTGCGCCAAGTGTTTGGCGAAATGTCAGGCTAGCGGGCTTGCTTTGTTGGAGCCAGGCTACACATCTGCGTGAGTTGCGTGTTGTACCCGATGATCGACGACATGTTTCATCAAGTCTATGAGGTCTATGGGGTGACGGCGGTGCAGATGCTCACATTGGCCACCGTGTGGCGAGTGGAGGCTCTCGTCTGGTTTCGGACAGGTCTTGATGCCGAGCGAACTCGATGTGCCACCCACGGGAGCAGCGTCTATGATGGTTGTTGCTCGTTGGATGTCCAGTTCGTGCATCCTGTCAGCGATCACACCGGTGTGTTTCTGTTTGCCACGGCATCGACGTCGGCCCCTACGACGACATACGCTACTGCGTCAGCATCCACTTTGGCATTGGCGACCGCTACTGCATCAATGTTCGCACTAGTGTCTGCATCAACTTCCGCTTCCTTGTGCCCTACTACTGTGTTCGATGCGGCATGCACCGCGTTGGTGCCCGTCGTCGTTGCACTGGTGTCAATCACCGCACCGACAACCATCACAACATCCACCCTAGCGTCGAAGTCCGCCAACGTGTCGACAACCACATCCACCATTGCGCCAACATCGGCCATCACAACCGTTTCAGCATCAACCATGGTGGAGATTGCGGAGAGGGTGGCGGTGCTGCAAGTGTCCACGGCGGCACTACTAGCGTTGACGCGCTCACTGGCAACCAAGAAAAGTTATCTAGAGGCAACATCAACCTCAGATTTGGCTGCTACTGTGTCTTCCCCGACTTCTCACCGTAACTCAGCAACGAATCTGGTTTCCTCTGCTCTTCACCAGCTGCAAGCAGAACAGGGGGGAGTCCACATCGGAGGAGGCAGCGCTGTTCCCCATCGACAAGCTGGCCACCAAACCGACGAAGTCACCACCGTGTGATGCACCCTCCAGTGAGGTCGTGTGCTTCTCCAACCACGTATGTACCAATTAGAACCGCCTCGTCATCGATGAAGGTGCCTGCAACACGCTCTTTTTCCTCCACGGCATCTCGTCGCCCAAGGAAGCTTCGCTACCGCCCTTCATGATTTCCACCCACATTGCGGCCATCATCCCCTTCCCCAGCGATGCTAACCTCAAGCGAGCACGAAAATCTATCGCAGAATGCCAAATTGGCCGTGAGGAGCTACGCGGGTGTGCATGCACTCGCGATCTCCACCAGTGCGTAACCCCCTGGGAGCCACCACCTCACCTCCTTATTCGTCAAAATCACGCGGAGATGTGCAGTGTCACGTTGGACCAAGAGGATGATTCACGTTGCGGCTCCACCAGGACGACGACACCTCCATTCCTCATCCTTACTAGCACAGCGAAGTTGTTAGCCTCTGGCGACGACCTCGGGCTACAGCAGCTCACGAGGGTCCTCACGTCGCTGGGGTACAACTAGGTGGCATCGACAGTAGTGCTCCCATATGAGACCTATGATGACTCAGAAGGCGTCGACAATAGAGTCGAGATGCATCTCTGTAGGGATCGGTGATGTCCTAAGAGGAGGGTGAATTAGGACACTTAGAGCTATTTCGGCTCCAAAAACAACACAAGATAAACCTATATCAATTTCTATCTAAATGTGCTCTAGATTTATCTAGTGTGTCTACTCTACCGATCAAAGCACTTACAACTTATCTAAGAAGGTAAAATTTGCAAGTAAGTAAATGCGGAAACATAAATAAGGTAGAGAGAGCAAATTCGATACAAGGATTTTTTTTCCCGTGGTATCGATGGCATGAACGTCACCCTTACTCCACATTGGAGCTCCACAAAGGATACGCTCTCGGTCGGCACCGGTCACGGCTCTTGAGCCACTGAGTCACAAAGACAAGGCCTCCACCTGGATGAGCCACCAAGGCAAGGTCTCACTACTAGCCTCTCTTCCGGTTCCTTACCCCGTGATCACTTCGGAGCTTGAGCCACAAAGGCAAGGGTCTCCGCGTCCTCGCACAATTGCCTTGCCGCCGCTCCACACCAAGTTGGAGGGTTAACAAGCTTGCCGGCGAGTCACCAAGACTCCAAGGTGTTAGTGTACCAAGAGGTATACTATTGGATCACTCGTTGATCTACTCTCTAGGCAGCAATCATCTAGCAATAGACTCACTAGGCCTATAAGCACTAATCACTCTCTAATATTATGCTTAATTGCCTTGAATGATCACTTTAAGTACTTTGTTGGCTTAGATTTCTTCTCATGTATATATGAACTTATCTATACTCCAACACCCTCAAATGACTGAGTGAAGGGGTATTTATAGCCTCAAACTCGCGCACTAGCCGTTAACTCAATAGCTCTAAAAAAGTTGTTAACATTGGATGATCTGGTGAGAACAATAGTACTAATACTGGATCATCCGGTGAGTACACTCTCATAAACTAGCCGTTGGAACCCCACTCAAGCCTCTATGAACACTGGACACTCCAGTGTATACTCCATTTTCATCATCGGACTTTTCGGTGAGTATACCTTAGCCATCTGAGTCAACATCTTCTCTGTGTAAATTACTTCGGTGTATTCTTTAGTGCACATCACTTCATCACCGGATCATTCGATGCGTTATCCTTAGCCAGCCGAGCCAATGCAACCCTCTCTGGAAAATATGCTCCGGTGTACACATCTTCAGAGCACCGGACCTTCCGGTGAGGTCACTGCATTCTCCCCTTTGTCAATAATGCTCCGGTGCTTTCCTCCGGTGTGTTCAAATCAATCATTGGACTATCCCGTAGGGTCTTTTGCTTCTTCTTCGTCTTTGCATTGTTCATTATCCGGTGTATTGTCCGGTGCACTTCTCTTCATCATCGTACCTTCCGGCGTGTTGACCTTCGATTTTCAACGGCTGCAACCTTCTCTGGTGCAAATGCTCCGATGTGTATCCTCCTCTAAGCACCGAACCATCCAGTGAGGTCAAATGTCTCTGGACACAATTCTCTTGTGTGTTTAACCATATGAACATCGGACCATCCGGTGAAGTTATTTTTCCTGGGACTTCTCCAATTCAACCAAACTTTTTCCCGGCTTTGGTGGCTTCTTCATGTATTATATCCATAAGACCTACTAACATATATTCTTAACAAACATGTTAGTCTCATTGACTATGTTGTCATTAATCGTCAAAATCACAATCATGGTCTAATAGGGTCATTTTCGCTACAACCTCCACCCTCATCATCTCGTTGATTGGCTACGTCAAATCCTCGCGCTTCACAATCCTGGCCGTCGGCCTCTCGTGGGCGAGCAGGGATAGGTGGGTGAATAGCTGCTCGTTGGAGGCCGAGAACATGACGCAGGAGCCTGCGGATGCCGTCGTAAGCTTCCTCCTCTAGCCACACCTGTTGTCCTGGAGTGTCCTAGACTTTTGTTGCAGTGGTGATTTTCGAGGCTTGCGTGCAGATGAGGATCCTTTTGGAGTCTAGGAGGGTGCTATCGACAGTGGTCAGGATCATGGTGCTATAGATGCTATTTACATTGGAGTTTGGTGATATGGAAGCTTCAACCATCTTGGCCACCGCCTAGACTAGAATGCAGAACTGCCCTCAAATGGATTGTCCAATGGGCACAACTCAATAGAAATACAGATGTGGCTGAATTGGGTATGGCAGGAAGCATAGAAGAGGGTCTTAGTGCAATATTGTGCCTATGTAAATACTGTGCTCCAACTTTGTGGATTGACAGTGAAGGAGATGCTCTATATATGGATAGGGAAGTTATGGAGGGATTTTTACTGAAGCCTTGGCCTTATTGGCATGAACATTTGAGCAGCAGAAGCATGGTGGCTGTACAAAAAGTGAAGGGGGAGCGGTATGGTTTCCTGTTGCATTGCTCAGTTGAGAAGAAGGCACTTCCAGGTGGCCTAATATATTTTGTTTTATTGGAGAAGAGCCATAAGGTATCTGAATTCCAAGGGAGAGTCTCATTGAAGACTACCATCAGATATGACCGATGTGCACTATTCCTTATCCAAGTGATAGACCTCCACAAAGGGCATCAAAATATGGTCACCCAAGTGTCATATGATGTCTTTGACATGAGCTGTACAAAGGAGGCACTGCTTGGGATGGAGTTCTGGAATGAAGAATTTCTATGTGGTGAAACTCAAATAGAAGGGAAGGTAATTGGAGAAGAATTTAGTGACCAGCTGGAGCTTTCACAAGAAGAGGTTGCTGCTAAAGGAAGAGGTTACTAAATTGGAATGTCCCATGTTAATTATGTTATCTAGATAAGTCAGGTCCTAAATGAGCTGTTCACAAGGATTAGTACAGATAATAGTGGAACCATAGCATTTGAAGAGTTGAAGGATGGCTTGAAAGGGATAGACTCAAGCTGGACAGAGAATGAACTTCAAACTTTAATGGATGCAACTGATATTGATAATAGTGAAACAATCGACTATGGTGAATTCAGTGCAGCACAAGAGTTGGGATTAGCTATTTGTATGCAGCATATGGACTCTATGTGCCACCTGTATGCAAGGAGGTATTGCCCGTCATGGCCACCACCTGTTGAATCAAGTCGGCATGGTTGCTATGTGGGAATTATGGATCGCTCAAGAGTTTTGGTTGGGTGTTGCTGTGAGCTCAAGCAGGAAGATGAAACAAACAAGTATCAGGTGGGTGATTGTTAGGGTCAACTTGAGGGCAAGCTGATTCTTAAGGGGAGGAGAATGTCACAGACTTGGGACTTATTGGATGCCAAGTGGGCCAGCCATCATCTCTCGCTACCAGTGGGCCAAATCATCAGAGGAGGGCCATTACAAAACAAAGTCAACAGAGATCAGCACGTATCGAAGAACAAAGATCAGACAGACTCTTCTTCCTCCCAGTCTTCTTCCTCCTTTGAACCCTCCTCCGATCCTCCTCCCTGTTGCTCTCTTATCTCCTCCCAATCCCTTCTCTATAACAGTCTAGAGTTGTTCGTTTCTATGCTCTCTTTCTTCCTCAATTTGTATCCCTACACTTGTCAAACTTGTTTGAGCTTGCAATACAGACATTCGGTTGGAGTTGATTTGGTGCTTGTGTTGATTTGGTTGATCAATTGAGTGAGGAACGTGACATGAACTCTTCTTGCTGCATTTTGCCGTTTGCCTTAGCGATTCTGGATCTTGTTCTCGCGAAATCAAGATTGTTACTGATAAATACCCTTCCTTTTTTTTACTGCAACTCGGATTTTGAGCTGGTTTTTTCGATAAAGGAAGTTTTATTGACTCTCATCGTTACATTAAGATGATACAGGTGCATAAGAGTTTATTCTTAGCTTCTACATAACCAGGATGCACATAGACAAAAAAACAACATCCAAAAATGTTCAAAACACAAAGAGCAGTCATTGTATCAATTGGAATCAAAAAGGGGAAAATTAAGGTGGTGAATTCAAAATTTGAAACCTAGATCTCCATCCATACCAGCTGAAGAGCATCCAGACCAAGCATGGAGCCAGCGTGTATATGTATAGATAACATATAAAGGAGAAGTAACTTTTCTCTTATTAAAGATAGTATCGTTTCTACATAGTGACAAGCAAAGAGCTACCACTCCTACCAGTATATGAGCTTTTAGATTTTTACTAAGGCCTCGGAGCCAATTTCCCATCACGGGGTAGATAAAGGTTTGAAGCCTCATGGACTATAGACCGTACGAAATGGGCGAACCAACAAGCAAAGAAGATATGCTTTATTGTTTCATTTTACGACAAAAGCAACACTTCTGACTACCCTATCATTTTCTCTTAACTAAGTTATCTTTGATTAGAAGAACCCATTGACTAAGATACCAAAGTTTTTTTTTAATTTTTGTAGGTAGCTTTAGTTTCCACAATTGTTTATTTATATATGAGGTATTAATGTATTTTAAGGCTCAATATAAAGAGTTCACTGAAAATTTACCATTTTCATTAAAATTCCATTTGAACTCATCATGCTCTTGTCAGGTATTGATATTATTAATCCTGAGAAGGAGATAATTCCAATCAATCAGCTTTGGGCCAATTAGAATATGTCAGAAAGTTGTATTTGGAGGGTATGATTTCAAAATCTTACAATTCTATGTTTATAGCACACTATATTATATAAACTGGTGTATTGGACACTTAGGGCCTGTTTGGCAAAGCTCACAGTGCAACTTCCCGGCTGGAATCAGGGGGAGCTCTGCCAAACAGCAGCTTTCAGCTTTTAGCTTTCTGAGTGAAATTCGTGGGAGTGATTTTCTGAAATGAACTAGAAGCTGGGAGCTGAAAAAAGCAACTTCCCCTGGTTCACTTTCCGCACAGAATCACTTTGTCGGTGACACAGGGACCAGGGGTCCCCGAGTCCCAAGGCCAGATCAGTAGTTTGCCACGTGGCGCCCTCCCGCGGGATCACCTCCGCAAGGTATGAGAAGACTAAGTCCCGGGAGAAGGTGCTCGGGGCCATGAACAGTGGTCCCCGAGTACCCGAGTTCCCCGATGACCCGAGAAGACCAAGCGCCGGGAAGAGAGTGCTCGGGGCTGTGAACAGTTGCCCTCGGGCACTCAAGTCTCCCGACAACCAGAAAAGCCAAGTACTGGGAAGGGGGTGATCGGGGTTGTGAACAGTGGCCCCCGAGCACCCGAGTACCCCGAGGACCCGAGGGAAGTCAGTTCCGGGAGAGAGTGCTCGGGCCCGTGAACAGTGGCCCCCGAGCACTTGGTTCCCTGAGGACCCGAACAGTCAGTTCCGGGAGAGAGTGCTCGGGGCCATGAACAGTGGCCCCCGAGCACTCGGTTCCCCGAGGACCAAGAAAGGGCATATCCGGGAGAGAGTGCTCGGTGCTGTGAACAGTGGCCCCCGAGCATTTGGTTCCCCGACGGCCTCAGAAGTCCTTCGCTGGTGGCCCTCACAGAGGTCCAGCGGTGAGGTGTCAACCAGTGAAAGGCCCGATGCTGCATTTAAGAGGGCGCGTGACCTGTCACCTCCAACTGCTCCTCCACGCTTGCTGTCAGTCCCTGCCACGGCCTGGCAGGGAGGCGTGGGGACATTTAATGCATGAGTCCCATCGCGGTACATCCGACGCGCCTCGGGATAACATCGCGAGGCCCAAGGCGCCCCACCTGCCGCCCTGCTGTGTTAGACTCGCTCTGACCTGGCGGGCACGCTGGGCTGCTCGGTGGCTGCTCGGTGAGCCCTCCCCGCGGCGCCCGTTGAAGAACGGCATGATGACGAACAAGACCGAACGGGGGCGCGTTTTCAACCCTCCCCGACACTTCGCGCAGTAGCCCATGATAGTTGCTTTCCATTTATGGCGCCTCGGAACTCACGCCCTCTCTTTCTGGGCATGCTACCTCCCTGACGGGTATTTAAGGCGGGGCGGGCTCCCCGGAGAAGCCAAAAAAAATTACGGAACAATAGCCAGGACAAGCCGAAGAACAAGGAGCCCGAGGCTCTAGGCTAGACAAATATTCTTGTAACCCGCGACATCTCTGAGAGACATTCTCAAAGCATTTATAGCATACACACAGGAGTAGGGTGTTACGCTCAGCGCGGCCTGAACCTGTCTAAAAATCTCCTGTGCATTTACTACTTCTGCATCCGATCATTCCACTCCACCTGCATCGCATTTACGCCCATTTATTTCACCCGCAAAACAGATTCAGAATCATCCCCCGGCTGAATCTCAAAGGGGTCCCTCCGGATCCCTGCTTGAGGAGTTCACCCTCCGACACACTTCCTCCATATAATTTATTCTAGAGAATCACTTTCAGCCACAGAATCACTTACCCCAGAGAATCACTCTCGGTAGAGAATTTGAATCTGGAAGAGCTCTACCAAACATGCCCTTAATGGTATGTTCCCTAACCATGCCTCCTTTCAAAATTTGGTTTGTGAACCATCTTCGATAACAAAGGTATCGAAACAATGTAGATGTTGTTTTGCTCTCATCATGCCCGTCCAAAAGTGTGAATTTCCTAGTTTTTATTGAACCTCAGAAAGAGTTTTTGACCCTAAATATTTATTATCAGCAATTTAAATAACCATCTGCAGAGGAGATATATATTCTGAACATCTAGGTCATAGATACCTATGCCACCCTGTTCTTTGGACCGGTAGATAATCCTTCATTTCTCTAGGGTGTATTTCTTTCTGTGACTACCACTTCATTAGTAGAATCTGAACTAAAAGTAATAAAGTCTCTTAAAAATCATTTGCCAAATAAGAAAAAAGGATATTATGTACATTAGTAGGCTAGATAGAACCGATTTGACAAGGTGAAAAGCCTATCTCCTGATTACATGGGTAGGCTATATAGATTTCGAGCTGGTTATGTTCTAAAAAAAATTCTAGCTATTACATATGATTAGACAATTTCTAATAGATACTTTAAAAATTTATCTCTTATAATATTATTATATTATTCTTTAGCACTATTACAACATCCTTTATTTTTTTTTCATCTCTAACCGTTACTTCATTTCCTATTTTTCATTACTCTCTTTCTCTTTCTAAACTCACAGTCATGCACTGTAAACAGTAATACGGAAACCATATTTGATCGGCAAATTTAACGTTCTTTTGACACTATAGTGACACACCTCATCACTGTAGCATCATAAACGGATTCTGTTGAAAGGACGATGCGGCCACCGGATCTACAAATTCAATTGGCACATTGTTTTGCGAGGCGGATATGGAAGACACGGCTCTTGCAAGTTGCAATTTCTTAGATTATTAACAAAGATGGAATGACTAACACATCCTGCTAATTCTGAACCTCGAAAGGTTTGGTGGCAGCTGATTGTCACAGCTCACGAAGGTGACAGTGATGTTATCCTTGGTCTTCATCATCTTTCGTTTCTTTCTCCATACAATCCTCATCTCCACTCCACTCATCCAATGTGCAAACAGCACGCACCCATTTGTGGGTGCCATGATTCATCATCAGCTGCTCTCTTTCTTCGCAGTTGTAATTATGATCTCTTTCTCTTCACCAAGAAATGGACAAGATGTATCACATACACATCTGTCAGGCTGACTCTGAATCCCATCAGCTTTAGAATTCAGCAGGTACTCCATGCCCTCTCTCTCATCTCATGACATGTAAAGTTGGTAGCTCCCCATTTCGAATTTTCGACCGTCAAATTGTGAAGTCGAAATAATACAAAATTGTCTCGAGTGATTCAACTCAGGAAATTTGTTTCTCTACTGCTCAAGAATGTACACATGTCCACATCAATCGAGTCTAAGGCCTGTGAGAACCTTGATAAATTTTAATCTCTCGCTTCTTTTTTCAAGAATAGAGTTTTGGATTTGGATAATGGTGTCATCTACTCGTGTTGTAGGTCCTGTCCGGTGTTATGACTACCTTACTAAACCAGCAAATCGAGCTTAAGATCATCTCCAATAGGTACCTCAAATTTTAATCCTTAAAATACTATTACAGCATCCCCTATCTCTAACACTGTAGCAGTACTGTATCACTGGGTACAGACTCTGTTAGAGACGAATTTACAGTGCTACAACACACCGCAAAATACTGTAGCACTGGAATTTTCAGATTTGCAGATCCGGTTGGAGACGGCCTAAATTGGTCTTGATTAGTACTGTAGCACGTGCAGGCTCATAGTTAGGACCAGTGCTATGACAAGACAACGGCTAGAGCCACTTGTTGGTCCTCCACTGAGCCCCAAGATAGGATTCAGTATCGTCGGATCGCGAATGGATGGGTAGAATTTCAGTGATACAGTACTGCTGCAGCACCCGTTTCAACAGTATTTTACTACAGTACATCTACCTTATTGTTGCTACAGTGATTAACTGCACTTTACTGTTCACCACTCACGAATTACTGTGCCACCCCTGAAAGAGGATTCATGTCCCCCAAGATATCCACTCGAAGGACCGCTTGATAGTAAATGAGAAACAATTCGATAATATACTTTTGTTAGGATGTATTTGATTGTTTATATCAATTATTTTAGTCAGTCTGATGGATGAAAAATACGTCTTTATCCTGGCTTGACAGGCTCTCATGCAGACAGACTCATTTATCGGTGTCACAAAATTATTTTCATACGAGCAACTAATTACAATCTGAATTTTTACATGTGCTCATAAAACATGAGATTCGATCAACCAAATAAAAACCTAGTTCAACTTATCTAATATATATATATATACTCTTCTTTTTAATAAATATGACTCTAATTAGTTTGTTTTTATTTAAAAAGACTATATCTACAACACCCATCCGAGAAAGCAAACACACTTTTAAATAATTACATTTTTTTTTAAAAAGCCATTACTATTTACTAGCTCCGTTCTGTGTAGATGTCGTATGTTCTGTCTCCTCGGTCTTTCTCCTCGGCTTAGAGTTTTGTTGATGTGGCGACCATTGTACATGACCTGATTAAGAAAAAAAACACGCAGGAAAAGGAAGTAAAAAACGCAGGAAAAGGAAAAAGGAGATGCGCTTCTCGTGTCATGTCCAAAGGAATGAGTCAAGATGTACTGGGATGTTAGGAATAAACGAAGTCATGAGAATTGCTGACCAAATTTGTGTTTAAAGAAGCGCCCATGATCATCAAACGTTAGAAACTTCTACGGATTTTATTTCTAAGTGCGTTAGTAGCTCCGCCGCCGCGGTCGTGCGCATATGCTTCAATATTTTAAATTTCCGGATGAATTTTTTTGATAATATATAAGTGCGATGCAATATTCTTGACGTGCTTTGGATGACAATCTTTCGAGCAGTTTTCTTTAAAT
Organism: Phragmites australis; assembly: GCF_958298935.1. Taxonomy (NCBI): domain Eukaryota; kingdom Viridiplantae; phylum Streptophyta; class Magnoliopsida; order Poales; family Poaceae; genus Phragmites; species Phragmites australis. The sequence goes on from NC_084939.1 coordinate 23,036,395, forward strand.
GAACGTAGTTTTCAATTTTTATTTTGGGCTAAAATTTGATACTAAAGCTAATAGTGTGAAATATTTTAAAATGGATCTAGTAATTTACTCTTTGGAAATAAAATGAAATAAATAGAATTGTGAACCACGTACATCGTTATCTCCCCTCTTATTTATTTTAAAGTGGAGGTAGTAATTTATTTATTTTTCCCTCGACACATACATATTGTCAAACGGATGCGGTATCTTTTATCAGAATATTTGAGGACTTTTAAAATTTTCCCTCGCATATTTTCAAAATTTTGAATATTTTTTTACCGGACGTGTACCCGTGTGCAGTTTTCCATTGAGGAAAGGACAAAAGTAAAAAGAATAAAAATGGAGAAGCAGAAACTACGCACATCACATCCTCGTCATCTCCTTCCTCCCTCCTTCCTGGTCACCCATGGAGAATTCCTTAGATACGACCTAGCTTCCCAACCCCGGCGCTCTCCTTCCCCCATCACCTTCTCCGCAAATCAAAAGGCAAAAGGCAGATATTTCAGCTCGGTTCGTCATCATCTCACCCCATTGGAAGAAGACCCCCAAAATCCTATAAAAATGTGTGGAGTTATCACCCACGCCGCCAAGATCCTGTCCTCTTGCGCGGCCAGCTCGTAGCTCCACGCGGGATAAAGAGGCCAGTCTTTTCTTCTGCCTCGCCCCCTTTTTCTTTCGGCAAGATGGCATCTTTCCCATGTGACACCTGATAAAGTGAGAGCACAGATTTCTTCCCCTTGTCGCTGTTTTCTTGTTTTTTCTTTCTTTTCTGTTCGTGGTTTCGTCATAAACCTCCGATAAAGCTTCGTTTCATCGGCAGGGCTCCGAGATCCCTAGCTTCCCGTGTTCTTCCGTCGCCAATCCGCGGAAATCCCTGGAGGAGGCACAGAAATTTGTAGCCAGAGATTTCCTGAGGTGAATTTGCTTCCGTTTTTGACCGGTTCTTGATCGCCGTGTCCCGAAATTTCTCACCTTTTTCGGTTTCTTGGTCCAGGACAAGCTTCCTTCCCTGGTGCCGCGGGCGTCCCTACGGTTCTTGATCCGGGGAGCACGCCAGTGGCGCACCAATGCAGCCGGACCCGAGCGGGAACGCCAATGCGAAGGCGAAGCTGCCGCAGCCGGTGACAGCGCCGGCGCTGTCGTCGGGTCGGCCGGCGTCCGTGCTGCCGTACAAGACGGCGAACGTGCGCGACCACTACCGCATCGGGAAGAAGCTGGGGCAGGGGCAGTTCGGCACCACGTACCAGTGCGTGGGCAAGGCCGACGGCGCCGAGTACGCGTGCAAGTCCATCCCCAAGCGCAAGCTGCTGTGCCGCGAGGACTACGAGGACGTCTACCGCGAGATCCAGATCATGCACCACCTCTCCGAGCACCCCAACGTCGTCCGCATTCGCGGCGCCTACGAGGACGCGCTCTTCGTGCACATCGTCATGGAGCTCTGCGCCGGCGGCGAGCTCTTCGACCGCATCGTGGCCAAGGGCCACTACAGTGAGCGCGCGGCCGCACAGCTTATCAAGACGATCGTCGGGGTCGTGGAGGGGTGCCACTCGCTCGGCGTCATGCACCGAGACCTCAAGCCGGAGAACTTCCTGTTCGCCAGCACCGCCGAGGATGCACCTCTCAAGGCCACTGACTTTGGGCTTTCCATTTTCTACAAGCCTGGTATGTGTATTTGTTTGCTTTGCATTGCTCAATTTGGTAGGTCAACGACTTCTGTTAATTTGGTAGTTCTTTGTGTACTACTTTGTGTTATTAGCCAAATTGGTCTGGAGAATAGTGGTTGCTAACGTCGTATTTGAATCACCACTCCGAGTTTGTTGATATAATGACTTGATAGGATTCCATGATCAGGTTCGTTGGACTTGGGAGCAGTTGCGACTTTGCACTCATTGTCCATTTTGCTAGGATGCGAATGCTCTTTGCCAAAAGGTTGTTCATGAGTCATGACAAGGCATTTCTATGAAGTTGGACGAGAATGGTAGGATAATAGATCAAAACCACGTTGAAGCTCCCCATTAGATTTTGTAACGAGTTACTGAAATTGTTAATGAAAGGTCGCAAGTTGCCAATTTTGGTGGGAAGATAACATACAATGTATCATAGCATATACTGTATACTATCTGCTACGTACCACCACTATAGCTGAACCAGTTTTGCTGTAACTCCTAATCTAGTGTGCAGTGATTTATGAGCTCTTGTTTTGATGTGGTGTTGAGTACAAATTACAATGGTACTTGCATGCTAAAATGTACGTTTTTGTTTGGCACCTATTTTGCTAGGAAATTCTTAGTAATTCTTGCACTAGGTTTTTGATGATTCATGCTGCTCCTTTCATTTCCCAGGTGACAAATTTTCTGATGTCGTTGGGAGCCCCTATTATGTTGCACCAGAGGTGCTTCAGAAATGCTATGGTCCAGAAGCTGATGTCTGGAGTGCTGGGGTGATTCTGTACATTTTGCTTTGTGGTGTTCCCCCATTCTGGGCAGGTAAAGTATTTTGTCATTCAAACCATCGATTTAGAATGTCGCTGCAAATGCTCATGTTTTCCAGTGTCGTATATATTTTTTCCCTCTCAGAAACTGAAGCTGGAATCTTCAGGCAGATTCTACGAGGCAAAATTGATTTTGAATCTGAACCCTGGCCTAGTATCTCTGATAGTGCTAAAGATCTAGTCCGTAATATGCTTACCCGGGATCCTAGAAAGAGATTTAGTGCTCATGAGGTTCTCTGTAAGTCCACCCCTCCCTCTCCTCATCTATCATGCAGTTGGGTGTAGGTGTATCTGCCTGCATGCCACATAGGGTTTGCTATTTATATTTTCTCATAATCACACTGTCTTTTTCAGGTCACGCATGGATTGTTGATGATGCTGTGGCACCTGATAAGCCTATTGATTCTGCTGTTTTGTCAAGGCTGAAGCATTTTTCGGCAATGAACAAGCTCAAGAAGATGGCATTGAGGGTATGAAGCCTTTATGATGCAATAGCTGATTCTGCAATATTAGGTTTTGTGGTTTGTGCATTGCTACATTAATACCTTAATAATTAATGATTCATGTAGATTACTACCAACATTAACTTAATTGTGTTTGATGTACCAAAGCTAACTTCACATGACTCTTTCCCATTCAGTCAGAAGGAATCACACTATTAAGTATTAACTGTAGCAGTCCCTAAGATCAATTACGAATTACAATCAGTATGAAAATGGTGCTTTATTCTATAACCATATGCAATTCTAGTAGAGGGAATAGTCATACATCTGCCCCTATGACAACTAACACCCCTGCTTTCTTTTCTTTTAATCTATCACGATGTTCAGTATGTTCCATCCAGATTGTTTTTTGATATCCAGTAAGATATCCAGTAATTGTTTCGTTCTGGTCCATGTTATCAAAGCGGTGCACTAGATATTATATGTGAATTAGTGGATTATCTTGTTCTTTTTGTCATCTGTCTAGGAATGAACTACTGAATACTTGTTGACTTGGACCTTGATGCATCGTGGAGGTTGTAGAATGTCTCTAATTCTCGATATACCATGTGCAATTTGCAATTGCCACCTTACTTTTTGATAAACTGTAGACATCTTTTAATCTGCAGGTTATTGCTGAAAGCCTATCTGAGGAAGAGATTGGAGGCCTGAAGGAGCTGTTCAAAATGATCGATACTGACAATAGTGGAACTATAACATTTGATGAGCTGAAAGATGGCTTGAAAAGGGTAGGCTCAGAATTAACAGAGAATGAAATCCAGGCTTTAATGGACGCAGTAAGCGCTTCTTTACTAGTTGAATCATAATTCCTTCATTGAAAATGTAATTATACATTCCATGGATAGTATATACTGTTGCCATATAATTTTTTTTTGGCTTGTGTATATTTGTTTCAGGCTGATATTGACAACAATGGAACCATCGACTATGGTGAATTCATTGCAGCTACACTGCACATGAATAAACTGGAGAGGGAGGAAAACCTGGTGTCAGCATTTTCATTTTTTGACAAAGATGGAAGTGGTTTCATAACCATTGATGAGCTGTCACAAGCATGCTGTGAATTTGGTCTTGAGGATGCTCACCTGGAGGACATGATTAAAGATATCGATCAGAACAATGTTGGTCTACTTTATTTTCTGATCTGTTCTCTCCTCCATATTTCAGTTACAGTCTCGAATCTTAGTTGTTGTTCCCGAATTAATTTCTATATGGATTTCAGGACGGGCAAATTGATTACAGCGAGTTTGCGGCAATGATGAGGAAGGGCAATGCTGGTGCAGCAGGAAGGAGAACCATGAGGAACAGCTTGCATCTGAATCTCGGTGAACTCTTGAATCCCGGCAAAAGCTAACGTGTACCAGACGGCCTTCCCTGGTACATTGTCATGGACTGGACTTTTGTGCACTCATCAGCTGGACTGATCTAAAAGGGCACATTGTCGAGTGATGTTGCTGAGATGGTGGAGAGTTTTCATAGTACCGTGGTATACTGTGGTTTCAGCTAGTGAGAGAGAAATGGTAATACCACCTTGTTGCCAATTTTAGATGCTGGGGATGATAATATGATCAACTGCTTATATGTATTCCTGTGGATGACATCGATGTAGATTGAATATTGTTGGAAAGTTTACATGCGTAGTAATACTTCTGTTGCTTGTCAATTGTCAGTGTAGAATGATGTTAAATGACACTTTTATTGTCCTGAATTAGTTACAACTAACTTGTTTTTTTTTCTAGAATACGCAAAAGAGCTGCGTAACTAACTTGTTGATACACCTACTTTTAGAATGCGATAAATAGTCTTCTATCGTCGGCAGGAAATTGGTGGAAGGGATCTATAAACTGAGATCTCGAGTTGTTTTTCAATGGTTATTAATATCAGATTGTACAGTGTTTGGAGGGTATTTAGCTGCCTGGAACCAATGTTCAGCCATTCTGATATTGTTCTTTATTTTTTTAGTTGCAAGTTATAATTCTTTCTTATTATATACTGTGTAATGTTGTGCACATTGTAAAAAGTACATCAGTTCATGCAGTGATAGATTTTGGCTCAACCAAGGCAACGGAGGCTCAACATGGGTATCTGTAGTTCTGCGATAAACCTATGTTCTTTGCAACCAAGTCAACACGTTTAGGTCAGGGTACGTCTATGTGCCACTTATCAGTGAACCTATGTTCTTTGCAACTTTTGCGAAAACTTGGGGTGGTTTTATAATAATTTACTATAATTTAAAGTACCGTGCAAGGGTGTAGATAATAGAAACATTGTTGCTGATGTTATTTACATATTGACGACGTATCATAAAATTAACGAAACTCCTTTAAGATGTTTTGAATATAACTGAACATATATATTCCTATAAATATATCATCTTTTGAATTCTGATTAATAGGCCAGTTCCATAACGACTTCTGTTCGTTCGACGAGCGCATGTGGTATGTTCAAATATTTTACAGTCATTTCTCTCTGGAAGTTTTTTTCGATCATTGTCATCTTATGCATTATTTATTTTTAGAGGTCTTTCTTTTAGTCTCTACTATATAAAATATTAGAAAAAGACACTTTTAGATTTAATTTAATCCATAAATAATTCATAAACGTAAATTGATAAACTAACATGTTTATATCATCGAAGCATAATCTAGACATAGGTATGATAGCATTACATATACCTAGATCTACTATACTTAAAATTAGGGATCGCATGAAATAAAGTACGAGTGACATAATTTTTACGTACTGATATTACGCTGTAAAGATTGCTGAGGATGTAGGTTGCACCGTGTTGACGATACGATTGATCTTGCTGACGAAGCACCTGATTTGTTAACGATGACAGCGGACGGCGCCCAAGCGATAAGGAAGACGAGCCGTAGTGAAGAATTTGAGCAGTCGCGCATAGCAGTTCTCAAAAAACCTTATTCGCCCTCTCCCGATGTAAGATCTCAAGAGTAAGGGTTTCGAAGATCTGCTTTCCCTGTTGTCGGTGCACGTTGATGTCGGGATGGAGTAGACTACAGTGGCAACGCAACAATGAGAGGAAGAGGAAAAAAAATCTAATTCTTATATAGACTCACGTAATAAGAGTGTTTCCAAATTGAGGGATACTTTCATTATTAGTCTATTTTCTCACTCCAATAAGGTGGGGGTCCTTAGATATATATTGGGAGAAAACACTCTATCTCCACATCTATTAGCAATATGATACTAATAGAAGATGGGTCTTATCAAGGGTCGTCTCTCCACAATATGAGCATTTGAGATTTATTGAGAATTATTAAAATTATATTAGCCCCTATAATTCTAACAATCCACTACTAGATCTCAAAATCTCATAGAGATTTACCTGTTTTTCATTGTTGTTTGATATACCAGTATTTCAATGGAGACTATTAAGTTGAACATCTACCTAGAATATCAAGCTAAACTCATTCACAATTTGAATATTGGACCACGCCTTGAATTGCAAGTTTTGTACAAACAAGTTTCACCAGAGGTCATCATTAATACTTGGCTACCTATAGGCTGCCCTGCGCGTGGAGCATACAAGTCGTACTCCTTAACCTCTTCATGAGCTTAATAGAGATTACCCAAGTCTCACACACCACGACCAACAGTCAGGCTCATATATGTATGTTCTTTCAAGAATGCTCTACAAGATAGCATCTTTGCTTATTAAAGCCAACAGAATAGCCAATCTGTCTTATAGATCTCTGAGAGTATTGCATCTTCACTAGAGTAGATTATAAAGTACTCTCCTTCAGTTAGACCAATAGCTTGTTCTTCCTATGTCCTAATTCACGGGATATACAATCGCATAGGATAGGTTACCATTATGGTATAACTCACATGGGTCTCATACCTATCTCGCTCGATGCATTCTCTATCACATTCCGTGATAATCCCTTTGTAAAGGAATCTACTAGATTCTTAGCTATTTGGATATAATCTAAGGTTATCACTCTAAAGTTTCTCAATTCCCTAATAGACGTTAATCGTCTCTTTACGTGCCTTATGAACTTGTCATTATCCTTAGAACTATTTACTTTGATAATAACAGTCTAATTATCACAGTTCATAAAGATAGCTGGTATCGGTTTCTCAACCACATGCAAGTCCATCAATAGCTCACGCAATCATTCTGCCTCAACAGTGGCTGTGTCTAACGCAGTGAGTTCCACTTCCATAGTTGACCTCGCCAAGATGATCTATTTGCAAGACCTCCATGATATAACAACATCACCTAGAGTGAATACATATTCACTTATGATGTAAATCTTATCAACATCAGATATCTAATTTGAATCACTATAACCCTCCAGTACCGATGGGTATCTAGAATAGTAAAGACCTTAACTCATAGTACCAAGCAAATAGTGCATGACTCGCTTAAGCGCATGTCAATGTTCATTGCCCGGGTTAGAAGTAAACTGGCTCAATTTGCTCACAGCAAATAAGATGTCAGGTCTTGTAGCACCAGCTAAGTACATAAGTGATCCAATAATATGAGAATATCTCAAATTGTCCCTGCCACTTTTCTTATTCTTTCGAAATATCACACTAGGGTCATAAGGTACTGGAGAAGGCTTGTTGTCCTAATAGGCAAAGCGGCTCAAGACCTTCTAAACATAATGAAATTGTGTAAAGTAATCTCATTCTCTCATTTAATTAGCTTGATGTTTAAGATTACATCAGTCTCACCCAGATCTTTCATATCAAAGCTTTGAGACAAGAAAGATTTGACCTCATTAGCCACATCAAGATTTGCCCCAAATATCAGTATGTCATCAACATACAAACACGATATAACTCTCTCACCCCCATCATGGCGATAGTACACACATTTATCAACCTCATTGACCGAAAAGATTACAGATGTCAAAGTTCTGTCAAAATTCTCATGCCATTGTTTAGGAGCTTGTTTAAGACCATACAAGTATTTCAACAACTTACACACCATGCCTTCATGACCTTTTACTATAAATCCATCAGGTTGTTCCATATAAATTTCCTCATCTAGTTCTCCATTAAGGAAAGTTATATTAACGTCCATTTGATGAACGATAAGACCATGTGAATCAGTTAAGGAATGTAGCACTCGGATAGAAGTCAATCTCGTAACACATGAATAAGTGTCAAAGAAGTATTCTCCTTCCTTTTGGATATAACCCTTGGCCACAAGCCGAGTCTTGTACTTTTCAATAGTACTATTAGGCCTAAGCTTCTTAAACACTCACTTGCAACTCACAGATTTGCAACCATAGGGTCGTTCTGTGACCTCTCAAATCCCGATTATGAGAATGGAATCCATTTCACTGTGAACTGCCTCCTTCTGATAGTCCACATCAAGAGATGAAAATGTTTTTAAAATAGACTTGAGAGTGTCATCCACAAGGTACACATTGAAATCATCACCAAATAATTTTATAGTCCTTTGTCTCTTACTCCTTCTAGGAGCATCATTGTCATCCTCCTCAAGATCTTGCTCATGTATTTGTTTAATAGTCTCAAGATGTGGAGTGGGTTCAGGAATTATCTCATAAGATAGTCTAGACACGCCGTGTAAATCTTTCATAAAAAATATATGCTCAAAAAATATTACATCATGAGACTCCATCATTGTATCGACATGCATATCAAATACCTCAGATTTAACCACTAAAAATCTATAAGCAAGCTCCGATGAGCATATCCCAGAAAGATTCGATCCATTGTTTTAGGTCCGAGCTTTTACTTTTTAGTTATTGGTACATTGACTTTCGTCAAGCATCCTCAAGTGCAAAAATAAGAAAGTGGTGGTCTTCTCCCTTCTCACTCCTTATATGGGATTTTCTCCTTATCCTTGAGAGGAACTCTATTCAGGACATGACACGAAGTCAATAGGACCTCCCCCACCATGCCTTGGATAATCTTGTAATGTCTAACATGACATTAACCAAGTTAGTCAGTGTGTGGTTCTTCCTTTCTGCAACTCCGTTTGATTGGGGTGAATAGGAAGGCATTCTCTCATGAATAATCATATGTTTCTCACAGAATAAATTGAAGTCACTAGAGAAATACTCACTACCACGATTCAACCTTATTCTTTTGATCTTTCTCTCTAGTTAATTCTCAACTTCTACTTTATAGATTTTCAATGTGATATAGATCCTCATCTTTCGTTTTCAACAAGTATACATAGCAAAATCTAGTCACGTCATTAATTAACGTCATGAAGTACTTCTTTCCACCATTTGTCAGCACACCATTTATTTCATACATATCTGAATGTATGAATTCTAAATGTGCCAAATTTCTCTCATCGGCTGCCTTGTGAGGCTTGCAAGGTTATTTTGATTGCACACAACTATGACACTTATAACTTTTGACCATATAAAAATTCAAAATTAAACTCATGCTGGAAAGTCACGACATAGAACCAAAATTTAAATAACATAACAATGAATGCTAAGCACCAGCATCATTATTAACATTGTCACAAATATGGTTTATAGATTTATTGCTGAAATCAGAAAGAAAAAAGCGGAACAAGCCTTCACACTCATAGTCTTTAACAACAAATTATCCATAGTTTGACACTACTACTTTATTGGACTCGAACACCACCTTAAACTCGTCTTTATAGAGAAGGAAGCCGCTAACTACATTCTTGTTTGTTGTAGGGACATGTTGCATGTTCTTCAGTTGCATGACTGTCGGTGTATCAGGAACCGGGGGTCCCCGAATCCCGAGGCCAGGCCAACCATCCGTCACATGGCGCCATCCCGCGGAGTCTCTCCCGCAAAGTGAGAAAAGATCAAGTCTCGGGAGAAGGCGCTCGGGGCCACAGTCGGTGGCCCCCGAGTACCCCAGTTCCCCGATGATCCACGGAACCCAAGTACCGGGAAGAAAGTGCTCGGGGAGGTGTATGGTGACCCCCAAGCACCCTAGTCCCCCGACGACCAGGAGAGCTAAGTACCGGGAGAGAAGTGCCCGGGGCCACCGGCGGTGGCCCCTGGGCACCCAAGTATCCTAAGGACTCACCGAAGGAAGTTCCGGGAGAGAGTGCTCGGGGCTGCGTGCAGCAGCCCCCGAGCACTCGGATCCCCGAGGATCCGTACAAGTGTGCCCAGGAGAGAGTGCTCGGGGAGGTGAACAGTATCCCCGAGCACTCGGTTCCCCGAGGACAAGAAAGGGCATTCTCGGGAGAGAGTGCTCGGGGAGGTGAACAGTACCCCCGAGCACTCAGTACCCCGACGACCCAGAAAGCCCCCTGGTGGAGGCCCCCGAGGGGCCCACCGATGAGGTGTCAGCCAGTCAAAGGCCCGAGGCCGCATTTAAAGAGCGTGCGTGGCCTGTCACCTCCAACTGCTCCCGCCGCGCTCAGTGTCAGTTCCTGCCACGTTCTGGCAGAGAGGCGTGGGGTTATTAATTGCACGGGTCCCGTCCCGTGCCATCCGGCCCATCTCAGGATAACGTCGTAAGGACCAAGGTGTTCCGTCTGCCGCGCTGCTGTGGGCCCTCTCCACGGCGCCCGTTGCCAAGGCATTTATTGTGATGGATGACCGGGCGTGTGACGCATTTTCCACCCCCGGTCACTTCGCCCAGAGGAAATGATGACGCCCTTTCCATTTATGGTGTCTCGGAACTCGTGCCCCCTCCCTCCCGTTCGGGGCACGTTGCTGCCGGCGGATATTTAGAGTAGGCGGCGGCACAGCTGAATGCATCTGGAATACATCCGAAAAAAGTATGGAAAAAAGAGAGGACGCACAAGCATAGACAAGAACGCAGCACAAGAGAGACACAGTCGAGAAGTGAGCAGCACGAGACAGGCCGAAGAACAAAGAGCCCCAGGCTCTAGGATAGACCAACATTCTTATAACCAGCAACATCCTTGAGAGACTTCCTCAGGGCATTTATAGTATCCATACAGGAGTAGGGTGTTACGCCCCCGTGCGGCCCGAACCTGTCTAAATTCCGGTGCATTTACTTCTTTTCGCACTAGGTCATTCCACCACCACCGGCAGTTGCATTCACTCCTATTTATTTCTCCGACGAACATACTCAGAATCATCCCCCGGCCGAATCTCTAAAAAGGGGTCTCTCGGGATCCCTGCGACTGGAGTTAATCCTCCGACAATGACCATTTCCGAAGTAAACTTCAAATCTACCGTGCCAACACCATAAATAGAAGCATGTGACTCATTCTCCGTTAGGACGGAAGAATCCTAGGTGACCTGATAAAAAAAGAACATTGAGATATCAGCACACATATAAATATTGACATTTGTATCAATCCACCAATTAGTAGACTGAAATACTAAAAACACCGAAGGTAAATTACCATACCCTATACCTCGTTGCTTCCATTTGCGGTCTAAACAATCCTCGACGAAGTGCCTAATCTCACCGCACGCATAGTAAGGTATTTTTTATTGTGTTCATCTTATTCTTCCTGAAGGTGATAGTTTTGTTTAGCTTATTATCTTTCCCTCTGTTCTTATTATGGTATGACTTTTGCACCATATTGGCGCTAGTTTGTTCTTCACCTCCTTTTACATCTTTAGTCCGAGCTTTCTCCTCAACATCAAGAGACGCGGTCAAACCCTCAACAATAATTTTTTATCTCCTGTGCTTTATAGCAGTGGCGAAGTTTCTCCACAAAGGAGGTAACTTGGTAATGATGCCTCTAGCCACAAGCTTATCGGGTACATTGATCTTGAGGAGTTTAAGTTCCTTCGCGATACACTGAACCTCATGAGCCTACTCGACTACAGAGCGGTTTTCAACCATCTTGTAATTATGATACTGCTGCATGATATACAATTCACTTCTCACATCTGATACACCAAATTTAGCATTCAGTGTATTCCACAGCTCCTTCGCACTTTGTATGTGCATGTACACATCACAAATATGGTCATCAAGAACGCTAATAATGCATCCTAATAGAGTATATTGGCATTTGTGAACGTCTTTTCATGCTCAACAGTAAGGGTTTTTTCTAGCTTGCCATTAGCCACCCAGTAGACATTCAGCCGTGAGGCATAGAGTGACCTTGACTTGTCATCTCTTAAAGTGCATACCAGAAAACTTGTCTGACCACAGTGCATCGACAAATCCAGCTATTAATAAACCAAAGTGCCTACAATAAGCTTTTTGGATTATTGGAAAATAATGTATTTTTAGGTTTAATTTAATCCATAAATATTTCATGAGTGTAAACTGATAAATTAACATGTTCATATCATCGAAGGATAATCTAGACATGTGTGTGATAGCATTACATATGCTTAGATCTACTATACTCAAAATTATGGATTACAAGAAATAAAGTATGAGTGACATAGTTTTTACATATTGATCCTGTGCTGTGAAGATTGCTGAGACTGTAGGTTGAACATTGTTGACGACACGATCAATCCTGCTGATGACACGTCAAATTTGTTGCTAATGACAGCGGGCGGCGTCCAAGTGACCAGGAAGATGACCTGTTATGAAGAACTTAAGTAGTCGCACAGAGCGCTTCATAAAAACTTTATTCGTTATCTTCCAGTACATGATCTCAAAAGCGAGAGTTTCGAAAACCTACTCTCCTGATTGCCCGTGCACGTCAATATCGAGATGGAGTAGACTACAATGACAGCGCAACAGTGAGAGGAAGAGGAAAAAAAAACCCTAATTCTTATATAGACTCATGTAATAAGAGCGTTCCCAAATTAAGGTTTACTCTCATTTGTGGTCTATCTTCTCCCTCCAATGAGGTGGAGATCTTTAGATATATATAGGAAGAAAATTCCACACCTCCACCTTTATTAACAATATGTTACTAATAGAAGACGAGACTCATCATAGATCGTCTCTTCATAATATAGATCTTTGAAATTTATCAAGAATTATTAAAATTATATAGGCTCCTATAATTCTAACATAAACACGAGTTGATTTTCGTGTCACTTTTTCTCCTACTCTCTCATCTAATAAAAACCTCAAAAATTCGAATAATTTATTCACTTTTGCTATCTAGTCTCGTCCTTTAGCCTCTCCGGCTCGTTACCGGCTACAGATATATGACCAGTTTTACTAATAAAAATAAATAAAAAAATTAGGAGAAAAATTAGCAGAGAATCTCCTCCTCTTTTTTCAGATCATATCTGAAATCAAACTATGATATCACTTATTCGTTCGACAACGCTCTTATGACACATCCGCATCTCCATACCTTAAGTTTATGCTTAATATTATTACATTCAATATTTATATTTTTATTGTAACACATGATCACTTAGCTAATCTCGGTAAGATTAGAGTATTTTTTTTACCGAGAGCTAAAAAGTAAAAAAATAAACAATTGCTAAAAAAATTGGTGTGCCATTATGGTCTTCCTAAAAACCCATTAAGAAATTGGGCCCATCCATGTTCATCTAAACCCCCGACTGGTATGGCAATCTTCTCCCTCCCCCAATGCCGCCTCCGCAAATCGTCGCCGGCGGCGACCACCACCCGCCCCCCACCTCCGCCTGCTCGCCGGAGCACCCCTTCCTCTCCGCCCGCCTCCTCCTTCCTTCGCTGTCCTCGTCACCGGCCGACCTCTCCTCCCCGCACCTCCCCCTGTCCCTCGCCTTCTCCTTCCGCACCCACCCTTCCCCTCTCCCTCGCCATCTCGATGAGTGCAGGGAAAAACTGGTATCGTTCTGTGCCTCCATGCTGCGGGATCACTTCCAAGTATGTGCGCTTATCGGAAGGGATCTCGTGAGGTCGCTCCACGAGCTGGTGCTCGTGGCGGAGTTCCAGGCACTGTGGAGAGACTTGATGTTGCACCGTGGCACTGACGTCTGCTGGATCAGCACGCCCGGTTGTTTCACCGCAGTGGCCATCACTCCAGAGATGGAGACGCAGCTCTTGTTCATGATGAACAATGTGAAGTGGGGAGATCAGAAGAGGCACCAGCTCTGGTTTTCGAGGAAGCATCTGATGGTGCCTGGAGGGGAGGGGAGGATACCGGACATTGTTCGGTTCATATGTTGTGGATGCCACCCGACGAATGAGATCATGCAGTCAGGCGCCATTGCTCGCTGGACAGTCATAGGCTGGCTGCTGACAAGTTGCAGCAAGGGCTACGTTCGAAGCTGGCTCTGTTCTATGACGAGTAGTGTCATGAATATTGAGCCTGCAATGCTCCTGATGGTGAACTCGGTATCACAGTATACAGATATCACAAACATGCTGCTTGAGTTCTTGTTTCTTCTGATTGAGAACTATGATGTGCGGAGGAAGGAGGCGTTAGCTCAGTGTGTGAGGAGGGCGTTTGTGGTACTGGTGAATAAAGGAGTGGTCCCGTCATTGGAGCCATTGGCATGTTGTGAGAAGCTATCACCATTGCTGAGGCAGAAGCTTGTGGCATTTTTATCAAATACCGGTCCTGGAGCAGCTGAAGAAGCTTGCGGGAAATCAATAGATGAGGTATCTAATGAAACAGAATTGAAGAAGAGAGTTTGCTCAAACTAGACCTCTTTATGATTGTGTCCCGACCCTCTATCTCAGGAATAAATTGAGCACTTGTTTTTTGAGGGGTGTAGGACTAAGAACGATGATTAGAGGGAGTGAGTAGGCGTCTCAACAATTTCTTTCGAAACTGATAGCCTTCTTATATTTTGTCATTCAACGCACCTTCAAAATGCATCATAACAAAACACAACACAAAAAGCAAAAATACAACGGAAACAGATGAACCCGGAAGGTCCGAGTTGGATCTGAAAGTTACGGCCTATCGTAAGTTCCGGATTGAGATTGGAAGAAGAGCCTTGGGATGGAATTTTGAAATAATCCGGAAGTTCCGTAAGGATTCGGAAGTTCCGGGTTGAACAGTTCCAGAAGAAAAGCTGCAGCATAAGAACCCAAAAACCAAACTCAAAATCCAATCAAATGTGGTCCAAATCCAACAAAATTTTAGCCATAGCTTAGCACGTTCATGGTGAATCTTTGCCCAAAAGATCTTTTCAAGAAGATCAAGATTTCACCTTTGATTTCATGAATTTGACCAAGAACACAAAAGGGAAATAAGAACATCAGGTGAAGAAATCCTCCAAGTTAATGATCTAGAGGCAAGAAAAATCAATATCTATTTGTATACATTTGTATGTGAATTTTATGCCTCTAACAATAAAAAGAAAGACTTCACATGATGGTAAAATTTCAGCTTTCAACCAAAAACAAAAATCGCAACGAAATACTGAAAACTTGCAACAAAGCAGGGGAGCTAAGAGAAGAAAACTAGAAGGAGGTAAACATAATCACAAAAGGAAACATAAATTTCATTGCTTGCAGAAGTTAGCTCTATTTTAAACGGATTACAAAGATTTTCCTCACAAAAAATCTCTCATCTATTACAAAGGCTAAACTCTTATGTCTCCTCTAATACTCTAGCATACAAACTTAAGTGGCTGGCTCATTCTCTCTTAACAGCCATACCCCTTTATTTATAAGCCTTGGGAGCTTCCTTTGATGTCAAGATTTCTTGTTTTCAAAATACCTCTATCTTGTAATGCACTTCTATCTACCACCGAGGGTTTTTGGTCCATTTTCTCCTTCATCCATTAGATGACCGGTGCACATTCACAACTTAGCTTCGCCTCGACGCAAACTTCACGATGATGCCACGTGTATTCCATCCTTCCACAGTTTTGAGACCAAACCGTGAAACCATCTCGCACGCTTCTCAAAGTGACTCACTGTCACTTGCTCACATCATAAGCAAGTGCTCCAATATCGAAGCATGTACTCCGTCTTGTGATCTTGACCGCCGGCAAGTCTCTCTCGCTTTCGATCCCTTGAGCCGTCTTGTCACTTGCATCGATATCTATTTCGCTTGACTTTATCAACATGTCATCTCCATCCATTTTCCATGCTTTGCTTGACTTCCACGTGTACAGCTAGGCTCACGCTTGACTCCGCTCGACCTCCTTGATCTTCCGGCACCAAACACCCCGCTTAGTCTCGATTATCCCGCCGTCGACCGCCAAGTTGCATCCATTACCTACACATCATGAGATAAGAAAACTAATTTCTCCAACTCCATCTCCAGTTAGTCTAAAATCAAAATTCTTAGTTGAAATCACATAAAAAAAAGAAAATTATGAACACCGGACATCTGAACTTTAACTTGGGTATCCAGAAGTTTCGGGTCAAAACCAGAAGTTCCCAGTTCAATCCGGACGGGGGCTCTCGGTTTCAGTTTTCCTATGATATCGAAAGTTTCGGTTTTGGACCAGAAGTTCCAGGTTGGCTGCCGAAACTGAACACTGGAAGCTTCGGCTAGACAAAAACTCTAAACACTGGATATTGAACCGGAAGTTCCGGGTTCACCAGAATCAGCACATCAAAACACATACAAAACTGAAGATTATCGAACCAAATAAATACCAATATTAATCACTCATCACATATAAACTAAAACACATTTCAACTCGGTTTCTCAAGGAGAAAACGGTAGAGGAAACCTCTACTACGGTATTTATATATATAATAAAAAAGGGAATAAAAAGTTCTGTACAACACCCCAAGAGGGGCACCCCAGAAGGTAAAGGATAGAAAAGAAATAAAAGGACTGTACAGTTACAGTTAGCTGATTTCTAAAAGGAAAATCCAAGGAAGCTTTCATTCTGTACAATCGCAAAATAGCTTCATCTCTGAAACCAATCTTCCAGGCTTGAAAAGAGGGTCTTATGTTCTGAAAGATCTGATCATTCCTCCGTTTCCATATGTTCCAGGCAGCAATAGTAAACACTTCCACGAAGAATGTTTCTTGGAAGTCAACTTTGGCCTTCTGCATCATGATGAAGTTAATCTGTGAATCCCAGTGTATGTTGAGGGCTTGCCAGCATCTTGCACTAAAAGGACAGATAAAGAACAAGTGAAAAGCTGTTTCTTCCGCAATTGCTCCTTGTTCACCAGCAATTGCTCTTTTTGGAAGCTTTGGGAAGACCTGGAAAGAGGACTTGGAAGGTTTAGGTTTCACAAGGAGAGGAGGAGGAGAGGTGAAGAAATCTTCGGAACCAGGAACAAGAAGGAATATGGAGTGTGGGATTATCAAAAGCTGGCCCTATAACCTGCATGCCAATTCCCACTGACATCAGAAGCCAACTGTCAGTTCAACTAAATCAGAAGCCATCCACTCAACTTGTTAACATTCAAGTAATGGCCATATGTCACAGTATTTGGAGATCATGAACTTTCTGCTTGATGTTTTATTTCTGCTGGTTGAAAACTATGAAGACTTAAGTTTGCTCAAGCTATGGTATCTTCAACTGGTGTGCAACTGAAGTGCCAAAGATGTACATATTGGGTGCAGCACTAAGGGATCAGTTCACTTGTTTTTTGTTCATCTGAAGGAAATATTACATTATCTCAATTATGATACTTGTGATTATTGTGGTTCAATTCACATTAGTTCCAAATGTGGTGAATTGGAGTACAGCAGAGAAATAGGTCTTTATACATTATCGTCTGCTTGAATCTATTAAAGAAGCTGTGATGAGATTTTGGATGCTACAAGTCCAAGATAGACAATATAACAGATGCTTCCAGCGATGTGTCAAGATCCGAGTTTGCATATGTTGAAATCACCATGCACAACATTTTGTGATAGTGGAAATTTTTGTTTATTATTATTTTTACAAAAGGGTTCTATACACATCAGGCATTTGTATGGATGTATTTCTCTGGACTCTGGAGCTATAGCAGTTGATCCGATTTAAGTTTATGTATTCTAAAATTCCTTTGAAACAAAATTATGTGCTTGTAAACATTTTATAGCTATTCAGTTTTTGTGATTCAATAGTAAAATCCCTTTCACGGTACCTTGTTTTTTTGCTTTTCATTGAGAGCAGTAGGTGCCATGTGGTCAATTTGCTCTCCGGTATCAATGTTTTTCACCAGTGGTAGAACAGTGCTACCTAATTTTCTGTTTTCCTTTTACTCTTCAGTATTTTGAAACACCTTTCACTATGAAAAGTATCATATTTATGCTCTCTTTCCTCTATTTATCTCCTGATAAATGTTTTTATTAATTTTCACGGTATGGCATTAGGTAATGTCAGATCTCTTTGTAAGCCTGGAGAAAAGGACATATCTTTTTCCCTAGAAATCATCATATATCAGGTGACATCAGGGATGGTCTTCAAGAATGCTGGAGTGCTATATGGTTGGAATCCTCCTTATGGTGTCTATGGCAGGGAGTTGTTCAAACTAGTGGTGAATGGGCCTTCAGCAGCTGCAGCTATGCACGAGAAGTAGCAGCATTCTGCCTCAGGAGCTAGAACCAGAAGGATGTGTATCACAGTCTTCACAGAAGGGACCCTACTTTGCATGTAAACAACTCACAGCTGGACTTGTAATCACCAAAAGACTGACTGGAAAATTGGTGTGTTTCATGGAACAAATGACAACTGGGCAAGTTCATGGATGTAATGTATCAGGACATCTCCACCGTTAGAAGACGCCTATGGGCAATAGTTCATGGTGAAATCCACCCACAGAAACCCAGAATTCCTCATCAGCCAGGATCCATCTTAAGGCCAAGAATGTGCAGAGACAATATTTATGGACCGCGTGGCACAAAGAAGAAAATGTTTCTTTTGCAAGTTTTACATGGTACACAGAAAAGAGAAGAGAAAATATGTGCTAGAGCCAGGACAAAGGAGAGGGTGGCAAGAGGACTGGAGCAACCAAAGCACAGCCATTCATATCCAGAAAGGCAGTCTCCACCTCACAACTCATATCCCTCCCTTGTGTGCCCAGGTGCACACCCTTATATGTCAGCTGCTTCTGCACTTCTCAGCCCCCTAAGGAAAGACTGCAAGCAAGCTGTGTCAAAGAGAGGGTAGCACCTGATCTCCTTGCCCTTCAGAATCAGAAGCAATGGCGTCTGCTACTCTCCTCAAGTCATCTTTCCTTCCCAAGAAGGCTGAATGGGGCGCCACGCGCCAGGCTGCCACTCCCAAGCCAGTGACCGTCTCCATGGTTGTCCGTGCTAGCGCATACGCTGATGAGCTTGTCCAAACCGCGGTATGATTTCTGAAAACGGGCAGTACAATTCTGCACTTTTTACCAGGCAGATGTGTGTATTAGTTTTACGGTTATTAACTTGCAGAACCTTGTTTGCATCAATGGAAAATGATGCAGTGTCAAGATATAGATAAGCATGGTATCACTAATAACGCTTATAGATCCTTACTTGAATGAACAATCACCCTGAAGTTTTGTTCATCAGAATTCAATTAGCGCAAATTTGAGGATTTACTAGAAAAAGTAACCCATTTTGGCTGTTTGATCCCAATATTTCTTGATTATACTGACACACTAGTCTAAATTAAATGTAATACTTTGTATTGTGCGGTTCTATATTGCATTGGTATAGCAAAAACAAAACACATGATTTACCTTGCCAGAAAGAACTTTGGAAACTCACAACATACAAGAGATGAATTTGTAAATTAGACATCTGCATCAAAGCATGACACAGGTCAACACCAGTAGCTATGATTATTGGCCAAGAAGCAGTAAGGCACACATAATTTTGACAACTCAGAGCATTTCGATGGCATTTTAGATTATTTGAACTCAAGTGTCCTGCTTAAGTTCAACGATCCATCTGAAGGGTCATAATTTGTACAACTTGCGTCAGTCTCAAACTTTTAAAAGCACATTTCATCAACTTAGAAAAGCTAATATTCTTTTCCAATGAGAAAGGAAAGTTACGATGATGCATTATATTGTGGCTCAGAATGTCACAAGCTTTATTCTTCTTGCTGCAGAAAACCATCGCATCACCAGGAAGGGGTATCCTTGCCATGGATGAGTCAAACGCTACCTGCGGCAAAAGGCTTGACTCAATTGGCCTTGAGAATACTGAGGCCAACCGCCAGGCTTACCGGACCCTCCTTGTCACTCCACCAGGCCTGGGACAGTACATCTCCGGTGCTATCCTCTTTGAGGAGACCCTTTATCAGTCAACTGTAGATGGCAAGAAGATTGTTGACATCCTTGTTGAACAGGGAATCGTGCCTGGGATCAAGGTCGACAAGGTATGCAGCGCACTCCAAACTGACTCATGATATTCTTGTGCTATACAGACTAAGAAAGCTGTTACAAAACTGGATTTGTTGGAGTTGTTGTGATACTTTTTAAGGCAAATCACTGTGGACTGAGAAATCTCTTATAAAACTGAATTCCAAACTGACAAAGCTCTAAATTTGAGCTCAATTTCAGGGCCTTGTGCCACTTGTTGGCTCCAACAACGAGTCATGGTGCCAAGGTCTTGATGGCCTTGCCTCACGTGAAGCTGCCTACTACCAGCAGGGAGCTCGCTTTGCCAAGTGGTGAGAAATTTGCTCCTACAATGGCAGTTATTTTTTATCATGTGGCATAGATCCACACTCATGTCTAACATGAAGTTCTGTCGCAGGCGCACTGTTGTCAGCATCCCCAACGGCCCATCTGAGCTTGCCGTGAAGGAAGCTGCCTGGGGGCTTGCCCGCTACGCCGCCATTTCTCAGGTGTTCCACCATTTTCAACAGACAAAAACTCTCTAGAGTAAAAAAGGACCATCGATTCCCATCCAACATGCACGCATATATGAACATCTGATATATATGTTGATATGCTAGGACAACGGTCTGGTGCCAATTGTGGAGCCTGAAATCCTTCTTGATGGTGAGCACGGCATCGACAGGACCTTCGAGGTCGCGCAGAAAGTGTGGGCGGAGACGTTCTACTACATGGCTGAGAACAATGTCATGTTTGAGGGCATCCTCCTCAAGCCCAGCATGGTCACCCCTGGTGCTGAGTGCAAGGACAGGGCCACCCCTGAGCAAGTTGCTGACTACACCCTCAAGCTCCTCCACAGAAGGATCCCTCCTGCTGTCCCAGGCATCATGGTCAGCTCTCCCCTTCTCTCTCTTCTTCCTAACATTTGTCTCTCTTGTTGAACATGTTGGCCACGAAATGCAAATCATGTTCTGACCCGAGATTATCTCTCTTTCCTGTGATGTGGGAAAAAAAAAACTGCAGTTCCTGTCCGGTGGCCAGTCTGAGGTGGAGGCCACCCAGAACCTCAACGCCATGAACCAGGGCCCCAACCCCTGGCATGTGTCCTTCTCGTACGCCAGGGCGCTCCAGAACACCTGCCTCAAGACGTGGGGTGGCCGGCCTGAGAACGTCAAGGCGGCGCAGGACGCGCTGCTGCTGCGCGCCAAGGCCAACTCCCTGGCGCAGCTCGGCAAGTACACCAGCGACGGCGAGGCCGCCGAGGCCCAGGAGGGCATGTTCGTCAAGAACTACAGCTACTAAGATGATACTGCTAGTACCTCGAGGGCACTGTAGGCAGTGTGCCGTTACAGGTTGAGATGGAAGAAAGTACACTCCATTTTACTACCCTAAATGAAGAACCTGGATTGGTTACTGTAATTTCACATGATTTCTAGAGCGTTGTTACCTTGTCTGCCATCTGTATTTTACCAACAAACTTGAGTAGACAAATCTTTATGTGTCCTGTGGATTTGGTTACTGCAAAGTTGTGCATGTTACTATATAGTACGCAAATTGAATATCTGGGATGCATCTTGATCAGAGTTTTTGAGCAATGGAAGTAGCATCTGCATGATGAAATCGACAGTATCAGTATGTTGGAGATTGATGTCTTGACTTTGAAACGATGCGCCACGAAGTTCACTAGAACTGAATTTGAACTTGAAAGATCATCACGAAATAGTTATGGCCGTTCTTCAAGTTTTCTTGTTTCAATGGTTAAGAAAAGGGAAAATAGCTGACAGGCTGACCACAACGCCGGTCGCCTGTGTTTATGCCTCTCAAAAAACAAATGCGGTGTCTATGAATAAAATCTTGATAACATCCTTGACAAGAATTCTGTCATAGTGAGGACCTGAAAGAAACAACATGATTCCTGGTTTATAAGTCACATACAAATTAAACGAAGAACTTTTGAACAAACTAAGAGAAAATTACCACCATTTCCAGTAGATTTTCTGTGAAATTGAACCTTCGGTATGCATGTTGATCAGAGCTTCTGAGCAATGTAATAGCTGCATGTCGACCGCATCATTCTGTTGGAGGCTTTCGGCAACGTACATTGGTTCGTTTTTTACTCCTTAATATAACGACGGACAGCTCTCCTACCGAGAAAAAACTATGTTAGAAACTGATATCATAATTTTGTAATGATATGCCATTAATATTCGCTGGCTATTTAAATTCAAGCTTGAAAGGTCAGCACGACATTGGCAAATAGTTATTGGTTCTTCAAACTTTGGTTTTTCAGTTGCTAAGGAAAGTGAAAATAACCTGACAGGCTGACAAAATTCTAGAACTGTTTATAAACAAAATATTTGATCAGCCTCCTGCTGCAAGAATTCTATCATAGTGATGACTTTGAAAGAAACCACATATGATTCTATAACTTATTAGTCCTACATAAGCTAAGGTGCTTTGAACAAACTACTGTTTTCTGCAATGTTTCCAATAAGAGTCCTTCACGATATAACACATTTAGTTCTTTGCTCAAATTAAAAACCCAGTAATCAATAATTACACATATCTATAATTCATCTATAACAATGTCTATCAATTAACCCACAAAGAATAAAATGAGTTACTTTTTGTTCACTTCGCCGCCATATCTTTTTTTCTTTATTGATTCCTCCATTTACGCTACCTAATCTAAATTTTTTTACACTCATAAGTAAGTATATGTTTTAATCGGGTTGCTACTGAAAATGACCAAATAAAACTCTTTGGAAAATCGGAAGGATGTCTAGGGGTTGCGTTGTTAATGTGTAGTTAGCTACTAAGGTGTCGATAAATAAAAATTGAATAAATTTTAAAAATCTAAACCTATTTTGACATATGTTGTAGAAAACTACAACTTCTGATGTCTATTTTAAAAACCAACTATTTTGACACATGTTAAAAAATATAACTTTATCACAATAGTCTCACCTGTTATCCTCTATGGCATGTAATAGAAAGATTAACTGTGAGCTCATCTATTGCCAGAGGATGACAGGTGGGCTCACGATGAGAAAATTGTAGTTTTTTTAATATGTGTTAAAATAATTATAAATTTTTTCAATGAGCACTAGAAGTTGTAGTTTTTTGCCACATGTGTCTAAATAATTGTAGATTTTTAAAATTTACTCATAAAAAAAATATAACTACCTCTTTTTCTTTTTTTAGAAAAAGAAGACGTTCGAAAACACAAGGGTTCGGACACAAACAAGATCAACAAAGGTAAATTCACATGATTAGCTCCCAATGTTATGTGACACGCTAGATATCACGATCATGCAGGCAGGCATATGCATGTAGCAATCATCTTAGTGCAAAAAAGAAAAAAAAATAGACAATGGTGCATTATATACTGTGATAGAAGATATTCGGGTTTGTACAAAACATGATATACATAATGGATCTAATAGTAGAAGCATAGTTAATCATACTCATCTTCTCTATCCTCCCTATAATCATTTGTACAGTAGCTGAATCAATTCTCTGAATGAAAAAAAGTAATAATAATAATAATAAAATTAATTTTCACGTCAGTAATTTTTTTCCTTAAAAAAATATGTTGTTTATTTTTGCTCCCCTCGTCGTTTGGCAGCACCGTGGTCCGTTGTTGCTCTCCTTTGCACGCACGTGAATCACGTAAGACGGCCTCAGCTGCAATACTTACAGACCTCGAGGACTTTGCTGCACATTTGGACGGCGGAAAATTTGAATCTGCTTCTCCTGGAGAAAAGCGCACAAGCGACCATGGGCCTCGAGCCAACCGGCAGGCTCCTAAAGCTTCTAGAACCTGGCCCACCGGTCAGTGGCGTGAACTCCGCACCAACAGCAACGTGGGGCAGGCCACAGTCCACGTGTGTAAATGGAGACATCTGGAGACTGACTTGTTCTACACTTTCTACCATATATGGCTTCAAATTCCTCATCTGAATTGTTATGCACTTTCTACCATACAGGGTTTCAAATAGAAACATCTTGAAACTAGCTTGATAACTGTTGTTATAAGAGATTTCTGCACATAGAAAACTCTTATCACAACTGTGTTTATATTTTAGAGTACATGCCTTCAACATATCTTCTAAGATCTAATTTGTCCTTTCTGTCTGACCATCGATTTGAGAATGGTATGCTGAGCTGAAGTTTAACTTTGTATCCATGGACTCATAAAGTTTCTGCCAGAATCGCAAGTGAACTGAGTGCCTCAATCTGACACAATCTTGATGCCACCAAATCATGAGTTGGATAGTTCTTCTCATGATTCCTCAATTACCTTAATGCGTAAGCCACGACTTTTCCTTCTTGCATAAGAACGCATCCAAGACCTTATCGAGAAGCATCACAATCGATATCAAAGTTCTTACGAACATCTGGTAGAATGAGCATTGGGGTTGTAGTCAATCTGTTCTTCAACTCTTCAAAACTGGTTTAACAAGCTTCGGATCGTTGAAACTTCTTGTCCTTTTGTAACAACTCCGTGAGTGGCTTGGTTATCTTGGAAAAATCTTCTATGAATCGACAATAATACCCAGCTAATCCAAGAAAACTCCGAATCTCTGAGACAGATTGAGGTGGCTTCCAATTCAAAACATCTCTAACTTTGCTTGGATCTACAACTACTCCGCTTGCTGAGATGATATGGCCAAGGAAAGAGACTTGCTTCAACCAGAATTCATATTTACTGAACTTGGCATATAACTGGTTATCTCTAAGCTTCTGCATTACGAGCCTTAAGTGTTCTTCATGTTCATGTTCATGTTCATCCTTTGAGAAGATAAGGATATCGTCGATGAAAACTACCACAAACTTATCCAAATACTACATAAACACCTTGTTCATAAGGTACATGAAGTATGTCGGGACATTGGTTAACCCAAAGGACATAACTGTAAACTTATAAAGACCATATCGGGTATTGAAAGTTGTCTTGGGTATATCTGACTCTCGGATCTTCATTTGGTGATAACCTGAACGAAGATCAATTTTGGAGAAAACACATCTCCTTTTAACTGATCAAACAGATCTTCAATCCTGGGTAGCGGGTACTTGTTCTACACACATTCTCTGGCTACCATCTTTCTTCTCGATGAAGAGAATTGGGGCTCCCCATGGTGACGAACTCGGGCGCACAAAACCGGCGACGAATAATGATAGCGGCGGAAAAATTGGGCTCGGTTTCCTCTTTTCTCGTCCACTTTCCTTCACGATTTGATCTTGTCTTGATGGAGGGGTCGATGGTTTCCTTTTTGCAGCATCACTCGGCAATGAATCGGCTTGATTGCACGCGGGCTCGGTGGGATTGAAACGGGCGGGGTGGTTCAGCTCACAGCGAAGGAGGGGATTCGGGGAAGGAAGGAAGGAGAAGACAAGCGGGACCTACATTGCAGCGACAGGGAGAGAGAGAGAGACAGAGAGAAAACATAGGGGAGGAAGATGTAGGCACCTCCCAGTTGTGGAAAATGGCAAAGTTATTGCTATGCTGGACATCGCAAAATGCCTCTATGATGCTATATCAAGACTCAAAAAGGCAGCAGAACAAGGAAGTACACTAGCAGCTGCTGTAGAAGGAGTTGAGAATCAATTAGGGGGCAATTTCTCAGGTATATTGTTGTACCAGCTATCATTTTATTTCCATTTTCTTGTTTAGCTCTGGATGTAGGTCAATACACGAGTAAGAATTAAAAGAACATGAAAAGATGTATGCTATAGTTAATATACACTATACTTCATCAAAAGTTAATGATATCCGTTTTATCTAACTGATAGTGCCTTTAACTTTGTTGCATTAAACTAGCATAGCTTTATGGACTTGTCTAACGAATTAACTGTTTTTTGGTGCAGCTCCTTACACTCTCATCGAGACTCTTAGAGAACGGATGTTTAAACCTTCTTTGTCAGCCATTATCACGGAAAGCACAAAGTATATGATTAGTTTTCTCTGCTTCGTTGTCTTTCTTTTTCAAGTTTGAGAAAAAAGTGATCTAGAAAAGAGAGCTTACATCTACGTTTGCTTGCAGAGTAGCAACTGTTTCACCTTCAGATCCTGTTTATGTAGCAACCCAAAAAATGCGTGAATTACGTGTTAATTCAGTGGTTATCACTGCTGGAAATTCGCTGCAAGGGATCTTTACGTAAGCATTCCTGTTCTTATGTGGAACTATAGTTTGATGTTGCCAAATTTTTTCTTCTTTTCAAGTCACTAATGGATATATGGTTATGAATCTCAGGTCAAAGGATGTGCTTATGCGGGTTGTGGCCCAAAATCTTTCCCCTGAGTTAACTCTAGTGGAAAAGGTTTCTTCTCCAGATTTATGGTTCTTTATTTCGTAGGGCACTAAATTTTGAAAATCCATTGTAGACTCACAGTTGTTTTTACCATTTTACTCAAGGTAATGATTGCACACCCTGATTGTGCTACATTAGACACAACAATCCTTGATGTGCTGCATATTATGCATGATGGCAAATTCTTGCATATTCCTGTTCTTGATGGAGGTAAAAACCTGATTATTCTCAGATTATAGTTTCCTCCTTTGGTACTTATATTGAGTATCTGATTATCTTTTCTAATTTCGGAGAACAGATGGGCGAGTTGCTGCTTGCTTGGATGTTCTGCAACTTACCCATGCGGCCATGTCAATGGTCTCTCTCTTCCTCCCACCCTCCCTCTGTGGTTTTTTATAGTAATCTTGGTCCATCTGACATGTTTGTCGTTTGAAGGTTGAGGGAGGTTCAGGGGCTACAAATGATGTGGCAAACACAATAATGCAGAAATTCTGGGATTCTGCTCTTGCTCTGGAGCCTCCAGATGAGGACTTTGATAGTCACAGGTTTAGTTGATGTTTCCTTCATGACACTCCTTTTCGTTTCCCCTCCTCAAAATACAATGCTCATCTGAATTATTGCATTGTTCAGTGAATTATCTTTGGTGATACCATCAGAGGTTGGGGGTGGCAGTAGTAGTATATATCCCCCTGCTGTTGGTAATTCCTGTGCCTTCAAAATTCAGGACCAAAAGGGGCGTGTGCATAGATTTACGTGTGGTAGGTATTGATTTGGAAGTTGGTTGAATGGTAATTGTGGTTGCTCTGCTCCAACTCAGCTTATTCTGTTCCATTCCCACAGGATCAGAGACCTAAGATGAGCTGATGTCTTCTGTAATGCAAAGGTTAGGCATTGGTGGTGAAAAGGGCACAGTTCATTGCTTTGCACCTTTTCTTTTATTCAGATTGTACTTCAGGACCTTGAACTTCATGTCTATAAGCTTATTGTTGAATGATTTCCTTCCACGTCAACATGTCAAGTAGTTGAATCAAAACTAGCAGTGACAAAAGATCCACAAGTGCTGTTTGAATGCATGGAACATAAAAATTCAAAGAACCCAATCTCTGAATACTCTGCGTGTGCCAATGTTGATCCCTTCTGTCTTATGCCAGCAGCGTTTACTTGTACTGAAAACTGAAAGTGCCCTTGAAACAAACCAACAAATTAAACAAACCCTGAAGGCCAAAGATCCCATGCAATATTTGTTGTGACCGGCGAAATGGCAGTGCATGTCTAGACTGGTGCGTACAAGAAGAAGTGCCGGGGCTCGATTCTAGATTCTGGAAGCAGCAGGCTCCCTTTTTGGTAACACCTTCACGTTGTTAATGGCACATTTTACCGGCATTGCCAGCGGAAAGTTGGAGTCCCATGAAAGCACATTCATACGCACAGAGCTCGGGTTTGGGTTTGGTACTGTCATTTTAGGTAGCAAAAATAGCGCCACACATCTCCGAGGTAAGGAGGATACTGGCCTTTTTCTCTTCCAAAAAGTACAAGGGGAATGCACATACGCCAGCCACAAACATGCCCGCGAACTTCCTGCACTCGTGCTAGAAATTCAGGTCTTAGGGCATCTCAGGAGGATCGGTTTCGTATGCTACAGTGCAGACTTTTCTTGTGCTACAGTACAAATGCCAATGGGAAGCGTTGAAAACCGACTACTTCAAATTTGCTGTCACTCTCCCCTCCCTCAATACTGTTTACATATATTGATATATGAGTTTAAAGAGAAAAAAAGAGTAATAAAATATAGAAAATAGAATAGTTATTAAAGATAAAAAAAATAGGAGATGTTGTAATAATATGAGAGGATACATAATAGTATTATAATGTATTAATTTTTAAAGTATTTACTGAAGATGATCTTAATAACATATCACATCTTTCACCACCTAGCGCCTCCTTTGAACTAGGTCACTTAGAGCAACTCCAACACTCACGCTATCATGCCCTCTATCTTCAAAGTAGCATATACAGCTCTAAAATTAGCCTACAACAGACATGTTAACACATACGTTGTTTATGGATACCCTCCAAATCACCTTGCCCGGCGTGTCATGCCTGGGCCACTATCTAGCAACCGCAAACTCTGTAGAGGGCCGAGAGAGGCCAGCAGCCAGTTAATTAGCTTTTGCTTCAAAATTTTATTTTTTCTCTCCTCTTTTATAAATTCAAAAAGTGACTTTGTAAAGCTGCTAAAATCACAAAGATTTTTGTACTAATAGAATATATAACAAAGAATCCATTTTAAATGGTTCCCACTAAAAATATCTTACAAAATTTAAATGAAAATTCTCCAAATTTGACTATTTTGTACATTGCTTGAATTTTTAGGGCATAAATTTAATTCCCAAAAATTAGGAAAAAATCATGAATATTCATATAAACTAATTTAATAATTTATAAAATTATTTACAATCCTAAGTTGCATAGTGTTTTTGTGAGTTCCTTAACAACACATCAATTTCATATGAAGTTTTAAATTGTTCGTAATTTGTTGTGAAATTCTTCCTCTTTTCAATAGTTGCTCAAAGTTTTAAATAAGATTCCACATTGTCGTTACAAAATATAATCATTATGAATATAGTATTAGTTATATAATACTATTAAAAATGGGAGAGAGAATATATATGATGAAATATGGATATGTTGTTGGAGTGGTGGAATAATATAGAGGGAGAATCTTTATAGATAGCAATCCATATAGGGATATAGAGGGTGAAATATAGATGTGTTGTTTGAGTTACTCTTAGAACCTGTTTATTTTCTACTTTCAATTGTCATTATTGTTTACTTTCAATTGTCATAATCTAAATTATGTGAAGAAATTTTTTTCATCAGATTATAGATGGTATGACTTTATAGTACAATTTAACTTATGAATTTTGATAATTAACTTTTAGAATATGATTGTTTGTTTTTACTTTTAAACCTATAATCTATAATCAAAGTAAAAAACAAACAGAGCCTTAGCCATATTACCATACGTGAGCACCAGCTTACGACTCACTTTCAAATCAAACATTGCGAATGTTTCGTGTTCTTATCCTGATTTAAGTGGAATACAACTTTTCACTGAGACCACCAAAGTTGCGTTGAACGTGCCCTTATAAAACTTTTCACTGAGACCACCAAAGTTGCTTTTCTTTCATTTATTTAAACAAATTCAGATTTTACATATATAAAAAACACTTGAATTCAAAAGCTGTGAGGACAAAAAAAAATCCTAAAAATTCTCTCATTGATTGAGAGACGATGGGTCGCATGACTTATCTTGGTGGAGCCAGCTGAGAATGACAGTGTTGTTTAATTAAAATTGTTATAGTTATAAAGCAAACACAACTGCATTTTTAATCCAAGATAATAGGACAAACACAGACAGATTATATATTCAAGCGACACACCGGGTTCCAGTCTAAGGATACCAAATGAACAATTAAAAGAAAAACATCGCTTAAATTTATGCAAGGTTCCAGTTTAAGCAGTACTCACTTTATCCTTCTCTTTGATGCTTCAGAATATGGACCAGTGAAACTTACAGAAAAAAAGAACACCATTGCTATGTTTAAGACATCAAGATTAAACAATCACAAGCTATATCACTGCATTTGTCATTATAAATACTTTTTATAACATTTTATTTGTTGAAAGTAATGCAGTCTCAGAAATTTCTTCAAAGAAGTAAGTTACATGCATCTTAGTAAAAGGACAACAATATTACCTTTTATTAATAAAAAAAGAAAGGGCGAGTACAAGTACTAAAATTGTGCATAAATTTCAAATTCGCACAGATTCCTTCCATGGAAACGTTGGGCCAGACCTTGAATCGTGAAAGCCAAGGATTAGTAAAAATGTAGAATACAGTGTGCTATAAGGCCATCTTCAACCGAATCTATTAGTGGTTACCGTTTCCTTCAGCATTCTAACCGTTTCCTTCGCGATTTCTGTTACAAAGGAATTCTCACTTTTATTCTCTCCACCCTGTGATTCTCTCTTCTTTTTCTTCACGAATTCCTTCAAAGTGAAACTATTAAAGATAAGGTAAAAATAGAGGGAATAAAAATGGGAAGAAGAATTCAAAAATAAATGAAATAAAGGGAATATAGTTAGGGATGATCTAAGGGCAGCTCTAGCAGGAGCCAGTACTTTAGCACTAGATACGGATCGGACCGGCCAGGCAAACGGCTCCGTATCCCCTGCTACAGTGATATGACCGGAGGGAACGTACACTAAATTTGTGGATCACTGTAATATCCCTTAACACTATTTATAAGTATGACTGTGGGTTTGAAAGATAGGAAATAAGATAGCTGTTGAAGATGAAAAAAATAGAGGATGTTGTAATAGTGTTAAGAGATACTGTAATAATATTAAGAGATACTGTATTAGTGTTATATGAGATAAAATTTTAAAATATTTGCTGAAGACGATCTAAACTCCAAAACTAATGCTACTTTCGGTATCCAATACATTAGGCCAACTCCAACAGAGCTCCAATGCTACAGTACTTTATGGTGTACTGTAGCTCTGGAAATTATCTCCAGCAGAATCTGTAGCAGTACTGTAGACAGAGGGTGACAGTGGGTCCGGAGGGAGGAAAAGAGTAGTAGAAGGTAAAAATAGGATAGTTGTTGAAGATGAAAAAAATAAGGAATAATGTAATAGTATTTTTAAGGATAAAAATTTAAAATAACTGCTAGAGATAACCTTATACCATTATCCTTTTGGTATGGATTAATAGACCTACTCCTACTATGGAATTTGGATATTCTCTTAGCTCGAGAATGGAGGGGTTTTTTTTTTGGCTAGAGGAGTATGACACAAGCTTCTTTAATTTGGCTTCCACATGAAACAAAACGGCACAGATACCCGTAGTAAGAGAAAAGAAACATAATCTGCACATTAAAAACTGGTTTGGATTGCTACTTTTGGACGCCAAGTACATTTTTAAATAGTTATTATAGATTGTCACGTCCTCACATCTACACTGAGCAAACTTACATGCTACCATTTCTTTATCAAATAATTAGCTGGCCCAGCTTTTTCTCAGACAGACGTGAGCCAAAACCAAACTACCCTAAACAACGGAATGCACTATGGAACCATAGCACGGTAGCTAAAATCTACGGGCACTACTCATCTACTCATTGCAAGTTGCCAAAAACGTCTTCAAAAGAACAAATCCGACCTCAATGGTAGATGATCGATCGACTAGATGTCAAACTTTTAGTTGAGATTTCATATCTCTCATGATACATGGTGTCACGTATTTGCTCCGGCAGCTATTTTCGTTCTACTTCTGTTTTAATTGAATTATGTACATGACGCGATGAAGGTCTATCCTCTATCGTCATGAGATGAAACCATCATGAATCAGGACCAAACAGATGTCATTACAAAAACTTGTTTTGGTTTTATACATGTCCCTACAGAATTTTCCGATCCTGACATCCCGTTGGCTATTCGTTGTTTGTAAAAGTTCGAGTGGTCATTTCAATATTATGTTTTTGAGCCTAGACTCCAGAGGGGTCATTTCAATCTGGAGACAGATCAAAACGTGCAAGAAAACAAAAATCAGATCGTCCGACAACTCGTGAATATGACAAGCAATTATTTTGTCTTCGAAAAGAACATGACAAATAGTACTAGCAGTGACTAGTGAGTAAACTGGTAAACCGTCAACTTTAAGGTGCTTACCTACCAAAGTTGCATGCATGCCACCATTATCCATTCTCTCTCCTCTCTCTCTCTCTCTAAGGTTTTGTGTCCCCATTACAGGGTCTTGCAATCTTTCTAGTGTGATTGAACGATAATCACACCAACAATGCATGGTGATGGAAGTTGATGAGTGCATTATGAAATCCAAAAGGAGGTGAGGTGTCTACTTCTCATGGGTTTGCATGTAATGCAAGTGAAGCTTTTTTGTATTATTTCAAATTTTGGGAGCACAAAAGCAAGAGCAGATTTAATTTGCGATCAGTTCAGTAGCCAGTAAGGAATCTCATGATTGCTCCTTTTCTTTTTATCTTGTGCAACCGCTGTGTGGTTCTATACGTGACTTGAAAGGCAGTAATCAGATCGTTCACTGCTGTAGTGATGCCATCATTGACAACTTTCCAAAGTGTAGCATGATCTAATCTTGTTCATAATCTCGTTTTGTTCCTTGAAAGTACTTTTCAGGCCTCACCTGAAGTTATGGGTGCTTTGTGTTGTAATGGCGCTATTCGAATTGAATGGCAGAAAAAATGTAACTTCATATCATAACTGATAATGTGTGTATTTTGGATCTTTGTCAACTAGTTTATCTGAAAACAACATAGGAAAAGACTGAGGACTTGTTTGACAAACTACTCCTTGTCTGCAGTGGCTTGTTAGAACGTCAATTAAATTTCACTGGAGGCAGTATCATTTAGGCAAATTACCATTCTGTCCGGGTGAAACTTTTTTCAGGAGCAAAATTAAAGGAGGTTGCTTTTCTGGTAGTGACCTTGTGCCAAAAATTCAGGAGTGGTTTGATGTTTGATGGATACTGCTCCTTCCGAGCTGGGACTTTTTTTTTTTTTTTGACTCTTCATCACTGAATACAGCTGTAGTATCTGAACATGAACGCGCGCACTCACCCCCACACACACCTAACGCACGCACATGCTAGCCCTACAACTACACACAGTTTGAAGAAAGCGTCCATCCAAAAATCACCAGGACTCACTGAGAATCCCGTAGACGACGAGCACGTCGAGATCCTTTCTGTAGCGTCACGCCGGAGAAACTAGAGAAATCCGAAATAAATCGGAGCCTGCGCGCGTCACCCGAACTTGAAGCCCGGGTGGGTTCGGCTCAAAACTCGAGTCTTACCACCGTGCCGAAGGCACGTTCGCTCCGAGCTGGGACTTGGGAGGACTATTGGGAATTTGGGATGAGCCGTTGAGTGAGCTGAAATTCAAGTGACAAAAGTGAGCATGCGTGGCCCACAGCGGCAGTGGCACAAGGTGGGCCCCCAGCACCAAATCACCCGGGGATTTTGTAATGCCTACGTATTAATTGTGTGTGTGCACCCTGCAGTACTACAACCATTGCTTGAATGCTTTAGGTGTATTTGATTGTTGGTATAGGCGTATTCTGACTCTGTTCACCGGGTATTCTGATTCTACTCATATATACATTGTCATAGAGAAATTTGTTTGGTTATTTATATGTATTGTTTCTCACTATATTCTCCGATGCAATTATATGGTTAGAGTTTGATTCGGTTGATACATGTATCTGCTACAGTGCTATAACAGGCTCACGTGTTAGTTTTAGTTGCAGTCTTTATATCTATTTATACAGATAACTAAACACCTTCGTATGATCATTGTATCCATAAGTACAGAGTATTGTATCTGCTTATATAAACAAACAAACACTCTTCTTTTTAAATCACTACACTCACTAAATCTACTTCTACTCATCCAAATATATACTACAACTAAAAAACTAATATACACCACCAAACATATCCTTACTTCTCGTATGTACTAGCCAGGCAAAGTCTAGGCCAACTGCTTTTTACAAGGATGTGTCGTGTCACTAACAGGAAAAGGGCTGATCAATTTTTCAGTGTTCGTGCAACCGCACCAAAGACTTGATTGCTACTTTTACTGTGACTATCACTGATATTACTAATATTTAGATGTGTAACGTGAAAATGATACGAGTATATTTGTTAAAAAATCTCTCGAGATGTTGTACTTCGAACGCCGTATCTGAAATACGTCCTTTATGTGTGCTCAAACGAAGTACAGACAAAATTATTAACATTGTAGTTGAACAAAAGCCACATACCTATATTGCATGTGTAATAGGAATATAAGTGAGAATATGGACTATGTATATTCCTAAAATACGCTCTGAACGAAGTATCCACGACTTTGGAACGGAGTTTGTCGTACATCCACATCCTCTCGAAACCTTTTATGAGTTCTGACCTCTATTGTGAGACTTTTCTTTTGGACACGCGACATATTATGATCCCTCAAAACCTCTAGTATTTTCCTAGTATCTCTCAAAAATACGAGACAATCGTGCTACACCATTTTGCACTATTATAAACAAGAATGCCAGACACCCAAAAAAGTATATCTTGCACCCTTCAGCCATTTCTATCATGAACTTCTGAACGGCCACGCACAATTTCCTTTTTTCTTTTTAACAAAGGTGCGCTCTGCGCTTGTGCTGTTGTGCATGAGAATGGCTCATTTAATCCTTTCCTGTCTTTTCCAAAGCAAATGTACAGGTCCATTGGTACGCCATACAAATACTGGCTGGCAGACGGCGTGCGTGATCTCCCCGGTCGGCCGGTCCCAATGCACCGGCGGGCACCACCGTATCGGTAGAAACAAAACAAAATAATAAATAGATCTGAGCCCTCACCAGCACCGGACTCAACAAAAGCAATGGTAGCCAGGCTTGTGCTTGTCCGTTTGCTTCTACACCCTGCAATCTGTCTGAGGAGAAATTCCATTGATCCATCGTTATCAAGCACTGTTTTAGTGGATTGAATCAAATACAGTTGGTACTGGTACAGTGGTATTTCAGTACTAGTTCTATGTGGTCAAAGGCAGCAAGTATTAGCAGTACAGGCAACAGGAGTAACAGCACTGACACAGTGAAGAGTGTAGAAAGAAAATTAGGAAAGGCTCCTACTGTAGCCTCTAGTGCAGGTGTAGAAGAGGGGGCAAAGGCACCAAGAACCACTGTAGAGACTCTCCCTGCTTTGTTCAAGCTGCCTGGGCGGGAAAGAGAAAGGGAGGAGGAGGCCAATGCGGGCGAGTTGGTGAGAGTGCAGAGAAAAGGAAAAAGAAAAGCGCGGACTTTGGATTCTTGCGGGGGCGATTTCTGCTCTCTCGGGCTTCCTCGCGTCGGAAGCCGCGGCCTTTCTTCCACCTGGTGGTGCCGCTAATCTGGTATGGTAGAATAGCCTTCATTCCTATCTTATCTGTGCGCATGCGTGTGTCTTCGATCTGTGCCTGTGTGGGGTGGGCGATGTGGGTGCTGTTCTTGCTTCCCTCTGATTTCTATCTAAGGAAAGAGATTAGAGGGGAAGGAAGTGGTACAAGTGGTAAAAACCGAAACTTCCGTCTAGTGTTCACACGATTCTTGTGTTGGTTGTTGTCATTATCCATCGATTGTAGTCGTAGGTATTAATGTTCGTTCCCATTTCGGTTTCTTGCGCTCCTTCTCTTTTATCTTGATTTTTGTGTGATTTTTTTTGGGGGCGGCAGGGATGTTCTCTTGTTCCTTCTTCGTGGCGATTTTTTCTAGGGTTCTAGGGTTTTGGCCTGTGTTGTGTCTCCAATATGAGACTTTGAGGAGATTTGGTGATAGGTGGAAGGAAGGTTTTGACCGCTCCGCAGTCTGTTCTTTCGTGCGGATTTTTGTGTGTTTTTGGCGATTCTTTTCGCGTGGCCAGTGTTTTTGATTTCTTGGTTGGATTTGAGGGCGTGGATTTTAACTTAACCCTCTCTTCCCTCTTCTGCATTTTGTAGGTTTTTTCAGTTTCTGTGCTATAGGATTCAGGGGTTTTAGGGGTGGATAGTTGATATTAGCCTAGTTTCGATCTTTGCTGTGTTTATCTACAAATAATTTCCTTTTCTCTTTTCTAGGGCACAGAGTTCTTGGAAAAGGTAGGACGGATATCTCTGTCTGATAAATTTCGACATTGCAGAATTTTTCAGCAAGAATGTTTGGTGGTACATTTTCTTAGTTTCTGCGACCATATTCAGCGCCTAGTTGCATTCTGTATCGATCCGTATATTTGTAAACAGCAGAAAAATCTAATCTTGTGTTGGTGAGGAGCTGCCTTGTAAATTTTTTGGTAATTTCATCCTTAAAATGTCTGTGTTCTTGAGCGATTATTTTACCGCGTAACGTTCAGCTTACACCTTATGGTAGTACTCTGCAATTTGCTATGTATTGAGGAGATTTCTCTTCATTTTCATTGTTGATATATGAACTCCGCTTTTGGACATTTGGTGGTGCCAAAGGAACCAAGAGAATCCCTGTTGCTGCTTTGAATGGTCTGGTGGTTGCGAGATGGATCGCCGGAGTTGGCTCTGGAGGCGCAAGTCATCAGATAAGAGCCCTGGGGAGAGTGATAGCTCCGGTTCAATGACATCACACTCTGAGTGCTACTTCGATGATCAGGTTTTGCTTCATATGTTAAAATTCTTTTCAAGGGAATTCGTTTCTTAATTTCTGCGTGCTAGAGACATTTTGATTCCATTAAATACAGTGACTCATCTGTAGTTTAAACATTATGAATTGGTGAATGTTCAGGTGCTCTTTTCAGATTTGGACAGCAGATTTTCTTAGGGAGCGATATATGAACTTTAAATTAAAAAGGAAAGGAGAGTTACTATTGGCATATCTAGGCATGATATCATTTTTGCC
The DNA here is from genome assembly GCF_958298935.1 of Phragmites australis. Taxonomy (NCBI): domain Eukaryota; kingdom Viridiplantae; phylum Streptophyta; class Magnoliopsida; order Poales; family Poaceae; genus Phragmites; species Phragmites australis. Next base: position 23,073,220 of record NC_084939.1, read on the forward strand.
CTTTGACAGATTTATTAAACATGCAGGCTTGTAATTTGACCTGATGGTGGTGCGACATAATAGGTTCATTAGTTCATATGCCGTACTACATGCTGGTGAATACGCTCTTATAAATTGGATATCTGATTGGTATCCTTATGACAATAGTCCTTGCTTGATAAGTGGGTATCAATGTTTTATTGAATGCCACTTAGCAAGACAGCGTAGTAGTTAGACCTGTGCTTCATATTTCCTGTTTGTATGGCTACTGGAACAGTGCGAAACTTGTTATGAAAACACAGAATAGTACAAATATTAGTCTTCCCAAGCAAAGAGGATATAGATAGAACTAGAAGTTTCAAGGTTTTTATTTCTTAACCTCTTTATCAGGCTTTTGTTTTCCTAGTTGGGGCAAGAATGGGTGGTGGGCTGAGCAAGCTTGATGCTCGTAAGTGACATATCTATGACATTTCAACAACAGATTGGTTGCACTTTCGGCTTTTCCTAAGAATTGGGATGCTTTTGCAAGAGTTAGGTATTGTCGATGCATTAGCTTTTCTTCATGCTTTTTAGCTGATTGACCAAGACCCTTTTTGGGCAATTCTGCCTTTGGTGTTACTTTTACCATTGAGAGGGTGAGAAACTAGCTTCACAGCTCTAGTTTCAAATGGAAATTTGGATCTCTTCATGTGCTTGGAGCAAAGTTGCTGTATTTTTTTATTCCTCTGAGAATAGCAGTTGGCTTTTTTTACTTTACTACACAAATCGGAGAACATGTTATGCCAGTAATGGTGATATTGATGCATTATTCTAACCTGTAAATGGATCTAGCATTCAACTGTTGATCTGTCACACAATTCTCATTTGGATTACTGTATCAGGTAGTGATGTGTTGGATGGAATTTCTACTGAATTACTGATACTCAATTAATATAGCATTGTGGACAGAAACACCATAGTATTTTACAATTAGACTAATACTTTCTTGACACTTGAGTTAGCTGTACACAAATATATTTTTAGCCAGTTTGGTTATCTTGCGTTTAAATGTACACATACAGCCAAGTTCAACATTGCTCTAGTGTTTGGTGTACTTAATTTTTTCCAGATGATATATTTAACTATGTTGAATTTGCTTCAAAATCATTCATTATCTTTGTGGTTATGCCATGGGTCTCAAACTTCATTTTCCACTAGGTAGTTTGGCTTAAGTTTTTCAAGACAGTGCTGATTATTATAGATGTCTATACAACAACAACAAAGCCTTTGTCCCAAGCAAGTTGGAGTATGTTAGAGATGAAACCCACAAGATTCAACTAAAAAGATGGTGAGAAAACAATAATGATAATAAATGTACTAGTAATAGTAAAAAATAAAAGTAATAACGGTACAAGGAGACTGATGCATAAGTTATGGTTCTGACACGTGGATTGTTATTTCTATCCGTGGATAGTTCTTTGGGAATATTCCATTCCTTCAAGTCTCTCTTTACAGACTTCTACCATATTAGGTTTGATCGACCCATGCATCTCTTCACATTATCAGCACACCTCAGTATCCCGCTATGCACATTATTATAGATGTCTATCTCAGATTCAAAATTCTCATTTGATTTATTTTTTTGAAAATCAGGAAGCCAAACCTATCTCCGATAATTCTTCCCCAAATCATAGTCATTCACCTGAAGTTTCTTCAATAATCATTGATGCTGAGATTCAAGAAGCTGAAACAGCAAAACCATTGAATGAGAAGTTAATGTTGTCAACTAGCTCAAATGATTCTTCTCCACAGCATGGCCAATCACCTCAGCCAGAGGTGTCCCCAAATGTCAGGGATGACGATGTCCAAGATTCTGTGAATAGTTTGAGTGAGAAATATTCTGCTGCTGTTTTGGCTATCAGTTCTAAAGAGGAATTGGTGAAGCAGCATATAAAAGTTGCAGAAGAGGCTGTTGCAGGTAATTTTTTCTTTCCAGTTGGACTTCATAAATTTTGCAGTTTGAGTGACTCCATGCATAAGGTTACTCAGTAGCTCCGTTTTGTTCTTTAGAATCAATTTCACATGTGATGAAGTCAACATAATTAAAAGAAGAAGAAATTCATTTGTTTAGTTTGTTCTGCAGCTTCTTCATGCGAAGTTTAATGGTACCAAAAAGGGTTTTCGTAATTCTAGTATAGTACTGAATATGTATTGTATTTTCTTTATTTGTAGGTTGGGAACAAGCTGAAGCTGAAGTTGCTGCCCTGAAGCGACTACTTGAAACTGCATCTCAGAAGAATACTTCTCTGGAGGATCAGGTCAACCACCTCGATGATGCCCTTAAAGAATGTGTAAGGCAGCTCCACCAGGCACGAGAAGAACAAGAAAAAATTCGTGATGCAGTTGCTATGAAGTCTAAAGAATTGGAGTCTGAGAAGTATGAGCTCCAGAACCATATTGCCGAGCTGAGTAAGCAGCTCGAAGCCACCAAACTAGAAGCTACTACTGTGCATGTCCAGCACGATCTGCAGGAAAAGCTTCAGATGGTGGAGAAAGAAAACAAAGACCTCAAGGTAGAGCTTCTCACACTGTCAAAGGACCTGAAGATACTTGCACGGGAAAGAGACCTGAGCAACCAAGCAGCAGAGACAGCAAGCAAACTGCACCTGGAAAGTGTGAAAAAGATTACAAGAGTCAAGGCAGAATGCCTTAGGTTGCGTCATCTAACACGGAGAACTTCCTTGGCCAATGATTGTAGGCCCATACCCAACAATGCTTGCATGGAATGTCTGACTGACAGTCAGTCTGAAAGTGGGGAGCGCATGCTAGCTGTTGACGATGAAATGAAAAATTCTGATTCATGGGCATCAGCTCTGATAGCTGAACTTGATCAATTCAAGAATGGCAACTCTGGCACAAGAAATCTTGTGAATAATCCTATTGAGATTGACCTGATGAATGATTTCCTTGAGATGGAAAAGCTGGCTGCATTGCCTGAAGTAGAACGTGTGAGCTCTAGTTTTGGAGCTGAAACAGATTCTGACCAGGGTGTGACTAGAGATGAATCATCAAAAGTAGAAACTGAGTCATTGCAGCGTCAGGTTACAGATTTACGCACAAAGGTTGACAAGATTGAAGGTGAGAAAATAGAGCTTGAAATGGCCCTTGCAGAGATCAGAGATCAGCTTGGCACATCATGTGATGCTCTGATGGTGGCCAACAACAAGTTGGTCGATTTGCAGACACAGTTGGACTTGACAAATGAGTCCAAACATGATGCTTTGGGACAAGTTGAACGACTGGACTGTGAGAGGAAAGATTTGGCATTGCAGTTGGAGTTGAAGTCTGTACAAGTTGAGGAGCTTCGTGCAGTGGTGGCTTCACTGGAAGAAAGTGTAGATAGGAAGGAGTTGGAGTTACAGTTAGAACTAGTTTCTGCAGAGGCTGCAGATCTTCGCAAGACAGTGGCATCCCTGGAAGAGAAGATCGATGCAGATAGAGCTCTTTCCATGCAGCACAAAGCAAATGCAGACATGGCAGAGGCCACTAAAGAATCATTAGAGGCACAGCTGTGGTCTGCAAACACAGAAATTGGGAAACTGAGAGGGATTATGGAAACTTTGGAGAGTGAGGTATGGAAAGAGAAGGTGTGTCATGAAGAACTTGTGAAACAAATAGAGGCCATGAAGATTGAATCAGACAGAACACTTTCTGCAGCGTCTGCCAAAGAGTCATTAGAGGCACAGCTCCAGGTAGTGAACTCAGAAGTTGCAAAGCTGCACGGTACAGTGAGTGCACTGGAGTGTGATGCAGCAGAAGAGAAGGCATATTCTTCAGACCTCCAGATGCAACTAGAGGCAGTGGAAGGCATCCGGAAGGTGTTGGAGTCTGAACTTGAGTCTTCACACCAGGAGACCATGAAGCTCCAGGAGAAGGTTTTGTCATTGGAAGGGAGGCTTAAGGACCAGACCTCATTGCTGGTTGAATTTACAGCTAAGGCGGAGGATGCAGTGTCCCGGAGAAAGGCAATGGATGGTCAACTTGAAGCAGCAAACCTGGAACTCACGAAACTGAGAAATAAGGTGAGCTTGCTACAAGGGAAGATTGAGCAGGAGAAGCTTCTGTCAGAAGAATACGAAGCAAAATGCCGCAAGTTGGAGGCTCAGCTGTCAAGGGACAGTCGAGAGGCGAAGCTTTGGCGTCTCGCTAACTCAAACGGAGACCTGAAGGTCAAGCAGGTAGCTCTGTCTGACTGCATTTAGTTTGGACATATCATATCAAACCCACCCAAATATTGTAGTACTTTAGGCTTTCAATTTTAAGCCAAAATACTAGCTCTATATCCCTAATGGTATGCTCCAACATTTGTTGTTACTTACTGGTCTAATCTCACCTGACACCTCAAAACTTTCTGATTGCCAATTCTTAACTTTGTCACAGGAGAAAGAGTTACCTAGTGCTTCTGGGAAGCTCGCAGAGTGCCAGAAGACCATTGCTAACCTCGGTCGTCAACTGAAATCACTAACAGACCTTGATGGTGTGGCATCTGAACCTGAAAAGCTCGAGTCCAAGGACACACACCTGGACTTCAGAGATGGTGATGATGGGTTGCTCTCTGCAAACTTGGCTGATGGATTGTACGAACTGGATCTTCCTAAGAGGAATGGGAGCTGTCTCTTACCAATTCCATCAAATCAGTCCTCGTCCCCGCACACGGAAATGTCGGTGTTTTCGGGGGGTTTGACGTCTCTTAGTAGCTACTTGAACAAAATAAGGAAGTGAAATCCGATGAGAGTATTGTGCATAAATTATTTGACAGTTCCTGGATGTTGTCAGTTGTTACCTGATGGTAGATTGGTGTACATTTACAGAATCTGATCGTCGCTTACATTTGTGCCATCTATTTCTCCCCGTTTTTTTTTTCTCTTCAGGTTTTTTTTTTTTTATGTTCCTGCTGATTTCGTGTTCACTGATCGCTGGTAGTGTGAGCGTTGCAGGATCGCGGCAAATTTAGCTTTTGTGGGATTCCTGTGTCGCACCAATTTCACCGTCTCGTCCTTCCAAGCTAGTAAAGATTTTAACATGTAAGCGAACTTTTTAGTGAAATGAAAAATCGTTTTTGCTTTGATGTGTTCTAATTTCATGCTAGGAACTGATGACTGAAACAAGTACTATAATTCTTTGAACTAGTAAACAAGTACTGTAGGGGGTTATATATTTTTTCTCCCCTGTTTTCCCCATATCTTGTCCTAAGTGGGCCAAAAAACAATTACCCGTACATAGCATTGAAGTAAAACACCATTCACCACATGATAAAAGAATCACCAACCCTTTGGTGAAGAACAGCAGCTACCTCACCCCACTGCCCCTCCAAAATTGCAGGGCAGTTAGTTATAAGCAGCACACACTCTTGGCCTCGCTAGTCAGGCAGGCAGCCACAGAAGCAAAACTTTCAGACCACACACTGCTTTGCTCATCATCCATGGGTCTCTTCAGCTCGGCTCCGAAGGTCTACAAGCCGGCGGCCGAGGTCAACCTCGGCGCGGACAGCGACGAACACTACATCAGCCCCAACGTCAAAGGTCCCAGATTGTTGCTGATGCTGACTTGCTGTGTATACTGGATTCAGTTCAGAATTCGGCATTCAAAAGTTCAGTTCTTGGAAGCTTTTTCTATCTGTGCTTCAGTTGATGCATTTCCTTTTGCAGCTCCTCGCGTCGCCGGGCTTCTGGTTAAGATCTTCGCTTGGGTTCTTGAGACGCCAGTCATCGGCTGGATCGTGCTTTCCTTCCTGAAGAAAGATAACCTCGTCTACAAGGTGCTCGAGAGCTCTGCTTAAGATGAAGTTGTTTTCTTTCTTTTTTTGCTAATTCAGATGATACTTAGCCTAATCACACTTCTTGTGTGAGCCTCACTGTTAATTTCAGCCATTCTGAGTTCAGTTATCACAGTAGCACTGAAACTGCGATGTTATTGCATGAACATTGTTGCAACATTGTCTGAAACTGTAATATTTGCTTGAACATTGCTGGGAATTACTCTGAAACATATCTTCCTTTGATCTGATAAAACTTTGAACACATGACTGCAGCTCGTCTCGGATGCGGAAATCCCGGAGCCGCCACTGTTCACTGCCACTCACAGCTGGCAAGGTTCTTTGTCTACTTCCTCACCTCTGAATTATGATCATGCCAAGTTAGTGCATTCAGCAAGAAAATTCACAAACTAGAAACTGAAGCCATTGCATTTCTGTTGCAGATATCCCTGAGCAGAATGTCAACCTGACGAATCCAGGCTTGTCACCGGCGGAGCGCGTTCAGGAGGCCGTCGGCTGCCTTCCTGCTCACCTGGAATCGGCGCTCGCTGATCCGTCGTCGGGTTTCAGGCGTTGGACGATACGCGACTTCACGAGGGCCTACAGTTCAGGGCAAATTACCCCTGTCACGGTGAAGAATATACTCTCTCGATTCAGAAATAGGAGTATTTTTTTTGACTCGGTCCTCGAAGTTAAATTTTAACTAAAGTATTTTCACAAACTATATTATTTATAGCTACATAACTTATATTGAAATCATTTTGAATTATGAACTAGTCATATAATATTTATACACCAGACATTCTTATAATTTGATTAAATACTAGTTAAAGTACATAAGTTTGACTTTGTTAAAAAGAAAACGTCTACTATTTGAATGGAGGGAGTACATATTTTTTTACTGAACATGGTGAATAGTTTTGGAGCTCAACTTAAAAGGGATTCGAGTCTACATTTTGTTACTTCACTTTATTGTCGATGCTAGTAGCTATTTAGACTAAGTGGTAGTTTATCATAAGGTATTACAATGTCCAATTGTCCAGTGCATCCAATGTAAATTATGCACCAAATTTAGGAGGCAATAAATGCCATTTGTCCTTGACAATAAGAATGTTCAATTCAGTGACAGAATTTAGGTGGTGACAAATACTTCCTGTTCATGAATCCTCGCAATAAATATCGGATGATATACATGAATTTAGATTATAATACATGTATCCCACAAAAGATATTGCAAGATATGAGCAAGAACTCGGCTTTATCACCACAGGTGGCGAGGAGATTCCTGGCTGCAGTGAAGGAATGTTCAGGCCCTGATCTGAACATGGCCTTCTTCATCAGCTGCGACCCTGAGGACATCATGAGGCAGGCTGAGGAGTCCACCCTCAGATACCAGCAAGGTACTGTTAAACAATTTATCAGTCCTGCGTTTTTCATATTCCACGCAGTAAGTCAATGAATCATCGTAGAAATTGATAGTAATAGAACAACAGTCAGTACTCTCAGCCAACCAGTGCCTCACTGTCATGCCTTGATCACCATTGACAATCACTGTTCTGCTCACCAGATTTGGTTTCTAGAAACTGTCACAAGTCATAGTAACCACCGTTCTTTTTGCTGCATCAATACCTGCATGTACGTACCTCGCCCATGATGCATCAGTACGTCACCAAATAAGGCATGCTCGTGCCTGCCATCTGCAGAGTGTGGGAATGGACAAGTAAGGTACCAGCTAGATGAACAGTGGCAGCAACTCCTTTGCGGAAAGACATCTGCAGAGTCTCTGAAACAAAGTTGCTTCGGAACACACGCAGCCTGTTACTGATCAGGTTCAGAACCAGCTCAAAACTTGCGAGGGCTGACAAAAATTTCAGACAGTGCCACGCTCCAATCGATGAATATTTCACAGAAACGGCATCGATCGGCTCTGAACTCTCTGCTGAATTAATCAGCATCTGCTAGACCATTAGATCTGGATGCCTGCATGGTCCTGGTTCCTGAAACGAGCATTCATTCCCGCTGCCAGCTGCTGCATGTGGCCGCATGCAGGGGGAGCATTCCAGCACAGGGACGACTCCTTGTGCGGCGCTGGGCTTGCCTGCTGATCTGTACAATTGAAGGCAGAGAGGAATCTCTTTTGCTGTAGTATTGCGTCGTTCTTGCATTGATGCCGATTTACGCACCTGTTGGATTGCATTTGCATCTGCAACTGCATCATTCCTTGGGCCATTTGATCATTTTTCGACCGTTTTGACTGCAGGAGCACCTCTGTCTGCCATGGACGGAGTGCTGGTGGCCGTGAAAGACGAGATCGACTGCCTGCCGTACCCGACAACCGGTAAGAACTGAAAATGCATGCCAAACGGCGCTGCAGAAAAAAGAAGTGCTAAATTAGTGGTTATGTTAATCTGTAAGGTTGAAGAAGCAAGAAAGTTGATAGAAATACGTTGGAAAATCAATGTGAATTAGTAGGAGTTAATCAGGGGCAGCAGGTAGGTGGAGCAGAGTAGCAGTACGGTCAGGCATGTTCGTGTGTCGGGATGAACTGTAGAAGAAAGATTCGCAGTGGGTATTTTTAAGATAATGGAATAGAATATTTCTGGCTTTTAACATGAGCGCTCGGCTATAGTTATTATTATATAATTACAGCACTCAGATTGTTACATCATATACCATGACAGTGGAATAACTCAAATCAATAAAAGTTAATATAGTTTAGATAACGAGAATTTATTAAAGAATAATCTTATTACTAAATCTCCATCTATAATTGACGAAAAAATACATCAACCAAGTTTCAAGAGCACGATATGCAAGTTAAATATTATCTTCCCCTTCTTCACACCTTTATAGTTGTATAAAAAAACGAAGCTAGTATGTTGCTTCTGAATACTACTGTATATAATTTTAAGAAGGTGATGCGGAATCACAGTAGGTAGACGCGACGACAGGTTACTGCTGCGTGCGTGAGTAGCTGACTTGGCCTTTCTGCAGTCTTCAAACTAGCAGAGCGATTCACGACCTGAAATTCAGCGAACCCAGTGTGTGGCACAGCGATTCACAAGAGCGCAACAGCAGAACCTTCAACCGTTTCGCACGTCCATTGTGTGGTGTTGTTGATAGAATCACAAAGAGGCTTCCTCATGGCACTTGGCAGGAGCGCGACATCCAGGGGCGAAGCTTGAATAAAATTAATAAAATTGATGGTGGTGCATAATATCGTCATACATATGGAAACATGTCTAATTTTAAAGAAATACTATTAATTTTAATTGCTTTATAGTTATCTTTTCTTTCCTAACCTGATGCCTGTGCACCACTAATATCAAAGTGGTGTTGCCTTTTTTTTTTATATATACCGGACTCTCTTATCCAGAGTCTACATTGAAAGTCAAATCGAAGATGTACGACATTTGGGAATCGAATCCGGTGGACTCGACCACATCGTTGTGTCTTGTTGCCAAGCTCCGTGCTCGTTCGCAATGTGGCGTCGCCCTCGATGGCATCTAAGTCGATATTTTAGGGGAGAATAGCCTTAATGTTTTGGCATCGGCCTCCTTTTTCTTTTTCTCTTGCTTCTTTACCTGTTTTCAAAAAGAAATTCAGCCAACAGGAAGAATTTGAAGTGTTTCCGCGGTTCACTTGATTTTGGAGCAAGCTTTACTGACTCGGCGTGCATGGAAATGAAACACAGGAGGAACGCGGTGGCTGGGGGAGGCGAGGCGGTGCGGCGCGGACGCGGCGTGCGTGGCGCAGCTGCGCGCGTGCGGCGCCGTTCTCGCCGGCAAGGCCAACATGCACGAGCTCGGCGCCGGCACCAGCGGCATCAACCCGCACCACGGGTTCGTTCGCAGGAAGCAGCGGCTCTCCATCGTCGTCCACTCGTGACACTGTCTGATTCGTTGCAGGTCGACGAGGAACCCTTACAACGTCATCAAGGTGTCCGGCGGCTCCTCCGGTGGGTCCGCCGCCGTCGTCTGCGCTGGGCTCTGCCCCGTCGCCCTGGGCGCCGACGGAGGCGGTAAAGCACGCTTCTTTTTCCTTTTCCCTACATGCACTCCTCACTTTGCATGCGAAAAACAACCCACGCAGCTATTCGCAGATCATCTTGTTCTGCTTCTCGTCGTGTTCTACTTCTACCAACAGAAACGGTTAGCTCTGACAACGTGCACGCGCTGTAATATATATAGCATCGATGATCAGAGTATCGTGATGAGTTTCTCTGAGGCTAATCTTTACACTACTTCTCATTGACATCAACCAGCTGGAGAGATTTTGTGCGACACTGAACTGCTACTGGTATTTTCTTCTTTCAGGGTCCGTGCGAATGCCAGCGGCGCTCTGTGGCGTCGTCGGGTTCAAGCCGACTGCTGGGCGACTGTCTAACTCCGGGTGCGTATCTATCCTCAATTCCAATTGAAAAGCCTTCCATAGTTCCATGCATAAAGAAGTATATACATATCAGAAGAAAACAGTATATACATGTCAGAAAGTAGTATATATTTTGATTATAATAAAATCAACTATGGATCGAGCTAGGATATGTACTCCCGCGAGTATAAACTAGTTTTCCTATATATTTTGTGGGTCACAAGTGACGCTGTTGTTTCAGGCTTCTTCCTCTGAACTGGACCGTCGGGATGCCGGGGATCCTGGCAGCAACGGTGGAGGATGCGCTTGTCTGGTGCCGCACCCCTTTCTTCACAAACTAAATCTGATCATTTTGAATTTCATAATGTAAACACTAGGAAGTCAAAACATACGTTGTCCTGTCTCTGTTCTTTCAGTTATGCAGCGATTGTTGATCAGTCCAGACAAACTTCCATACAGGTGATCCCTTTTTCTTCTCACACTGTTGAATGTTCAGTTAAGATTGATTGACCTTTTGACAAGTTCCTCTGCAGCAGCCTGAACTGAACCTGCCGTTGCTGACCTCTACACGATCCATGGCTAGCATCAGGCTAGCCAAATATGCAAAGGTCAGTCTCTGAATTTAGAGCAATTTTTCTTCGTTATCATGCCTGAAGCCCTGAACATTGGCTCACATTTGTGAGGAAAACAGTGGTTCAACGACAGTTCAGAGGACATCAGGAGCTGCTGCGGCAAGGCTCTTCAGATGCTGCGGACGCAATACGGTTGGGAGGTAAGCGCAAATGCGCAATTCAATAACTCATCATGCAATCGTGAATGAAACAAATTCAGCTGAAAACTGTGAACGACGACTCTTCGTTTGGTTCATTCATTATGACAAATAGAATTTTCCATTTATCTCTGCCACTTTTTTCCGTTGCATCTGCAAGACTGTGGACGTGACTGTCCCTGAGATCGAAGAGATGCGGCTGGCGCACTACGTGACGATGGGTTCAGAGTGCACGGCCTCCCTTGCCAACTATCTCGACAGCATGTAAGCACTTGGATCGGATCAGCTCTTGATACGCCATTGATCGATGCAGCAAAGGTGTCGTGATCGATGGAGTGAGCTGGATTATTCGTGTGTGGCAGGGACAAGTCTGGGGTCGGGTGGGACGTGAGGATCGCGCTGAGCGCCTACAGATCGTTCAGCAGCAGAGATTACCTGAACGCGCAGCGGCTCCGGTAAGCTGTCAACTTTCAGGTGATCCATCAAATGAACAATACTATCTTGTATCCTGACTAGGATGGTGTAACATGGTTCTTGCAGGAGCCGTCAGATGTACTTCCACGAGAAGATCTTCGAGACGGCTGATGCGATTGTCACACCGATGACAGGGTACGTATGCCACTTGTGATGGAATTTCGTTCGTCCAAGATGAAGAAAGTTTACCTATGCTTTTCGTTGAGAGAAATGAGAGCATTTCTGACATGACTACTGGTTCACTTGTCGCGCAGGGTGACCGCGTACGCGCTGCAGGACGACGCGCTGCGCACCGGAGAACTTGACTACATAAACGGAGGTACTGAAGAAGAAGAGATGGTTTTGATCAGGAAAACTGCCTTTCACTTTTGAAATCCATGGATAATCCGGTTGTCTTGTTCATGCGATGGGATCGAAATCGTTTTTGCAGCTGCGCTGGTGCGGTACTCGATCGCCGGGAACTTCCTTGGCCTACCTGCCATCACCGTGCCGGTACGTATGCAGCAGCACAGCCTCTGGGCATCGCTCAAGATGGAATCAATCAGCAGTCCAACACACGGACAAACAGGCCTGAAATTGCCGGATTTTTCAGGTCGGGTACGACAGGGGAGGGCTCCCGGTGGGTCTCCAGTTCATCGGCCGGCCGTGGTCGGAGGCGACGCTGCTGCACCTCGCCTACGCGATGCAGGTATGCATAGCAGTGCAGCTCCACTGACAACGGCGCTGTTTATCGATCTCAGCATCTGAGGAGAGGATTACTGTATGGTTGCTGTGGGTGCATGCAGGAGGCGTGCAGAAAGGACTGCAGGAAGCCCAAGGTGTGCTTCGACCTCCTCAAGAAAGACTAGCTTGGAGGTGCTGCTGGAGGAGGATTCGGTTATGATTGATCAAACGATTGCGAAAGATTTGGAGAGAAGTTTCTGACCATGGCTGTCAAGAACTCAAAACAGAAGATGATAGTGCGGAAGTGCAGGATTGTGGCGATTGTTCAGTCGGATTTGTGTGTTTTCTTTTGTCCTAAAAAAGGGTTGTGTAATGGCTCCTCTTCCACTACTGTGGCTGCCATCTCGCTGTGACGAACGATACAGCCGTGGACTCCATGGTTGGTCCACGGGTCATTTATTATATTATTATTTGGATGTTAAAAGAAGCCATCAAATTTGCTTTTAAAATCATGAAATTACCGTGTTAATTGAAAAAAAATGATCTAGACTACTTATTGTTATGAACATCTAATGGTCTAGATTAAAACAGATAACATATATAAAATATGATTAATAAATAGCTAAATTCAGAAGAAAAAAAAGTCCATATCAAATACGATTAATAAATAGCTAAATCCGGAATTAAAAAGTATGAAAAATTAGTAGTTTAATTTTAATACGGGAAGCATAATATCTAAATAAAGATTCCAAATATAACAATAATAATAATAATAATTGAAATTAGGGTTAGAATAAAAAAAAGAAAGATCTATATGAAATATAGTCTTAGAAAAAAATCAAATGCCTAAATAAAGAGTGCATGTAAAATACAATTAATCAATAGCTAAAATTCATAATAAAATTTCAATTTTTTTACTAAGATAATAGATTATGAAGCATCGTATAGCTGTCACATCAAGCAAGCAACATGCAAGACACAATACGCATGCAAGACATACCTATTCCGATTTTAGTTGAGCTGGCTATACTCGACGCATGATTTAATAATTGATCAAAATCTATATGAATCGAACTAATACATATATACAACTCGTGTACATCTATTATAATATTATATGAGTGTTAAAAGGAGCCACAAAGTTTCCTCTAGATGTCACAAAATGACTGTATCAACCGGAGAAAAAAATATCTAGACCATTTATTGTTATGAATATCTAACTGTCTAGATAAACCAAATAGCCTATATCAAATGGGATTAATAAATAGCTAAATTTGGAATTAAAAATTATGAAAAATTAGCTGTTCGATTTCCATACGGTTCGAGAAGCAAAATATCTAAATAAAGAGTCTAAATAAAATCAAATAAATAAATTGAAATTGGGGTTAGAATAGAAAAAAGTATATATATATATATATATATATATATATATATATATCAAATATAGTCTTAAAAAATCAATTTATTGTATACAACAAATACCTAAATGAAGAGTCCATGTAAAATACAATTAATCAATAGCTAAAATTCATAATAAAAAATAATGAAAAAAAATCATATTCTTTCTATGACAATAGATTAAGAAGCACCATGTAGCTCAAAGTCATCATATCAAGTAGTCAACATGAAATGCACAACACGCAGGCAATACACATCTATTCTTATTTGGTTAGGCTGTCTACACCGACGCATAATTTTGACAGTTGATCAAAACAAATATGAATCGAATCAATACATATATACGATTCGGTACAAATTTAGAGCATAAAATAATTTTCTTTTTCACTAACATATTTTTTATCTCCTCTTCTAATTTTACGTATTTTGTAACTTAAATGACACTAACCTTATTAAAAAAAACTAAATAGACTATTTTTTAATTAAATATTATCATGATAAAATATTACAGTGAGGTTAGGTAAGCTATTAGCATGGATCACCTGATATTTTCCTAAATTTCTATGTTTGCAAAGTGTTGGCCAATGTTTGGTTGCCTAGAATTAGCTGAAGTCTGGCAAGAAAATGCATGGAATATTAGCAACAAAGCATGGACGTACCCGCCGTGAGTGAGCACGTAACAGGGTAATGGCAATGTTGCCGTGGACGTTGTGACGGTGACGATGAGGAATGAGATGTAGGAATTTCTCGACTAAATTTCGAGGAATCGTATAAGTGAGATAATATTTCCAGCGAGAGCCGCCATGCACATTTCTTCTACTAGGGCATTTTGAATGTACCACAAAAATAAAAGTGTATTAACCATACATTACTTTGCTCAATATAAAACGGACAAATTTATTATCATTGTATATATGTTAGTATGAAACGCTCGAACGCCTACTGAAAGTAGGAAAATTTCAACTTTTGCCACTCCTAAAAATGGCTCTGATTCAGTTGCCATTTTTTCCTGTTGCTCTTCAACACTTGCCACTTGGTCCTCACAATAATTTTAGGATTTGCATCTTTCACCGCTTAATCGAGGGTACCAAGGTTATTTTGGTCTTCCTTCTCCTTCTTCATCTTTTCTTCATCCTCGAGCTATTCCTTGCCACTGCTATGGCCGGCCACCTCTTTCTTCTCACGGCTGCCACCATGGTTGGCGATCTTGGCGACGGCGTACCACTCATTGGTGGGCTTGGTGTGGGCGCCGCTGACCTTGGCGGCTGCGAGGACCATGTAGTGGGGCGCTCGGCGGCAGGCTTAGCCTTGGTGCCATCTGGCAGCTTAGTAAGCATAACTCTGTAATTTCATAAACTTAGACTATTAGTCAACATCATTTTACTTGGACTATAGGGCCCTAGGCTATATTAACTCATGTTCCTTACTCTTATTCTACCAGTAATCGAAGCATTGCATCAGAGCCTATCTCTTCTTCTCACGGAACAATGTGGCAGCCACTTCACTTGTTTCTCATGGTCTCCCAAGGTAGCTCTTTGCACACCTCAAAAACAAAAAAGGGTCGTTATTTGCCGCCATGATGAAAAGCCAACCTGCTTCTAATTCCACAAATTTGCAACAAATTTGCTTGAAAACTCCGCATACTAGAATTTTGTGCACAGTATGTTTTTCTTGATTTTTCCCTTTTTGCTTCACTAGTAAATACCATTGCAAAGTAACATCGCTACTAGAAATTAGACATCAACAATTCTATTGTAAGTTTTAATTTGATTTCTTTTGGCTAAAGATCTCGATTAGGCTTAACTACTTGACAGAGGGTTCAATGGAAAGGGATTATGCCATTTTACATGGTCACGATAATTTTAAGATTTCCTTCCAGTCAATTCGACTCTATAATAATTTTTATTTGTTAAAGGTGATATGTTTAAAGAATTATGTAGTTTTTGTGTGCTTATGATGCACGAAACATTAACTTTGCGGTAATAATAAAATGTGTATTATGAAATATAGGGACTCAACTTACATCTCACCTCAGGCCTCCAAAAGTTCAGGACCGACCCTGCTTGGTAGCATTTCCCATTGTTGTTCACCCGAGGAGGTAGTAATTCTAGCTTGCCACCAGCTGCTCCTCTCTCTCGAAGAGAGGCAGGGGTCGCACCATGGCAGCAAATGAGGAGGCGGCAGCTGATGCGAAGGAGTCAGCTTCCACCAACCAGCGCACCCATGGCCTCAAATGCTAGTCAGTAACCCCTCTTCTACAGAGTGGACTTGTCACACCCGGTTTTTTAAAAGAATAACCAAGTGCATTCCACATGTATGCCAAGATCAGTTTCATCATACATACTGTGATATTATCAGTGATATACAGTTCTATATCGAATAAAAACAACTTTATTAAATAAATATCAGAGTTTATAAGACAACAACGGAAGAACACAAGAGGACTCTTAAGGATCTTCTGGGCACACCACATGCAATCGATTGGGGGCAACGCGACCCGGAACGCTCCATCTTCATATAGCCTTCAGCTTCCTTGATCTTGATGAGATCTTCTCTAAATAAGCAATATTTATTATTGAAAATAGCAAGTGTGAGTACATATCGTGCTCTGTAAGTGTAGGAATGTATGACGTTGAGCTTAAGTCAAGAAATGGTTAGACACCGGTTTACCGCACTAAACAACCTTAACCTGTAACTCCCAGAATCAGGCATCCTATTTACTAAGTGTGAAGACACAACTTAAACAAGAAGAACAGCTCATCAGATTTCATCCGACTACCAAACTCACCAAATATTCTATATTTGGCTACCATAACTTACCAGGTAATCCCAATATCTGGCTACCAGATCATCCATACCAGAACCCTGATCCCAACTAATCAAGAAGAAGTCTAAGCCGCTCTTGACTGTGAGCATGGTTGATCGATCAATTTTATACTCTGCAGAGTTTGCCTATTTTTCCCCACGAGTCGTGATTTCATCACCCGCATTACCAGGTGACAGTCTCCATATTGCCATGCCGGTCAAGCACTTACACACTTCCGATGTGTGCACCAGGAGATCACTACAAGGCCTTTACAAAGCTCTCGCCGACCTGCAAGCACCCATTGAGGTTTCACCGCTAACAGACGATTACATCGCTGCGGAAGCCCTCTCTTGTGCCACTCAACCGTCCAATGGTGCTCGCAGAACTGGAGGGGTGGCTAACTAATTGGCCAGGCCGTACCCATATAAGCCCCGTGGATGGTTGCGGTTTAGCTTGGTTACATGCTTCAAGAACTGGTCCTTAGGATTCCACACAGGAACAACCACAAACCTGCTGTGCAGTACCACCTCAACCAACCATCCAATTAGGATCCTTATACCATGTTACTACAATATTACCATACCTAATTCTTGTTGCATAAACATTAGTCAAGATTAATATTTACCCTAACTATGACAGCAACTAGCATATCTACCATTCATTTCCCATGACTCATCAACGATGACAAGGATAATCATACAAAATCTAGTAAAAACTCTAATCATAGGATTCCAAATTAGACAAGCATGCAAGAAGGATAAACAACTAATATAAAAGTCCTAAAATAGGTGCAAGATGTTCAAGGACACTTGCTTGGCTGCTGCTCAGTGATATTCGTAAACTCGGTTCTGGCATATCTCGAAGTCTTGACTTTGCATATCATCGATTTCCAAACTGTTGCTCTTAGAGATCCTCGTATTGCTTCGGAACGTAGTCGTCTATTTGCAGGAACAACCGACAAAAGAGAAAACACAAATAACTAAGAACAATACATCAAACAGAGGCATCACATCATAAAAAAAACTCTATGGTTGGATAGGATACGAGATTTAGACAAATTCATAGAGTGTTGTTTGGATTTGAATGAAATTCGCTGAACAAGATTTGAATAGATGATTCTATTTGAATAATAAGGGCTGGAATATAATTAACTATAGAAGGTAGGCTAACATGTAAACATCCTAAACATGAAAGTAAAGATAGAAATAAAGGATCTCTAGAGGGGTTATTTGGGATATTCACCAAGAGAGCGAGATCAGAGAGCAGAGTAGGAGAGTTTTGCATGGAGAAGTCGGTCGACAATGGGCTCTCAGCGTCGTCGGTGAGGGAAAAGGCCCGGGGTTGACAGAGATGGTTTAGATGGGGTCGTATTGCAGCCATGAACTCATGAAGGGCTCAGCTTGACTTGAGTTATAGAAGGACACGCACACCGGCGAGCTGAAGGCGGCGAAGTGCACTATTAGATGGCGATAGAAACGGCGATCACTGATGTTAACATTGGGCAACAATGGTGTTTCAACAAATCAAGGAGAGCACGAGCGTAGAATGCGAGAAGACAAGCTCGGTTTTATGGTTGGTCTTGTTAGAGAAGTTTCGAGGTAGCGGCAAAAGAGAGACGAACTATCCCAGGTTCGGAGGTGACCGCACACAGACACAATGAAGAAGATGTGCACGTTCTAGGAGATTGGCTGTGATATTCAAGAAATGGTTTAAATAGAAATATTCATATTTTCTGGAACATGATTCTGCAGTGATGGTTTGGATAGGGCTTCACCTGAGAAGGAGATCGATTGGTTGGAACTTTGGCGAGATTGCGCAACGACGTTGGAAGTTAGGATCGCATTCCTGGTGACGTCGTTGCAGATGCGAGGGAACCTTCATGTGGCCGCACATAAGATGTGATGGGACACACCGTGACGCAGTCGGTGCATCCAAACGGCTCCTGGATTGACGGGGAACGCGGATGCATTCCGAGTGCACGCGCAGAACACTCACAGACATGGGGGTAGCGGTGTAGCGACCACAAAATCGTGGCACCGGTGCTCTTCTGGCCGAATTACTTTTAGGGATTGTTGAGGATAACCAGAGGCACGTCTCTGTCAAAGGGATCTATGATTGGAGCTCCGGTTCGTCGGGGAATGCGGCTGACATTCTAGGTACGCAGAACGTGTACGGGACTGGGCAGCAGGGATTGCGACGTCGAGAACGAGAGCTCTGTTGCAGCTTTGGCTAAACTAATTTTTGGAGGATGTAGAGGACTAATAGGGGCACGTCTCGGCCAAAGGACTCGTGGATTGGAGTGCTAGTTCCCGGGGAGCGCGATTTGAACCCGCGCTGCACGCACAGAATTCCAGACTAGGCAGCGGGCACGACGATCGTGATCCCGGTGGCGTCGCAGCTCTAATGAACAAACGGTTTGGTGAGGGCATGTGGTACATTCAGGGGTACGTTCTGGTTCAAGGGCGCGGCGATCCGACCTCTGATCGGCCGGGGAATGCAGATGCCATTTGGCGGTCGCGCGGTTGTCTGCGACGGCGACGGCCGTGGCTGCGTAGCGAGGGATTTGGCCGGGCCGGAGGTTCGATTAAGGCTCACAAATGGCATCCATACAGGGGAAAAGAGGAGGGGAAGGGGCTGGTTCGGTCCTCACCTTGCTGCGATGATTGGTGACGAAGAAGATCTCGAAGGCATGGCAGCGAACGACGGCAGTGGCGACGGAGATCCCGAAGGCTTCTTTGTTCCTCTAGCCAAATGGTTTTGGGACATGTGAGGAACGACCTAGGTCACATCTTGACAAAAGATGAAGTCATTTGGATGGACGGATTGCCGGGAACGCGGATGCCAACCGGCGACGACATGGCTGTTCGCGACGGCGAATGGTGCCTGGAAGGTTGGGGGCAGTGACTAGGGTTTGGTGGATGTGGGAAAACGGTAGGGGAGGGTGTGCTGGTCCCTTTTTATGGGGCTAGGGATGTCGGGCTGGTGAGCCAAGGTGGGATCCAAGCCGGCCATGGCCCACGCCCAAGTTGTGATATGATTGCGCGACGCTAATTCGCAGACCTGTGTTTCGAGAATGATATCTCCATCGTCCGGACTCCAAATTGAACGTTTCTGGACTCTAAATTGTATAACTCGAAAAGATCTACAACTGTGGTATTCATTGAAACTTCTAAAAATGCAATCTTAATTTTCAAAAATGCATCACAAGATAAACTATTTGAACTCAGACTTATCTGAGCAGTACTGATTTCCGGGGCCATAACTCCTAGGTCCATTACCCAAAAGGGGACTTCCATAGGTTCAAATCAAAGCTCTCGACGAGACCTAAATCTTTGGTATTGTCAACATATGCATTTGAGGCTGTATTGAACTCTGAAACTGTGTGAGAAGATGAGGCTGACGACAAGGAGTAACTGGTAGCCGGCTTCAATTGCCATTATGGCTATTTAAGTGGCGGTTTCTACTATGAATTGTTAGGAATTGAAAGAGGATAAATGGATGTTAATGCGTCTTGATTGAGCACTAACTCGAGCTTTGTTGGCCGGCCTTGGCTGCCAGGCGAAAGGATGACATCGTTTCACAGTGGATGAAATGATCAGGTACATGCACATACAAGAGAGCTGGTTTGGGCTGGTTTTAGCGCACATGTGTTCCATCATGCTAGCAATCCAACGCATTGCAAGGTTGATGGCTAGAAAGAAAAATATTGAGGAAAAGCAGTGCACGCTTGGTTGGATCAAAATGATGCGAGATGAGATTGTCCACAGAGGATTTTTGAATAATGTGGGAAAAATGGAACAAGGATTTATCCAACCTTGAAATTCCTTAACCTATTCTAATATTTTATAAATACATTTTTCATCATACAAAACAAATTCTTTTAAAACTCTAAACAAAATTTTGGGAAAACTTTAAAATTTCAGGAAAATATTATTTTATTGTTTTAAAATGCTCACAACCCAAAATAGGAATTTTGGGGTGTGACAGGACTCAAGCTTAGAGAAGCAGTGGAGAAAAAGGAATATCAAATATGTTATTAATATTAATAAGACAAATCTTCTCCCTTTGACTTGATGACCAATAATCTATACTTATAGTGCCGTCAGGATGCAAGTATATAAATTTGTTCTTACAGAGATAGCGATACCAGTCATCGCTATACCATATAGACCTAGAGCCGGTTGAATCACACAGACTGGATCTAGACATCATACTTTTATCCTTACGTAGAAGATATTATCCACTACGATAAATACAATAGTGTAAGTGGTCCTAAAGGCGATGTACTGGGCCGACCGTCTATTACGGCGCCGCATTGTCTAAGGGTGTCAGGCCAGCTATCACTTGCGCTGGGATCTCAGGATGACCTCCACTTGCATGAGTATTAAATGCCGATCACTTCCTTGCAAGCGAAGGATGTCTGACGGGCCCTCTCTAGCTGATCTTTTGCCAAGACGTGATGGCTCACCCTCTGAGCTCTGGAGAGACTGCCCTATCCTTCAGAGGATAGAGGCTCCGGAGAGCCCACCTAGACTTCGGAGGACAGGGGCTCCGGAGAGCCCTGAAGCCTGGAGACCTGAAGAGTCTTCGGAGATCCATGATCCGAAGGCCGTAGGCTGGCAAAGGATATTATATATATGCATGTGTTAATTAACTAGAGGTGTAAGTGGTAGGATATGTGGTTCAAGCGAAATGATAAGGTTTTTCAAACTTTTAAGATTTAAATGCTCTTCTTTCCTGATATGCAGTATTATTTGGACAATCGAGATTCTTTACCACTATGTAAAAAGGATTCATCGCCACTCAAAGAAAGCATTGCCCATTCATCCTATGCTATTAGGCAGTGAAAAATCAGAGATTCACATTCTTTTGTTTCATGATTGATATTTTGTATTCAAGATCAGCGACACTATCAAATATCAATATGATTATAAGACCATCTTCAACTATATTTCCTTCATTTCGTTTTCTTTCTGATTTACTTTTCTGTTCCTATTCCTTTTATTTTCTCTTATCTTCAATAGCTTTCCTTTGAGAATAATCGCGAAGGTAAATGAGAGAGAATCCCGTCCTGAAAGGAATGACTATAGAAATTCCTTCATAACAAGAACCGTGAAGAGAAACCATTATAATACTGAAAAAAATAAAAATTCTTTCACGACGAGAATCTATACCGTGAAGAAATCCCTTCGACTTAGTCTAAGCATGGCATGCCAGTATGGCTACGTGGCTGAAAAGACGGCTCTGCCCTGGCCCGAACGGTCGCATCCAAGTATCGAACCCCAGGGGCAAAAGCGGAAAAGCACGCGGTCGTCGCTGTCGCTTCTGGAGATATGCAGATCAGATCGGGGAGGGAGTCGCAACAAAAAGAACCAAGACTCAACTCGAGAGAGATCGCATCTACCCACCTTCCATTCTTCCTCGCCTCAGCGACGCGGCAACCCCGAGACCGAGCAAGCTAGACAGGGAGACCGAGCTCAGAGGAAGAGCAAGATGTCGTCGGTGTTCAGCGGCGATGAGACGGCCCCCTTCTTCGGCTTCCTCGGCGCCGCTGCTGCCCTCGTCTTCTCATGTACCCTCCTCATACTCCTTTTGTCCTCCACCTCTCCTCTTCTATTCTCGCGATTTCGTACCAAAAGCTCTAGTTTTCCAGAAGAAAGTTTGGATCTTTCACCATCCATTGCCCGATCTGCCGGGGCTCCGTGGTTTGGTTGGACGTGGACGAGTTCCAGCCTCCGATTAGCTCGATTCCGGCGTGGGGGCTGGATTCTCCTGCCCCTCGGCCAGATTCGGTTCGATCGGGGGCAGGATTCTAGAAAGCGATGAGCTTTCTCGGTTGGGTTGTTGATGACGACGGTTTCCTCTTGATCTGCTGCAGGCATGGGGGCGGCCTACGGGACAGCGAAGAGCGGTGTGGGCGTGGCGTCGATGGGTGTGATGCGGCCCGAGCTCGTCATGAAGTCCATCGTGCCCGTCGTCATGGCTGGTGTGCTCGGTATCTACGGCCTCATCATCGCCGTCATCATCAGCACCGGGATCAACCCCAAGGCCAAGCCGTACTACCTCTTCGACGGGTACGCGCACCTCTCGTCGGGGCTCGCCTGTGGCCTTGCTGGGCTCGCCGCTGGGATGGCCATCGGCATCGTCGGTGATGCTGGAGTCAGGTAAAATTGTCTTTGCTTGCTTATCTTTGTTAGATTGTTTGTCCGACTTCCAATTTGGCATCATTATCTATGATTGATGTCAATGTAGTTTTTTTATATTTGCATCTGGTTACATGTAGTAATAAGCATCGTAAATCAAATTTTCTTAACCTGCCTTTTGCTAGTGTTTGCTATTAATGCAGATGGAATACCTTATAGATCATCTCCATAATGTCGACATTGTACCCTGTGATTGCTTTAAGGTTGATTGTGTTAAGAATGTTACTCTACAGAAAATAATGGTGTTGCTCACTTGCTTTATCCTCATAAGTCATAAGAACCTAAATCCATGTACTATAAGGTAGTTATTAACATTTAAAGTTATTTTTTAAACGTAATGTTCTTTTGTCCTAAAGATGACAGACTTGCACATAAGTTTTCTTCTTGGGTTGTCATACATTTGAAAGGAAATATCCCAAATGATGCCACTTTTGTAGTTAAAAAATACTCTTCCTATTTTGTCTATATCATGCTATTTTTAATGATAATATATGTGTACTAAATCGTGCTTTATGTTTTGTTTTGATGCTATGCTTTTGGAAATATTCTCCTTTAACCGAGAAAGTAACTTTCAGCAAAAAGAAGATAACAAAAAACAGCAGTTCACATTGTTAACCTATGCTACCGGTTCTTCTGTATCTTTAAGCTTTCATGTGTGAATAATATTTGTGTAGACTGTTACACAGAGCATTGTGATTATTTATGATTGAAAATCATGGAGTTTACATTTATGTTTTGCTACTTAACTGAATTATCATCAACTTATGCTCTTGGATAAGCATGCAAATTGATTCCGCATTTTTAATACTAAAAGGCTAATACTCATGTTAATTTTGGGTTGATTATGTTAGAGAACCAGTTGTCTTCTCATCAGGTTTTTAGTTGGATCTTGTAGGTTTCATCTCTAGCCTACCCCAACTTGCTTGGGACAAAGGATTTGTTGTTGTTGTATGTTAGAGAACTAGTGCATACTCAATCTTTTTATTAGATTTGAATGTGATTTCTGATTCATTCACAAGATAAATCCATAAAAAAATTGGGGAGGGGCAACTATTCCGTGTAGGCTGTATGTAAATTAAATCAGTTAGAATGTGAACTAGAAATGTTTTCTGCTATTATAATTATTTGGTTTGATATGTTCCATTCTTAAGTTTGCACAGCTTTCTCTTGTGTGTTATCTGATGCTCCCCTCCATATGGAGGCTGCTCTGCATGGGTGTTTAGTTTCGAATGCTATTTTGACGTTTTTTTCGGGCCGTTGTTTTCAGGGCAAATGCGCAACAGCCAAAATTATTCGTGGGCATGATCCTCATCCTCATTTTCGCTGAAGCGCTTGCTCTCTATGGTCTCATCGTGGGCATCATCCTCTCCTCGCGTGCTGGCCAATCCCGTGCTGATTAGGCACGTGCATTCTACAATCACTGCACTGTTTATTATGTTATTTTGAGGGAAGCTGAAACTCAGGGGTTTTTGTCTAGTCTATTCTTGTGACCATGTATTAAGGAAACATTTATAGCTGAAGGCACTTCCAGGCATGTTCGTTTTGGTGGTTGCTGTTTACTGTCAAGCAGAGGTTATGTTTTTTGGGTTAAGGCTGGCTGGATGCTCCTGGACAAAGTGGCTTTAATCTTATTCTTGGTGAATAAAAAACACAGAATTGTAGCCAAATAATAATGTGATATACATATATCTTCAATGTGTTCTCTATGCTTGAGCATGGATTTTGTTCCTGGTTGATCATTCAAGTCTGCTGTGATAATTGATGGTTTATGTGTGATGGTTGTTTAAAGTAAAATCATTTCAGCTTGAATGTTTGTATTGAGTTCCTCGTGCTGGTGGTTCCCAAATTTACTGCATTCATGGGCATATGCTGTACCAAAGCTGAAATCTCAAAAGAATTGCAGGGTTATCAGTGTCAAAATTTCCTTATTCCAAATTATAGAAGCCATGGGAATCATGACAGTAAAAAATTCAACAGGATTCCACAAAGGTGTGTTGGCATAATACATTTGCTCTTAGGTATTAAAGGAATCGTCAAGTCCACAAAGTACAGTCCCCTCTTAGGGTCCAGGGAAACTCTACACATTCTTGGCAAGAAGTTTGCTGTTTTTGCAACTAAGCAAACCCTGCAGCAAAAGTAGCTGTACTACTGAGCAAGGTCCTCCTCGTTTGCCTTCTTGATGACCTCCCTCTTGAGCTAGAGGGCTGCCGTAATGAGGCCCGACTCTGGTGTACAAGGCTCCGGTATCAGCCTGATTTTGGCTGGGATCTCGAACTTCTCCAGTAGCGCTTGCTTAGCAGCCTGAAAAACACACACATATCAGCACAGTCGAGTTACCATCATTAGCAGCGTATCATGCAGTACCTAAGATGCCTGCAACATTCAATTTGTTCTGCGTATGTGCATGGGTTTAATACTCCTGTCACTTCCTGATTCTCCTGGTGACACATGACGTCCAACAGATCCTCTTTTTCTCATATCGGTACAGCTACAGCCTACAGCACATTTTCGCTGTATTTCTCAATGAGAAATAAGAATAACGAAGAGATCATGTATTGTTAAATCTTCCAGTAAATGCAATCATTACTGAAGAATTAAACTGAAGAAGGAAATGTGTTGATGGGGATCATGAATGAATTGCTAAATCAATCAGATGTGCAATGCTTTTAGAAGTCGAACAACCACAAATCAATTGAAATGAAGGGAGAACACAAATACTTTTGCTAAAGACTGGAGGACTTCTTTGGCTGTCTCTTGCTTCTGGTACAAATCTGAAAAATCAGTATATGCGATTCCTTGTTTTGAGGCCCAGTCTTTTAGCTCACTGTGTGCAGCTACAACAAGTGCAGCACAGTAGCTGTGGAAGGGGCCAGCATGGACCATGATGTTGTCAAACATATGGGCTTGAACTCAAAGCAGCCTCCACCTGTGATTGTATCATTAGTTAGAAAAGAACTAACTGTGACTTATTTTGCCGGTAAAAGGAAGCCTGCTTACCTTTCATAGAGATACATATTCATCATGTTGAAGCTTGACTATGTCCTTCTTTCGTTCAATGATTTCAAGACAGCCATCTGGGTGCAAACGCTCAATGTCGCCAGAGTAGAACCACCGCATGCCTCTTTCATCATCCTTCACAAGACGCGTACTTTAAAGAAAAGTTGTTAGGATACACTCTGTTCTGGCGATTGGGTATTATTGGAAACATACCTTGTAGACCTCATTTGTTTTTGCTTCATTTTTCAAGTAGCCTTTCGTTACATTTGGACCTCCAATAACTATTTCTCCCCGAGGCATTAAGTATCCACCTTCGGCCCAGTCTATCAACTATCATGCGTAAATATAATTACCATTATGTTAGGAAAAGTCACAAATGACAGCAAGGCAGAAGAGAATATGGCTCATATGAACAAAAAAACGAAAGGAGAAAGCCATAAAAATGAAAGTAGACATGCAAAAACCATTGATTGTCAGCACAGAGGTTATTTTCATGAAATAGCTTATGATCCGGTTGATGCAAGGCCTATCATCGACGTCACACTACTACTAAAATCCCCGTGAGCTAAGGACATCGTCGCAGTGCCCTGTAACCATGATGCCTCATGCTATCGTTCCTGGCAGTCTAAACTCTAAACGTGACCGCCCGAGGCAGCGAGGCACGGGATGCAGAAGAGAGGCAGTCGCATTCAGGCAGTCGCATTCGGGCAGTCAGCAGCTCGAAACCTCTACAAGCAGTCAAGCACTGCAAGCCTACAGAGTCCAGATGCAGTGCTGCCGAAGCACCGTCCACAGCGCGGCCGGCCAGCCGCGGAGCGAGCGAGCGAGCGAGCCGCCGGCGCGGTCGGGAAATCGAAACGGACGCGTACGCGCGCCGGGAGCGGGAAGCAGCTAGCACGTACCTGCGCGAGGCAATGCAGGGTGGTAGGCAGGAGCAGGGCCGCAGGAGGAGGAAGAGGCGGGGAGAGATAAGGCGGGTGAGGCGGGCGGAGGATCCGATGACGCCGGCCGGGCCCGGCCGCGGTGCCCCGCCGGTCTGACCTCCACGCGCTGCGCTGCAACAAGTTCCCGCCGCCCAGGTCCACTCCACGATCCGTGTTCGAGGGAGGTCGGCACCGCCGTCTGATCTCCACGGTCCGCGTCGCCTTTCAAGCCACCCCTGACAGACACCCGCTACCCGCTGATCTCCACGGACCACCTTGCACAACCACAGATCGTACTATAACCCACGATTTTTAACGCACAGATGAAGAACAAGTCATCTATATTATCATAGACGGTACATCTGTAATATGATACAGTACATACGGTTTTTAATAAGAATCATCTGTGATATTATTATTTTTAAAAAATTAATATTTTTAACATAAGAATATATATGTATATATATATATATATATATATATATATATATATATATATATATATATATATATTTGCACCGAGTCACCTGTGGGATCTTGTACGTCAAAGTCACACAAATTTTCGCGTGAAATATATGCGCACGCAGTTTATAGGTATCAAATCTGTGACCTTATATCTCATGTATAGCTTCCTTACATGTCACATGTACATCATTCCTAATAGAAATGGAATATTTTATCCTTTTGATACTTTTGTCTAAAATTTTGAATAAATATTTGGACATTTAAATAACTTCAAATAAAAAGTTACAAACTACAAAGTTGTAGATTCTTATCGAAAACTACAATTTTCATATAAAAAGTTTCTTCACCTGATTTCATATGAATATTTTATGAATTTTCAAATATATACTACATACGAATATTTATAAAACCCGTCTGTATTGATCATCAAGACACAAACAGATAGAGCGAGAATACACAGACGGTTTTATTAAAAGGTTGTATATGTGTATATAGCTACTTAGATACAAACTGTTTTTCATATGGAACCGTCTGTGTCATCAACAACACACATACGGTTTTTTAAAAACCGTATGTGTAAGCCATCAATATATATACGGCCTTTTAGTAAAATTTTCTTTGTGTTCTCACTCTTCTAGACGACTGGGAATATTAGATATTTTTTTCTGTTAACTATTTGTGTGTAATTTATTAGTAATGATTTTTAAGTAATCGTTTGTGATGTTATGTCTGCTATTGCTGTTTCTATGATAGTGTTGCGATACTTGCCGTCGTTGACCAGAGGCGACTCCATGGTTGCTCTCCTCAACGGCGATCACCGGCTCCGCCCCGAACGCCGTTGCATCGCGTTGCCAAGGAAGCCAATCTGCCGTGGGTGGAGCGCGCGGAGCTCAGAAAGGGCCGGAGGGCGCATAGCGCATCAGCTTCCAGATGCATGCAGGCAGGTTTTGGTTCGTGCACACCATGTGCTACTAAATTTCCCAATCAGATTCTACTCCTGAAGTGTCGCCATGTACGCAGCTTCACTGCTTATTATCCTATTATTCTGATATAACATCTGATATTCTTAGTACACAGAATAATGGGCTAATCATATTTTGTTAACCTCTGAATTTATTTGTTGTATGGTTTTTTTTCTCTCTTTAATATCATATAACCATCTTAGTATACGTTAGGTTATTAAAACATACATTGCCATATCGGTTATTGAATTATGTTAGATCTGGTTATAATAAATGTTCATAAAATTTGAAAACCATACTTTGCTTCTAAACGCGGGGTGTAGAGCTGCACGTGCGTATTACACGTGCATGGTTACTAATCGTCTATAGCGCAACAGATGATGAATCGTGTGGTGCAGTGGTGCTGGACTGGAGTTAAGGGTGGTTGCTTGTGCCCGTGTGGTTTTGACTCGCACTCTCACTAGTTTCTGGAGCAAGCTAGATTCTGTGCATCCAGTCCGTTGTCTCACAACCTTTGTAATAGAATATAAGGATTGATTAATGTGGTTGATATACTGTATTGAGCCTCGAGAACGAAATATATACGGTATAAAGTTTGGAGTGTAAAAAACCTCTCCTAAAGATAAAACAGATATCCTAAAGATACAATCAATCTTAAACTACTATATCTGAAAATATTCTAAATATATCCAAAGGTTCCCCTCTATCAAAATCAAGTCTTCAAGAGGAGCCCAATCGCTACCTAGGATCTGATCCTCCCAGGTCCATGTTGTAAGCTAGCTAGGTAGCTCAAGCCTGTCAATTGGACAACAGCGAGAAGGGAATGAGGAGGATGTCTTTGTAGTGCTACTCAATACCAAGGTAATCTATGATATATCACTTTTTCCTAAAAGTAGATCTATTGAAAATGGGATATATATGCCAGTTTCGAGTCCAATCTCGATGGGCTTCACCCTTGCTGCCTTGAAAGCCGTCTAGACGCCTACCAAACTCTCATCGCTACCGCCTCTCACTACCTTGCACCACAAGCGGCGCCTTGCCGTAGCCGTCCTCCAACTCTACCTTCTACACCGCCATCGTGGCCATGATCCGACTATCCAATATCATATACGGTAAAATTAGATTTTTTTTGAAATTTTATTATTGATAAATGAGTACTGGAAATAGGTTCTACTTGGGACGTATCCTAGAAACATTTTCTACGGATGCCGTTCTGTACAACATTTCAACTACAATTAGAATAATCCTTTTATTTTCTATCAACAAGAAAAGAATGAACATGTAGTAATTGTAAGGGTCAAGAACTCAAGATATTTGTCATGGGTTCACGGTGAGCACGTACTGCTATTCGTACAAAACATTTTTTTTTTTGCGGGAACGTACAAAACATTTTCTAACAACTCTCGTAATTGGAGGATTGGAATTGCTTGAATGCTGGCTCGTAAATGAATCCGATGATTTAAATGCATGGTCATAACAGAGTTATATGCAAATGGTTCTACATAAAACATTAATTTCCAAATTCACGATGACCTATTAAACTCATGTGGTTCTATATATACATGTAAATCATTGTCAACAACACACAATGTAGTGTTAAAAAGTCTCGGCGCGATTGCATCTTAAATTTGTAAGTCGCTCAATTAGTTTCCTAACTGTCCAAATGATACCTACCTATCTACTCTTGAGGTTGCAAGCTCGTGTCATCGCAACGGCGTGACAGCAACAGAAGCTCACCATGCTTACCGTGAGCCTTTGCTAACTCCAAACCAATACCAATCCAAGGCATCCTTATGCATGCCTACCACTTAGTTACCCAACTCTCATCAGGAGAAACAACCTATCATAGCACAACAATATTAAGCACAAATTACCTGTTAGGAATTGTGTGTCTAGTTTCAAGCTAAGTGATTGAAATTTTTAATTTTATTATTTTTCAGTCACTGTTTTATTTTATTATTTTTCAGTCACTTTTTTGAACCATAGATCAACGTCTAACAAACCACATTGTATTGCAACTTTAAGCTATGTTATTGTAGTTGTAGGTGATGGAGAGATAAGAAACTCTTTGTCGATTGGAAATTAGCTGTGCTAATTAAGAATTGGGCGATGCTATATATATTTCAACCGACTGTTTTTGACTTTTTTTCAGGCAACGGCTCACAACCGTTTTTAACCTCCCGATGACACCCTCACGTTTGTACTCCCCCGCCCCTCAATCGAGTTCGCGTGTTTGCCCTCGCCTCCTGCCCTCCTCTACCTGTCTCCAGCGACGCTCCCACTGCCGGATCTGCCGGTGCTGCCTGCGCCCTAACCCGGTGTCTTTGCCTCTCTCGCCCCAGCACTAGCCCACCGGCTGTCCTCCGTCGCCCGCGGCCGGTGGCGCCCTCGGCGCTCCACCCCCTCGTCTGCCTCCTCCGCCGGGCTAGCCTCCACATGACCTCTTCTAAGTCCGACGACGAAGGAGCCCCCTAAATCAACCCCCTCGACCTCTCTCGTTTTCAAGTGCCTGATTATTAGGAGATGTGTTAAGAATTACGTTGTGGTTATGTGAATAGCTTCACTTATATAATTTGAAGTTTTAAGCATCAAATGTGTATTCCCTCCAACCTTCCCTGCATCAACCTTTCACCCAACAAAACCAGAACACGGTGTACAAACTACATACCAAGCAAGCTCACATTACAATTGTGCATGCAACAGCTTAAAGTTGCATGCATGCGTGCCAAACTACCATGCCAAAGCCAAGACAACTCCTTCCCCTTCTCCTCCTTATCACCAGCCTCATCGACAATGCCGGCGCCACCGCCAACCCATGGCAGGAGCCCATGCCCAACACGCAGCCCGCCGCGTTCCCCGGCGAGTGGCAGCTCCTCCACGCCAACATCGGCGTCTCGGCGATGCACATGCAGCTGCTTCCGGGCGACTTCGTCCTCATGTTTGACCGCACCGACACCGGCCCCTCCAACATCTCCCTCGCCGCGCTGGCGCCGTGCGCGGCCACCGCCGACGGCGCCGACTGCACCGCGCACTCGGTGCTCCTTGACCTCCGCTCCAACGTGCTGCACCCGTACCCGCTCGCTACCAACCCGTGGTGCTCCTCGGGGGCCCTGCTCCCTAACGGCACGCTCCTCCAGACCGGCGGCTTCGCCAACGGCGACCGCGTCGCGCGCCTCTTCTCCCCGGCCACTGGGTGGACGGACCTCCCGTCGTTTCTGGCCGCCCGTCGGTGGTACGCCACAGACATGATCCTCCCCGACGGGCGGGTGATAATCCTCGGCGGCCGCCGGCAGTTCAACTTCGAGTTCTTCCCGCACGACGACGCGCCGGCTCTGACCTTCTTCCCGTTCCTGGACGAGACGACGGAGCTGGACATCGAGAACAACCTGTACCCGTTCCTTCACCTCCTCCCCGACGGCACCGTCTTCGTCTTCGCCAACGACCGCGCCGTCGTCTTCGAACCCTACAACCGCGCCCCGCTCCGGCGCCTCCCCGCCGTCCCCGGCGGCGTGCCCAGGAACTACCCGTCCTCGGGGTCGTCCGTCCTCCTCCCACTCCGCCCAGACGCGCCGGCGCACGCCGAGGTGCTGGTATGCGGCGGCGCGCCCCGTGGCGCGTACCACCTCGCGCTGCGCAACAACACGTTCGTCCCCGCCGATCGGACCTGCGCCCGGATCGCGCCGACGGACCCGGACCCGGTGTGGGCGATCGAGGAGATGCCGCTGGCCAGGGTGATGGGCGACATGGTGCTGCTCCCCACCGGCGACGTTCTGATCGTGAACGGCGCGGCGGCCGGCACCGCCGGGTGGGAGCTCGGGCGGGAGCCCGTGACGCGGCCGGTGCTGTACACGCCAGACGCGCAGCTGGGCGCGCGGTTTGAGGTGCTGTCCGGGACAACGATCCCGCGCATGTACCACTCGGCCGCGACGCTGGACACGTACGGCCGCGTGCTCGTCGGCGGCAGCAACCCACACGTCGGGTACGTGTTCGCGAACGCGACGTACCCGACGGAGCTGAGCCTGGAGGCGTTCCTGCCTCCCTACATGGACTCGCGGCTGGACGGGGCTCGGCCGCGGGTGCTGGCGGCGCCGGCTGAGGTCGGGTACGGCGAGGCGACGGCCGTGCGGTTCGAGGTGCCCGCCAGGGGCGACGTGGTGGCGGAGGGGCCGGCAGGGGAGGTGCGGGTGGCCGCGGTGGCGCCGGCGTTCGCGACGCACTCGTTCGGGATGAACCAGCGGGTGGTGGAGCTCGCCGTGGGGAGGGTGGCGCAGCTGGGCATCGGGGTGTACGAGGCTGAGGTCGCCGCGCCGCCCACGCCGGGGGTCGCGCCGCCGGGGTACTACCTGTGGTTCGTGGTGCGCGCCGGCGTGCCCAGCAGCGCGGCGTGGGTGCGCATGCGGCCGCTCGGGCCAGCCACCTGAGTGTCCAGCATTTTGCGCGCGTGTTGAGCAAGACAGATTAAACAACACATCAAGTTCAGAAAGAAAAAAAATCTTTTATGCAGCTGACTGTATTTCTCTCACATTATAACTTCTCTTTTTTTCACTTTTCATGACCTCGCGTTATAATTTCAGTTTAGACCAAATGGTTTATTAGTTATTTTTTTATCAAATTTTTTCTTATCAAAAGATTTTATTTTTGAAGGAAGACCAAATGACTTCAACCGTACCATTTTCTTCTCAGCTGCCGATGCCACACATTCATACGTTTATTCTTTTTTAAAATCCATACAGTCACATTACATTCATGAACCACAAGATCTTTTTTTAAGAAAATTATGATCTACATTTTGGTCGAGGGAATTATTAATTCATGTTGTATACATTTTTTTAAAAGAAACTATCGGTACTGTTATCAATCGACTTGCACGAGCATCTCACCCGCAACAATTTCAGCTACACAAGCAGGTACATCCGTACATGATCATCCCAACAGTACGGAGAGTTGACATCTAACCTCTCGCTCAATTACACTTAACTCGTGAGCTGCAGAATTACAGATACGATTACAATATCTTGTAGAGCAAACATGAAAACTGATGATGATTAGTATCGGCGGACCATCAGGTGAATGCAAAGATTTTTGCAAGGTGACATGCTCTGTGTAAAATTACTTTGGCGATACACTCGACTGAACATCAGACCATTCGCTGAGTTAAGATTGATTTATTGAGAAAAAAATTGTTCTATGCAAGAATTAGTCCGGTGAGGTTTCGGTGTCAACGCCAGATCATCCGGTGCATATATTTCAAATCTTGCAGTAGAATTTGCTCTCTGAAAAATTTAGTCCATCGAATACTCCGGCTAGTTCATTCGCAAATGCCGAACTGTCCGGTGTGAACAAGTAGGTTTTCTCGCAGAGAGTTTGTTCTTTGGAAATATTAGTCTAGCAAATACTCCGGTGAGTTTATTTTCAATGCCGGACTATCCGATGTATATTAGGAAAGAATTCGAAGTCTATCCGAGTTGAACTCGTCGGATGTTCCAGCGCTTAGAAATTTGTCCTCGTCGGACCATCCGGCGTTCAGTCTGAGTGCAAGTCGAAGTGGATTCATAGATCTGTTTTGATTTTTTTTTTTGTGTTTTTGGCTGAACAGAGCGTGTTTGCGTAGGTTTTAGGGTAGAGAGTCCTATTTTCATAAGACAAAGTCCCAACCCCCTATAAATAGTTGAAGGGGTGGAGGTCGATTGCAACAATTCAGTTAATCGCAATAATTGTATCTATTTTTGTTCTACTTTACTTTCCTACACTTTAGGGTAGTTTTATGGTAGTTCTTGCTGCTACTTTGAATCCTTGTGGTTTGGGTGGTAGTTTTTTTTTTATCGATTTGCTTGTAAATCGTCTGGGCGGCAATCCTCAATGTTACCAGTCAAAATTCTTTGATTGTTTGCTCATAAACAAGTCGTGTGTCACTAAAAAAATGATAGTTATTTAGGACAAATTCGTGTTGCATGGAGTTGCCAAATCCTACGCCAACACAAATTGGCGACTCCACTAGGGAATGACGGTTCTCCATCGACATCTTCACCTAGGATTTCGGTGACTTCACTCTTTGCAATATACTGTTGCACCATGTCTCAAGAGGGAACCGAAGTGAACCCTGACAACATCATCTCACCGACGCTTGAGGAGCTTTCCGAGGAGGATTGCCAAGCCATTTAAGCTCAAAAGTGGGTGGTGGAGAAATTGATGCTCGTGTGCTATCAAAAGAGATGACAAGGCGTCATCAAAAAGAGCGATCCAATGTTGATCGTTCACACAAAACATAAAGTAAAGACCGATGTAAGTGATTCTACTCACGGTTTACAAGAGCAAATTGCACATATAGTTGATTAATCTGTTGCTGCTGCTATGTTTAATACTTCTGAAACGTTGGTTAAAAGTTTAGATCATGTGCTAACTAGTCGAGTTAGGGCTTTGGTTATTGAATTGCAAGATGAAAAAGGTAAAAAAACAGCCCCAATTGCATGATGCAATATGGATGCCAATATAGTTTTCGTTTTGCCTTCAGAGTTTTGAGCCGTTGATGAGGATGTTGCTCAACTAAATATTGGTCTGAAGGAAGCCATGTTTGAGAAGCCTAAAGTATCGAGCCAACATTTGATACCATTGTATGTCAAGGGACATATTGATGGAAGGCCAATTTCTAGAATGCTAGTGGATGGTGGAGCTATCATGAATTTAATGCCATATTCACTTTTCAACAAGTTAGAAAAAGAAGACAATGAGTTCGTGAAGACGAACTTGATGCTTAATGGCTTCACTGGCGATCCTACGGAAGCTAAGGGCATGACCTCTATGGAGCTTGTCATTGGGAGAAAGACAATGCCTACGACTTTCTTCGTCGCTGAATATCAAGGTAATTACAACGTATTATTAGGATGTGATTGGATTTATGCAAATCCTTATGTATCTTCTAGTTTGCACCAATTTTTGATTCAATGGGTAGAAGATGAAGTAGAAATTGTCCATGCTGATACATCGGCTTTTGTTGCTTTAGCTGATGCTTCAGTAGATTGGTAACATGGAAATGTGCAAAGTTTATCTGGTCAAGACCTTTCGGGGTATGATTTTCTTAGTGTTACTAGGGGTAGTTTTGTACCCGTGTTTGTATATCTCGGCTTAGCTATGTAATATTATAAATGGATACACAAAGTAATTTAGATTGGTTGCAGTAGCTTATGGAGCAATATCGGTCCAAAAAGAATGATATTGGTGAAATTATTGATGATTTTGGTGAGGTAGAAAAGTTAGGACAAAGTTTTTCATCGGCCGATCCATTAGAAGAAGTATATATAGGAGATAGTACTATTTGTAGACTGACATTTGTGAATAAAAACATGCATGATGTCCAAAAGGTGAAATAGTTGTTGCTTAAGGAATATATTAATTGTTTTGCATGGGAATATCATGAGACGTCAGGACTTAGCCATGAGCTTGTGGAGCATCGGCTTCCTACAAAATTGGGTTTTAGACCTCACAAACAACCGGCTAGAAAATTTAACCCTAACATGTATGGGCGAATCAAAGAAGAAATAAGCTGGTTGCTCGTTGCGGGGTTTATTCGTCGTTGTAGATATGGTGAATGGATATCCAATATTGTCCTGGTTGACAAGAAAAACACCGATAAGTTGAGAGTATGCATTGATTTTAGACACTTAAATAAAGCTGCTCCTAAAGATGAATATCCTATGCATATCACTGATATGTTGATTAATGATTCTTTGAGTCATAAAGTTATTAGTTTTTTGGATGGTAATGCGGGTTATAATTAAATTTTCATGGCCAAGAAGATATGTCTAAAATGGCTTTCCGTTGTCCGAGTTTTGTTGGTTTATTTGAGTGGGTTGTCATGACATTTGGGTTAAAGAATGCTATCGAATATCTAACTATAGTGTATATACGCATAAAGAGTATAACATATACGGATAAGGTATATCGTGTGCATGCTTAACAACTTTGGATATTACGAAATTGAATCTGTGGTACCTGATACTCTCGAAGAGTAGGCGCATACTAGGAAGGTCTCGGTTGGTTATCCAACTCGAGAATAACTAGCATCCTAGCCATTTATCTGATCTTTCTTGGTGGATAATGAAGGACTCTCTATCGACTACAGTGAGATATGAGGTGGTACAAAATCCCTATATAAGGCGGGGACCCAGACCCTCGAAGAGAGGCTCTTTTTCCAGAGGAACACAACTCATCTGCAACTCGACGCAAGCACTAGGGCCACTGAAGATACTTGATGACTTCCTCATTAGTCTAGTTTAGATCCCATCTACTTCTTATAATAGATCTAGACACATTGTACTCAAGCGAATACAGATACATCATCAATCACACAGGACGTAGGGTATTACTCCAATTGGGGGGCCAAATCTATATACATCATGTGTGCATCGTCTCCTGTTCGATTTCTGAATCACGAAGACAACCCCCGTTATTCTTACGAACATATTGTCAGGAAAAAACCCTCAATAGTTGGCACGTCAGGTAGGGGTCTACTGCTTTTTAGGATCGACTATATCTCGAGTGCACATTCACACTGGATTCTTCGATGCCGGCTTCTACGATCACTTCGAGTCACCAGCGATCGCTTTCGAATTGCCCCTGACTGGATCGGAGATCAAGTTCGAAACTATGGTTTTCCTCTGGGATGATCAGGGTGGACTAATCCACACTGGTATTCTCGAGTCTAGCCCATTGGACGCATACCGCAAGGTGGGACTTCAATGGGATCCCAAGGAGCCCAATGTTCTGCAGTTCATGGACACCGATAGCGATGCGAGTGGTGACAACGACTCCATCGATAGCCAGAGCAGCCAAACAGATCGATTCGTGTTTATGGCTGGAGGAACCTGGGTCCCACCTGCCAATCTGATGACGGTAGATCCAAACGTCGTGGTGAATAACGGCATGGAAATCCTCGAGGATCTAGCAGCAATGGAAACCAATACCGGCAATGCTGGAGACATACCATCGAGCACATCTACAACCGAAGCTCTATACGCTCCTAATGCCATTGATGAAACGTAGGAGGACCGGCGCCTCCTGGTTTTCAACAACGACTTTCAGTGGGCACGCCTCCACCAGCACCGGTCCCGAGATCGAGGGATGAACTCCCTTAGGGCGGCCATCATGAGGCTTCATCGCTCGACCATAGCCGAGCCTCGATAGTGGCATTTTTAGCACTCTGGATGCTAATTTTTAGGGAGCCCATCTGATTCTGAGATTCCTTCTGAAGTTGGACCCGACGAATCCTTTAACCCCTATGGTTAATCAGGTTAGGACCATACTCGATGCGGCTCAGATCCAAGTTGCTTGAGCAAACAATCCTAGCACCTCTAGGCCCTCCAGTTGGCAAGGTGCTGGTTCGAGGAGCCACGAACATGGATGCTCTCGAGTAGAAGGGTCGCAGGTAGGTAGCTTGAGAGCTCGACCCCCGAGTACAGGGTCGAATTGCAACTACCCTGTCCACGAGCATAGGAATCAGGGAGACCTAAGGAACCTCATCCCTCACATCAGATGTGACTTGTGGGAGGTTATCAACAACAACCGTGAGGAGCGTCATGAGGATGATCGACACTGCAATGATCGTAGATCTAGGATGGAGCGGTCGACGTGACTCCCCTGATCGAAAGAACAGGCGTGAAAGTCCTTCTCCTCTGATGAGCCCATGGCTCCTTCAGATACGATTAATACTATTAATATTCCTCAAATCATACAAGGTCCAATTACAAGAGCACGTGCGCGACAATTAAACCACCAGGTGAACTCGTTCCTTGTTGTTCATGCTTCCTTGGATGGATTACTACTAAATTATTGTGATGTTTTATTGCTTAGGAACGTGGGAGAAGCATAACCTTATCCATACGTCACCCCTCGAAGGCCAAGTCTACTTGGACTTGAGACTGAGCTCTAGTCGTGGTCGGACACGATAGAGCCGTGTAGTCGCTAGACTATTCGGTGCTTATAGGATTGGTTCGTACCAAAAACATGCTTTCTAGGAAGAAATAGTCTGGCAAGGTGTCTTATGGTCACCGGACCATCTAGTGAACGAAAGGGTTTTTGCAAGGAGACATGCTCTCTAAAAAATTGCTCCGGCGATACACTCGGCTGAACGTCAAACCATCCGATGAGTTAAGACTAATTTATTAAGGAAAAAATTGTTCTTTACAAGAATTAGTCTGGAAAAGGTTCCGGTGTCAATGCTGGATCATCCGGTGCATGTATTTCAAATCTTACAATATAATTTTCTCTTTGAAAAATTTAGTCCAGTGAATACTCCGGCAAGTTCATTCGCAAACGCCAGACTATCGGGTGTGAACAAGTGGGTTTTCTCGTAGAGAGTTTGCTCTATGAAAATATTAGTCCGACGAATACTCCAGCGAGTTCATTCGCAAACGCCAGACTATCTGGTGTATATTAGGAAAGAATTCGAGGTCTGGCCGAGTTGAACTCGCCGGATGTTCCGACGCTTAAAAATTTGTCCTCGCTGGACCATCCGAAGTTCAGTCCGAGTCCGAGTCAAAGTGGATTAGTAGATCTGTTCGGATTTTTTTTGAGTTTTTAGCCGAATAGGGTGTGTTTGTGTAGGTTTTAGGGTAGAGAGTCCTATTTTCAGAAGGCAAAGTCCAAGCTCCCCTATAAATAGTTGAAGGGGTGGAGGCCGATTGCAACAATTCTTTCAATCGCAATAATTGCATCCTTTCGTTCTACTTTACTTTCCTGCACTTTAGGATAGTTTTAGAGTAGTTCTTCGCTGCTACTTTGAATCCCTGTGATTTGGATGATAGTTCTTTGTCGATTTGCTTGTAAATCGTTCGGACGGCAATCGTCAAGGTTACCAGTTGAAATTCTTTGCTTGTTTGCTCGTAAATAAGTTATATATCGCTGTGAAAAACGATAGTTATCCATGACGGATTCATGTTGCACGGAGTTGCCAAATCCCGCGCCAACATGAACTACTATATTCGGACATCTTAGGATTTTCCATTATTCTCAAGTTATATCTCTATTCACGGGGGAGAAAATCCCTAAACGCATGTAAACCACTAGCAGATGGTCATGATATCTCATAAATATAAATATTTATCTCCAAGACTAGAAATGAATGACTCTAAAGATCATATGACGACCCCATATATATACGAAATCAGGAGAACATGCGAAGGACAAGCCATTAAAAATCAATTCAACTCCATCAACACTATTCAAGACTACGAAAGCTCTGCACCTTCGAGCTCTTCGCAATTTAGATCTGTATTAACTACTCACCCCGATTACATACAAGAGAGCCATCCGATAAAGTTTAGATCTAGCCACGCATCCCTTGCAAACAATCTCAGAATATAATACAAGACCGACATGACGCATGACTATTATCCTGAGGAAGACCAGAATTTGTATAAAATCATGTGCGCACTGTGTGATTTATCTACTTGAAATATTTCTTACCATTTATACAAATACGTAAGATCAGTGGTTCATCAATCGTCGATAAAAATATATCGGCATCAATATTTTTCACTTCTGGTATCACTGCTGCAGCCGATGAGGCATCTCCTTCCCTTCTCTGTAGCGCTTGGACTAGCAATTGAACATCAGATCCAATGACAAGGTAACAACAGATTCCCAGCCCTAAAGCCAGGTTAATTGCCTTCTATACATTTTTTTAATATGAATTCATGATCAAAATTTTTAAGTTGTCCATCCTAACTCATTTAATTACTACTCTCTCTAGTCATAAATACATATCATCTTAGAAAATGTTTGATCAAACTTATAAAATTTTGACTAGCAATAGTTTTAAAAATATTTAGTTTGGAATATGTGAAGAATTTTCTTGAAAAATATTTTCATAATATCACAAATTCAATAAATTTTATAAATATATTCTAATAGAAATAGTAGTCAAAGCTATGCATTATAGATTATATTTTATCCAAAATAACATGTATTTATGACTGAAAGGACTTCTATTGGGCCAAAAACACAACCGGCCGAACCTTACCAAGATCAGACACTAGGCCTTTTGTTAACATTTGGCCCATTACTAAAATGGATCGCAAATATTATCTGCAACCCGCCCAACCCGCCTAGTTTACGAAGGAGCCCCCCACGAAACAGTTAACCACCAAAGCGTCCATTCGAGTCGACGGCCAAGAGAGATCTCATCTCGGCTTCTCCGCCGCCGCCGCCGCCGGGGCCATGTCTCCCTCCCCGTCCTCCGCCGGGGGCGCGGGCGCCGCCTCGCCCTCCGGCTCCGCCTCGGCCTCGGCCTCCGACCCCACCCCGTCCTGGTGGGAGTCCGTCTCGCAGGCGCGCTCTCGCATCCTCGCGCTCTCCGCCATCCTGCCTCCCGCCGCCTCCCACGACGTCGCGGCCCTCGCCGACTCCGACCGCCCGGCGCGCGCGCTCCTCCGCTCGCCCGCCGCCTACGCGGCGCTCTCCGACGCGCTTCGCTCGGGGGGAGGCGCCGACGACCCGGCCTGCCACTGGCTCTACGACACGCTCCTCTCCCCGGACCCCGACCTCCGCCTCGCTGCGCTGGCTTTCCTGCCCCTCCTCGCGGCGCTCTACCTCCGCCGCCTCCCGCCCGAGCTGCCCTCCTCGCTCTCTGGCTTCGAGGCCGTACTCCTCGCCGTCTACTCCTCCGAGGCCAAGAACCGCCAAGGGAAGCCCGTCCTCGTCCAGGTGCCCGACCTCTCCGTCCCCTCACTTTACCACACGCCGGCGTTCACCCCCAGCTCCAAGTCCCCTCGCCGGCCGCAGCCCCCGCCGATCCCCCCACCGCCGGCGAATCCCGTGGTCGGGGTGCTCTCGCCGCCGCTTGAGCCGCAGGCGGCCGTGAAGTCGACCAAGCGCGCGGGGATCATCGGAGTCGCGTTCGAGGCGTACTACTCCAAGATTTCGCAGATGCCGGCTGCTTCCAAGGTGGATGCCTGCAATGCTGTGGCTGCGTGGGCGGGACAGTACTGCAAATGCCGTTTTGAGCTTGATGAGAAGGAGTTGGAGGAAGAAGAAGGGGATTCTCTGGGCTCCGTGTCGTCGGAGGTGGAGAATGGGAAGGAGTTGGAGGAGGAATTGGCGAGGATGCGTGTCAATGGAGACAGCAGTGGGAGGAATTGCTGTGAGGAGGAGGTGAAGGAGGCGAGGGTGCCACTCTCCTGGGAGCTGCTTCAGCCGGTCATGAGGGTTCTTGGGCACTGCTTGCTTGCACCGCTGAACCCAGTTGAGGTGCGGGATGCAGCGGCAGAAGCCGTGAGGGTTGTCTATGCCCGTGCGTGTCATGACCTCATGCCACAGGCAATCTTAGCGGCCCGAAGCTTGATCGAGCTTGACAAGAGTGCACGAAAGGCTGCTAAAGCAGCAGCTTCTGGGGCAGTTGTAGCTGTGGGCACAGCTGGAAGTACTGCATCGAGCTCCAGGCCAAGTTCAAAGCCAAATACACCGAGCAAGC
The DNA here is from genome assembly GCF_958298935.1 of Phragmites australis. Classification (NCBI taxonomy): domain Eukaryota; kingdom Viridiplantae; phylum Streptophyta; class Magnoliopsida; order Poales; family Poaceae; genus Phragmites; species Phragmites australis. The sequence goes on from NC_084939.1 coordinate 23,114,489, forward strand.
AGCGGAAGCCTGACACGCTGCTTGTGTCCAAATGAAGTCAACTGCACTACACCCAGTAAGGGTGTTTGCGGTGATGGTAAAGAGTTACTTTCCTATGAGTATTGTGTGTGTGCCACTTGAATTTGGTGAGAGTTCAGTAGACCTTGCAATGTGTAAGAACGTTACTATGACTCGGTAGACAGTTGGCTAAGTGTGTTGCCAACTTGGTGTTGTACGATAACTTGTTTTATGTTACTTGTTGCATATAGTTCACGAATCAACATATTTCACGATTCAGTTGGTGGTTTGGTGAGGAGGAGGCGTTCATATGAATGCTTTAGTTAATGGTTTTTGTTGTAATGTCAATCTGAATTTCTTGCAGCGGTGTCGACTTATAGTTTTCATATGAAGATGCTTTATTGTACTTCAATTTGTCTGTATTCCTTGTATAGACAGCAGTACTGACTTTTGTTAATAGATGGATTGATTAACTAATTTATTCCAGGGAAATTTCATAGTTCAGTTTGTGGTTTGACAAGAGCAACTTATTCTAGGGTAGTAGTGTGGACCCTACTTATTTGTTTTTTATACAATGTCAATTACAATTGCTTTCTTCATGCATTTCTTGCGCAAAATATAGCATTTAGAAAATAATTTTTTGTCTGTACTTCAATTATTACTTTACGGTATGGGTCACTGTATCAGCATATGATGCAATTTATTGTGTCTTTATGCATCCCAGAGTATTTAAAGATACTATCACTTGGTGACTCATGTGGTCATATACCTAAAGTTGATTTTCTGTATAATTAAATAATGTTAGAGTGAAAAGTGATGCTAGATTAGTTAGAAAAAAGAAATGAAAAAGCTCACTTGTCTAGCTTCTATTCTAAAAGGAAATGATCTTCTCTGTTCTTGCTTTCTAATTTTTCTACTATGAATTGATCATTATATCTTACATATCAATGAATCTAGATAAAAATAAGTTAAGCAAGATGGAGATGCGAAGACATCAGGATCTACTAAATGAGCATTATTTGGAAATCATTTTCTTTGCTACTGTATTATGCACTGGTTATTTGGTCATTGCTCCATGTATTGGGTTTGCTAGGATTTGGATGGTTGTGCTACTACATCCGCGTGCGTTCGCCAGGCATGGCTGCTGATCTGAATACAAGGTTTGTCTTTGGCCCTGCTATTAGTATTCTTTTAGAGCTGATTGTTGCAAACCTGTAATGGGTTCTGTTGTTAATTATGTGAAGATGTCGTATAAATGGATAATGTGCAAGTGGTTCTTAGACTGAAGCTAAAGCAATTCAATTGAGAAGTGTTAGATTGCACTTGTGTTTGTAATTAGATTTTGTGCAGTATGAAACTAATTCAGACTCTTTTTGAAATGGAATTTGGTGCAATATGGGCATTCTGATTGGCTTGCGCTAACTGAGTACGGTCTATTTATCTTGTTCTAGATCATTTGAACATTAGGATGTAGGAAAAGCTTGAAACGTTGTTCTTGCCCCTGTCATTCCTGTGGTAGAGGAAGAAATCACTACTTATGTGCGCTGGAATTGAATGTCACAAACAAGACTCATACTTAAGACTTTGAACTGCTTGAATCAGGAAATTGGACTCGTTTCCCTTCAACAAATAAAGGCTTGGGCTAACAAAATCCTACTTAATGGGAAAGTCGTTGGCGAAGTCACAAGGCCCACCTGGCCTACAGCACAACACTTCTTCCCTCTTTTCACTACAACGATGTACACCGCAACCGAGAAAAGAATGCAGGTGTTCATCATCACTGTTCACCTACTTGTTACGGAGATCCCGATTCCCGACCAATGCACAATCCAGATTTGTTTAGCTTTTTTTCTCTCATCCCATCTTGGACGGGCCCAGAAGCTTTTCTCATGTTTGAATGGAGGTCTTCCGCAAATGAATTTTCATATAGGAATTAGATAATGTGCCTCACTTGCTTTCAATCGCTCTAATGGAAAGAGGACGGACGGATGGATTAGCAAAAAGGAAATGTCGATGTGTGTGGCTAGCACGCCATGCAGTACACTGTGAACTTACTGTGTGTTTGCTCTACCGTGATGGTAGCAAGGAGTTCATTTCTGCTGAAAAATTTGGATGGAGGTCCACAATGCGTAAAGAGCAGTTGTTATGGCTCAGGAAATCAGTTCTTCATTGGTTTAGTTTGTCTCCACCTCTGTACTGTACCTTAACTTGCCTTGTGTAACTTGTTGCATATAATTCAACGATCAACTCATTTTATGTTCGGTTTATGGTTTGATGAGTAGAAGTGTTGGAATCAATACTGTGATTAATGGTTTTTGTTATAATGCCAATCATTCTGTTTCAACTTTCAATTCTTGCAGTGCCTGTGGTTTTTCAATGAATATTTTCAGTGTGTACTTCACTTCATGTATAGATGGTAGTGTTGATTCTTCTAGTAGCTTGTTCAGTGGGATAATGCATTCCATTCATGGACATGGCTGAAGACAGGTTTTGGTCCTTAGTGTTTTCTCAGTAGGTATCATCATAAAGTCACTATGGATTCTATATATTAGTTATATCAGTATGTTTCTTGGACTGCAAAGTTCAGTTGATTGCAACCATTCACAGCAATGCATCATTTTTTGAGCTCTTGTAATGGAACACGATGAGATGTATCATGCATGCATTATTGTGATGGTGTGGCTGGCACCATGTTCTGATATTGTACTGTTTCATGAAGATTTTGCCACTAGGACGATGGCAGGCCAATGAGTGTGAGCATATACTTGCTTGCATATCTGTCTAGAGGCTGCTTTTTTTTTTTCTTTTTCCCCCCAAATGTGATTGTCTCCTGCAAGCTGCAATTGGTTGACTAGAGCTGGCTTGATCATGCTGCATACACGTAGAGTCAGCTGTTTTGTCACAATTCACAGCTCATACATGCATCTCTGTTCTACGCGAAAGAACCAAGCGGCAAATTGCACCAACGGCGAGCACAAATACACATCACAAAAAGGCAAAATGCATATTCACATCACATTGCATCCTCGTTTCCTTTTGTTTGCAGTGTCGAATGTTTGACCGCTTTCAGACGAGCTGTAGACAGCGGCTTCATTGCTGCTTGGCTCCATTGATCCGACGATGCGACGGATGACGGATCTGCTGGCACACACTCGACGCAACCAGCCAGCCAAAGGAAGATGAACACTCGACCTGCTCTGCTAGATGGCACTGGATTAAACAGCAAGTAATTTGCAATGTACGTACTAGTAACAGTCAGGGAGAGGCAAACCGCATGTGTATATCGTTCGTCCGCATACGCACGTCCTACTCCTCTTCATCCCCTGAAACGGCACATGCAGTCAAGTGATGAAATGGAACAGCACGAAATACTCAGGATGCAGGCAAGCAGTTGTTGTTTTAATTTACCTGAAGCGTAGGCTGAGGGGCTGATATTTGTCTCGAACTTGAAAGGATTTCTTGTGTACAGCACGTACCATTTCCTTGGATTGTTGTTGTAACCGTCTGCATAGGCCTTGACTTGCTGGATATGGCTGAACTTGTCCCACTCAGGGCTAGATTTCCCTGCAGCTATGGAAGTGAGCAGCAATAAGGAGCAGTGTAGCTGCAAATGCCTTGGGTTTACATCCTGCAGGTATCTGGGGAGCGTTTCCATGTCATAATCCTGCAGCTTGAGTCTCTGTAGAGCAGGCACACCCTCCAAGATCTTCATCTTTGGGCATATAGAGATCAAGAGATTTTGCAATTTCGGGAGATTACTGATCCTCTCCAGGTCAGGGCTTCCAAGCACCTCAGCTTTAACAACAGAACCTAAGTAATCCAGAGAGCTTAGATCGTGAGGGTATGGTTGCAAGAATTCTGGTCCAATATGCTTGATGACTGGGGCATGTAGAATCTGTAGGAACTCCAAGCAGGGGAGCCGACATAAGCTATCAGGGAGCTCCGTGCAGCAAGGCAAGTCTTCCATCATGAGAATCCTCAAGCACCCAAGGGGCTCAACGGTTGTTGATATCATCCACCTTGGGAGCCGCCGACCAAAATACCCTCTGATTTGGAGAAACTCTAAGCAAGGTGGAGGGCAGAGCTCATCAAACAACTCCTCGATTTGTTGCTGCTCTTTCTCAGAGATGCTTTCTTCCTCTTTTACCAACCGGCCATCATCTCTATGTCTACTGATGCAACTTAACAACAGATAGCTTAGGCGCACCTTTTCACCAAGCCTGGCCTTAATGGCAAATGAGGAAGAAGATACATTTTCCAGACCACTTATATGAAGCCTAATGAGATGGGAGAGAGGCCCCAATTCTTCCAAACTACACCAATCACCATCCATGTGGGCAGGAAACCCATATAATTTCCTCAAATTAGTTAGACCACCAAACCCCCTAGGTATATTATTTATACTTGTGCCATTAAGGTTAAGATACCTCAATTGCTGTAGCTTTGCAATGCTACCGGGAAGCTTCACCAAATTTTCACAACCCGCAAGGCTAATGTACTGCAAGAATTTCATCTTGCCAATGTTTTCTGGTAGTCTAGATGTCCTAGTGTATTGTATGGACAAATACCTCAAGTGTTTGAGTTGATACAACGATTCAACCAATGCATCGAATTCTACGGATTGAATATGTAGGGTCCGTAAACTTGGAAAATAAGCCAATGAATCACCTGGCTTGATCTTTATATGCCCAACTGATATTAGTGTTCTCAATGATATGTGTGCTTTCAGAGAACTCCACTCTAACTCACTTGATTTTGATCCTTCAGTTTCAAGTGATAACCGAAACAACTTTCGTGGATTAAGTTCACCAATAATATCAATTTCACTGTTGTGCGTTACTAGTGCTTCATCTCTAGCCACATATTGAGCAAATGAACGAACAACATCATGCATGTTACAAGCTAGCTGATCGACGTAACTCATATCCGGCTCTATGAGGTTCCTCAGTATTAACTCGTCGTAGTACTCTCTTCCTAATCCTTCTAAGTCACGTGAGTCTCCATGAACAAATCCTTCACTAATCCACATGCCAACAATGTCATGAACGAATAATACTGTGCTCTTGGGGAGGAGGGAGTAGTGCAGAAAGCAAGGCTTCAGACTAGGATGCAAATCTTGGTAGCTAAGGTATATTGCATAATTTAGCTCTTCAGGCATTTGAGATACTGACCATACAGAGTCATTTAGAACATTTTCCCAGTCACCTCGTCTTGTCTTTTTCTGGCACAGGAGACCTCCCATTACTTTGACAGCAAGCGGCAAACCATCACATTTTGCTATAATTCCCATTCCAATATCCTTTAGCATATCAATCTTAGGTTCATCATTTTCATTTTCGACCACCTACAAGCAGCTCATGGCAATTAAGTCAGTAAGGAATATATCACTAGTGGCGAGTGACAAGATTATCCTTTGATCAAGTAAGAAACGACGTGGTTCATCTGTATGTCACCAACAAAATATAGATGGAGCTTAACTTTGTGCAGCCTCCAACACAAGATTTTGACCATCATCTTTTGCATATACAAGTACAACTAATTAAGAAAACTATCAAAGTTCCAAGACAAATGTAACAAGGACATTATTGTCATGTCGTCAATCTATATTAAGTTCCAAAGTTTTGACCTCACACTCACGACAGTCTTTATTTTGTTACAACGGGAGTAAATGTATAACAGATTTCAATGGCAATTTGAAATTTAGCTACCACCCCACCTGAACTATCGAATGAATAGTAAATTGTTGGCTACGTCTTGATGAATCTCCTCTTCTTTGTTCTTTTTCGCCAGTCTAACACCAAGATCTCTTCCTAGATGTCAAATAGCCCCTTAGGGCTGTTGACTGCATGATATGGCATTTGCGTGGCTTTCAACCTTGCATAAAGGCTGCTAGTGTGACTTCCACTGTCTTCGTGACCATATATTCTAACATGGCACTCTGTTTTGCACACCTTATGAGGGTAAATCCACATAAGTGTGCGAGTGGAGTGTCCAAATAATGGAGTGCTAGATCGGATTAAATGGTCTCGGAGAGACTGGAAGTTAGGCACCATGTCACATTGGAAGCCACACAAGGGCCACATCATGAGGTCACACTACTGCAAAAAGGCATAAGAGTGCCGGTTAAAAAATAGCTTCAGTGCCGTTTTTTCAACCGGCACTCTTTACTCGGCACTAATAGCCGGCACTAAAAGTTTTTTTCAGTGCCGGTTCATGCCTCCAACCGGCACTAAAAAAGGTTCCCGAGCCAAAAAAAATAAAAAATAAACGAGCCAGCTTCTGGGCTGCCGCTCCTGCCACCGCCACCATCGTCTGGCCGCGCCCTCTGGCCGCCGTGCCTGCTTCTCTGGCTGAGCCCTCTTCCCCATCCCTCACTTAACAAGTGTCGCAGTCCATTTCCCCCAAAGAGCAAGCACAGACACAGAAGAACACGCATACATAGCAAAACCAAATCCATCCATTATCCAACTCCAGTTCATATGCAGTATTTTGCATACACACATACATAAAAATCAAAACAAAACCAAGCACGCAGACTGTTGGTGCTAATCCACTCAATTAGCACCTCTCTCTCTCTAACTCACTCTTGCGTTTAGCTCTCACAGACACAACCCAAGGCACACACGCACGAGCAGAAGAAGAACACACACAAGCACTCGCACACTGCACTGTACACAAGCTGGCAAAATGTAGCTTGTACTAGGTGGATTAGCGCCAACACAGACGAGCCACCGGCCGATGTACTCGGTGGCCTCCCCCGAGACGTTGTCCTCGGCGCGCACCTGCCAAAGCCCCACCGCGGCGTCGTAACGTGTGCGCATGACGACGCTTGGTGGGGTACTCCGGGTAGTCGTTCGGGAAAGGCATCCCCAGGAGCTTGCAGAAGTTGTGCGGCAAGTGGAGGAGAGGAGCACGGCGGGAGCTCGCAGAACTCTGGGAGCTCGCAGATCTAGTGAGAGAGAGAGAGAGAGAGAGAGAGAGAGAGAGAGAGGGAGAGAGGAGGGGATCGATTAGGCTTGTGGTGAGGAAGAGATAAGGATGCAGACTTGAGGACTGAGCGTCTGAGCCGAACGTGAGAGCAAACAGCTAAGGTTGGACGTGAGGACTGAGCCGACGAGCCAAAATTGTATTGGAGGCGAATTTCGGGCCCAGACACATTATTGTCAGTTGGGGGCTCGATCCGGCACTGATAGTTCTTTTCAGTGCCGGTTCTTAGAGGCTCACTTATTTTTCCTACACGGGAGATTAAGAACCGGCACTGATACATCTTCAGTCACGATTTTTGCAAAACCGGTACTAATAGAGCGCTACTTATGGCATGTTCTGTAGTAGCAACAACCTTAGGGAGGAACTTGACACGTAGGAATATATGTGGATGTCAGACTAGAAAAGAGAAGTTGTAGCGACTTGATAACCCCCCCCCCCTAACCCATAAGTTGCATGTGTTTTTTTTTCTTTGCCATTTTTCCTTTTTTTTCCTTGTCAGCATGCACTTTGCCGAAACGTCATCTAAAGGAGACCTATAACTTGTACTTGGAGATGCCTAAAGTTTATTATTTTCTCTTTGAAGAGATAGATTTAATCATAGTATTTCCTTGTAGGATGTACCGAGAAATGGTAGAATGGCATATACATAGTATTTCCTTGTTTTCAAAATAATGTTGTTTTAGGCTCTGCATGTAGATCAAGAAATGGGAGGAGATATCACGCATGTACATAGTTTTCCAATATTAATATATCCTATCCACGTAGTTATTACTTAGGACTCTGAACTTTTATTTCACATTAAATTTGTAGAAATCGGCTGATGGACACTGCACAGATGCCACATGGCCTTGGAGGCATTGAAATATAATATCAGACAGGGTGAGGCATCAAAATATAATATCCGAAAGGGCAACGAGAGAAAGGGAGTTAAAAGTCACAAAAAATCATGAGTAATTATGGTCATTTGTGTGCACGCACGAAAAATAAAAACGATTACATTTATCTTTTGTAATTCAAGTTTGTTCCATTTTGTCTTTCCTTTCTCATGTTCTAACACGCTGAACAATTATGATTTTTTAATGAAATTTTGAAAGTGCATTGCAAACCCCTAAAGGGAGCATATGAACCCGGGTTAAATCAATGCAGAAATAAATAACCTGGATTCATTTGTGCCCCGTCGCAGGTTTGTACACCTGTGTGCATAATATAAATTCCCAAAAACATTCACAGTGTATGTTAGCACAAGGGCACTTCTTCTTTCAGCTAATTCTTGCTAATTTAGCTTGGCTTTATCTAATGTTCGGAACCAGCGTAAGGGTCAAATGGTTCCCTTCTCCCATTGTTAATAGAGTTAGGGTGAACGTATCATTTAGCACAGTTGCATCATGAAATGGAAATTTAATGCATATTGAAGTTTTGGCAGATAACATTTTAGCCCTCATGTTTTTGGGAGGCCACCGGTGAATCGATCGTTTATACAACAGAAAAGCTACTGAGGTGGTCGGCAGGGGATCGGGGCATGTACCAACCGGAGTAGCTCGCTAGACAGTGAAGCTAACGTGGCACACTGAACATATAGCAAACATGCATGCATGAATAAAAAAATAATTTAATGCATAGATTAACTTGTACAGACCTGCTTCTTGAGTAAAGACCAGGCATCTTCCGGCTCTAATTTGTCGACATGGTGGTATGGCTCCACAGCCTTCATCCCTCGGGCGACAATGTCATGTCTCGTGGTGACGAGGACACAGCTACCTCGAGCTAGGATGTTGAACAATGGAGTTTTGAGCACACCCTCCCATGCGTGGTGGTCCCAAACATCATCCATCACCAATAAGGTCTTGTGTCCCTTCACGGCTTCCTTAAGGGTTCGCACAAGCGCTGCCTTTGCATTTCCGGCTGCATGGTGGTCTCCCCCAACTTCGATGATGGCTCTCCTTAATAGCTCAGCCTCGTTAAAGTCTTGGTTGACACTCAACCATATTTTCTTTGTGAACTCTTGTTGGATGATGTCATTGTTAAAGATCTTTTGGGCGAGAGTGGTTTTGCCAATCCCACCAACTCCCACAATGGCAAAAACCATTATTTTGTTGTATTCTCGGTGGGTTTGCTCCTCCTTTGTCAACATCTCAACCAGGTTTCTCATGTCCTCTTCAATCTTCTCACCGACCAAACCTGACTCGTTGAGCTCTCCTGTCGTCTCACGGGTGCCACGACGAGATGATGCCACCTTTCTATTATGGTCCTTGTAGGAACCGAGGTTGATGAAGTCGAATGCAGCACTACGCGCCTTAATGCCATCTAGCCTCTGGTTAAGGTTCTTGATGCGGCTTCCGATATTGTGGGCGTGGAGGGGATTCCGCATGCAGAAGAGCAAGGGGTTGAAGCACCGCACATCCTGACTTGGTCCCCACTCCATGGCCTTGAGCTGGCACAAATCGAGGATATCGGTGGCATCGTACATGGTGTCCCGAAGCTCTCTCACCCATGCCTGCACGGTCAGGTCAGTGATGTTCCTTCTGTCAGCGTCGGCGAGGAAGTTCTTGAGGTCCCCGAGCTTGACACCCATCTTGTCAATCTCCCCGAAGACCCCGAGCAGCATATGCACCTCTTCTTTGGCCATCTCCGTCAGCATGTTCTGGACGTAGGATGCCAAAGCATCAAGGACTGCAGCCATTGATGGTAGCTAGCTAGCTTTGGCTTTCTCTGTAACAAAATTAGACCAAATATCAGCTCCAATATGCCATTAATTAATATCGTCAGCACTTTGCATGCAGTGATTGTATCGATATGACCTATATCTTCTCTTGAAAAGTTTCATTCTTATCCTGTACAAAAGGGGATGCCACAATCCAATGCTAAAGATTTAATTACATGTCAGCAAGGGAAGAAAACTACTAGGTAGTGTTTGGTTCAACACTTGGCAACACAAACGGTAGCGATATCAAATGACAATCTTATATTTACTAATTAGAGGCTCCTTTTGGTGCCTTCATATTAATCCTAGAAAATTTTTAGAAATTCTTATAAAAAAGCAAAACATCTAACCGTCGAATTGATTGATTGACTAACTATAACCATAGATCAACAATCAGAAGAAACAAAAGATTAAAAAACAAATCATAGAGTCCAACTCTAAGACTACTTCTTACCTTATCTTTTTTTTTTTTTGATATCCTTTGTCCAACGAGGTTACGTTAGCAAACTCCAACTTAGTTACGTTAGCAATAAACATATTTTTCCAAATCAATTAAAATATACCAATTAAATATGCGTATAATCAAACATTACGAAATTAAAACAATAGAACACAAACATATTACAGATTATCACATAAAAGTAATATCAAAGAATTTATAATGTATTTCAAAAAAATAATGAGATACGGTGATGACATTAAAAATATTAATAATTTCAAAAAATCAAGAAACAAATAAAAATCAATTTGCATAACACATAAAATGAGAATTATAAATTAGATCTATTCACAAATAATAAATATAATTCCAATATTATGAATAAAAGTTACATTTATATTTTACATTCTAATATTTAAATATAAATAGCTGATGTATCTTAGCATACAACCATTATTAACACAAATATTTAAAATTCAGCTGTAAGCTAAATTTTTAGCCTGTGCAGTCGCACAGGTTGATGCGCTAGTGTAAATGGAACGGGAATGAGTGATAACAAGATATGTTTGGTTGGTGAATGTAATGGTATCAGGATTCAATGTGAAACTGGTCCAACTCAACCCACAGTACATAATTGTTTTAAATGCAAAATTTTGAAGCAATGTTTCTGAACTTAAAAAAAATTCATCAAATTCGCAGAATTCTCTCTCTGAGGCAGACAAATCTGTGCAAAGGAGAGACAACCAAAAAAAAAAAAAACCAATTACAGAATCGTAATGCATAGGAAATCTTGAACAACAGCTGAAAAATTGAAACCAGATTCCGCACCAAACAACAGATTAGAATGTGTAAGACATCCTTGCCTTCTTCTAGAACCGAATCCAATCGCTTCCCCTAACTCCAGAACCGAATCCAATCTCTTCCCATTCGATTTACCCTGTCTTGTTCCAGTGGAGGCGAAGAAGAAACCGAGAGCCGAAGATGGCGGCGGCGGCAGCGAGGAGTAGGAAAGGACGGCGGAGGCGGCGGGCTCGCGATGGGGAAGACAGGAGGGGGTGGTCTGCCGCCGACGCAGCTCTACCGTAATCAGGTCACTTTGGCCCTATCCAACAACACCATTGTAGCTGGATGCCGTAGTGGCTGCACTTTGTTGGTACTGGCGCATCCAATTGCCAAGCTAACGAACGGATCCTGATCTGATGCTGTTGCTACTGTGCAGTTGCAAGTTGAACAATATGAACGTGCAAGAAGCAAGCAAGAAAGAAAGAGGCAGAGGTACAGAGAGAGAGAGAGACAAATGTATGCACCTCAATTTGCAGGGTGGTCGGGCTCTTGGATCTTCACTCTTCAGCTCTTTGCTATGGGGTGGAGGAAGAGAGGACCAGGAAAAGGACTCGTTTTTTATCCTAGCGAAGTCGAGTTGTTTGCAGAAGAATAGTGCCTTGCGTGCCACCACCTTCACCTAATATCGGCTCTGTTTGTTTGTGCTTATCAGCGGTTTCTGTTTTTTTAGAAAAACTGATAACCTAATAAGTTGAAATAAACAGCAAACGTATTACTGGTTTATTGTTTTTCTGATAAGCTGATTTTTGTGAAATAAATTAAAAGCTGATAAGCTGATTGAGATTAGCTTTTCTAAAAAATTGATGTGCTGAGAGTTAAAAATTAAACCTATAAACTTACCGTTTTCCACAAAAACTATAAGCAGTTTTTCAGATAAATAGCTTTTAAAAAAAACCTATAAATTTCAGTTGTACTAAACAGGCTCATAAAATGATACAACTACGCCGGGTGCAGGATGGAGTAGGCTTGGCAAAAAGGCTCAAGCTCGCAAGCTGACTTGGCTCTATTTTCTGTTAAGAACCGGCTCACAGTCACTCGATTAGCTCGTAAGGCTCGATAAATCTAACACTTTTAAACTTTGAGTTCAACAGTTCAGTGATTTTATTACATTTGGATAAGCTTAACTTGTAATCCAACCTATAAGCCAAACAAAATATTTATAAAAATTATATTAAGTGTTAAAACATCTTTGTTTTTTTATTTATTGTCACACGTTGGTAATTTTCGTAATACCATCGTAGGTTATTATTTTAGATATTATTAACATGCTTACATATTATTAAAATGATTAAGCTTACATGGGTTCTTGATGTTGAAATTGATCTATGCTGAACTCGTGAGTAAACGAGCCAGCTTGAGCTTTCTAACAAATTGAGCCGAACTCTCTTTTCAGCTCCTTAGTCTTCACAAGCCAAGCCGAGCTAGCTCGCAATCGAAGTGAGCCTTAACAAGTCGAGCCGTCCATTAATCCACCTGTCCCTACAATGATCAATGCTTCCTCCTGGCGCATGAACAAACATAAAAGACTCTCGGACCAAGTCAAATAAAGATAACCATGCCACATCATCTCTGCACATGGCCAGACTGCTTAATCGAGTAGTTAATTTTCCGGCGCCCACAACCATACGGCGAAGTATCAGTGAATTGTTCATCTTTTTTCATCCGTTTAGATTTCTTTGGTTCAGGTAGCGGTGTATGCAGGTCGTCGAGTGTCGTATCCGCCGGAGCTGGGAGTCTCGCCTGCCCGCTTATTCTACTCCGATCCTCGCGTGGACGGCGATGGCAGAGTGGCCTCGGGAAATGGAAGACGACGACCAAGGCAACACAGTAGGTTCACCGTTGGTTCATGGCGCAGGGAAGAACAGGCTCTTTTTATGGGCTTGAGAACTATCCAATCCAAGAAGATGGCAGACGAGAAAACCTCACCACCTAGCGCTGGAACATGGATGCGCTTTCGCCACCAGATTAATTCATCCGCCTTAGACTATCCCTAACCATATTTTCTTCATTTCGTTCCCTTCTCGATTCCCTTTCCTGTTCTCATTTCCTTTATTTCCTCTCATCTCCAACAACTTTCCTTCGAGGGGAATCGTAAAAGGAACGGAGAGAGAATCCCATCCTGAAGGGAATGACCCTAAGAATTCCGTCGTGAAGGGAAACCGTTGGGAACGCTGAAGGGAACGAAAATCCCTTCACAACGAGAATCTGCTCGTGAAAGGACTCCCTTGAGCTTGATCTTATGTTATTTGTTGCATGCATGCAATTCGGTAACATGTGCTGTTTGCTCCCGACGGTTGTGTTGATCGCCTTACATGTCCAGGTACATGCAGCACCAACACAACTCCGGCTACCTGCGCCTCCCTCTCTCCTGCCAGCTCTCGCAGCGTCGCTGGACCTCGAGGCGCAGCGCGGCGGCGGCAACGTGTGCAAGCCGGCCGGCGTGACTACACATAACTTGTCTCTTCTACTAATTGATCTCATGGACCATCGTCTTGCTGCACAAAGCCTACACAAATCTCTTGCCTAAATGCATGGCCGGGAACATGCTTCAACCGACGAGAAGAATATCTTCAGGTTTCTGCCAAGCCCAAGCCAAACAAAACAAACAGACAAGATATCGTTGTAATTGCCACCGGCTTATCTTACTAAATTAATTCAATTATCTATGAGAAATATCAAACTGCTTTGTAAAACAACAATGATCATCCAGCCTTAATAGAATGTAGTATCACACTGATCGTCGGGTTAGATATACCATTAGACAAATTTAGATAAGTGCATGCATATAATTATCTTTAAATTAAGTGGACTCGTATAAAGCTATATGCATTCTAGGATTAAATTCAAAGTTTGTGTGGTGCAAAATAAAAGAACATGACTAGGCAATGGGATACCATTGGAACGGGATAGCGGCCCGCGAGATCCACCGCTATGGCTGTGATTCCGAGGACACCACGGGCGCGATCGGTGAGGGAGGCGGGGAGGGAGGGAGAGGGCGTACGCATACCGGACCAGTTCCAACCCGACGCGACGCAGCCCGTCGTGCTGTCATGCCGTGCCTGGGCCTCGCCCGTGGCGAGACGTGCCGGCACGGCACGCACAGATCCTCGTGCCGTCAGGCACGGTCCGAAGGGTGCCGGGCCAAGCCAGTCTGACCCAATCTAAGGTCCTATTTGTTTCCTGCTTCTGATTTTATTATTACTGGCAGAAGCCAGAAGTCAGAATAAACAGGATTCTGGAGAAGTGGTTTCTGGAAAAGCCAGAAGCCTGCTTTTGAGGAAAATGAACTAAAGTTGAGAAGCTCGCTAAGATATGTTTTTCTGAGAAGCTATGTGCTGAGAAGCTAAAAATTTATTGTAAAAATCAATAGCCTATTTCCAAAAATAACTTTTCAGACAAACCAAAAACATAGCTTTTCAGAAAAACTCAAAAGCAGAAACTCAAACAAACAGACCTTTAAGTCCCAGCTCTCATCTTCACTTACATACCTAGACTATTTGCAAACTATATTTACTAAAAAGTAAAATACACTGTTTAAAGCTTGTTTAGAGATGTCATTCAGATCCACAAATGGGAAAAATAAAAAAAACCCTCTTAAAAATCACTTGGATTTTGATTTTCTCCCTAAAAATTATTTTGTTGCAAAAAAACCCCAAAGATTTAGTTTTGTTGCAAAAACACCCTCAAAAATTAAAAAAATTTAAACAAAATCAAAAAAAATCTAAAAAAACTAAAGACAATTCTAAGACCTTTTGTGAATTTTTTTTAAAAATAATATCCTTTGCATCATATTTCATGGAGGGAAAGTTAAAAAAAAGGATGTATGTGCCGAACATACTCGTTGTATATATATACACACGTAGAACATACTTGTTGTATATATATACATATATACACAGGTTTTGTACTGCTGGTTGCACAGCCAACTTCATATATATGCCTTGCACCATTTAAAAAAAAACCTTCATATGCCCTGCATGCAAAAGTTCTGGCACTCACTAGCTGCAAGCGACACCACCTGTAACGCTGGCTACTCATAACTTGTTCGTTCATGGGCCGGCCGGGTAACGTAGTACTGCTTCCCAAGCTGACGAGGGCTCATCAATAATTTATAATCTTTCTTGTACTGCTACGTACATGATGATCGAGTTGTACGTATAAAGTAGCGCTGCGGGCGCGATGGCATGCCTGCCTTGGTCGTAGGTCCTTCGATTCTTCAGCCTGCCACAGCGCACCATGCTCCGTCAACCGATGCGTTCCCAACGATGGCATGAGTGCACCCGCGTCTCACGCCGACCTGATCGATCTCGCCGGCCCCTTGGCACACGCAGCACCCCCGCGCGCCGCTGGTACGTTCGGGCAGGCTCACTATTCTGCCTGCCTACGGCGCAGTGCGTTGCGACTAGCGTTGGGATAGATGAGTATGCCGTCCGCAATCGGAAAATGCAGCTCCACAATATAATGCGCACACACGATTTATCTCGATCGTTTATTATTTTTTACATCATACTTATTTATTCGTTGATATTTTTACAAACCGTATAATTTTTTTACTATTTTTAATATAAATCTTAACATAAATAAACAGCCCTGATAGATGATATGTGTTGCGAAATTTTCCCTTCCATTCGCAATCCGCTGCTGGCGACCATTAATTCGGCAAGTCGAAATTAAAGGCGCATGTCCATGTCCCTAAAAATAGCCTCTCTTTTTTCCATCTCTCTCTCAGTTTATACTACATGCAAACAGGGTTGGATTTGGACCAAAGTGTCCAATAGACAGGAAAAAAAAAAACACTTTCGGGATGGATTCCGGTTAGAAGCCTCCCAATGATATGATCTCTAATTTTAGATGTGGACAGGCAAGGAGCCCGGTGGTTAGGTTCTAAAGTGGGAGTCTGATCGGTGGGGATTTGATTCCTCATCCTGTATCAGTCTGTTGTTTTCTGAAAGACTGTGCAAATAGGGTCGTACTAGATACTTGCTTGCTACTACTTCCTCCATACACTTAGAGAGAGAAATACCGGCCTCCATTATCATCCTCTACCGATTCACATTGTCTCATCAACTCCCAAAATTCCAATCCTCCTTCATCACTACGATGGGGGACGACATATGGCATATGCTTATATCGGCCAACTTAAAGATAACATTGGTTTCAATGCCAACCGGCAGCAATAAAGTCCAATATACGAGACCTAATTTATTTTAGCACGAAGAAAAGATATTGACCGCAAGCATCCACACCGTAGTCCATTGGCCTTTACTGCAATGAAGAGGGAAATGGTTCATCTAACGTGAACTATCCTCTGACGTGGTCACTGTCGCATGGGCTCAAGCGTGGAGGGGCCTACGCGTCAGTGATCATGTCAGAGGGCAGTTAAGTCAGGCGAGCCTCGTCCAATGAAGAGGTGGAGATCTATAGTTTCGGAACGAGGCCTCTAAGAGAAAAGCGAAGTTAGAAACGATATCTCCATCTGATCCAAGAAACTAGATCATAGATGTTCACCCAAAAACACCACAGACGGAATGACACCATAGCCTCATGACAATGCCCCCAGGGAGTGAAACGACACCGCAGATGTCACCTTTGTTGGATCTGACTAAGAAGTTCGATCTAGAGTTTTCCCTCAAGTCTGGAGCTGTCCATACCCACCCAATCCGCCATGGCAAATTGGCAATGCCATAAAAAAGTCCATGGACGCGAGACAAACCCTCGCTGGATCCTGGAGATATTGTTGCTAAAACGACATGCATGATGCCAACATGGGGCAAAGGCTGCAGCCGAGCATCACAGGAGGAGATTTAGGATGGGGATGCCACCCCAATCCACTGCGCCTAGCGAAATGTGCGTGCAATGCACGATCCACGTGCACTAGTTTAGGGTACGGATGGCCTGTTAATTTCAGAGTCAAGAGGCAATCCCAAGGCGATTCAAGAGGCAATCGATCGATCCGAAAATGTGACTCAGGCCTACTCCCAATAGAAAATGGTTTCTCTGATGTGAACTGCCCTCTGACGTGGTTATTGACGCGTGGACGTGTTAGGCTCATGCATCAGTGATCATGTTAGAGGATAGTTAGGTCAGGTGATCCTCCCCTCCCAATAGGACAGTAACCTAGACCCAAGCGACGCGCTAGATCAGATGGGAGAGCAGATCCAAAATTCCCACCAGCTCCATCCTGCCTCGCAGCCGCCCTCACCCTTGGGCTTGGCTGATGAGAGCACTCGCCCTAGCAACAACATAGCTCCTGCTCCTCCCGTTGTCGGCGTCAAGGGCGGGCAAGGTGGTGGATACGGATAACGGTGTCCTCTCCACCGTCAAACCCAGCTCTGATGAGAACGGCGACCCCTCCACCGTCGACCGCAGCGTCGAGAAGAAGGAAGTCACTGACGACCAGGGCGACGGGATAGAGAACAACACCCCGTTGCCACAAAACCCAGAGTGTTGTGGAAGACGACACACCCACCGGGCACAAGATCTAGAGCCCCCCTACCCGTGGCACCGTCTCTAAGAAGCTCACCCCTGCCCGCACGGCCTATGCTTTGTTCACGTCGTTGGCGCTGTGGTTCACCGGCCGCAGCGTGCTGTGTGGACTTTCTCGGTTATCGCAAGCTTCTATCTCGCTCTGTGGACCATCTTCCTCACGGCGAAGATTCACGCGCGCACTGTGCTGGTCTCCGTCTCCTAATACGTGCATGTATGTAGTTTTGTATGTTATTACTCTGTGTTGTCGGTTAAATTTCGTTGTGGTACTTGTTGCACGGTAAGCTTTATTTCTGTTTGTGATCCATCATGACTCATAATAGATTCTGTATGTTTGTTATATCTGGATGTTTCAAATGAGTAGCGTATTACTAGCTCCTTGACTGAAGTGAAATTGAAATTAGTATAAATTGTTAATGTACAGGTTATGCTATATTTGTTTCAATGTGAAATTACCTCTATGTCCTTATAAATTTCTGAAACGGAATCCTCCCCCCCTCCCCCCCCCCCCCCACAAAAAAAAGAAGATAAATAGC
Organism: Phragmites australis; assembly: GCF_958298935.1. Taxonomy (NCBI): domain Eukaryota; kingdom Viridiplantae; phylum Streptophyta; class Magnoliopsida; order Poales; family Poaceae; genus Phragmites; species Phragmites australis. Next base: position 23,132,478 of record NC_084939.1, read on the forward strand.
TGAAATGGAATATATTGCAATATGAGCATTATGATGGGCTGGCCTGAATGAACATATTCTCATTTGTCTAGTTCATGGGCATTTCACCATCAGTAAGTTGGCATTTTTTTTATCCATCTTGTAATGAAAAGGTTGGTTCTAAAAATTTGTTATTTTTGTGATGAAACTTGCTTAGGACAAGATTATTCGAAGGAGTAGGCATGCCTGATGATTTTGACCAATTTTCTGAGCCAATTGAGCACCACATGGTTTGCATCTCCCTGCCTGCAGGTCCTGCACATTTTAAACTGCAGATAGGTAGCCACTAGAATATAAATTTGGTGCACATTTCTTACTTTTAAGTCGAATCTTGATATACCCCCACATCTAAACGCAGCGTTCTAAGCACGTTGTTCGCAGCATCCAATGGAATAAGACAGACAGCTTGAGGACACTGATCTTCTTTTAAGCTGTGCAGATGACACTCTTTGCTGTCATTTGCTCTTGTTGTTCGTCCTGTTTTGCTATGGATAGAACATGCCATGGGAAAACTAGATTAACAATGGTTAACAAACAATCCTGAACCTACGAATTGTTTGTCTAGAATCAGCTTGTAGGTCTTGTTGTGCACAAGCAGACATCCTCATAATACTTTGGACTAAAATACGGTACAATCACCATCACATCTAACCAGTTATAGAGCTGCACTTGCTAGGGATCAGTATTATATTTGCATTTTGAAGTACATTGAGTTGGATGTAGCTGGATGGTAGCATTTCCAGGGAATATAAGATTTGCAGTTAATTGCTTCTTCCAAAGTATCTGTTGTTCTTAGCCTCTTGTCTAGATACTTCTTGGAAGCAGCTACATGCTTATGGAGGTAAGCGTCTGATCTGAGCTAAGCACATGAAGACAAACCGTGTTTTGATATTGCATTAGTTTGATCTTGGAAGCTGTCACAAGTCACTGGTTCTGTGTGCAGTGCATTAACTTATTCTCATGTAGTCATGTTGTGCCTGTACATGTTTGTTTTGAAAATTATTTTGAATGATTCTTGTGGTTTTAGCTACTGTTATGATTGATACTATCATGATATGCTGGTCAGAACCTGCAGAGCCAGAAATTTTGCTTTTATGAACTGATGAACAGGAATAAGCAACAACAGAGTGAATTAGAACAAAAGTAGCGGCAAAATTAACTGATTAAGTTACACTAGTGGTTATGACTTAATAGCCACTGTATATGACTACAAAGCAAGGCAGTATAGCTCTAGGATTGAAGACAAAGAGTTCATCCAAATCTGAGTAGACCCCCTCTGAGCATGGGCTGACAGAGTCACAGTCACAGTCCTCTGAAGAGCTTGTGTCAGTGGCCTTCTTCACCCTCCCTGCGACAACCCTGCACACCAGCATCGCCCTCTTCTCTCCGTCCGGCGACACCTGCGCCATGTCGTGGGCACGCCCGCTCGTCGCCATTGTCGCAATCTTCCCATCTCCGTCAAACCTGATGATAGATATATTTTTTTTGTCAAACAGTTCTTCCATAAAACTATGTTTTTGGTATGTCTGAAAAACATGATCAGATATGTGAATGTTTACTTCAGTAAGTACCTGAAACCATCTCTGATGATACCGCACAACTTGCACCGCGTCGACGGCGCCCGGCACAGGGCAGTGCCGCCGGCTGCGCCGAGGGCGCAGGTGAAGGTGGTGCAATGGAACCTGAGGAGCTCGTTGCCGTCGGCAACGCACCTGGGGTTCTTCTTGCCTTCATCATTGCTCGCCATCTCCTTGATGCTCTCCTTGTACTGCTCGAACCTCTTCACGGTCTGGTCGCTGCTCTGCACCTTGAGTATCCGTTCGATCTTGCAGACGGGGCCCTGCTTCCTGAGCCAGCTCGACTGGAAGATGATCTCCACGATGTTCCTGCTCGTGTCATTCGGGCCCAGCTCTGAAACTGCCATTGCAATCACCCATGGCACCATAAGATTTGCACAATTGCTATGTGCATATATACTTGGCATGAATAAATGGTGGAGGATGTGAGACTTTGAACGATGCAAGACGTTTTGTTTAGAAGATACCTGCGTGCATGGTTGCTCTGTGGAGCTCGAGGGACTCGGCCTTGACGAACACCTCGTCGCAGCCGGCGCAGGGGAAGGCGGCGGTGCCAAGGCTCTTGGGGTCGAACACCGAGTGGCACTCGTAACAGCCGGAGAGCTTCCTGATCTGCACCGCCCTGAAGGAGCCGCCGAACGACGACAGTGGCGACGAGAGCGCCGACGAGAGCGGGGAGGACGAGCTGACGGTGGTCGCCGCGGTAGTCTCAGAGTTGAATGACGACGTCGCGGAGATGGCCGCGGCGGACGCGGTGTCGTCGGGAGCCTTGAGCGACCTGCCCGAGGCGCTACGGGCGGTGGCGCCGCCCCGGCTCGTCACCGAGCTCTCCTTGGTGCTGCAGATGGACCCCGCGCACGTCATGCTCCGGCTGATGCCGATGATCCTCTTCTTCTTCTTGCCGCCGCCTCCGCCGCTGCTCTTGTGAGTGCTGCCGTTCTTGCCTTCTGCTGCCGCTGCCGCTGCCGATTGGGTTCTGTTCTTGTCGGAGGAGGAAGGGTAGAACCCCATGACCATCCAAGAGGACTGAGATGGCTTCTTCCCAGCTCCTCTGCTCATCTTCTTGCCTTTGCCTTGGTTCTTGGCTGCACTAGCATCCATTGGAGGACAAGACATGATCTATGTACCTAGGTTTGTTCCTTTCTGTAGCTTTGATTGCAGGAGAAAGGAAAGGATTGCTGGAATGGGGGAATGTGCCTGAAACTGTGGTCACTTTAGGCTGCACTGCTCCATGATTATTCTAGGATTAGTGCCCTTAATGGCCCTCTTTATTTCCTAATGCTGGCTGGTGGAGGTGAATGAAAAGACACACAAGGCCACAGATGCCAAGGAGGAAAGCCTGAAAGCGGGCTTGGTGTGTGTGTGAGATGGCATGGGCAGCCAGCAATGATGCTCCCAATCCTGACTGGAACAATGTGATGTGATCAGCACCTGTTTCTCGTCATCTCTTTGTCTCGAACACAATCGAGAGAACCATGTAATGTCTTGTTTCAGCAAACTGTAAATTGTTTACAAGTACGGATGTACCAGGGGCTTGTGTTTGCAAGGCCGAAACTGTCATTTGTACCACATCTGAATGGAACAGGGCGCCCTCTTGTTCTGAACTTCACATCAGCAAAGCCAGGGCTGATTCACGCGACAACTCCGCAGAGCAACTCGGCATCTGAACCTGCACTTCACCAGGAATTCTTGCGATTTTTGACGTACAAGATGATTGTGGCGCCAGTGCCTGGCGATGGTGCGTGTAATGGAAAGCCGTTGCCTCAAAAGCCCTGCGAGTACACTGCGCTCCATCATTGGCGGAAAGGATATGCGTTGGGCCGCTATGCGTGCGTGGGAGCTTCGCTGTTGAGAAGTTAGTGGAGGTGATTGCACTTTCAATCTATTAATGATTAAACTCTATGTTTATGCTATGTGTGTCTTATTAATATAGAATATTTTTTAGTGATGGATGATATACCTGTTGACAGTGAGACGTCTATGGTGATTTTATTAATCTCTAAGCTCTGTATTTATGGTCTTTAGTAAGCGTTGTGTGAGTGTGTATGCGTGATAGCGTGAGTGTGTAAGTCTATGTGTTATATTAAAGTTTTAAAAAAAGAGTTTCGTGGTTAGGGATGTCAATGGGGACCCAATTCCTAATTCTCCGCGGAGAATTTCTCTATTAGGGGACAGGGATAGAGATATTTTGTCCCCGTTGTAGAGATACAAATGGTAGAAATCATATCCCCATCGGGTCTAGTAGGAACGGGTATGGGGAAGCATTCATCATCCTTGTTTTCCTTGGGACCCGTTTCAGCCCGGCGGTAGTAACCTCTACAGTCCAGCAGCCAGCAGCACAACTCACGCGGTGGTAGCCTAGGTGGGAGCCAGGCGTGGCTCGGCGTAGTGTGGGTCGGCCCAGTAGGCTGCATTAGCCCAGGTGGGCGTGCGTGAGGGAGCCTGGCGGGGTGCCCAAGTCGAGGCGTTGTAGCCCAACGGCTAGGTGAGCCGGCGAACACGAGAGAGGCTAGGTGGGTGGCTGACTCTTCAATTGTTAGCGGGGATGGGTTCTCCATTAGGTCCCTATTTCCCATGTGGGGATGGGGATAGGGAAAAAATAGTCCCCACGAGCAGAGGCAAGGATGGAGATAGGAAATTTTTCTTTATCCAGGAATGGGGATGGGATGAGGAACCATTCCTCAATGAGGAATTCCCCGTCCACATCCCTGTTCGTGGTTGATTTGGTCTGGATTGATGCAATAATTAGCGGTGATCTATGTGGTGGCAGTCGATGAGTACTACGGTCGATTTCATTGGTGCGTTTCTATGAGATTTGAATTGGTTCCCGTGTGCAACTCAGGGTGAAAATGGGTCAAAAAGTATCATGTCCGTATATAGCTGGGTGGACGGAGAGGCGATAACGCTCAACGGTTGTCAATGCCGATCACGGCTTCCTTTCTCCAGGATCGCAATTGAAACCATGGGTCCAGGTACTGGTGGGTTCTACACTTGATGGGTCTAGGTTCATGTCTAGATTTTCGCTCACGAGTCTAGTAGGTCAGGTACTCGAAATGGATCGGATTAAGAACGGGTTTTTAATTTCACCCACGGGTGCCCAAGGGTCACCCGAAATCATTCACACGCACATAGGCCTAGCCCAACTCACCCAAGCCATCAAACGCACACCTGACGCTCCCACCCTCACCCCTCGCGTGGCCTGCCAGCCTCGCCACCTGACACGGCCTCCCTGACGCCAAGCCAACCGGCCACCCCTTCCGGCCTCCCCACCGACCGTTGTCGCCTAGCCCGTCGCCCCGTTCATCCCACCCGGCCTCCCCGCTGCTGCCCAGCCTAGTGCCCCGCTGCCTCACTAGGTCTTCCCATCACTGCCTCACCTCCCCTCCGCCGCCCCGCTCAGTCAGCGTGCTCCCCAACCCGATGGGTGTGGGTTCAGGTCCCAATTTCCGCCTGTTTGTCATTTAGAGCTCGAGTCAGGTTGGGACTATTGGGTTTCGGGTCGGGCATGATTTTGCTCCACCCGGTCCTGATCCGACTCATTGTCATCCCTGCCTTTCTCCGGTCCCACCTATCATTGTGTTCGTCCGTTGCATGCATGCACACTCTTCATCGAGAGATTGATTTTTTTTTTTTTTAAGAACAAGAGGTTTCCTCATCATCGACCATTAGGACTACGATCATTGGTGAATCTAAGGGGCTAGGGGGCTCCAGCCCCCCTATTGCTTCACAGTCAGTGGAAACCCCCTTAGCCCTTCTAACACTTTTTTTTTGTCATGGATGAGGGAGAGGAAGAAAAAAATAAAGGGAAAGACGAAGAGACAGAGAGATAGATAAGCCCTCTACCTGACTACTCTACATCCGTCAATGACTATGATCACACTGCAAGCATTGCAGTAAGAAAGGAGGAGCCTAAATATGCAAAGAGTACTCAATATTCAAGTTTAATACAAGTTTTTTCCCAAGAGAAATAAGTCGATATTATACAAGAGCGTACAAAGACAAATTCCTAAAAGTAGAGAGAGAGGTGGCATTTGGACGTACTGGCCTGCAAATGTAATGCCTGTTGATTCATTTATGACTATTTTATTCTCTCTCAGTTTCATAATACTTGATAATTTTGATTAATTATAGAGATTTAGATAATCATTAGTAAAATATTTTATAACTAAAATATCTTTTTATAATTAGTATTGAGTTATAGGAATAACAAGGTGAAGTATGAATTGATAGGAGCAAAATGGAAAAGAGTGATAAAAAATATATTGAGATACATAAAATGTTAAATATTTTAGGAAGATTTTTTTAATAAAAAATGATAAGTATTATGAAACGGAGGGAGTATCAGGTTCAGCTAAGAATACTTGGTCACGCATAGGTGTGGATTTCATCATAGGCTATACACTGCTCGAATTTACCTCAAAAATCATGTGACTTGTCATGTTTATGAGTTCGCAGCTTCGTACTACAACAATGTAATAATTTATTAGGCTGTGTCTGTGTACATCTCACAAATTCACAATGTAGAGCCAGGAAGTTTCTCCCACTATATTCAAACCAAAAAATTAAACAAAACACATAATCTTCATATCTCCACTCTCATATCTCCCAACTAGTGTTTAATTTCGTTTATCCCTTTTTTCCCCACTGGGTGCCGTACATCTACTTCCAGCATTCTACCGTTGGAATTTGCGGGGTTTTCCTTTTTAAATTTAAGTTTGAATGGAATCAAATTTGAATTTATAAATAAATTCTAAATTGAAAAATAAGAAAAAAAAATGGGATATGCCATCCCGCACTGGGCTGCTACAAGGCCTTTAGGCCGAGCAACCCAGCACTGGAGGGGGTGCACCCTTATCCAGAGGCGAGGGGGAGGAGCAGGGAGGTGGCGCCGCCGTCAAGGGGCCGCCTCCGCCCTAGTGGGGCATGTCTGTTTGGCTAAGTCTCCTGACCGTTGGGACGTGGCCTATCCGATCTCTCGGTTAGAGGATATAGGATCGAACAGTTTTCCTTTTCTTCCCTCTAAAGAATCTGAATGAAACCTCTTCTCTTTCCACGAGATTTCCACCCGGCCTCCCGCAATCTTGTCCACTTCTCCCTTGCCTGTGCCTACTCGGTTCCGCCTCGTCGGTGTGGTGGTGCCCGTGGTGTTGCGGCTTGCCTTCCTGAGGTGGGCTCCACTATGAAGCGCGACACCCGCTTGTATGAGTTCGGCGATGGCTCGGACCAGCGACTTGGTTGGTGGTGCGGTTGGCCTTGGGTGCTCACCTTTATGCATGCTATGGCTGTTTTGCTGTCGCTGGTGTTGTGGTAGTGTGGTTGTCCTGTTCACGCCTTTGTGTGCACCTATTTGTAGGTGATTGGGGATGGCGGCAATCGTAGCGCTCTCGGCGGCGGCAGTGGCTGCGTGCTTTGCTTGTGGCTGTTCTGATGTCCGTGAGCACCGGTCAGATGTCTTTGCGTCGCTTTGGCATGGTTGTGTGCGACGTCACGTGCCAGTGCGCGCGTGCGTGATGACCGTGGTGCTTGTGTGCGCTACTGTGTTTGGGTGATTGACAATAGCCTTCTTGACCTGGAGTTGGACCCTTGCTGTTGTGGTGATTACTGATCCTCGGGTACTTATCGCAATATGCCTTGCAGCAGGTGCTAGGCATTGTATCTTAGAGAACATTCACCCTTTGACCTTGGCATAGAGGGGGGCGTCTATTTTTTGGAACAGCGCATTCGCGTGCCTTGCATTTGGCTTCTTTGTTGGAAAGTAAGATCATTACCGTTGCCTTTTAAAACTAAGCTTGCAATTTGCTATATCATATGTATGTTAATATATGTGCTGGTATTAGGAAGAATTGCATGCTAGTCTGGTTGGTTTTTCTGCTCGATGATGATAGTGGGCTTGGGGAGACTAGTGTGGTAGTACAATAGTCGTTCTAGAGTGCAGTTATGTAGAATTTCATATTCTAGTATATTGTCTTGTTTATTTGTTGGCAATTAATATTATTATATCTGCTTTGCTAGCCTGGTTAGAACAATTGTTATATGTTGATAGTTTAATTGTTAGATAATCAAGACATTGAACTTGTTAATTGCCATCTAGAACACTAGTTGATGATTTGTTTTAGTCATTGGCGTTGGATAACCGTTAATTCGGTAACCCGCACTGAGAGCTCACTAAATATATTAACATATGTTATTTCATGTGTTATCCTACCTTATGTTGTTGATTGTCATATATGATATATTATTGAATGAATATGAGTAGTATCATTCTTGTTTTATATTATGATAAAATGCTAATGTTCATATATGCTATGTTATATCATGGCAGTCAAATTATGTTTATTATGCTTAAATTCAAAATCAATTTAATCAGAATGTTGCTAAAATGTTTTAAGAAACAACTACTACTCGTACAAGACGTTCTATAGGTCAACAGTCAGCACATTTGTAAATATCTAAACCTTTTGTTTGAACATCTACTATAATTACCAATAAAATAGAAAAATTCTTTTCTCCAAAACAATAACATAAACAAATCCATTGTCTGCTCGATTCAAATGAATTATAAGTTTCAGATTCTAGCTGCTAATCACTCGTTTTCTAGAGGAGTAGAGACCGAGCCCCGACTGACAAGCACAAAGCCGAAGGCAGCAAGTGTTATCTAGGAACAAATGTATGGGCCTAATTATCCCTCATGAATGGAAAGGCTTCCCTTGGCCCAGGCTACCAGATAGTTTGCTCAATGTAGGCCCAAATTTGTGTTCTGGGCTTCTTTTCAGCCTAAATTTGCAGTTTGGGTCTATCTAGTACACATATGTTCCGCTAAAAAATTACGTCCGCCCAAAAGCAAATCTAGTACATGTAAGAGTGAAAGTTTCTTTTAATACACACAACAAAAGAAACAAGAAAAAATGTGTGACAGAGTAAAATGCCTGCTAACTAGAGTTGAATAGTACAATGCCGCTTACAGCAGCAGCAGCAGCAGCAAAGCCTTTTAGGCTTTTAGTCCCAGGTTGAATAGTAATAGTATACTGCTTGCGATTCTCAAAACGAGTTAGTTGCATGTAGCTGATCAGTCGCTAGCAAATGCAGGCATATATCATCAAGATGCGTGCAACCAATAATCCACGACACAATCACGACCAATGTACGACACATGCCTGCATGCACGCAATCTGCTGGAATCGAACATCTTTTCAAGAAGACTGGCTGTGGCAATCGAAGATCTGAATCCATGCGTACGTACCTCCCACGAAGGTGCAGGAGCCCTTTCCGCAGGCCCATGCATGCATGCCCTTGCCAGCCCAACAAGCTAGCCTGAGGCCTGAGCCACCTATGCATGCATGCCAGCTCTGAAAGGCTCCTGTCATCTCTCCTCATGACAAAACTGCAAGGAAACTCATATATATATATATATATATATATATATATATATATATATATATATATATATATATGAGAGAGAGAGAGAGAGAGAGAGAGAGAGAGAGAGAGAGAGAGAGAGAGAGAGAGAGTAAAATTAGCTAATCTACGGAAGCATTTTTACCTCTCTCGAGACCGCGTTTGTGTATTTATAAAGCCGGCAACTCGTCAGGCAAGTCCTAATCGGTCACGGTACAAGTCCTAACCGATGCAAACAAGTTCTATCTACAAGTCTTGGACCGATTCTAACTCAGATACAATATCTCTAACGTTTATCTAAGTTAAAATTGTGGTTAAATTCTTTTAAACTTCTAACTGTCAATATATAGTTTAGTGAATCTATCTGCAACTTGATCACCTGTAGGAACAAATTGTATCTCCAAAAGTTTCTGAGCAACCCGTTCTCTTATAAAATGATAATCTACTTCAATATATTTAGTTTTTTTTGCATAAAACACAAGATTTACAGAAAGATAAGTAGCTTCATTATTGTTACACCATAAACATTGCTTTTGGGCATGAAATACCTAACTCGCCAAGTAACGTTTGTACCCACATGATTTTAGCTGTTGCATTTGCCAAAAACTTATCTTCGCCTCTGTACTTGACCTTGAAATAGTTGCTTGCTTTCGCACTCGTAGGCCTATCTCCAGTGTACACTTTAAATATCTCAAGACTCTTTTGATTGCTGTCTAATACTGAGTAGTACGGGAACGAAAATATTGACACTTTATTACCAAAAAAAAAAAAAATCTGACCGTGTAAGAGTTAAATATTACAAAGCACAAACAATACTTCTATATTGAGTTGCATCTTCAGTATAGCTAATCTACAGAAGCGTTCTCACCTTGCTGCGTTTGTGTATTTATATTGCCGGCAACTTGGCAGGGAATACAAAGTCCTAATCGGTCACGTTACAAGCCGTGGTCACAGCCAACCTTGTTTGAACCGATGCAAACAAGTTATATATATCTACAAGTCTTGACCGATTCTAACTCAGATACAATATCTCTAACAGATCTATGAACATCCCTTGGGATAGATGTATAGATAGATGTCGGCAAGATATATATATGGAAACTGGACCAAGCTAGGCAGAAATATGTGAATGGTCCCGATTCAGAAAAGATAGATGCACAAATGCATGGTCCATGCAAGAAGAAAAAGAGAGGCCATCGCGCGGCCATGATGAGATAGTAGAAGACTAGCTAGCTCTAAAGAGCACTAAAGGTACCACCTTTGTGCATCTAGAGGGCCTTAATTTGTTTAGTCCTGCACCTCCAAAGGTAATCATGAGAACAGATCATAGATCGATCGAACTGGAAGCTACCTAGTAAGATCGACGACGCAAAGTTCATGAAAGGAAAAAGGATCGAGTGCCTGCATGCACTCATGCATGCTAATGAGAACCAAAGATTGATCGCGAACTCAGATCATCATCGATCATTTATGTTAATTGTACATGTAATTAAGATGTAACATATACGTATGCAAATATTTGATTGTAACCAATTGCCTAGTTATATAACTAGGTCGATCGCATGCATTTTATTTTCTTATCCCAATATAATGTTTTGGTTGTTCATTATGCCAATTATTAGTTGGTTAGCTTGGATGGAACTCAAAAGGCTACTTTGGCTGATCTTCACGAATTGCCTAAAGTTCCAGGCATTAGTTGGCTTTTCACCCTCAACAGATTATAACATCATTTTCTGTCCTACTTTTCCTTTAACTTCTGGCCTTTTTGGATAGTTGTCACATCACACTGTGACTAAAAATATCAAATTTACAGCAAAAAAGGTAAAACCAATATATATATAACTCCCGTCATGTGATCTGATGGCATGAAATATTGATCATTCATATATAATTCTTGCAAATGATGTTACATCAATGGGATTTGCTTTTGCTTTGTCCCTAATTAATATGATTAAGATCGAGAGCATAGAATCAAGATCATCATAATGATAAAAATATAGTGCTAACTTGTCCTAGGGTACAACATAACTAGTCATCCGCGCCAGATCATCAGTGCCAACTAAGCTAGAACCGGCACTGACGAAGTATCAATGCCGACTAGTAACCATGAACTGGCACTGATACTTTAGTGTCAGCTGGTAACCATGAACCTGCACTGACACTCTTTATCAGTGTCGGTTTGTGTTACGAGTCGACACTGAATATTGGATCAGATCCAAAATTTGTATTATCTCTAGTTTTGGCTCGTGTGTTGAGGTCTGGCTCGATCCCTCTCCCTTATATTATCTCTTCCACACGATTCCTCTATCTCCCTTATCCCATCAGTTCCTCTCTTGCCGACTCGCCGCTGCAACACCCCACAACGCCCAACCCCCTCCCGCTACTCCGCTGCGTGACCCCGCCCTGCGGTGCCCCGCTCAACCCCTTCTTCCGCGTGCACCATGGCTTCGCTAGCTGGTCTTACACCTTCCGTTGGGCCGCTGCCAACCCATGTCGCCTCATACCTGATGCGCTCCTCGTTGAGCTTTTCCCCATGCACTCCAGTGTCTAGTACGCATTGCCCCCGGACCCCCCCGAGGGGCCCGGACCGCCTGCCCTCATGTTTGTGGTGGACACGGCCACTGCGGCTAGGGAGCTTGTTGTTGTTAAGGCCGAGGTGCACAGGGTAGTTCAGGGGCTGCCTGAGGGGGTCAGGGTGGCGCTCGTCACCTTCGTCATGTCAGTGTGGGTGCATAATCTCAGATTCGAGGGGTGCGCAATGACTTTATTATGTGAATTTGATTGTGTTTTTATGCGCTGTGATTTTCCCACTTGTCAAGTTAATCACTTTTTCATTAATTGGGTGCATCGATCAGGTGGAAAACTCATTGAATTGCCTTGGCAAACTGAAGTAGCAGCGAGGCGGATGAAGCCTTGGATTTGTGGCATGCGGGATTAAGTGGGGGGATATCAGTCATTTCACGTTAACCTTAATATGTCCTGAAAATGCTAAAAATTAACTCTTTGTGGGATGAAGGGAGTACATAATACATTCCAATTAGGCTATATTTTCAGACATATGGAAAAAATGCACATTCCAGAGTTTCCACTAAATGACGAGGAAGTGAAACTACGGAAAATAGGGGCTTTTTAGATTTATGCCATTATAAATATCATGGTTTTGAAATATGCCACTATATTTTTGGTATTTAGAAATATACCATTATAAATCTCCTGAAATTAGATCCATGCCATTACCTTAGTCTCCAGGCATATTTCGTAATGGCATGGATTTAATGTTAGGAGATTTGTGATGGTATGGATTCAATTTCAAGAGATTTGTAATTGTATGAATCCAATTTTAGGAGATTCATAATAACATGGATCTAATTTCAGAAGATTTATAATATTATTTTTTAAAAATACCGAACGTATAGTGTCATATTTCAAAATTGTGGTATTTATAATGGCATATATAAAAAAATCAGACTATTTGACAAAACTTACCATACAACTAACCTTTTCATATGTAAAAATCAACTTCATTCCACTGTTTTCATATCTATTACATTGGAAATCAGAATTTGATATAATACAATTTGAATTCAAATAAATTATTTATTCTAAAATTTAAGGTCAGCATTAGGGCCGAGAGTACTTTTGTTTCTTATTTTAATCGTGGCCCTGGAATGATCTTTAGTTAGTTAATTTGAAGAGAAAGAGCAAATCCCATTCCATATTATATAAGTGCAAGCTCTTCGAGATGGATATTGAATAAATAATTAAAGAGAAAAGATATATTGTAGCATTAAAAAAATGCTAGCTTGGGCCTTCCTTGATTCGTTGTAGAGTCCTAATCATATCTCGCGAACACGCACCTTTTAAGTCATGTACTTTTCTGTCCCACACATCACCTTTCTTTTATTTTCCCTTGATAGTTAAATGTCTGTGTATATTCCTCCTGTGTTGTTCTTTCGATCTGTCGTGTCTCCTTATACGCAGTCCACTGATAACATCACACATACTTTCATATATCAAAGAGTGATAATGATTCCAGGATACGATGCATCAATTGCTCAATATAAGCAAACAAAAGAAGAAATATTTTTATGTGTTAATCATAGAAAACACAATAAAAGATATAAATTCGTCTCCCAGATTGTGAATAAAAAAAACGTTTTCATGCATGTACCTATGAAACAATTGATGTTAACTATTTGGTCATGATATTTGTCCATCCTAACTTACATCTAACATTTTTATTCTCTTTTCACTTTATTAGCTTCTCATAAACAAAGTGTACACTTAACTAGTGATGCTGATTTAAGTGATGTTTAAATCAACTAGTATTAACTACCACAGAAATAGTGAAAACATACGAAGTGACATAGATAATTTTCTAGGACCCCTCGCTTCTCTTCTCACTATCCTTTTTTACAAAATGCTCATCTCCCTCACTAAAGTGACGAAGTTTATCTCTCTCATTTTTCTCGTTGCCATCTGATCTCCTTCAGTAATGGTGAGTTCAAGGTTTGTTAGGGGTTGATTTTGCGAGGGACGTTCGAGATCTAGGCGACTAATCAAGGTTTGATGCTGCATTGAGGTGAGTTCGAATTGTATCACGTGGTTTTGTTAGGGTTTGATTATGTGTTCTGAGTGTTGTTGTTGTGTGTTCCAGATCTATAATAGAATACGTCTTTGTTCATTGCTATCAAACGCTGAGAGGATGTGGTTGTTTCTAGGCCTACTTCCACTGTTAGGATACTTGATGTTGATTTCGGTCATGTAGAACAAATATTTTTTGCTACTATGAAGGGTATCACTGTGGACCCAATTTTATACTGTGAATCGTGTTCTTATGTTTTTTATTCCTGATAGAAATTTCTCTATTGGTATTCGTCACAATGAAGATATTTTCGTGAACTGCATGATTGTTTTGAACTATCATCTCTTACTTAACAAGGGCAAGAGATTTAGAAGTAATTTTGTTTGGTTCTAGCGCATGAATGAGTTAGTCAGGATGATGCCTGATTCTGATGATAGCAAGAAGATGTATGCAGACAATAATTTTGCTGAGATTATGGTGAAATACATGCGTGCTGTTAGAGATTCATGTTGTGTATAGCAGGGTTGGAGCATTGTTGTGGCCAGGGTGGGCTGTTACCCCTTGTAGTGTATTTTCCATATTTTGTAGTATATTTTGGGTTAAATCTCTCATATTTCATTGATTTACCTCTCCTATAGCCCAGTTGGAACCTATTTAGCTTCAACGCCCCCCTCTGAATTTTGGCCCAAGCTCCGCCATCGGTGTATAGGTTAATGTTCTAAATCATGTTTTTTTAATGTTATTTCTATGTTTAATTAGGTTGTAAACCATGTTCTAAACCATGTTCTTATGTTAATTAGTTTAAATGTGATGCATGTGATATATATATATATGTGTGTGTGTGTGTGTGCGCGCGCGCGCGCGCGCTCATATGTGTGTGTGATGTTCTTATGTGAATTTGCATATAATGCATGTAATGTATACTATATCATGAGGGCAGTCAGGAAGTAAAATAGGTTCTTAGGGGGGAAATGGTCACATAAATGGTTTTTCAGCAAAATCCGCTTGTGATACTTTATACATACATGATTCCTTAAAATCAGTCTGTGACCCTTGATACACATAGATGTTTTTTAGAAAAATCTGTTTGTGAGGATTGCGAAGTTGACATGTGTGTAGCCATATTACAAACATATGTTTTATCTAGACCATCTGTGTGTAGTTCTATTATAGATAAAATTGTAATTATCTATAACAATTAAGTTCAATATCATAGATACTTTTGTATAGACGGAACATATACCTGTCTATGATAGGGTTTAGAGTAACTTTCAAAAACCTGCAACTATTTTGATACATATTACAGAAAACTATAACTTTTGGTCACTGCTATAAAAACTATTTCTAGAGGAGGTTCGTAACCCGTTTTCACAGGCGTTTAGCGCACCCGCCTGTGATCGAATGCCTGTGGAAATAGATGATTTCCATATGCGCAAAAGAGACCGCTTGTGGAAATCTATTTCCATAGGCGGTTCTCTTCAGAAAAAAAGTTCACAAGATAAAATAGCTTATTGAGTGAATAGAATTGTATAAATTTGTGAGTAAGCCTTGATAGCGATACATTTCAATTCATTGAAACCAAAAGTTCACATATTCATTCACTAAATTCTTGAATATTGAACCAAACTGAACATTACAACCTGAACAGAAATAACACTTTCATTTGGATATAAAATCCTAGTGGAACAATTTTTTATCAATCAAAGCAAGAAACTTTTGGAAACTAAAATCTAAGTGTGTATATAGCAACTGTCTAATGAGATCATAGGCCATCCATGTGTTGGTGTTCTTTATATACTCCCTCCGGATATAATGGTTATAATGTGTTGTGATTGTGTAGAGAATACGTCCATGAAAACCCAAATTTTTCAGTAGAGGAAATAGTACCTTCGGTAACTTATATTGGGTGCACAACGATTTGAACAAACTAATTTTCTTTAAGTCTTGAGAGTGCACCCTGAGATAACATAACTAAGAAATGAACTGAACGCAATGTGAAATTTGAGTTATAAACAAACATAAAAATAAATAAAAACACATCCCTGAAAATTTCTCATGACAGGCACAACATAAACCCAAGATCGTCACACTATTAATTTATTTTCTCTATGCATCTAAATTTGCTCCATCGAAAATCAAGCTGCGGCTGGAACACGAGAATTTCACAAATGATAGACTAAAGAAGATTAGGGTGGTGGATCCAATCTGTCACCTTTTGCGGTGGCTTGTTTTTCTTTTGCTTGGATCAGTCAGTCAGTCCACAACTGCTGCTGCTGCTTCAACACACCCCAGCACTGGAACCCTCTCTCTCTCTCTCTCTCTCTCTCTCTCTCTCTCTCTCTCTCTCTCTCTCTCTCTCTCTCTCTCTCTCTCTCTCTCATCAACCCATCTGCCTCCCACCCAACACATTGCATGGCAGAGCACATGTCCCTCTCTTTAATATCATGCACGATATCCCTAATCAAGTAGCAGTAAGATCTCTATCTCTCTCATTGTCGACAGTTCATATTCTCCACAAGTTACAACGCTTCATATCATGTACATGTACATAGTTATGTCCTTACATATATATTGCATAAAGTCAACATCCTGACTAACAGGAGCTCATCAGATTTTATTTTTGTGTATCGCCCAAATGTCATAACTTATATTTTTATGTTTGTGTATCGCCCAAATGTGCCCCAACCATTTGAAATGAAAATCTTTGGTTGATTGTTGTATAGCAATTCCAAAAAAAAAAAAAAATTATTCCACAACGTGTCGATATCTGGACAGAGCACGGTGGCACGATGGCCGGTCATCACACAGAGCACGGTGGCACGATGGACGGGCATCACATAGAGCAGAAGAAAGGACCACGACGGGATGACTATTCACCACTCCGAGATGGCGTCGGCGTCGATGCTTGAGCTCCTTGTTGGCGGCTCCTCCTCAGCGGTGGCGGTGCGAGGCGGCTCATCCTCCTCGGTAGCGGGGTGGGTCCTCCTCGGTGGCACGGGGCGGCATGGGGCGGGTCCTCCTTGGCACCAGCTCCTCCTCGGGGGCGGCGACGTTGCAGGGAGGGAGAACGCGCGGCGGCGAACGACGGTGGAACAAATGCCGGAGTCGGGGGAGGAAGCGGCCAAAGTCAGAGGAGGTGGAAATGGGTGCTAGGGTTTCAGGAGGGTAGGTTGACGTCGCTTTGGGTGTTCGTTAATGGGCTAGGGTTTTGGGGTCGCACACCACCTATATATAGAAATTTATTTCCACAGACGGTTCACTTTACTAACCTCCTGTGAAAATCATTTTCACAAGCGGTTCACTTAACGAACTGCCTGTGGAAATCATGTTAAATAAATTGTTTTAGACATTTCCTATTAATTATTATCATTTTGTCACTTTTATCAATCAGTAATCACATTGAAAATTAAATTACATAACATGAATGTCACATTGGAAATTAAGTTACATAACATGAACATCACATTGAAAACTAAGTTACATAATATAATACTATTTGCCTTGAACTATTTTTCCTACACCATCAAGGCGCATGTAGGGCATCACAGATCTATCGAGGGTTGCTTCTACAAGTTTGATCTTTTCTGGATCTCCGAAAGGCGACACATCGTCGAACTAATTTATTCTTCCTCATCCTCCACATTCTTAACTCCAATAATTCTTTGTTTTCTGGCAACAATTATGTGCTTCTTTTCATTCATGGGGTAGATTACACAGAAAACCTATGCGACGTGATCAGCGAGTACCCACGGGTCATCTTTGTGGCCTACAATGCTGAGGTTCATAGTTGTGAATCCGTAGTTGTCCATCGCCATGTCATTTGGGTGTTTGGCCCATTTGCAACGAAAGACAGGGATCTGTAGATTCACTCCATAGTCGAGTTCTCAGATTTCATCTATGAACCCATAGTAGGTGCTCTTTTCCCATGTTGTATCATAGGCTTCTATCCGAATGCTGCTGTTTTGGGTCGTGCTCTTCTTGCCCTTTACTTTGGTATAAAACGTGTACCCATTAATATCATACTCTTGCCATGATGTAACTAAACTTAATGGGCCATAAGCCAATATTTTCACATTTTTTTATCTATGGATTCACCATCTGGTAGGTTTTGATTCTTGAACCATGTGGTGAAGCAATGCTTGTGCTCTTTCAAGATCCAATCATCTGTGCGGCCTTGATTTTATGTGTGAAGTTCATTTAAGTGTTGTTCGATATACGGCTCCACTATCTTGAGCTACTGCAAGATGGTGAAATGTGTTTCTTCCACTGCTTTGTAATCATGATCGATGAATCTTTTCTTTCCTTTTATCCCTCTCCCAGACAACCTCCCCTCATGTCGAGATACATGTACAACAATCGATTTCGCATCTTTTATGTAATTGATGTAACACTCAATGACTTCCTTGGTATTGTAGCCCTCAATCATGGACCTCTCTAGGTGAGCACGATTCCGTACATCCCTTGAGAATTCCCATGTACCGCTCAAACGCATACATCTGATGTAAGAATATAGGGTCCAGTGCAAGTCTCATTCACAATGTGAACTAAGAGGTGTACCATGACATAGAAAAAGGATGAAGAGAAGAACATCTAAAGTTGGCACAAAGTCTCTACCAAGTAACTATGTAGAGCACCCAATTTTTCAGTATCGATCACCTTCTGTGAAATTGCGTTGAAGAAGTGACATAACCGTGTGATGGCAACCTTTATGTATCCTAGCTTGATACCTCTGATTGCAATAGGGAGCATCTGCATCATCACCACATGACAATTGTGAGACTTCGTACCGATTAGCTTCAAATATTTCATCGAGACTAGTTTCTTGATGTTGGATGAGTAACCAGTCGGGACTCTCACCCCACGTAAGCACTTGCACATTGCCTTTTTCTCCTCAGGTGTCATAGAGTAGCTAGCCAGGGGAAGGTAATGTTTCCTGTTTAGTCTTCCTTCAGGGTGTAGCTTTGGCCTGAATTTAAAATGTACTAAGTCCTTACGTGACTAGATTTCATCTTTTGTCTTGCCTGGTATATCCAATAAGAGACCAATGATGCTATCACACACATTCTTCTCAATGTGCATGACATTGATGTTATGGTGAACGTCCAGGTACTTCTAGTAGGGCAAATACTTAAAGAAAATTGGCATCTTCTTCCACAGCATGCCGGTCCACGTCTCACTTTTCTTTCTCTTTTTACTCTTCGACGGCTTACCAAAAATAACCTTGATGCTCTTGACCATTTCAAACACTAGTGCCTCACTGCGAGGTTTTGGACCAGTATCTTGCTCAATCGTATTATCAAAATGTTTCTTCATCTTGTGGTATTTATGAGTTTTGAGTAAGAACTGTTGGTGTCGCGTGTACACTACCTTCTGTGAGTATGGAAGGTACACAAACACGGTTTTATCCAAGCATACTACACGTCCTTGCTTCCTTTTAACATGAAGTACTGTCATCGAAACTTATCCCACACCTGGACCCTATCGTTCCACAGTTTCACCATATCTTCCATCAATGATTCCAGAAACACATCTATATCGTTGCTAGGTTGTTTCGGTCCTTGGATAAGAATGGGAAACATAAGGTACTTCTGCTTCATGCATAGCCATGGAGGAAGTTGTAGATGGCCAGAACCACTGCCCAGGTGCTATGTGAGGTGCTCATGTCACCGAAAGGATTCATTCCATTGGTACTCAACGCGAACCTTACATTCCTTAGTTCTTTAGCTAAATCTGGATACATGGTATTGAACTTTCTCCATTGGCTAGCATCAGCGGGGTGTCGAGCTTAGTTCCATCCTTCTTGCGCTTATCGAAATATCAACGTATCAGTTCCGAGGCCCTAGTGTTCGAGTACAAATGCTGCAAGCGGGAAATCACTAGCAGGTACCACATCACCATAGTAGGACTTCTTCCCTTCTTATCTGCATTGGAATAAGTGTCTTCTTTGTCATGACTAACATTACTCTTCTTCTTCTTCGCGTTGACGGAAGCATCTTTGTCCTCACAATCATCATTCCTCTTGTACCAACTCGCATTGTACACTGGGCATCTATCCAAGCCTTCGTACTCTTTGCAGTAGAGGATACAGTGGTTTGGACATGCGTGTATTTTTTGTACATCCAATGACAACGAGCAAATAAGCTTCTTCGCCTGATAAGTGGTGGTAGGAAAGGAGTTAGGCTTCAGAAGTATGTTTGTCAAGAGACTCAATAGATCCGAGAAACTCTTATCGGACCATCCATTGCTAGCCTTCAACCTTAGAAGTTCAAGCACCGAATGCAGCATCGTAAACTCCTTATCACAGCCCTTTGATTCCTCATACAAAAGTTCCTTCGATGCCTTCTGTGATGCCTCAAAATTATCTAAACATCTAATGTCCCATAAAACATGCGGTTTTACGTGGTGCAATATTTCCTCCAGATCGAAATCAACATCATCATCCATCATAACATCAATGTCGCCTTTGACCCCCTCATCATCACCATCCACTTGATCAATAGCGATGTCGTCGTTTGGTTCGCATGTACGTTTTTCGCCATGTTTGGATCAACATGTGTAATCCTTAACAAAACCTCTCAAGATCAAGTGTGATTTGATTATGCTTGATTTGTCCCACAATTTTTGGTTCTTGTAGTCAAAATATGGACAGTGTATTTCCTTTATCTTCTTAGTCAAAGCATCATTCTCAGCGGCTTTAATAAAAGTAGAGAGTCTTTTGATGTATATTGGTCCATGTCTTGGCACATCGTATATCCATGCTCTGTCCATCTTTAACTTTAACCACAAAATTAGATACATATATTAATTAATAAAAAAATCATAATTAAAAAGTTTTTAAAAAAAGGGAAAACTGGGCTTGTTATGATTATAATATGTCTACACAATTGAATTTGCAATGAAAAAAACTAGCTCAAAACAATATGGATTCATTACTCTCTCTCCTTCTACATCTAGATCTAGATATATCCAAAAATTTTCTATTCATGATAAAACCTCCTAAGACTAGAAATATCAATTCTAGCTATATTTTTGAAATATAATGCTAGAATAATGTGAATCTACACAATTGAATCAATATTGGCCATAAATTTTGGCTAATTCAAGGATCTAAATGGCTAGAACCATGAGTATCTCTAGATCATATCTAAACCCTAATTGAGCATTAAATCTAAATCTAAACTTTAAAAAGATACTAGCTAGGGATGAGATACCCTTACCTTAGATGGCTCCACTAAGGAATTCAAAAACAAAATCTCCCCCCTCTATTTTTAAAATCCACGGCCGCCTTTGAGCTCTAATGTTCGGACATAGCGAGCTCTGTCTGAATGGAGCTCCTAGCTAGAAGGGATTGTTTATGGAGAGATTATCACAGACGGTTCACATAAAGAATCGCCTATGTAAATGATTTTTATAGACGGTTCCTTATATAAATCGCCTGTGATAATAAAGTATATTTTTACAGACGGTTCACATAAGTAATCGTCTGTAAAAATGACTTCATTTTCACAAGGGGTTCAAATAAGGTACCGTTTGTGAAAATGCTTTATTTCCACGGACGATTACTTATGTGAATCGCCTGTAGAAATGGAGTTATTTTTATAGGTGGTTCATATAAAGAACCACCTGTGAAAATTAATGTTCACAGGCGGCCTAAAATTGCACGAGGTACCAGCCTACTACTCAGACGGTTTGTAATATGAACCGCATGTAGAAATAAAAACTAGATGTCTCGAAAAATAGCTTTTATAGTAGTGGGTGCCTATTTAAAAAACCTACAATTATTTTGACACATGTTGCAAAAAACTATAACTTTCTCACCGTGAGTTCATCTGTCATCCTCTATGATATGTAATAGGAGGATTAATCGTGGGCTCACCTGTTGCTAGAGGATGACAGGTGAGCCTATGGTGAGAATGTTATAGTTTTTTGCAACAAATATATCAAAATAGTTGTGAGTTTTTTAAATGGACACTAAAAGTTATAGTTTTTTTTAATTTATGTCAAAATAGTTATAAGTTTTTAAAATTTACTATAGGGTTTAATATACAGTTGTGATAATCGGTTCTGAGGTACAGTGATTTGATTCTCTCCATTTATATATATACGATCGGCCGACGTGATCGCAAGCAAATGCAATCGTGCATCAGCAGTGTCCATTTTGTAGGCTGTCCTGCTCTCCTAATTTCCATTTGGTTTCCCTTTATCCCAATCAATTCTTCAGCATGCATGATTGCTACAGGGGTGGGCGATGGTACTTCACATTATTATGGTACACGTGTGACAACTAATGAGTTGTGCTACTGCTCTCGCTGAGCTGCTGCTCGTACGGCAAAGAGTCGCAGAATCCCCCACATAAAATAGAAATAATACAATTAACAAGAACAAAATATCATTTTTTAAAAATCCCATTGATATATAGGAACGACCCTAGCCTCTTCCTGTCTAAATATAGTCGATGCATGCAGCTTGATCAGCAGCTACCTTGTTAATAATTCTCTTAATTTAATTTATACTACTACTTTATTTGTTACATCAAATGGGATTACTAACCTTATATTACTAGAAGAACATTTATAATATTAATTTCAAGATTATTGAACACATCAGTGTGCCGGCCAAACAATACTTTTTCCTTCTCTCAGCATATTTTTTTGCTGGACTACCACATTTCACCTTACAGTCCTACTCCTGACTATTGCAAATAGGAAATGCATTTCAGTAGTGTTACGAAGAACATAAGCTTGTTTGATTACAATCGGTGGCTCGATCTCCTCCTCAACCAATGGTGACTTGTATAAGGACATTCCATGCATGTTGCGCCAACTTTGCATGGGCCACTAAGCTCCAACCACGTCCGGTCACCAAAGCAAAGATCACAATACAAGTTAGGAAATTTTGATTGTACATTTTGTTTGATACATTTGCCCATATCTCTATCTCATCATCCTATAGTCTAGCCATCTGTCCCTACAAATGAATAGAACACTATATATACATATATAATACATGCATGCATGCACGGCTTCTAAAAGTTGTACGCAGATGGATCCCCAAGCTACTATTATAGCCATGTAGGTTCTAGCTACAGCCATGAACAATCACCATCTATATCTGCTAGATCTCTCCTGTACCAAAGAAAATAAGAGAGAAAAAGAAATAGGAAAGGAAAGATGACAAGTTGCATGTCAGCAGCTGCATGGGGCAGGCCGCTCGTGTGCTGCCCCATCCATGCACGGCACCCATCACTGCACACTACAATACCACATTTCCTTCTTTTTTTTACTTGATTCACCAGCTCAGCCTGAATATATAGTGTAGCCAGCAGTGGTCACAGCAACGATAAGGGAGGAGGAAGAAGAGGAGGGATCAGGAGGTAAGGAGGCAGAGAGACAGAGAAGATGGCGTCGGAGAAGGTGGAGACGATCGTGGCCGGCAACTACATGGAGATGGAGAGGGAAGGCGGCGACGCCGGCGACAGGCGCGGGGGAGAAGCTGGCACGGCGTCGTCGAGGGGCAAGGCCTTGTCGAGCCTCTTCTGGCACGGCGGCTCCGTCTACGACGCCTGGTTCAGCTGTGCTTCCAACCAGGTATACTTAACTTACCAATCCACATATGTAATACGCGCGCTTGGCATGTGTGCAGAATGTCGAGAGCTTCCATTGCTGACGGCTTAAGCTTTTGTGTGTATTGGCTGGTCAGGTGGCGCAGGTTCTGCTGACGCTGCCCTACTCCTTCTCGCAGCTGGGAATGGTGTCCGGGGTGCTGTTCCAGCTCTTCTACGGGCTCATGGGGAGCTGGACGGCGTACCTCATCAGCGTCCTCTACGTCGAGTACCGCACTAGGAAGGAGCGCGAGAAGGTCGACTTCAGGAACCATGTCATCCAGGTGCGCGCATTTTGCTAGTTCTCCCCCCCCCCCCCCCCCCCTAAATTATCTAAGAACAGCACAATTGTTTTTTTCATGCCATAAGAACAGCACAAATTAAACGCATGAAGTACGGAAAATTCGATATTGATCCTTTCGTGTTGCTGCGTCCTGGAGCAGTGGTTTGAGGTTCTTGATGGGCTGCTGGGGAAGCACTGGAGGAACATCGGCCTTTTCTTCAACTGCACTTTCCTCCTCTTCGGCTCCGTCATCCAGCTCATCGCATGTGCAAGGTAATCATCCGTCCATGCATGCATTCCCATGCATCCATCTATCGATCCCCCTTGAGAGTCATAAACATCTAAAGTATCAATCAATTTCTTAATCGCAATTGTATATATACGTCCTCCTTATAAATGATCTGTGTGCTTATGCAATGATCAATGAGCAGCAACATCTACTACATCAATGACAAGTATGACAAGCGGACGTGGACGTACATCTTCGGCGCCTGCTGCGCCACCACGGTGTTCATCCCCTCCTTCCACAACTACCGGGTCTGGTCCTTCCTTGGCCTCCTCATGACCACCTACACCGCATGGTACCTCACCATTGCCGCCATCGCTCACGGCCAGGTGAGCACGTACTATGATTGGATCGATTGCCTGCTCGCCTTTCACCGGCAGCTTAGGCTTTTCGATGAAACAACTAACGTGTATCATTGCTTGTGTTTGATGATGCACGATCATCATGCTGGAACGAAATTATAGGTGGAGGGAGTGACTCACTCGGGGCCAAGCAAGATGGTGCTCTACTTCACCGGGGCAACCAACATCCTCTATACCTTTGGAGGCCATGCTGTCACTGTGTAAGCCAGCCTAGCTAGTTTGGCAACGGTGCCACACAGACGTATACACAATTATTTGCTCTCATCCATGCATGCATGATGCATCTCTTCACGAGCTCAGATCATGCACTTCAGACAGATGAGTTGCATGCATGCGTGACTGTGTGATCGATATGGATGATGGCGATGCACTGTTATTGCTGCAGGGAGATCATGCACGCGATGTGGAAGCCGCAGAAGTTCAAGCTCATCTACCTGGCGGCTACTCTGTATGTGCTGACGCTGACCTTGCCGTCCGCCTCCGCCATGTACTGGGCCTTCGGCGACATGCTACTCGACCACTCCAACGCCTTCTCCCTCCTCCCGCGCTCCGCCTTCCGCGACTCCGCCGTCATCCTCATGCTCATCCACCAGTTCATCACCTTCGGGTTCGCGTGCACGCCGCTCTACTTCGTGTGGGAGAAGCTCATCGGCCTGCACGAGACCAAGAGCGTCGCGCTCCGCGCCGTGGCGCGTCTACCCATCGTGGTGCCCATCTGGTTCCTGGCCATCATCTTCCCCTTCTTTGGGCCCATCAACTCCACCGTGGGCGCGCTTCTGGTGAGCTTCACCGTCTACATCATCCCGGCGCTCGCGCACATGGCCACCTTCGCGCCCGCGGCGGCCAGGGAGAACGCGGTGGAGCGGCCGCCGCGCGGGCTCGGCGGGTGGCCGGGCATGTACGCCGTGAACTGCTTCGTGGTGGCGTGGGTGCTCGTCGTCGGCTTCGGGTTCGGCGGCTGGGCCAGCACCGTCAACTTCGTCCGGCAGGTCGACACCTTCGGCCTCTTCACCAAGTGCTACCAGTGCCCGCCCAAGCATTGATCGACATGATTAATTTGTTAATCGCATGCGTGCATGCATGGTTTAATTTCTTGAGGACACATGTATGCATAGAGAGAGATTAAGATTATGCAGTGCAGAGCTTGTTCCATGTCGACGACATGATGTGTGTGTGTCGTGTGACGTATGTATGTTTGTATCTATGTGTTTGTATCTCTCATGATATATCGATGGAGCGAATTAATTACTATGGCTGAATTATATCCGATTTAGTTTCAGGATAATTTCTTCGGGTGTTTTTGCTCCTTGTTTCGATTTCATTTTTGGTCTCCTTATAAATTGACACAAACAAATTTGATTGTTTGAGATTGTAGTAGTGAAGAGAAAGGGAATGGATATTGGTTTCCTTTATGCATTACCAAAACCCCAAAAGTGATGATCCATCCCCTTCACAATGCAGAGTTGTAGACATCCTATGTGATGACACTTGTAAAATCACAAGGCAGTAGACAATTGTAAAGTCACATTACAGGCTGCATGCATGCATCCTTTGAAGGAGAGGAGGAAGAACCTGCATGCATTGCATGGTCCACCATTTGTCCTAAAGGAAGAAAACTAAAAAAGTGATACTGTAGAGAGATCAACTGGAACTGACAGTGTGTGGTTTCATGTGGAAAGGTGATTGAGGCTGTGTGGTCCATGGCTTTGTTGTGAAGAAAGGACTAGTTTGGAGGAGATCATTTTGCATCTGGTCCTAAAAGGTCATGATGCGTGCAGCCAGTTCAAAGAAGGTTCAGGACTAAACAAGTGGTAGCTCTCATGTGGTTGCATGATGAGGACTTAAGGGTTTGGATCCATGGCAAGAATTTAGGATATAAGTTTTAATTGGAGTATATTACCAGGCTTAGATCAAGAAATCCTAATGTCTAAGACCGGCTCTAGGAAAGATGTTGCTGATCTGGAATTTTTAGAGTACTTCAGAAATTTTGAGGTGAAACTTGCTCATTAGGTGTAAAACTGCAGGAAATGTGCAATGAGAAGTTCAGATGAAATGCACAACCCACATGTACATTACTATTCTGATCTTCACATACAGAAAGAGGTACTTAGTACATTCCGATTAGGCCATATTTTCATACATACGAAAAAAAAAAGCACATTCCAGGGCTTCACATACAAGAAACTGCGCATAAAGATTTTCAGACTGCTTGACAGAACTTACCATACAACTAACATGAGTCCTGCAAAACATGGTTCAAAACAAGCAGCATTCAGCAGGGTAGCGTCGACTGTTAACACACAACTCTGCATTATTCAGTCAGCGAAAGAACAGGTCATGGAGACTGCTAAACTCAACCCATCCCCACAATGCAGAAACGCTAACAACTAGATGGCAACAGATCATGGACGGGGCACCAAGATTTCCACGGCATGTGCTGTCCTCCCCTCCGGCACTGTTTGCATGGGCCTGCACACATGCACCTCCATGGAGGGCTCTCAAGCAAGATACCAAGGGAGCGCTGCCAAATCCCTCTCGGCTGCCTCTACTTCGAGCTCATCTGTCGTCATGCAGGCGGCCTCCAGTTGATGTGAACGCAACAAGTGCACGGATCATGTGCCGGCAGCTCCGGCCATCGTGGACTCACCTCGGTGTCCGTAGCAGGCGTCGCTTTCTTCTCCGCCTCCGGAGGGGACGGGTTTCGGGGACAGGGAACATTGAACTAGATGGACGTATGTACAAGTGCAGAGAGGCAGGAAGGAGGAGGAGGAGGTCTTCTCCATTTCAGAACATGCATGCTTCACCTCCATGTCATGATGCCTGAACACTATCATGTCTGAACTGCTCAATTCATTTTGATGGGTT
This sequence comes from Phragmites australis, assembly GCF_958298935.1. Lineage (NCBI taxonomy): Eukaryota > Viridiplantae > Streptophyta > Magnoliopsida > Poales > Poaceae > Phragmites > Phragmites australis. The sequence continues at coordinate 23,159,450 of NC_084939.1, forward strand.
TGCTGCTGCTCCCCTTTTTCTTTCGACAGGATTGATGAGTTTGTTTCTGTGCAGTACAAGATAAGCTGCAGCATTTTCGCTCAGTTTTGTTGACTATGAATAAGATGTGCCATTGCATTATGAAAAAAATCCTCTTAATCAAATGAACTAAACTATCCTGATGCTAGATTATCCCTGCACCTAGCATTGCTTACCCTGTCACAGAGAATGGCACTGCTGCAAAATGCTACAAGTGTACATACCTGATGAATCATGATGATAATTCGCAAGCAAATAGCTGTATGTACAAAGATGATGATTATATCGAAAGAACAAAATGCTAGAAAACAACAGAACGACATAGGAAAAAATATCGCACAAAGAAAGAAAGAAAGAAAGAACCATGAATCACAATGTGGAAAGGAGACAACAAGAGCAAGTAGACACCCATCCATCCATCCATCCATGCATCCAGGACCACGCATTATTCAGAACATGTCCACCATTCCATGGACAGCCAGTGCAGCGGTACGAAGCAGGCAGGCAGGCAAGGACACACAGAACAATTGATTAGCCCTGCACTGATCCAGCTGCTAAGCAACACTCTCATGTAACCAAACTGATGCAACCAGGTACAGGCCAAGCAATGCTACCACACTAGCATGTCAAACCTGACACTGCTGGGTGATTAAGCAACACTCCCTCATGTAAAACATCAGATCTGGAGAACCCTGATCAATGGCTCCTTTTTTTTTTTGTAGTAGCACGTGTGATCATCCGTGCATTTTTTGGTTCTTTGTAAAAATAATTGAAGGGTCCAATGTATCCATGCATGGGAGTGATAATTGATAAAGATGTAACACCAAGATTCTCCAGGGACCAACTGTCCAAGAACATAAGATACAAAATGTAGATTGTGAAGGAAATGGTGCCATGGTGTACAGGGATGAACATTCAGTAATCTGAAGCCCATTTGGAAGTCTAGGAAATGAAGAAAGATGCTGAAAGTTTTGTTGTGTTTTGGCAGGAATTGTAGCAATCAGTATGCCTATTGTAAGAAAGCTGGCAAATAGCAAATTAAGGAACAAAAACATAGAGGCAGATCCCACATTTTAATGTTTTCTTGTGGAAGATAACAAACTTCTGCTTTTAACTTATTTGCCCTTTTTGGCCAGTGAGTATTTGAATTGCTACATGATTACACTTATACATCATGGATATCACAGACTTATTTCCAAGTCTCAAGTGGGTCCAGAAGTCTAGGGTCATGATTCTGAATACAAACCAATACATCAAGGAGATAATTTTGGGTGAATTTACAACAGAGATATTTGACAGTTTTGCAGACCAGTACACTGATTTAGATGCTATTACTTTACTGACAGGCAATTTTTGGGAGCAAAACAACTGCTCAAAACCATTAGCATGCTCATGCTAGTCACAAGTGCATAGTTAGCAGGATAATTCAGACTTAACTTTTGTTCGCTACCTCCTGATGTTTCGAGATGAAAGCATGTCGGCCACTGAATAAGACACATACTGTTTGTTATTGCTTCCAGCAATGTGCACATTTCCCGATGATTATTGCAAAAGCCATTGCTGCTATCCTATGAAGAACTGCTAGTACATCTTGCAGCTTATTCGACTAAAACGGTTCCCAAGGATGCTTACGAATTGCTAACTGCTGGCCCTGGTCGTATCAACAACGCTCTTCTGAATCTGAATGTTCTGCTCCACCAGACACTAAATGTTTGAAAAACACTCTGGGTCAATAATCTGGGTTCTTTGGGAGTCTTATTCAGATGCCTTGTACACCACCCCATGATGTCATGACTCAGGAATACTAAGCTTCTCAAGTATGATGGTGAGACTAAGTAAAGCTCGACGAGCCCAACAACAACTCAAACATGTCATCTGGAGTGAGAAGGGTTGTACCACCAAGAATAAGTTCCACATCTGGTCTGTTGCTCTCTGAGATTGCTGTCATGACTTCTCGGACCTTGCATAAAAGAGATCATTTGGTTAGGACAATTTTTACCATCTTGTTTGTTATAACACTATTACTGTCCGACACTGAGAGCTATGGTTTCAAGTTCTGCTTTGCAAAAGAGAAAACTACAAGCTGGAGTTTTGGACATTGTATGTCGTAAATAGGTGCACATAAACACACATGTTTTTCAAGCTGCAGTAACTAAAACCTGATGTTACAGAGCTAGATTTTGAAATTAAATAGAAAAATTTAGAAAATAGTGCACTGAACTGCACACTTCCAAAGTTTGTGAAAGAGCACAAAAATATATGGTGCAAGGTAGAAGACGGTCAACAACAACAACAACAACAAAGCTTGTCCCAAACAAGTTGGGGTAGTGGTAAGGCCTCGCCTTCGTAGGTTGTAGCTGTGATGCGTTCTAGGCCTCGGCTTAAAGTTCCTGCGAGTTGGCACCGTGATCACCCTCCTAGTGATCATGGCTGGACTTGGATAGAAGGGTAACAAGAGGAGCAGGGGGGTCGACTGAAGAACAGAACAGCAGATGGGGAAGGCAATTTACCTGAGAGAGAGAGGGAGGGGTGAGATATAGGGTAGATTGCTTTATTCAATCACGTGTCCTACATATATATAGGACAGCCCAATCTAATATTTCCTAAACTAACTCAATCTCCTTCCATAATCCAATATATCTCTTTCCTCAATCTCTATCTTTCCTAACTCAAATCTGACCCTTCCATCTAAACAAACTAAACCAAATAGGACTCTAATCTTTCCATCTAAACAAATCTAAACCGACTATGACTCTATCTAAACAACCAAATTGAAGGGCTGCTACTGCCTGCGCCTACTGCTTGCCGACCATAACAGGTAGGCTTTCAATAGATGGTCAATTAACTAAAATAGCATTCTTCATAGAATAATAAATGACAGATATCGGATTTCCATTGTGATCAAAAGCTAGTGGTGGGTTCATTGTTGTTTGATAGAGATCAAATATTCATGTAAACACCAAACACTCTGGGACAAACAAAGGACTTGAATCATGGGATGATCAAATAACTGAAACCAAAGAAAATGGACCATACCTCAAGAGTATTAATACCCCCCAGAACAAAAACGATAAGAACACTTTGATCACCAAAGCTTGGTTTAGACTGCAAAAGAAGCAATAGTTAGAAAAGGGCAATTAAAGAGACAAACAAAAAGACAGCACAAGCAATTAAAAATTAACTGAGAAACTCACTTGTCCAAGCCCAAATCTTCCTAATCCACTTTTGAATAAACGACCGACAGCTGATGAATGGTACTCGAGGCCAGGTACATCATACCTCGACAAGAGAGCCAATAGCAACTTATAAAGCAAGCATTTCCTTGAGTAGCCATCAGTCTCAAATCTACTCAATGCTGCTAGACCTTCTCCAAGAGCCTGGTTTCTTAACCTCATACTGGACAATTTGTGAAAAAAATTGAAAAGTTGATCAACCCTATCTCGCACTTCCAACTTAAGTTGCATGTCCCCATAAGCATCCTCCTTTTGGTGATCGGTATTGTCATTCTCATCCCAGTTACCCCACTCGTCATCAAAATCATCAGTACTAGATGCTGGCTCGGTAGAGTCCATATTATTTCTCTCACCATCTTTGGATCTAGCTTTAGCTTCAAGTTCATTATCCAGGCCATCAAGGAAACGCAACTTCACAGATAATGGCCGTTCAAGGATAGAGTTCACCACGACATCCTTAAGGGACCGTTCATCTTCCCAAGAGAAGGGACCACCAGCAATAGATGTAGGGAAATTTTCACCAGCTAAGATATACCCAATAATTGTTAGAAGTAATACATCTTGGAAACTAAGTAGTCCCTGTGAAGTCTCCATTGTATTAGCTTGTTTGAGAGATTCCACTGAAGTGCTAGTGTTGATGAAATCACGAAGCTCACTAGCAAGACTTTGAGTTGTCTCTGCAGATGTTACACTTAATATTCTCTCAGCACTCGTAAAGGCGTCCCAGCGCGAACTTGGAGGCTCCTGGAGAGTCATTTCAGCAGCCAGGGCTAACAGGATAACCCCTCTGTTTCTTAACAAGGACAACTGGTCTCGAGAGAGCATTTGCACCATAGAACGAAACTCTGAAACAGAAGCGGCTCCTTGTCGACCTCTAGATGCAGAGGATAGCTTTTCATGCTGCAGAGCTTCAATAAGCCATTTCTTAATCAGAATTAACCCATCATTTGCTCCTCTGTCTATTAATGCTTCTAAGTAGCGTACTCCAGCATAATTGGATAGGAGTGAACCACTTAGAGAGCCAAGTTCACTGCCAATCTTGTCATCATTTGCTTTGTCAGCATAATCAGGTAGCCAGGTAACTCCGGAGTCAACCTCAGCAGAGTTCCATCCAGACACAAATGACATGATACCTTCAGACAACATACTGGTCCTACTCTTAGGTTCTTCTTTGTTAAAGAGTGTCTCAAGAGGAACCTTTATATTCAGTGGGAAACATTTAATGGTAGCTTCAGCATGCTTGCTTGGAGTTTGTGTATTTTTTGCCACAGAATATGATGACATCCTTTCCTTGCGTGGTAATGAGGAAAGCATCCTATCAAGAAATGAGTCACCATGGAAGCAAGGAGTTAGGAGATCAACCGTACGATCTATGATCAGTAGACCAGCGGATCTCTTATTACGACCAACATCATATAGACTTGACATATCCATCATCAGCTTTCCAACAACCTTTGATGTATCACCAAATGAAAATATGTCGAGCTTTAGGTCCATCTACACATCATAATGAAGAATGGTGATCAACAAAGGTTATACCATAAGAAAAAGATAAAAGTCAATAGTAAGTAGTATGTACTATGAGATAATTCTTTACCTTATTGGCCAAATGGTACAGGAACTGAGCAGTCAAGGTCACTCCTGGAGGAACCTCATCACTATCAAAAGGTTTACCAGTAGATATCGAGGGTAGACCAGGGCCAAGGGAATCTTCATGCTGGTTCGACAAGCATGAGTCAGCAACTATGCTCTCAGAAGGCAAAACAAAAGCCCTTGAGGAAATAGGAGAGAAAATCATCGGAAAGTGACACACAGTTACAGACATCCTCTTCCCGCTTGCTTCTACCTGGCCTAAGTCACCATGAAACAAATTCCTTTTCGTCGGGCTGGATTCAGAATTAGGGCCATAATGCACCCCAGAATCCCACTTAGAATATTTATCAGCGTCTGAGGTCAAATCACCCCCTGTATAATGAATATTATCTTTATGTTTGTCTGATTTCTCATACTTCTTAAAAAGCTCCTCATGGTCCTGAATGAGTAACGTCTCGTACTCCCGGAAAGCATCTGGTCCAAGTGGAGAATCAACATATGCCGAGTGGCCAGTCTGCAATAAGTTTTCCCAAAAGATTCAAAAAGCCTGCTTGAACAAAATTTACGGTGGTATTTTGATATAGCTTCAAAGTGTTCTAAGAAAACACGATGAATAACGATAGCAAGATGGCCATTTATTTTTTTTCTTAGTAACGAAGAAGTTAGTAAATTACTGTGGATTTCAAAGAAACACCATCAGTTAAAGAAGTTCTACCAGTACTCATCAGCTATATTACATAAATAAGGCGACTCATGAGGACCTCAAACTCAGTCAAACAATAAATATTACATAACGAATCGGATATATTTTACAGTTAGGAACATGCAAGTTGCTACCAGCACAACTTGATGGAAACTAATATAAACTTGGTTGTGGCCAACAAAGATATTTTAGGTTATTTTCTATCAAGAGAGTTTTGGTTTAAGAAAATAGCTTTAATTAGAAGGATGTTCAAGCACTTCAGAGGCAATCAAGACATCACAAGTAACATATTCTTGAAGTGATAAGGCACCTCGGAAATAGTTGTCAGCACAGTACAATGTGAAACAGTTCCATGGTTGCCTAGGCATCGCAGAATATACCGATGTGCGTCACTAAGAAGGCGGGATGTAAGCACTACAATCTTCCTTACTGGATGAGAAAAAATTGAGTGCCAGTCAGCAACCTGCAAAACACAGGACACAGCATGTGACCAGGTAAAGAGTAGAAGAACAGGATATCATTTCATGATGTTAAAATAAAGGTTATTAGGCTTGGCACTAATCCATCAAAAGTACTGAATGAAAGAGATGTGCCAACTATACAAAAATTCAAGATGTTGTAAGACCAATAGTAATAGGCACTACTACTTAACAATAACATACATTACAAAAAGAGAACTTTAGAGGCCATCAATCTAGAATGAAATGCCATTGGCGAAACCTTAATACTGAGAAAATATTTCAATACCAGCTTAGTAAATAATTTCAGAAATTGTTCTGCTTAACACCTGCTATGCATGAACAATATCCAGAATGCAGGCACAGAGCAGTAGAATACATAAATCATCATACAAACATTCCTCTCATGCTACGTTGGAGAATATCGCATCACCTTCATACTTGCTCCCTCCCTATAAATCTATGGTGGGTAAGCGGCTGCTGCTAATGATAGCTGATCCAATTTACATGACTACATTCCTATTCAGGTTCAAGTTTGCCATGATTAGAGAACTCTGTCCAGAAATCTAATCAAGAATGTTTCTTGATCTTAATCATCAGGGTGCTAGAAATGTATTTACTTGCTTGAGCTTTAATGGACCAAACATGTTGCATTCAGTTCTGCGTCCGAATTAGGCATACTTCACTCACTGCAAGTTATGAAGGTAGCAATGTAGTGAGGAATCTCACAACATCAAGAGGAGAAGCCTTCTCCAAGCTGCACACAGCACGAGCGCCAAGCTCGAGAAGCAGCGGGAATGCTCCTATGAACTGAAACGCCTCAAGAGTGCCCGCATCAACATACACTATTGAATCCACGATCTCATCTCCAATCTGCAACCACAATAAACAAATAAACTTTATTCTTCAAAGCTGAAAAGACAAGATTTTTTACATTCAGAATTCATTATACAAGCGATTCTTGTCAAATTACCCACTAATTGAGATAACTAAAAAGATGTATTCCTAGTTCAGAAGCTAAAAGGATGATGTTTATAAGCAAAACAGCTTAATTTTTCTTATCAGGCATTCTGACATTAAATTTCGGTTTTTTAGATACTGGAAAGTACTACCCTGGCCTCTGCATTGTAAGATGCACACAGCCAACAAATTAAATTTGGTACCGAAGAGGAACGCATGTTCAAGTCTGGGAGGCGAAAAGACATTTTTTTTAACAGATTAATTGTTCCAATCGGGCACATTCGTCAGATATCTTTTGCACAACGCAAAAAAGGAATTCTGGAAACCCCGCGCATTCAACAAGCATCTCGATAAAATATTACGCCGGATTGTATGAAAAAAATTTGGAACTAATAACCAAGAACGCCGGAATCAGCAAGAAGTCGCGAAGAGAACGGACCTGGCGGATGGAATCGAGGCAGGAGGCAATCAGATCCACAGACGCCATCGCGTCTTCCTCCTCCCCTTGCTTATTCTAGAAGCCTCAAGAACACTCCGCGAGATCGCCGCGACGCCCCCCTCCCTGCCCCGGCGATGCGGTGGGACCGCGGGGAGGAGAGAGGCGAACCCGCGAAGGCGACCAGACCGCCGAGACAGGGAGGGAGCTTGGTTGCGCGCCCGAGCAGAACCTGCACTGCGGCTTCTTCCTCAGTTCCGGATACCGCCGGAGCTGCGATGCGGCCTTCGCCCGAGGACTCGCCGGCGTCGAATCGCGAGAGCTGAAGATGGAGCGATGGGCCGCACGGAAGGAAAAAAGAAAAACTCTACTATACAAAATAGTCGTTTTCTCTTCCTCTTACTTAATAAAAATCTCTAAAATTTAAATAATTTATTCATTTTTATCATCTCAAAATGGGGACAAAAGAAAAATCTAAACATGTATTCCCTCAAATTTCATGGTGTTCATAACTGCAAACATGTGTATAATATGCCATCTCAATCTCACCAAGTGCATTTCTCCTTCTATCTTGATCACATTATTGAGAAACATTTGCCGAATAATCTCTTCCACTCTATATAAATTAGTACATATATAGAGTAGTTAATGCATAGCAAATATATGAAGCTACCAAATATCAAGTGTATCAATGTCAAGAACCTAGTGTAAGATATAGGATATTTGATAGATAATATAGGGAAAGTAAATACATAGCAAATATATGCCGTTACCAAATTTGCAATATCATTGGCATCGTTAAGATATCCCACTATATAATGCTTCCTTTTCACCATTGCACACCAAACATTAGAAGAAAAACATAGCATTAGAAGATAAAAGAATAGGAAATTGCTATAGATCTGGAAAGGGACTAGCGTGGTAGGATGGGAATAGGAGGCAAAAGGGAATAAACGATTCGGTATAGTGAGCTCAGTCGTCCTGCATTCTCATAATTGTCTTTGCGAAGCGCTGCTCACTGGACACCCTTCAAAGTCTGATATGGCATCTTTATCGCATCCAAGCTCGAGCCGTTAGAAAACTTTGCTTGCAGGTTTTGTTTCTGTATTAGGTTTTATTTGGACCAACTGTCGTATCCGGTTAATCGAATTCAGGGGATTAAATTTAATTAATACCTTCGTATTTAAGCGCATCCTTAAAATGATTTGTCTATATTAATAAAATCAGCATAAAAGTAGCATAAACAAGTCATGTTTGATTGGTTGGTTTCGACTTCCGAGAGCAAAAGGAGATATGTTAATGCAAACCAATTGGTGTCCAGCCCAGCGCGCGAGGATATGCTGGCATCAAGAAGCAGCTCATTTATTTGGTAGTATCACACCATAGTATGCTACTTTTGTGTCAACCCGTGCTATGGCACAATACATTACTCATATGTATCTTAACCTTCTTTCTTGTGATAAATCAACCATCTTTTACGCATAGTTAGATACATGTAATTTCGGCCATGGTGCACAAGCAACGTATAATTTCACCTAAAAAAGCAATGTATAATAAATTAATTATCTTCTCTTCCTTCTCTTTTTAAACCTTTCTAGATATTTATTTTTCTCTGGGCAAGCACATATGCTATGTGTGGCTGTTGCTTGTTTAGTAAGGATTCCTTATCTCTTAGCGTGAACGAGATTTGTGTCGAAACACACGGAATTAATCATTGTATACAAATAAAAGGCATGTATTCTTGTTTCTCATGCACCCATCAAGTCGTAAAATTTTAGATCAGCAACTTTGCTTCTGCCGCGCATATTTGCAGTGCTCTGATCAGATCTTCCGTGCAAGATGCGACCATTAGGTTCATAAGTGAATGCACAGCCAAAAAAGAGGACCTAACGATTTAATTCCACAATCACTGGCACAGTATGACCTCCTATATAATATCTCCTTGGCATATTACAACAAAGTGCTCCTTCTTGGCACATTACAATAAAATGCTAGAATCTACGATGTGAACTATGGAGGATTGATGAGTTGGGAAGCTGTCATGGTGTGTAATGGAGATAGGAGGCAAAAGGGGAAGTACATATTAGCCCTCTAGATGTATAGAGTTCCTAGACCATGCAAGCTTGCATCAGGTTGCTCCGAGGCAAATGACTGGGTAATTAGGTTTGGACGAGTTTGAACAATTTTGGGTCCAATTTGGAATTTTTGTCAAATTTCACTCAAGTTTATGAAAAAAAAATTATTTTGGTCCACAATTTTCCAGAATTTGCCGAATTTTGGCCATACCGGCTAGTCCCAATTTTTTTTTTCCTAAATTGAAATCCTAGACCCTGGTCCAATGTAGTATAATGACTGGGCCATGTGAGACTAGTGATCTTTGGCAGAAACCTCGGTAAAAATTGCTATTAGGTAAGAGAAGACCCTATGGCTTTATCAAGGTTGTTGCTCGGTGACACACCATTGGCTTGATTTTCTATATCAGTCCCTAATATCTAAGCTTATGTCCAACATCAAAACACAGTTTCCATTTTTCTAGATGAATACGTTGTAAGCGGCTATGGTAACCGCAGATCGCATGGATATTGTGTACTAAATTTTTGTATTTTTATCCTTGCTTTATGAATCAATATATCAATTAATTGAATGGTGTGTCTACACTGCCATAGTCCATAGGTTACTTGAATTGTGTTAACCAAGATTCAATGATTGCTTTGACTTAATACAATAGCCAGCTGCGCTGGATCTTTCACAAAAGAAAAATATTCAATGACTGAACTTTTATGATTACCACAATGTGAGTTAAATTTTCCCGTATCTTAATTGTGTTATTGACAAATGTTCATGAATTTTCTATCATTCTACATGAGCTAGCACAATCTTCTAGTGTGCAATCACCCGGTGGATACAAAGCCGGTGAACAATAATTTAGAATTAGAACAACACAGTTTTCCTTGATAGATTTTCTATTATCTGTTCTCTTCCACATGACTTAGATACAGTTATTGCTAGTTTTCATATGATATGCTCCTGCACAGGAACATGCATCTATATGAATACCACTACATCAACTACATTTATCCTCCATGTCTCGATATAAACGTCTACTCAATCTCTTCTGATGTGCAACAATTAAATAGTATATCAAGTAGTTAAAATTAACATCTTTAAGTTCTACCTCTTAGGTATATGTTCATCAACAAGTTAACTAGTTGTATGAGTAACCAGATATTAAGTGATTAAGTCAGCTCTACTTTCTTTCGTAGTATTATGTTACGGTGTGGAGATGATTGAATTGGAGGCTTAAGAGCACATCAACATCATGAATGTGCAAGGCACGATATATAATCTAAAGAAAGTAAATGTACCAAAGATATATGCACCTACCAAATTTATATTATCAAAGACATTGATACGATCCCTATATAATGCTTCTTTCTCACCATAGCACAAAACGCCTAAGCATACCAACCTAACATTAGGACAAGGAGAGTAAATGATTCAAGAGTTGGAAAGAGCAGATGTTGCTACGCCCTGAATGGCATGGGAGGCAAGAGGGAAGAAGCAACTAGCTGATTGCACAGTTGTCGTGGTTGTTGAATGTAAATGAGTAGAATTGTAGAATAGAGTAGCAATTCGAGAATGAGATTGTTGTGTTTCATTGCATTAAATCATATATTTATACAAGATGAACAGACAAGTTCATGTCCGTTCGGAAGGCATTCTTTCCAAAGGGACAAGAGCAACGCCTATTGCTGGTAGAGAAACGGATGTAACTTTTTCTGTAGATGTCCGTAGAGTAAAAAAAACGTTGAAATCGGAGTTCGTATGCAAAAGTTATGGCTATTTAACTAAAGACACTCCGAGTCAACTGGTTTTTATGTCTATTATAAAATTAACATTGGTGACGGGTCATAACTGTGACCCGTCACTTATGACTTGTAACCCTGGGCAAAATAGTTAAAAGGATCTTTTATCCGAGTCCCTTCAGGACGCACGCGAGGTTGAGGTGGTTATGATGCTACGCGCACGAGGGGTTGTCGCGAGTTCAATTCCCACGGAACGTACATTCTAAAAACAGCTTGAAAAATAGGTAGAGACATGTGGCGAGTTGTGATAGGCCTGAGTTGGATTGGCTTGGGTGAAAAATATTTTTTTTTTGACTTTTTTCACGTCCAAAAAACGCGAAAACCGTATATCAGTCATAAGTGACGAGTCACAAACAAGTCATAAATGACCGGTCATAGTTGTGATCCGTCACCAATGACCTTAATAAGTGACGTATTAAGTTTTGACCCGTCACCAATGATCTTATTGGTGACAGGTCCTTACCTGTCATTTATTACATGTCATCAGTGACGCGTTCGGGGTGACGAATGCGAGACCGTTATATTTTATTGAAGGTTTACCCAAATCAGCTCAGTTTGATACTATTTTGGTGGTAGTTGATACATTTTCTAAATATGTCTATTTCATTTCATTGAAATACCCTTTTATTGCCCTCTCAATTGCAATGATGTATATGACAAATATTTTCAAGTTACATGGGTTACTTCAAGCTCTAATATCATATAGGGATAAAATCTTTACTGGCACACTATGACAAGAATTATTTCGGTTGACAAACATTCAACTCAGAATGAGTTCATCCTATCAGCCTATGGCCAAACTGAGAGAGTGGATTCTTGAATCATATTTAAGATGTTTAGTTCATGCTTGTCCTAAGAATTGACCCCATTGGCTTCATCTTGCTGAATATTGGTATAACACATGCTATCATTAATCTCTGAACACCACACCTTTTGAGGTAATATATGGTAGGAAGCCAAGAGATTTTGGAGTAATGAACATAATTGATTGCAATGCGCCGGCTTTGGTCATTTGGCTCAAAGAAAAAGAAGTTATGTAGCAGCTTCTCCAACAACAACTCTCTAGAGCTCAACATATAATGAAGCAGCAAACAGATCACCACAGAACTGAGCGCACATTTGATGTGGATGATCATGCTTATCTGAAGTTACAACCTTATATTCAGACTTTAGTTGCTGGCCGTTCCAACCAAAAATTGGCCTTTTAGTATTATGGTCCTTAACAAGATTCTCTCTAAAGTTGGAGTTGTGGCATACAAACTCCATTTGCTGCCCAATAGTTATATCCATCCCGTTGTTCATGTTTCACTCCTAAAGCGAGCAATTGGTCCTCAAAGTTCAACTCTTCCTCTAGACATTGCTGTTTTGCAGGCCACACACATCCCTGAAGCTATTCTGGATCACAAACTGATCAGCCGTGGGAAGAAAACCATTCCTCAGGTGCTGATCAAATGGAATGGACTACCGATCAACATGATGACATGGGTCAATTAGGATGAACTACAACATCGGTTATCTTCTCGAGGGAGGAGGGGGGGGGGGGGAGATGGTCAAGATCTTCCTAGGCCTAGGCCACAATCGAGTGGTATGTGTGTGCGCCAGCATTGCCGTGTTGGGCTATTGTAATTGAACACGCTACGTACTTGTGCTCCAACTGACAAAATGATGATAATAAATAGAACACATGGTGAAACGGTAAGAAACAACATTGAAGTAAAAGCTAAGAACTCACGACGAGCATGGTTCTCGTGGAAATCCTTCATCTCTATCTTCTTCCACCTCCCCACCTCTTCTCTGGATCAATTCTTCTCGAGGGTCGGTCACAAAGCCTAAACTTTTGAAAACTAAGTTTATGAAATCTGTGTCATGCACGCTCGCCTCGTGCTCTTTTCATGATCACGAAATGAAAAGGGAAAACCAAAAAAGAAATTATTAAATAGAAGGAAAGGATATATGCATCCGATACGGAAATACTGGGCTGGAGCCCACCTCAGCCCAGGCCAGCCCAGCCCAGAACAACAGCCCAGGCCTCGTTACCTCTACAAGGGCATTTCGGTCCGTCGCAACAAAACCCTCGCACCCGGGGCCCCGTTATATGCCCTAGGGTTGGTTTACCTGCAGCGTCTCCACACACACCCATCCTCCGGCGCCGCCACCCAACACAGGTAAGCTCACGCAGCACCGCCGCTCCCTTCCCCTCCTCTCCCTCCGTTCGCTTTGCTCGTCGTCGTCTTCGTCTTCGTCGGCCATTTCGTCGCCGCGAGATCAAGCAGCTCTTGTCGGGTTTGCAGTGGATCTGATTTGTTTGTGGTGATGTGCAGGAAAGGAGAGGAGGAGGGGGCGTGGATGTCGCACCGTAAGTTCGAGCACCCGAGGCACGGCTCCCTCGGCTTCCTCCCCAGGAAGCGCTGCTCCCGCCACCGCGGAAAGGGTACGCCTCTCTCGCCCCCTTGCTTGTCGACGTGGTATGCAGTCGTGTGCGTGGGCCTATCCACGGTGTAAGGCTTACAATAACAGTATTTAGCATGTAGGATCTGTGCGCGAATCCTTCGAGGCGTTTATTTTGGTTGATAGTCATGTAGGTTCGTGTCTGTGCAGTGTTAATTTGCTATTTTCGCGTGTAATAGCTTGTAGCCGATGCCATATGATCTAATGTACTGAGCAACTTGTAGATGTTTAACTTCAAAATTTGAATCCATGTATCTTTTACGTTCTTTCTGTTTAAACAGTTTGTGGGGTGTTTGTTTTGCATGTTGTACTTAGCTAGCGATACTGTTATCTATCATTTATCATTTTTTATGTTTGTATCCTGTACATGCGCAAATATTTTCATTACCTTCGAATGTGCTCTGTATTTGACAATTTTAGTCGTGAATATCAATAACTATGGAGTATATTGCTTGTTACTAGTGCATCCAGTCTCCCTGTTATCACCCTAATTGCAGTTTATCGCTATTCGCCTATTCCAGTATCTCTGCTATTCAACTTGCACGTGTGCTAATGTCATGGCGAGGGTGAGAGGGTCTGATGCTAAGTTACCTGTTGTTGCAGTGAAGTCATTCCCCAGGGATGACCCCAAGAAGCCCTGCCACCTCACTGCCTTCGTTGGCTACAAGGCTGGAATGACTCACATTGTGCGTGAGGTCGAGAAGCCTGGATCCAGTATGTTCACTTCTCCTTTGTTAGTGCTAATTTTCAGTCAAGTTGATTACAGTTATCCCATGCTCTGAATAGTATAAGAAATGAATTGCAGTATATGCTCACATGCTGCATGCAACTAGTGATATTGAAACTAAAAACAGACCATGAATGTTTTTCTGATTCTGTGTTCTTATTGATTTAAAAGCATACATGCAGTAGATATTAGGTTGCGTATCTATTTCTTGATGAGTGCATATGTCTCTTATTGATGTGGGGTTCCAGTTCTGGATTTTGATGATTTTTTTTTACAATTTTCCGAACTTAATTATGTTGTGCTCATATAAGTTCATGTATTACTGCACAAATTTGATGCTCCCCCTTTTGATATTCTGCAGAACTCCACAAGAAGGAAACCTGTGAGGCTGTCACAATCATCGAAACCCCTCCTCTTGTCATTGTTGGTCTGGTGGCCTACGTGAAGACTCCCCGTGGTCTGCGCTCACTCAACTCTGTTTGGGCTCAGCATCTTAGTGAAGAAGTGAGGAGAAGGTTCTACAAGAACTGGTGCAAGAGCAAGAAGAAGGCTTTCACTAAGTACGCTCTCAAGTACGACAGTAATGCAGGCAAGAAGGAAATTCAAATGCAGCTTGAGAAGATGAAGAAGTATGCTTCTGTTGTCCGTGTTATTGCCCATACACAGGTAAGAAGCTTTACTGTGCTGTTTTTGAGACTGTTTTGCTCATTCATATTTGTAGAAACGATGTTTTTTCTAGATGGATATTGCAAGTGCTATTGGTCAATTAGTTGGCTTAATCTGTCTTGATAATGAGCTCTTTATGAAATAATCAAATAACCATATATTTGTCAGCAAATATGTCTAGGGTTTGATAACTCATCTGTTTACTTAACCCTTGTCTTGTTTGTATTTCCAAGATCTAATTGGAACTGTCACTGTAAGTAGGCATATTCGCTGATGTTATTTTCATTCCTATGTTTCAGATTAGGAAGATGAAGGGTTTGAAGCAGAAGAAGGCTCACCTTATGGAGATCCAGATCAATGGTGGTACCATTGCAGATAAGGTGGACTATGGCTACAAGTTCTTTGAGAAGGAAGTCCCGGTTGATGCTGTATTTCAAAAAGATGAAATGATTGACATCATTGGTGTCACCAAGGGTAAGGGTTACGAAGGTGTTGTCACACGTTGGGGTGTCACCCGCCTTCCCCGCAAGACCCACAGGGGTCTCCGCAAGGTTGCCTGCATTGGTGCGTGGCATCCTGCTAGGGTCTCCTACACTGTTGCTCGTGCTGGTCAGAATGGATATCACCACCGTACTGAGATGAACAAGAAGGTTTACAAGATTGGCAAGACTGGACAGGAAAGCCATGACGCCTCCACAGAGTTTGACAGGTAGTTTTTTCTGGCTTCTCTGCAGTTACATATTGATCTGCTATCTTGAATTTTTCTGCACTATATGGTTGTCTATCTGCACTTTTGCATTAGAGATTCATTCATATTATCCAATTGATACGAAGAGATTATAGACTACAGTATACAAGGACTGCACTAAACCTATCATGACTTGAACAACTTGTGTGACCGTTCATCCTATTTACTTGTGTACTGAATGTTGGTTCTTGCAGGACTGAGAAGGACATCACTCCCATGGGTGGCTTCCCCCACTACGGTGTTGTGAAGGGAGACTACCTCATGATCAAGGGCTGCTGCGTTGGCCCCAAGAAGAGAGTGGTCACCCTGCGCCAGTCCCTGCTGAAGCAGACCTCCCGTCTGGCACTGGAGGAGATCAAGCTCAAGTTCGTCGACACATCTTCCAAGTTTGGGCACGGTCGCTTCCAGACCACTGACGAAAAGCAGAGGTTCTTCGGCAAGCTCAAGGCCTAAGTTTCCCGTACTCCGCTGCGCCATGTTGCATTTGTCAAAAAGATCATCGCCTGATACTTGTTCCCTTGTTTCCTCTGGTACTAAGTTTTGTAGCGGATGTTTTAAGAACCTGTTCGTCTATGCATTGTGGTGTTCTTTGCTACCGTGGCTTATGGTTTGTGCAATTTTGCTAGTTGCGGACTTAGAGCTCCATGAAGTTTGTTTGCTTAGAAACGGGGCATTGCGAACAAGATGCAATTGAAGACATGGGTCGGTTGGTGTTGGTCATTGTTTGTGCTTTTGATCGAGGCGAATCCAGTCCGTTGTCCAACCCCGTGTGTACTTTCGTCACGATCTGTTTCGTTGGAAATAATTTTCCAGGAGAATAAGAGTTCAGTCTGGTTTTCGGAGTGGTTGTAAGAATCAATGTGGTGGTGGAGAATGGATGTGAGGGTCCAACTCTGTTGATTGCGCAGAACTAAGGGCATGTCTGGTTTATGTTGACGGGTCACGACTAATCTTATTTAAGTGTGATTAACAAATTCTTAATTATATGTGTGGTAAAGTTAGTTAAAAAATTTGAGTGTACGTCGTGTGTGCTACGGGCTAATAAAATATGGATTGCTACTGTTGCGACAATTAATTAAATGATTTTCTAAAAATTTAGAATGTGATTAAGTTTAGATGTTTGGTTAGGTTCAGACCAAACATGCCCTAATTGTGGAATTTAAGTTTATGCTTTTGCAAGGTGTATTTTGGGTTTAGCAAAGTTATTTCCGTTGTGGGTTGCCTTTTGTTACGAACCAGATGATCAAAGACGGTTGCACCTGTCTGTTGGGAAGAGATGCTTCTCAACGGACAGAATGTGTTTTCTGTATAAATATGTACATCAATTCAATGAATACAATGATAGGTTCATTCTCTATTTTCAACTCTACTCGATTGTTTATAATCCTATTGCAACACATTATCAGTCACTAAGCGAATGATGCTATCGCCAGGATCGAAAGATGCGACTCTACTGCATCGGTTGCCGTATCCTGCGCCAAGGCTGCACCGATGACTGCACCATCTTCTACCATATTTGCTACTCGGCCTCATCCCTTAAGCACGCCGATGGCCATAAGAATAGAAGGACGAACAAGGGAAGGTAAGTTGATGGCATTTATGATCCATCTTACCTATCTAATGGGGCTTGAAGATGACGTCATGCGTCTCCTTCCTCCACTTCGTCCTCATGACGCTGACGCGCCTGGTGGTCTCTAGCAGACAAGGCAGCTTGATGGCAACAGTAGCGCCTAGGGGCGGGCCCAGCCATATGTGCGCGACCGCCCGAGTATTCGGCTACCTGATCTGGGGTGCTTCGCCTCGATCCGACGGTAGCTCAACGCACAGTGCCTCCTCGGTGGCTGCCAACTTGACCCGGCAGTGCCCACCCTCCAAGCGGCAAACGACCCGACAACGCACCCTAGGTTGGCGACGCACCATCCTTAGACCATCTCCAACTATATTTCTTTCATTTTGTTCCCTTCCCGATTCACTTCCCCGTTTCTATTCCTTTTATTTCCTCTCATCTCTAACAGCTTCCCTTCGAGAGGAGTCGCGAAGGGAAATGAGAGAGAATCCCATCCTGAAGGGAATGATATTGACAATCCGTTCGTAACGGGAACCATGAAGAGAAACCGTTGGAGCGCTGAAGGGAACGAAAATCCCTTCACGACGAGATTTTTGTCCCCGAAGGGAAACCGTTGGGAGTAGTCTTATAGCAGCAGTGACAAACCACGTGACGACGCCCACACCCATGGCGCAGCCATACAGGCGCGCAGTGGAGGGGGCGATGGTCCCCTCCCATGGCGACCGCACGGTCTTTGGCACGATAGGTGGCGGCGCACCCGACTCGCATCTCAGGTGGCCATCGGCGGTCCCTTCGCCAGCGTCATAATTGTCCTCAGGTACCACCATCATCCGCATGGCCTCACTCGGCGACGCTCCACCCAGGAGGTGGCGACCCGCTGGTGGCACCCTCTTGGGCAGCGCATGGCGCAGATTTGGCAACCGGTGACGCTTTTCTCGCAGCTGTGTCCGGCCGAGGTGGAGACAGCAGCGGCCCACAATCCAGCGGCTAGCTGAGGCCGGCGCCACCACTCCGATTGATAGAAGTCCTCTCCTCTCCGATGGAGCAAGGAGCAAAGGTCGGCGCTGGCATAGCTAATTTAAGGTGGTGGAGCTCTTCAAGGCGGCAGCCAGCTGGATCCGGCGGCAATCAACGCAAGGGCAGGCAGCCCAAGCCAGCCAGAGATGGCGGTGTCTAGCTGAATAGGCGACGGCTGTCGAGTCGTATGGGCTGACTAATGGGCCGTTGAGCCAAACAGGCCGAAGAGCCCATTAACAAGCTGGTGCTGCAATTTTTTATAAACCCCCTTAGAGTTCATAAAATTACACACAGTTAGGCAGTTGATGCCATTTTTACATGAAACCCCTTGGGTTTTTCTAAAATTAAGAGCCGACATTAATACCATCTCACTGTTATTTATGTTTAGTCCTCAGATTTTACACTGCGAATGGTCACTCATTCGTTTTCAGAACTTTAAGTCTGTGGCAGCTTATAACACCGTTGTTCATAAAATCAGCTCATAATTGCGTTTCTATGATGGGTGTAAGAATCATCGTATCAAGAAATTCCATACTCCTACACATTTGGTTGATCTATACCTCAAATCTGTTGGAAAAAATACCAATTCAAGGGGATAAGTTTGAAGGCGAAAATAATATGGAAGCAAGTTATTCTTAATATGTTACTTAAGAGCATTACAACAACATGATCCATAAAGAAACTGGATGACTTCCTTAATAAATATAACATACTTATGGAATACAATTCCCAAGATATGTTTGGATATCTCAATTAGTCTCCTAAATTCCCATAAATTGTTATCTGCCTATCTACGTACCACTTAATGTTGAAATTTAATTGTTGTCATTATTTTTTTCTCCAATAGATACTATTGATATGAATTCTATAACTGAGTTAACTTTGAATTACTCTATATAGATTTTGTGGAAAATAATCAGATGAAGGAGGAAATAAGTAGTGGATAGTTGTACCACTAATACAAATCAATGGAAACAAAATATTTTCATACTCTTCAAAAGAGGCAAGGAAATATTAAGATAATAGTTGGGCACTATACATTGATTGTCGGTTCCGACAGAGCCACAATCATTCTTCCTTAAAGTACTCAAACAGTAGTCAAAGATACACTCATGTATCCTAATTCTACACATACCCTGTTAAATTACAAAGATATTCGTTAAAATAGTTTCTATTGGAAACTTATAATAACAACAATGATAAGCATTTCTTTATCACCATAATGGATATGATAAGCAAGTGTTTGAAAAAATTCCTTCATTTTCATCCGAATTGTATCATACATCCATCCATCACGTATCACTTATTGTGTTCAAGATAATTCATCAGAATCTTGATAAATTAATGATTTGGTATGATCGTCTTGGTCATCCTCATTTACAAAAGATAAAAAAATTATCAGTAATTCTATTTGTCGCAACATCAAATGTTACAAAATTCCCCAAATCCTCATATTTTGTGTGCACCACATGTGCCACAGGAAAATTAATTTTAAGACACTCTTACCTTAAAATTTAAAATAAACTACTCAATTTTTTTAAACGCATTGAAGGAGATATATGTGGTCATATTCAGCAATTACAAATCATTAAGGTACTTTATGATACTCATAGATGCATCTACAAATTTATTACTCAAATTTATGAGACAAATTATCCTGAACAGGAATAAAATCCATTGAAATGGAAAATACCGTTGAACTCATTTCACAGGCCATCAATGATTATTGTATGACCATAGGCATTAATTTGGAGTATTAAGTATCTAATGTGTACAAACTCAACATGGTCTAGCTGAATCTCTCAACAAGAGAGTTAAATTAATTGCATAACCAATGCTCTAGAATTGCAATTTATCAACCTCATATTAGAGGTCATGCTGTCTTAAACGTTGTAGATTTAAATCAATAAAGACCAAACTGTATATCATACAGTTTCCCCATTGCAGTTAATTATATGAAAATCAAATAAGTATTTCTCATCTGTGATAATTCAACTACATTGTATATATACCGATATCACCACTGCAACATACATCAATAGGACATCACAGGCAATTAGGGTTCTAAATGAGATATATTTTCCATCAATCATAAAATACCTCAAACTCACAATATGAGACTTATTCACAGTCTGGTACGCTGATGAGAAGTGGTGTAATCGGATCTGATATAGATAGATATCGCTGATCCTATATCCTATCTTACTTTTTTTTTTCATCGGATTCAGAGCCAGACATGGATGGTGTCGGATACAAATACAGATACGGATAATCTCGATTACAAATACGGATTGATATGGATCAAATATATGACGAGTCAGATGCAGACTATGTCAGTCATGAATAATTAATCGGATATTGAGTAAAAGCAATAACTGAGAAATCAAGTGGATAAGTGCATTGGTTTGATTGTGACGAGTCATTGACAATGTTGGATTTGACTTGATCTTGGTTGACATGAACGTGTATGAACGTGAATATGTTTATGGCTAACCAAAGTTGGAGTTAGAGTTTATGTCTTGGGTGCAGGAAGTTTACACTCACTGGATAATCTGTTGTGAGGATTTTTGACATCACCGGATAGTCTGGTGTGTGGCAAGTGTGAGCACCGGAGCATTTCAGTGCAGGAAGGAAAATAGGGATCAACTCACTGGATAGTCCGGTGATGGGCTCAGAGAGTATCGGAGCATATCCAGCAGAGAAGAATTCTTAGCACCAATTTTTAAAAAGTGCACCAGATTGTTTGGTTTGGACTGTGAGCACCAGAGTGTACACCAGAGCATTTAACAGAGATGCATGTTTTCAGTGCTAGAGCTATTCTACATACTGGAGGAACATCGGACTATTTAACAGAGAAGTGTAAAATTGGTTTGAAGGCTTTTACATGCACCGGATGATCCGATGTGGTAAGTTGTGAGCACTGGAGTAACTCACCGGATCATTTCTTGCAGAGAGCAGATTTTGCAAAGCATAGAGGAAGTTCCATAGACTGGATGTTCCGGTGCTCAGAGGCTGTGCACACCAGAACATCCGGTGTTCACAAATTTTCTGAGACACGCGGTGACTTGAGCATTTTGAGTTTAGATAACCTGGAGATGGTATAGGGTTTAGAGAAACATATTTGCTTGTCTCATGGTGTGTAGGTGATGGATGTAATTTGGCAGTCGATGATGGGATAATCGTAGTCAAGCGGTGTGCTTGGTGCTAGACGATCGAGAATGCCGGACAGAGTTGAGGGTGATCCTAGCTGTACACCTGGAAGTCAAGCAAAGCTTGGAAGGAAGGATGAAGACAGCGTGTTGACAAAGTCAAGCGAAGGGGATGTAGGTGCAAGTGACAAGGGGCCCGAGGGATCGAAAGCGGGAGAGACTTGTCGGCGGTCAAGATCGCAAGATAGAGTACACACGTCGACATCGGGATGCTTGCTTGAGGTCAAAACAAGCAATTGTGAGTCATACTTTGAGAAGCGTGCGAGACAGTTTCGCGGTTTGGCTTCAAAACCTTGGAAGGGTAAAGCGTACGTGGCATCATCGCGAAGCTAGTATTGAGGCGAAACTAAGTCATGAAGGTGTCACGGTTGTTCGATGGAAGGAGAAAAATATGGACCAAAATGTCCCCGTGGTAGGTAGGAGACCATTGTAAGCGAGGGGTATCTTGGGAAAAAACTTGACATCAAAGGAAGCTCCCAATGACTATAAATAGAGGGACATCACTGTTGGGAGAGGGTGAGCCAGGCACTTCTGCTTGAGAGCTAGGGGTTTAGAGTAGATGAGAGGATAAGCTTAGCCTTTGTAATATGTTAGAGCTTTTGTAAGAAAAAATACTTTATAATCTGCTTAAAATAGGTCTGACCTCTTGTTGAAATAAAGTGTTAGTTTCCTCTCGTGTTCAAGTTCATCTCCTTCTTGTCTCATTCTATTGGTTATGTGTTTTGTTGCAAATTTTTCCTTTCGGATGTGACTTTCGTTTTGGTTTCTGGGCTAAAATTTCTGCTCCTTGTGAAGTCACTCTCTTTGTTTTTAGAGGCATAAAATTTGCATATGTACGTGTATAAGTGGGTATTAAATTCTCTTGCTTCTACTCTATCAACTTGGGATGTTTTCTTCTCTAGATAGCTTGTGTTGATTCAAAGTTGCAAGCTTTTGTCCACAAAGACATATAGAGTAGTCTTGAATGGTACCTATGAGTCATATGCCATCCATGAATTCATGTTGCCTAGGAACTTCCCTTCTTAAATAATTCCTTTGATGTTTTGAGGTGCCTTGGGTGATCATTTAGGAAAAGACCATCAGATTCGAAAGAAATTTGTTGAGGTGTCTATTCACCCCCTCTAGTCGCCAATCTCGATCCTACAATTGGTATTAGTGCTGGATTGATCACTTGTTGACCTTAATCGGCTATATGATTCATAGGCAATAATGGAGAGAAGTGGAAAGATTATGATGTTTGATGGTCGAGATTTTTAATACTAGAAGGTGCGCATGGAGGCTTATCTTCTAAGTCAAGGAAGTGCAATTTGAGAAATAGTTGATTCCAACTATGAGACCCATACTGCTCGCACGACTCAGGTTCAAATCGAACAGTATGAGGCCAACAATAAGGCCAGAAATATTTTGTTCACAAGCCTGAGTCGGAATGAGTTTGACAGGGTCTAGCACCTCCATACTGTCAGGGAGATCTGGTTTTCTCTGAGTGTCTTTCATGAAGGCACTAATCAGATTAAGGCTAGACATCAAAGCACAAACAACCAAGAATATCAAAAATTTGTGCAAGGACCCGGTGAATCTTTGGATGCTATGTTTGCTAGATTTGATGAAATTGTTAACAACCTTAGATCCACAAGTGTTTTACCCTACTTTGATCATGAGAGGACGATCAAGCTTCTCTATGCTCTTGATCGTAGCATATAGGAAGTGAAGATCTCAATCATTGAAGAGTTACTAAGCTATGACACATTGACTTGTGATGAACTCTTCAGCAAGCTCAAATCCACCGAGATAGCCAAGGCGGCTCGGATAGATCTCAAAAACCCCATGTCTCAGAACATGACATTGGTTTCTGGATCTAATGGTGGAAATTAGGCTGGAGCTAGCT
Organism: Phragmites australis; assembly: GCF_958298935.1. Taxonomy (NCBI): domain Eukaryota; kingdom Viridiplantae; phylum Streptophyta; class Magnoliopsida; order Poales; family Poaceae; genus Phragmites; species Phragmites australis. Next base: position 23,182,984 of record NC_084939.1, read on the forward strand.
TCTATTGTGCTAACACTTCATCGAGTGGATTTGCTTTGTCTTCCTTGGTTTTTATCACAGAAGAGCAGGTGGACGCACTGGATGATGAGGACCTTGTGCTCATTGTGAAGAAGTTCACTCGCTTTTACAACAACAGAAGAGATCGGAGGAGAGGGGGCTCTCGTGCTTGTTTTGAGTATGGTGATACTACTCACTTCAAGGCGGATTGCCCCAAGCTCAAGAAGAGGGAAGACCACGACCACGACTATGACAAGCACAAGAAGAAGAACAAGAAGCCTTTCCTCAAGAAGAATGGCGACAAGATGGCCAAGAAGACGGACAAGACGGCTTCGAGGGTATTCATAGCAGCTCTCAGCGACATCGATACCTTTTCAAGCGAAGAGGAGAGCTCGGAGGAGGAGGAGATGCCCGTGAAGGACAAGAAGAAGAAGAACAAGGACATCATCGGCCTCTGCTTCAGGTCAGACGGCAACGACAATGACAGCGACCCCAACCTCGATTCCTCCAAGGTATCTCCTTCCTATGACCAGCTTTACATCTAAGTCGATACCTTGAATGATGCTTTTGTTAGCCAGGATATGTTACTTAAGAAAGTTGTGCGTGAGTTGAAGGAACTTAGGCCTAAGTATGAGTTTGTGTCTACTGAACTTGAGTTGCTTAGGTTTAGGACCAAGGTTGACGATGAAGATTATGAGAGTTGATTGGTTATCATGAGTGAGCTTTCCAAGCTTCAAACTGGGCATGCTCAAGTCACCAGTTAGTTTGAGACTACCAAAAAAAGCTCCTTAAAGAGGAGTCTTGACCTACTCTCTTAGGCGCTTGCAAGAATTGCCCTTTGCTCTCAAAGGATGCTGATTTGAAAGACAAGCGTATAAAGAAGATAAAGTCTAGATTGGAGAGTGATGAGAGTTCTACGGATGTGCAGCTAAAATGTCCCACCTGCATTATACTTAAGGATAATCTCAACTGGGTTAGAGGGCAAGTTGAAAAGCTAATGGCTGAGAATTAGTACCTTCTTTCTCTTATGGAGCAGTGCTCAGAAGGTAAGGGCAGATGTGTGCTGATAAGGCTATGCTAGCTTTGGGTTTGGATTTTGAGAGAGTGGTTGACACTAGTTCTGGCAAGGATGTTTTCACCTTACCCACTACTCTAGAGTCAAAGAAAGCCAAAATCAATGCCTCGCAATCCATGCCAGAAAAGAATAAGCCTACAACACAACCTATAAAGAAGAAACCCACACCACAACCCAAGAGAGCTCCACAGCCTAAGATGAGGGCACTTATGAGAGAGTCTAGAGTGACTGGCAGTCAACTTCTCGAGAGACGCTACCACTGCACCTACCGCCAGAGAGAGGGTTACCTTATTGGGTTTTGCTTTCACCGTAGGAGAGATAAGGGGCATGAGTGGGAATGAAGCACCCGAGACATGTATTGTCCCTCTGTTTATGTACATGAGCCTTTTTCTCGCCCTCTCCCATGAGATTTAGACGCTTTTTAGTCTCTCCCTAGGGGTGTTGTCCGCTGTGGATTTTACCATGACTTATATGGTTTTGGTCCATGTGTAAGAGACTTTGAGTCAACACTTTGGCAGACCATGCTTTTCTCCTCGTGGTTCTCACTCCCAGTGTGCTAGTATTGATTTTCATACACCTACTTTTACTATTTCAGGGCGGATGACCCAATACTGGATTTCCAAGAAGTTTATAACTAACCCTAGTACTGAGCTATACACCTACTATTCTTCTCACATCTATGTGGCAGGTGGAGGCCTGGAGAACAAGTGGCTCATCAACTCCGGTTATTCGAGCCACATGACCTAAGATTCATCATGGTTTTCCAGCCTCACCCCGACGAAAAGACATGAGTACATCACTTTCGGGGATGATCAGAAAGGAAGGGTGAAAGCAAAAGGTATGGTAAAGGTGAATGAGAGTTTCACTTTTAAAGATGTGGTTTTGGTGGAGCATCTGGGATACAATTTGCTATTTGTATCGCAGTTGCTGAATGAGGACTTGGAAGTGCATTTTAAATGCAGTACTTCTCAAATCCTTGATTACTCTGGCGCTTTGATTTATCGGATTTCCAGAGTTCGGAGAGTTTTTGGAGTTGATTTTTTTGAGTCTCTTGGTTTTTCTTGTTGTTTGATTGCTCAACCTTCTTTTGAGGTTTGGATGTGCCATAAGAGACTAGGGCATATGAGCTTTTATTTGTTTACTCGTTTGAGTGCCCTAGGATTGATCCCAGGACTGTCCAAGCTCAAGTTTGAGAAGAACCTTGTTTGTGCTATTTGTCGGCATGACAAGATGGTTGCCGTCTCTCATCCACCAGTCAATCTAGTGATGACAAATTCTCCACATAGACACTGTTGATCCTTCCTGGGTTTGTTCGGCAGGAGGGAAGTGGCATGTTCGTGTCATTGTTGATGACTTCTCTCGCTATTCTTTGGTGTTGTTTCTTGTGACCAAGGATGAAGTGTCCTCACACTTTCGAAGCTTGGTTTTGAGGTTGTTCAAGGAACTCCTGGTGCATTGAAAGCAATTCACATTGATGATAGAACTGAGTTGAAGAACTATCTCTTTGATGCTTTCTGTCTTGAGTATGGTATTGAACATCAATTTTCTGTCCCACGTGTTCTTGAGCAAAATGACGTGGTTGAGAGGAAGAATCGCACCCGAGCTGATTCCTGCCTCTTCTACACTGGTAGAGGATCCTACAACCTCTACTTCCACTTTAGCTACTATCGGCGACACAGGAACCAGGGGTCCCCGAGTCCCGAGGCTAGAACAGTAGAGTGCCACGTGGCGACCTCTCGCAGGGGTTATCTCCCCGCGGTACGAGAAGATCAAGTTCTGAGAGAGGGTGCTCGGGGCCATGAGTAGTGATCCCCGAGTACCCGAGTTCCCCGATAACCTGAGAAGACCAAGTACCGGGAAGAGAGTGCTCGGGGTTGCGAACAGTGGCCCCTGAGCACTCAAGTCCACCGACGACAAGAAAAGCCAAGTATCCGGGAGAGAGTGCTCGGGGCCGCGAGCAGTGGTCCCCGAGCACTCGGTTCCCCAAAGACCCAAACAGTCAGTCCGGGAGAGAGTGCTCGGGGCTATGAATAGTGGCCCTCGAGCACTCGGTTCCCCGAGGATCAAGAAAGGGTATATCCGGGAGAGAGTGCTCGGGGCTGTGAACAGTGGCTCCCGAGCACTCGGTTCCCCGAGGGCCTGAGAAGTCCTTCGCCGGAGGTCCCCACAGAGGCCCAGAGGTGAGGTGTCAGCAGGTGAGAGGCCTGATGCTGCATTTAAGGGGGCGCATGGCCTGTCACTTCCAACTGCTCCCCCCACGCTTGCTGTCAGCCCCTGCCACGGCCTGGCAGGGGGGTATGGGGACATTTAATGCACGGATCCCATCCCACGTCATCTGGCACGCCACGGGATAGCATCGCAGAGCTCGAGGCGCCCCGCCTGCTGCCCTGCTAGGTCAGACCTGCTCTGACCGGGCGGGCACGCAGGGCTACTCGGTGGCTGCCCGGTGGGCCCTCCTCGTGGCACCCGTTGAAAAGCGGGATCATGACGAACAAGACCGGACGGGGGGCGCGTTTTTAACCCTCCCCGTCACTTCGCACAGCAGCCCATGATGGTTGTTTTCTATTTATGACGCCTTAGAGCTCGCGTCGCCTTCTCTGAGTACGCCCCCACCCCAGCGGGCATATAAGCGAGGCGGGCTCCCTGGAGATAAAACTGATCGAAGGCCGAGATAGAGAAAAATGACCGGAAGAAGAGGAAGGAGAAGCACGGAAGACACAGAAGCATAGATCGACCAAAGAACAAGGAGCACAAAGCTCTAAACTTAGACAAATATTCTTGTAACCCAGCAGATACTCAGAGAAACATTCTCAGAGCATTTATAGCATACATACAGAAGTAGGGTGTTACGCTCAGTGCGGCCTGAACCTGTCTAAAAATCCCCAGAACATTTACTACTTCCTGCATCTGATCATTCCACCTCCACCTATATCTCATTACTCCCATTTATTTCACCCACAAAGCAGGTTCAGAATTATCCCCCCGGCCGAATCTCAAAGGGGGTCCCTCCGGATCCCCGCTTGAGGAGTTCACCCTCCGATAGCTACTTTCGAGCCTACACTAGCAGCGTTTGAGAGGGAGATCATCTCGCAGCGTGGAGCTCATCAACACATTTAGCTGTGACACCCTCCACAGATGATGATCGGTGACATCAATGAAAGGGTAACACGGTCCAAATCCGCTAATCAAGCTCACTTTACTGATTCTGCATTCATTGCTTCCTTTGAGCCCTATGATGTTACACATGATTTATCTAATTCAAATTGGGTCAATGTCATGCATGAGGAATTATAAAACTTTGAGAAAAACCAAGTTTGGGTCCTTATGGAGCCACCCCCTAATGTTCACACTATAGGCACAAAATAGGTTTTTAAAAACAAGCAGGGGGTGGATGGGTCTGTAATGAGAAACAAGGCTAGACTTGTGGCTCAAGGTTTCACTTAAATCGAGGGGGATAGACTTTGGATAGACCTTTTCACCGGTAGGTAGGCTAGAAGCTATTAGGATCCTCCTTATATTTGTGACATCTAACGGGTTCAAGTTATGTCAGATGAATATCAAAAATATTTTACTAAATAATTTCATAGAAGAAGAGGTCTATGTCAAGCAACCCCTGGCTTTGGGCACCTCAAATACTCAAAAAGAGTGTAGAAGCTTCAAAAAGCTTTGTATGAGCTTAAGCAAGCACCTAGGGCTTGGTATGATAGGTTTAAGTTTTTTTGCTAGAACATGGGTATGAGATGGGGTTGGTCAACAAAACTTTGTTCACTCTTAGGCATAACAATAATTTTCTACTTGTCCAGATTTACCTGATGATATCATTTTTTGTGGCTCTTCTCATGTACTCGTGACGAAATTTGCAGAAACTATGAGCATGGAATTCGAGATGTCGATGATGGAGCATCTGGACCCCTAATTCGTGTTTTAGTAATTAATGACAATATATCTTTTGTGGACTAACATGTTTGAATGAGTTATGAAAAGGTTAGTCACAAAGATGTTGCGGAGCTAGAAGTTGCATGAGTGAAAAACATGAAGAATGGCTAGCTCAAGGCAAAGGTATAATTGTATGGTATTTTTTTTTATCGGTCAATGGAGATTAGAGAAGAAAAATTAACTGAATTAATAGGATAAATGCCGTACTATTAAGAGAGGTTGATGTGTGTTTACTTAAGGTTTATGTGGTGCCAAATTTCTCAAACTTGCATTTCATATAGAGTTGAAAATTTATTGTTTGAGAAAATTCGTCGAAAAAACTGTACTTGGGAGCTTCTATGTGCTGGCGGTCTGACCGGCCTAGGCGGCGGTCTGACCGCTGTATAATGAACCAGGGTAATCTTACTCTTTTGAGAGTGGCGGTCTGACTGGCACTTCGGGTGGTCTGACTGCTGTATAAAATCTCCTCAAATGCTGAGTAGAACCAAGTCCCGGTCTGATCGAAGGGTGTGCCGGTCTGACCGAGAATCATACAGAGAGTTTTGGGTCCCACGGTCTAACCGCGGGGTTGGCCGGTCTGACCGCCAAGATTGTGCCGGTCTAACCGAGAAGGGTGGCGGTCTGATCGCCAGCCTGTGTCAGAATTAATTTCAATCGTTGTCTGTAGTCGTTGTACGGGGGCGGTCAGACCACCAATGGTGCTGCGGTCTGACCGCCACTTGCGCAGAACTGTCATAATGGCAGTAACTACCAGTTTTTGTGTAGAGGGGTATAAATAAGGGCATGACTGATTCATTGAATGCATCTCTTGACTCTAGCACATAAATACAACACCTTGAGCTCTTGCCCTTACTCTCCCTCTCCATTGACTTGGTGATTGCATCTTTGAGAGGTTGAGAGCAACTAGTGCATAATTTCAAAGAGTTTGAACAATTAGGCACTTGTGATCATTCAAGCAAGCATCATCAACTTATTACTCTTGGAGGTTGCCGCCTCCTAGATGGCTTGGAGGTTGTGGCACCGTCGAACCCTTCAAGAAAGATTGTGAAAGAGCTATGGTGGTGATTGTGAGAGGTTTGAGCACGTCTTGCCAGAGCGGTAAAGTGCTTAGCTAGTGGAATCGAGGTTTTGAATAGTTCTTGTTTAATTCCAGCTTAAGGTCAAGTTGCTTGATATGAGCCCTTTCTCGTGTGAGAATTGAATATTTGATAGAGAAGCGGTTTGAAGCTTGAACTCACCTCAATGTGGATTAGGGGTGATCGGTAAATCACTGATACCACGAGAAAAAGATCTCTTGTGTCATCTTTGAGCTATTTACCTTATCGTCGAGTTATTTACTTTCATGCAATTTACATCAAGTAATTTATCTTTCTAGATTATAAATTGTTGCATATCACCTTAGGTTTATAAACCTCAACTTAGCTCTTAGTTGTTCTACTTATTACTCTAGTGATCCTTAGTTTGATTTCGCAAGTTTTCTTGATCGCTTAGCAATTAGTTTTTAAAACCGTCTATTCACCCCCTCTCTAGTTGGTATCCTTGATCCTACAGATGATGGGTGAGCTCAGCTTCTTCCTTGGGCTACAAATCAAGCAATGCATTCAAGATACATTCGTCCACCAGACGAAGTACACCAAGGACCTGTTGAAGAAGTTCGACCTAAGCAGTGCGAAGATCTTGGCGACACCGATGATTCCCTCAACCGTGCTTGATCCGAACAAAGATGGAGAGGAGGTGGACCAACAAGAGTATAAGAGCATGATTGGATCCCTTCTGTACCTGACAACGACAAGACCCGACATCCACTTCGCTGCCTGTGTGCCCGCTTTCAAGCTTCACCAAGGACGTCTCATCGCCAAGCGGTGAAGCGCATACTCATGTACCTCAAGCATACTCTCGAGTATGGTCTTTGTTTTTCTGCATCTTCTTCTCTCTCTTTGAGGTTTTTCGGATGCAGATTTTGCTGGTTGTAGAATTGACAGGAAGAGTACCTCCGGTACCTATTATTTTTTGAGTACTTCTCTTGTGTGTTGGTCTTATCGCAAGCAGTTTAGCATTGCATAGTCTACTGCTGAAGCTAAATATGTAGCTGCTGCTCACAGGTTTTGTAGATGATTGCTACCTTGAGGAACTATAGGTTAGATTTCAAGAGTATGCCACTTTTATGTGACAACCACAGTGCCATAAGCCTTGCCAATAACCCAGTTTAACACTCTAGAACCAAACATTTATATGTGAGATTCCACTTTTGAGAGATCACAATAAGAATGGAGATATTGAGTTAAGCTACATAGATACCTAACACCAACTAGCTGACATATTTGCCAAGCCTCTCTATGCAACAAGATTTGTCTATTTGAGGAGAGAGCTTTGAGTGTCTCATCCCTATAGAATTATGTAAGGGGAAAATGATATTGTACATACTTTATCTTACTTTTTTGCATTAGCATCGCATATCATTTTATAAGATAATTATAGTAGTTGAGCTTTACTTATATGTTCATTGCATTTTCTTGTTCTAGTTGTGAATTTGTGCTAAGTGGAGTGGATGTATAATAATTTGTGAAACCTTAGACTTTTTTTGAGATATGTCATAAAATCTGTTGAGCAAGTTTCAATTTTTTAAGCACAAAATTTGATATATGAATCTAATCACATGTCACCCTTGAGTATTTGTTTTAGCTTGATCAGTGCTTAAATTATAGCTAGTTCTATGAAAAATTTGTGCTAGATCGCTTTGTTCAGTTCAACGAATTGGGGGACTTTGACTTTTGTCTATGTAAATATTTAGCCCATGATTAACCCTTAAGAGAGCATGTGCTCTTTTATATCGCAAAGGCACAACTTGTTTTGATCTTATGAAAATTGCATATCTTGAATCCTATGCTGAATTAATTAAATGAATAATCAAGTTTCGAGCAAAAATTGAATCTAATAAGGTGGCTTAAGGCTTCATGCGGTTTACAAAAGAAGTGAACCCATGGTTTCTTAAATTCACTTAAGTATAGTTAAATGATCAACTGATAAAGCTAACTTGTGCTTTTTAATGTTCTAAGAATGCTCTTTTTCATCTTATTAAACTAAGGTTTGGATTGATATGTGGGTGTTTGCATAGTCCATCGTGTTAAACTTGGTTGCCTAGTTTGAACTTGGCATGGCACTAGTTTCTCTAATCTTTGCCTGATTATGAAATTGTGGATGCTCTTGTGGTGACACCTTTTGGACAATTGAACAACATGATCAAAACTTGCTTCACTTCCAGTGCTTGTGACATGGAATTACTTTGAGACTTTGATCAAAACTTGCTTCACTTTCAGTGCTTGTGATATGGAATTACTTTGAGACTTTGTACACCTTTGAGTTATATTGCTTACTCCTCATAGTGCTTTGACATATCTAGTTCTTGCAAGTGCACTATGACCTATATGTGAAGCTTTGTAGCTTTGTATTTCATTTGCGCATCTTTTGCATTGCATGGTGTTTTATCTCAAAGGGAAAGAAATTTTTGTCCTTGATGTTTGCATTGCCAAACGGGAAGAATGTAGGATCTAGAACACAGACTAGAGGGGGGGGGGGTGAATAGGTGGTTTTTAAACTAATTGCTAAATGATCAACAAAACTTGCGGAAACAAACTAAAGATCACAAGAGCAATATGAAAACAACTAAGACCTATGTCAAGGTTTGCAATCCTAGGGTGACATGCAAAAATTTATATTCTAGGACGATAAATTGCATAAAGTAAATTGCATGAAATTAAATTGCTTAATGGATGACACACGAAATTTATCCCGTGGTATCGGTGATTTGCCAATCATCCCTAATCTACGTTAAGGTTAGTTCAAGTTTGAAACCACTTCTCTATCAAGTATCCAATTCTCACATGAGAAAGGACTCATACCGAGCAACTCTTTCTTAAGCCATAATAGAACAAGAACTACTCAATACCTTGATTCCACTAGTGTAGCACTTTGCCGCTCTAGCAAGGCGTGCTCAAGCCTTTCACAATCACAACCGTGGCTCCTTCACAATCTTCTTTGAAGGCTCAACAATGCGACAATCTTCAAGCCATCTAGGAGGCTGCAACCTCCAAGAGTAACAAATTGATGAAGCTTGCTTGAAGGATAACTAGTGTCTCAATGCTCAAACTCTTGAAAAATATGCACTAGATGCTCTCACACTCTCAAAGATAATATCACTAAGCCAAGAGAGGGAGAGGAGGAAGGCAAGAGCTCAAAGGGTTGTAATGAAATGCTAGCTTATCTTTCTTTAACTAGCCAAGCTCTTATTTATAGCCCACACTCAAGAATGTGGCTGTTGCTGTTGAAAAGAGAGCTCTATGACTCTGGCGGTCTGACCGCAGGTCACTTGATGGTTGGACCGTCGCCTTTACAACGGCTATAGAAAGTGTCATCATGACCATGAGACATGACCGGCGGTTAGACTGCGACCCCTCACGGTCAGACCGTAAGCAGGGAATAAAGTGCCAAAACTCTCTGTTCCCAGGGCGATCAGACCGCTAGCCAGACCAGAGGGTCCAAATCTCTCTGTTCGTTTAGCGGTCAGACTGGCATAAACCTTCGGTCAGATAGAGATTGGGTTCTACTCAGCATCGAGAAGGTTTTATACAGCTGTTAGACTAGCTTCTCTAGCGGTCAAACCGGGACTGGGTTCTACTCAGCATCGAGGAGGTTTTATACAGCGGTCAGACCGCCATAACTTAGAAACATCCCAAAGGTAAGAATTTCCTTGGTTTCTCTCAAACTAAATTTTTCACTCTATATAAAATGCAAGTTTGAGCCATTATGGAACTATAGATACTTGAAGTAGACGCACATCAACCCCTTTTTATAGTAGGTCAATTATCCTATTAATTAGGTCAATTATCCTTTTAACCGGCAAAAGAAAATGCCCTACTATTATATCTCTGCCTTGAGCTAGCCATTCTTCATGTTTTTCACTCATGCATTTTTTAGCTCTGTAACATCTTTGTGACTAACCTTTTCATAACTTATTCAAAGATGTTAGCTTATAAAAGATATATTGTCATTAATTACCAAAACACAAATTAGGGGCCTAGATGCATTAATCCACAAAGAAGAATCCTTCATAATGAAAGGGGAAAAAATCCATAATGGAAATTTGTGTATTCATCTAGGGGGAAAATGGAGCATATACATTTGAGCCTTTGAGGTTTTTGGCTTGCCTCTATTCTCTCTTCGAGCTTTTGCAATCCTTCAATTACCAAGTGATATTTTCTGCTCTTTCTTAAGTTTTTGGTCACTTAGATGAGCTTCTCTCCTTTGATTTTATCAAACCAAAATCTTTGTGCTTTGAGTGTTATCAATGCACTCATTAAGGGGGAGATTGAGAAACCAAGTGGACAAGTGCCTTGGTTTGATTGTGATGAGTCATTGATAATGTTAGATTTAAGTTGATCTGGATAAGTACCTTGGTTTGATTGTGATGAGTCATTGATAATGTTAGATTTGAGTTGATCTTGGTTGGTATGAACGTGTTTGAGCATGATTATGTTTATGGCTAACCAAAATTGAAGTTAGAGTTGGAGTTTCTATCTCGGGTGCAAGAAGTTTACACTCGTCGGATAGTCTGGTGTTAGGAGTTTTGACATCATCGAATAGTCCGGTGTGTGGTAAGTGTGAGCACCGGAGCATTTCAGCATAGGGAGAAAAATAGAGATCAACTCACCGGATGGTTCGGTGATGGGCTCAAAGAGCACCAAAGCATCTCCAATAGAGAAGAATTCTTGATGCCAATTTTGAAAAGGTGCACCGGATTGTCCGACGATTGGACTGTGAGCACTGGAGTGTATACCGGAGCATTTAACAAAGATGCAGGTTTTCAGTGTCATAGCTATTCTACACACTGGATGGTCCGGTGTAAACACCGAAGGAACATCAAACTATTTAACAGAGAAGTGTAAAATTGGTTTGAAGGCTTTTACATGCACTGTATGATCCAGTGTGGTAAGTTGTGAGCACTGGAGTAACTCACCCGACCATTTCTTGCAGAGAGCAGATTTTGTAGAGCACAGAGGAAGTTCCATAGACCGGATGTTCCAGTGCTCAGAGGCTGTGCACACCGGAACATCCAGTGTTCATAAAATGTAACACCTCGGGGACCAAAATAAGCCCGGAAGGTCACCTAGACCAACCTACAAATCTGCCGAAAGTTAAAGGAAAATTTCGGCAGCACCTCCCCTGAAAATGGAGGTATAACAGGCAACAACAAATCAGATAGAACAAATATAGAATATCACACTAGCAAAATAAAGATCCTAGCAAACGAGGTACAAGCCTCGACCAAACAACTGAACCACCATCAAACTCACTATATACATTACAGGGCAAAAGACAATATCTAACAGGGCATCAAGTTTAGCCCAAGAGAGAAGGTAAACGCGTAGGCGACGTGTAGCTACCCATCCCGCAAGCGATTGATACCTCAAAAGGAACCTGGAAAGAAAGCACGAGTGAGATTCAAAAATCTCAGCAAGTGAAAGGTACTTTAACAAAAAGCTATTTAGTCACAGTTGAATGTGCTAACAATTCTAAATAGAAACTAGTAATGAAACAGACCGCCAGCACTAGGAGAAACAATTATGACTAAGCAAGTCCAACGATAACATTAATCATTTTAACATTCGGTTGGTATAAGCCTTCAGAGCCGCATATATATCTATATACAAGCTAACTAAAGGAAAATAAGATTTGATACGAATAACTCATTGAATTTCATAAGAAGACATAACCATGCACATGACATGCTCTCCTCACCCTTACCCCTCCTCGGGTAACGTAAGGGTGTGCACCGTACCCCTCCTCGGGTGACATACGGTGTTGTATCGGTACGGTCGCGACCAGAAGACGACGATAAACTTCCAATGCATGAGATGTATATGTATGACGTGCTTCAAGCGTAACTAACATAACTCCCGGAATATGCTTGAGACTTCAAAAAAAAAAACATTGCATAAAATAATAATGAACAACTGCAGAATGGCATATCGTGCTTACTGCACTTCATAAATCAAACATCGAGGAAACTTCTGGAAACGTAAACATCATTGTAACCGGCTCATAATCAGTTATTCAGATTAGATGAATGCCTTGTAATTAAAGAATGTAGGCAACCCAATAAGAGATTAAAGCGTAGCCATTCGCTCCAATCACTTGCCTTTACCGACGATGAAGCCAGGCACTAGTCGTGACGTGAGGTCGCACCACCTGAACAAACACACCATTAGTACAACGATGCCACAACGACGAAGTAAAAGAGGACACACGCTAAAACGCCAAAAGCACCTAAACCAATTACCGAAGAAGAATAACGTCCACGCCATCGGTACGCCTATATTTCGGAAAACTAAATAGAAAACTGTATCACATGAAATGATACACTATTTCCAATTCAGAGTCGAACCAAAGTTCTCACTAATTAGACTTCGCTCCGATGAACGAAAAGAATACTTCGACTCGGATGTCGTATCTTCGGATCAATAATGATTAGCGAAACAAATCAGACTATTGATCACATGAAATGATACGACACGAATTGCTTCATTAGATTTAATCCAACCACAAATGTCCAGAAATTACCGAGAAATCACCTTCGAAAGATTGATGACGAATCCGACGAAAATCCAAAATTTCCAACTTTTCCCTTTTTTTCTTCGTTTTCTTTTCCTTTTTTTTCTTTTCTTTTTCTTTTCTCTTCTCCTGTTTTTCTTCTTCCTGGCTTTTCTCCTGCGCTGGTTTGCTTGCTTCTTCTCTGTCACTCGGTCAGTACACAGGGAGAGAGGGAGACCACGGCGGCCAGTGTGCACGGCGACAGCGCGCAGCATGCGGTGCGGCGGTACAGGCAGGACGGTCGGCGAGCAGTAGATGGGCGGCGGCAAGTAGGCAGTGGCGCCGGTGGCACGCGGCAGCAGCGACGGCGCACGACAGCGGCGCGACACACGATGCACAGCAGCGACGCGATGCTTAGGCGCGCGGCAGCGCAGGCGCACAGCGCACGGGAGCTCGGCGCGCGACGGAGAGAGAGAGAGAGAAAGAGAGAGAGAGAGAGAGAGAGAGAGAGAGAGAGAGAGAGAGAGAGAGAGAGGCATACGCGAGAAGAGTCTGGATGGATCGGGTTGAGGGCCGATCCATCCGGTACTTATCTTTTTTTTAAAAAAAACAACGATCTAAATTTATTGGACTTGCTACGGGTCACAAAGTGCCCGGAACGGACATATGAATAGCAAAATGGGTTCGTCTCGACGAGATGAACGCAACCACGGTCTCCGATCGTCCGTATGAGCCTCGGATCAAAAAGTCAAAATTTGGTCAAAACTCTTTTTTTTTCTCCAAAAAATTCGGTATTACATAAAATTTCCGAGACATACTTTGATTTAAGCATTTTGAGTTTGGCAAACCTAGAAGGTATGGGGTTTAGATAAATATGTTTGCTTATCTCATGGTGTGCAGGTGATGGATGCAACTTGGCAGTCGATGGTGGGATAATCGGGGCCGAGCGGGGTGCTTGGTGTTCAATGATCGAGGAGGCCAGACAGAGTCAAAGGTGATCCTAGCTATACACCTGGAGGTCAAGCAAAGCTTGGAAGGAAGGATGAAGATGGCGTGTTGACAACATGCGTAGAGACTTGCTGGCAGTCAAGGTCGCAAGACGGGGTACACACGTCGATATCGGGATGCTTGCTTGAGGTCAAAGCAAGCAGCTTTGAGTCACGCTTTGAGAAGCGTGCAATGCAGTTTTGTAGTTTGGTCTCAAAACCGTGGAAGGGTAAAGTGCATGTGGTATCATCGTGAAGCTAGCATCGAGGCGAAACTAAATCGTAAAGGTGTCATGGCCGTTCGATGGAAGGAGCAAAATATGGACCAAAATACCCCTGATAGGTAGGAGACCATTATAAGCGAGGGGTATCTTGGGAAAAAAACTTGGTATCAAAGGAAGCTCCCAATGACTATAAATAAAGGGGCATGGCTATTGAGAGAGGGTGAGGTAGCCACTTATGCTTGAGAGCTTGGGTTTTAGAGTAGATGAGAGGATAAACTTAGCATTTGTAATAGGTTAGAGCTTTTATGGAGGAAAATACTTTATAATCTGCCTAAAATAGGGTTGTCCTCTTGTTGAAATGAAGTCTAGTTCCCTCCCGTGTTCGAGTTCATCTCCTTCTAGTCTCGTTCTATTGGCTCTGTATTTTGTTGCAAAATTTTCCTTTCGGATGTGATTTTTGTTTTGATTTTTGGACTGAAATTTCTGCTCCTTGTGAAGTTACTCTCTTTGTTATTAGAGGCATAAAATTCACACACATATGTGTATAAGTGGGTATTGAATTCACTTGCCTCTATTCCATCAACTTGGGGTGTTTTCTTCTCTAGGTAGCTTGTGTTGATTCAAAGTTGCAAAATTTTATGCACAAAGACATATGGAATGATCTTAAATGGTACCTGTAGGTTATATACCATCCGTAGAGTCATGATGCCTAGGAACTTTGCTTCTTAAATAGTCCCTCTAATATTTTGAGGTGCGTTGAGTGATCAATTAGGAGAAGACTATCCGTTTCGAAAGAAATTTGTTGAGGCGCCTATTCATCCTCCTTTAGTCGCCAATCTCGATCCTACAATAACCATATATATTGCATATATTATAATTGTTCGACCATTCTATGTATCCAAAACTCAACTACAATAGAAGTAAAACAAGCAAATCAACAATATACTCTCATAGAAGGAGTTATGTTAGAGCGAAATCGAAGAAGTTACGAGTGACCAATATGCTGGCTAGAGCTTCTATTAATTATTTGAATATATTAATAACTTCAAGTGAAAAAAGTATCAACTGAAAACTTGTAGACCTTGTCGAGAGCTATAATTTTTATATAAAAATCATCTCTATCCGACTTCGTATAAAAAGTTATAAGCTCTAAAATATAGGCTCAGATAGTCTTCGGATATATCCGAATTTATTCTCGGATATCCGATATTCGATATATACCTAGCTCCCTAGCTCTCTACATCCGAATTCAATATTCGATACAACTATCTAAGATCCGATCCGATATTCAAAATTTCTTTCGGATATCTAATATCTAACATCTGATTAGCATCTAAAATGATTCAGACAATCGGGCGAGCGGAAAAAATCCGACCCATTTTTACCCCTACTGATGAGGATAATTTCCAAACATTAGGGAGAGATTTAGTCCTTATATCCTCGTACTAAAGAAGCTAAACATAAAGTTCAAAGATTAATAAATTTGCACCACATTGCAAATATCTACCAGATGCATTTATAGACACTAAATGTATCACTAAATCATATCCTCGCACTCAATGCACCAAAAAGAGTGGTGATACCTAATAAAACCACTCAACACACAAATGTAAATAAGAGGGAGAGAAGTATCGTCAAAAAAGATAATGCTTTTTATAAGCATCTATAAAAACAAAACAATAAATACAAATCAACCTAAAATTGATTGACACTTGATAGATACTCAATATCTAAGGCCTATGGATGCTCAACATCTACGACCTAGCACAAATGTTCGCACTAATTTAGGTGATGAGATATTGAAACACTCTAACTTTATTGTTGTTGGAAATCACAAGGAGTTATAAGGGCAAATGATATTTTCACAAAATTACATTGATTCTGGAGAATCATACAACAAAAAAGACTACAATTGTCGACATATGTTTCTCCTCTAAAATTGTCAAAGATTTTCAACTAGATCTAGACCAAAGTTCATGGACATGGCAAAGTGCCTTAAACGCTCGAACTGGATTAGATAGAATGAAGCAATTTAGTAGAATTCCACTCGCTCAATAAAAAAGTGGTATTTACCACAGTAATAGCTACTCTTCAAAATATCTTCCATATATGACTTCATAGAATGATTAATCACATACGATTTTAGTTCATCAAAACCATCTACTATATTATTTGCAAACAATATCATGTAATAATCTTACATATTTATTTACAAAGTCTTTACCAATATATTTATTCACAAAGTCTTTACCAATATATTTATTCCATTCACAAAATTGGCATGAGACGACTTCAAGAGTTGTAAAAATTCAGATAGAGTAAACTCCTAATATATAACCTATCATGATCCTCAGATTATAAATATTTTTTTTTCTTTTATGAGTTTTTCCAATCAGGGTTTCTCATAGAAGGTTTTTAATGAGATAATATTAATACAAGCACATATGCCATATTATTTTTCTTTTAATTTTTTATTAGATTTTAAGAATTTTTGATAGCATATCATGAGTATGTCTCCTATATTTTTCTCATAGAGTTTTTAGCAAGTATTCAACTTAATGTACATATATGATGACTTTGATCAGGAGTAGTGTTATGAATCAGATGATTAAAGACGGTTACATCCGTCCGTTGAGAAAAATGCTTCCCAATAGACATAATGTTCCTTCATTCTATATAAATATGTACATGAATTCAATAAATACAACGATCGTTCATTCTCCATTTTCGAATCTATTCGATGTTTACAATCCTACTGCAACACCCTTTTTCGTGTTGGCTTGGTCAAAGGGCACAAGCTCACAGTAAACCCAACACGGTGCGTCGGCCCCCTGACACGCGAGCCAGTGGAACCGGGTCCCCCCTTATCCCCAAACCCGACGCCCTATTCCCACCCTTCCGCGCCGCACTCCCAGCTCCCGGTCTATGGCCCAGCTCCAATCCGGCCCCCCTATCAGCGCAATCGAACGGCCCCAAATCTCCACCGCATGGCGCCGGGCCCACCTGTCGCGGAGGTTATCGCAAACCGTCGCCCCACGCCAGCGCGCCACGCGGCCCGGCCCACGACGACGCAACCACCTGAAGAGCGGAATTCCTCTCCTCTCCTCTCCATTCTCTCCCCGCGCAGAGCCAGCCAGGGAAGGAGCAGGAGCAGGAGCAGCGACCAGGGCGGAGCACGCGAGGTGAGAAATCCCCCCCCCCCTACTCCACCTCCATCCCCTCTCGATTCGGCGCTGCTCCGTGGGGTTGCGGGGACGGCCGGCTCCAGTTCCGCCTGGTTCGGGTGGCCGGGCGGGGTGTAGGGCGCCTCGGTTGACCGGGCTACTCGCGCGGTTTAGGGATGGATTTGGTCGGCGCGCCTCCTTCCCCCGCGTGGTGGTTTCGCTGTCGCTGCTCGCGCGCGGTTGGTTTCGCCTCTCGGCGCTGCGAGTTTCTAGTAATTTGGGGCTTTGAACTTTGAAGGGCTGTGATGGTGGCTGTTCGTGGTTCAGGACTTCAGGTCATGTTGGATGTGTCCTGCTGTGTGTGTGCTTTTGCGGAGAAACGATTGGATTATGGAATGGAACCGTATGTGTATGTCACAAACTGTGATAACCTGTTGTGTGTGTGTGTGTGTTTTTTTTTTTTTACTTAGATGGACTGTAAAATGTGGAGGGTTTAGTGCCAGGGCATTAGAACTCAACTCAGTTCACTTTGTGACACTGTCACTGCACCATTGGATGCGTGCGTGCTGGGTTGTGTGGCCTCTTGTGGGCGGTTCAAATTTTGATTTTGACGTGTTTTCAAGGTCTATTGGTATTGGGGTGTCTGCATACTTGTAACTAACTATTCCCTATATGACCTTTTTTTTTTCGGGCATAATGGCTTTGCAACTTATGTGATGCGACTTAAATAACCTGATTTAGCATTCTAGCGCTTCTATTTCGGTAGAATGTCTTACGTTATGTGCCACTGTAGCTCTGGAATATATCATGCTATTGCAATGTTTCTATAGTTTTTTTCACCAAATTCAATCCTTTGTCTTGTGGCTTTTGAGTTATGGTACCGTTTGTTTTTCTGAAGTCATTTGTGTGGACTATGGACTAGGGTTTTTCACGGTCACTGCTGATTTAACTTTTATTTTGATCGATTTCACCTCATTGCTATGGTGTCTTCTGTTGATTCTGCTACTTTGTGTGGTTTGTAATTTGTTTAGCTTTGGCTACACCTGTTTGCGATAACGATCTTGAGGTTTATACACATCAGAAGTAGTTATGTGATTTATTCTTTCCTTCACTTGTCATCCCACTGACAATCAGCTTGTGCTGAGGCTGTCAAACTTCAGATATTACAAGTATAATCTCGTTTGCCTCATGGCCTGTACTGCAGACATGATTTGCCTGCATTTTATCACTTTTTACTTCTTCAGTTTTGTTTCTTTCAAGAGATGTACATGTTTATTTTTAGCAATGACTGTAGCTTTCATCTTTAACTTGGGTTTTACTTATATTTCACTGATATGTTGGAATCCTCAGTTGTTTTCTGTATGATTAGTCCATGCCTGTCTTATTTTTATATATTTTTTGTGCTCTCTCTTTTGGAAGTAACTCATTGATGGTCCATTTAATATTTTTGTGCTCATATTTTTGTCAACTTATAGGCATGGATAGATACCAAAGGGTAGAGAAACCTCGTAATGAGACACCAATTAGCCAGAATGAGATCAGGATCACTACACAGGGGAGGATGAGGAACTATATCAGCTATGGGATGTCGTTGCTTGAGGTGACCGACCCGTTACTATGATTCCATCTTGGTTTTGTTGTTATATGGTGTGAAATAAGCATCAATATTTTGTATAATGTGTTTAACAATGGCTAGTGCTGTAATCTGAAATTCAGTGAAGTGGGGATATTTTTAGGGGCAACTGTGGATGTGCTTTGCTCATTAGTGTTTCGTTTTACCATTGGAGTAAGCTTTTAAACTGCGCAACTTCTTGACTCTAAAGTTAATTATTACAACGCACATTAATCAAACGTTACATTTACTTCGCTTAAAAGGTTTCAAACTTTCTGTCCTTCATCTAATATGCGCATTTTGTTCACACATCAAATGCACAGCATAATCAGAGAACTGTGGATTTTAGAATCTGGTATTTTACTGTTATGATGGCATAGTACACGGTTTGTTGCCATTGCAATACCTTAGAAAAGTTCATGCATGGTCCTTCCTAGTTCTTAGTTCCTAATGCTTCTTTCTTTGCATTACTTCCAGTTCGATCTGTTACCTGAATTATGTTAAGCATATCATTTTGACAAAATGATACAAACTTGTGTACACTTCATACTGCTGTAGAAATGTCACCATTGTTTTATGCTTATGTTGTTTCTTCAGCTTATTATCTCGTCCCCTTTCTGAAAATTTGTTTGATGACTAGAAGTCGACCACGCTACACTACCTTTCCAAATTCTCTATGCAGTATCATGAATTTTCATTTGACTATAGTTGAATGGATGGCATAAGCACCCTTTTCGTAACATTATATCTATTTCCTTCTATTGTCCAGGAAAATGGCCATGATGAGATTAGTATCAAGGCAATGGGACGGGCCATAAATAAGACAGTTATGGTTGTCGAATTGATCAAGGTTAGTCGTAATGACCTCTTCTGCCTTATAATATCTGCTACTAAAGTTGTTGTTTGGTTTTTCTTACTGGCACTAAACTGTTCATTCAGAGAAGGGTTGGTGGTCTTCATCAGAATACATCTACTGAATCTGTTGATATCACTGACACATGGGAACCTTTGGAAGAAGGCCTTCTCCCGTAAGGATATGCTTGTATTCGTTCAAAGAAAAGATAAAAGACTTATTGAAACACTAACACACTTCTACTCAGCCTAGAGACGACTCGCCATGTATCAATGATCACCGTAACATTGTCCAAGAAAGAGCTGGATACATCATCTCCCGGGTAAAACTCCTCCTCCGGCTCAATTACACAGACATCGAATAACTTCATACATGCTCCTCCACTTTGCCTCCCCTGATTCCATTTATGATTATTCATTATTTTTAACCTTGCTGTCAGTTTATCTGCTCACTATTTGTTACGTTTGATGATGTCCTTAGGTACCAGCCACCTATCCCAGCTGAAGAGGTGAAACCTGCTTTTGACTATGATCATGAAGGTGCTACTCTCAATTGATATTCTCCACTTAATGTTATGGCTAGAATCACCACATAACCACCATCGTGTTCATGGTCATTCAGAATCCTATCCCACTGGTCGTGGAAGGGGTCGTGGTGGTGGGAGAAGAGGCAGGGGAAGAGGTATATTCTTTCTCATGTCTTCTGTGAGCAGCAAACTTGTGGACAGTAGCGTAATCGGGTCCTCAACATTGTTCCTTACCATTTTAGCATGGCGAATCGCCATTTAAACCATCTTGCCTTGCACGTTATGATAAGTCCTGTACTTTTGGCACTCCAAATTTGCAATACCAATCTTAAAAAAAAATAGTTGCAGTTCAGGATTCAGTTTGGTGTATTTCCATCTATAATTTTAGCCAGGGTGCGTGCCTTATTTCCTGAAAGTAATAAAATACTTATGAAGTTATTTAGGTGGACAAGAATTTCGTTTTGTTAATTCTTGCATAATGATGGTGCACAGCTATGAGCAATGGCCCCCCTCCCCCCGCTTATGATTACAATGAAGAGTGGGAGGAGGAAAGAGATTACTACAGTAGAGGGCGTGGGAGAGGGAGATCACGAGGGAGGGGAGGTAGAGGACGTGGCTACTACGGAGGTAGAGGACGTGGCTACAGCTACAATTATGGTTATGGCGGCAGAGGCGGTTACTATGAAGAGCAAGATGAATACTATGATGGTGAGCCCGAAGAATATGCTCCCCTAGGCCGTGGTAAGCCCAGTCTGACATTGCATGTTGGTGTGGTCTTTCCAAGCTTGCATACTCTACTTCTCACGGCTTCTGTTCCATGGTTTTGTAGGGCGTGGCAGGGGAAGAATGGCACCTTTCCGCGGGCGAGTCCGTGGCCGCGGCCGGGGAGGTTATTATTAGACAAAAACAGTACATGCCAAGCTAGCACACCGGTGACAGCCGGCACTGGTGTGCTTAATTATCTGGTAGCGTTTGCTCCCTATGCTCCTCTATGGTGTTCCCTATGCCCTTCAGATGTTACTTTTGGTGCTGTGCGACTTGTCGGGCAAATTTTGTGGCTCATTCGTGGTTTTGTAGCTAGGCTAGCCAGTTAAGTTTACCTTGCACTCAGTAGTTCAGTAGTGTAGTGTTTCTCTATCGACATGCGAAAATGTTGCGTCTCCTGTTGATCTGTCGCCGTATTTGGTATGTATGCTGACTGCTGAATGCATCAGTTTCTTCAAGATCCTCTTGAGTCTGGTGTCTAGACTGACCCTGGCCTGGCCCTCATGATGGGTTAGGCTTTTGCACCGACGTGTGCGTGGCCGCGTGCACACACTGAAATAGTAGGAGGCCATGCGTGCCTTTGGGCGCTGACGTGGCGCTGACGTGTCTTTATCGCAGGTGGGAGAAAACGAGCGATGAATTTGCGGCGCCAAGAAACAAACATTAGCCGTTGGATTTAAAAGGAGGGACGGGTGATTGAGATTCCTTGATGCCGAAGTGTTGGCTGTATTCGAATGCGAACGCCGTCCGTTCGTTTGACGTCTTTGTAGAACAGGACAACAGGCAGCATGGATTCAGACGGCAGATTCATCTGCTACACGTCAAATTTTCAATGTTGTTGATTTCTTCGGCGATGCCTCGAATGAATTGGAGCGCTTGCGCACGTTTTGGTCAATAACCGAACTGCACTGCCAGCCAATGAGCATGCAGGTTTTAGATCCAGCCGGTGAGTATCAGGCTCCTCAGCTGTTGTTCTTGAGAAATGCCGGGGTATAGCCTATACCTCAAAAGGTGCTTATACAGGATCTATAAGCTATTCTAGTTTGGAGGCGTCTCGTTTACCATCCTTCTTCCATTTCTAAGTGGACATTTCATAGATTTTTGAACAAATCATTTCCGCAAACTTTCAGTCACTGAAACTTGGGGACATTTGCAAGTGTGTGATTGTCGACCGTTGGCTTCAGAAAAAGGAAATTGACCCTATTTGAGACATCTTTTTTTTGAGAAGTTTTTCCGATAAACTAGATTTTTTTAAAAGCAGCTGTCTGGAGAATCCGCTAGATAGAGAACTTCTGATTTAACCGCAGCACAGGAAATCATACGTTCCGCTAATTTCAGGCGGTCTGGCCAATGAATTTCATTCTGGCTACCAAGTGAGCCGACATGAGCAAACGGAGCTCCATCGTCGGATTGAGCCGTTCCTTCAACATTGGATGAACTGAAACAGAGAAGGACACTGCCGGTGGATAATCCAGCGCTGTGTGACAAGTTCAGATTCCTACACTTCATTTTTGTCAAACAGATTCGTACATCCTTAATCGATCAAAAATTTGCTAAAAAAACAAGAGATCAACAGATAAATTATTCAAAAGAATCCGATCAAATTGGTCCATGTGTCAACGAACATGAAAAGCTCGGCGAAAATTTGCAGCGCGCTTGACGCAGAGACAGCCGGAGCTGATCCATGGGTGTCACCCAGAGTCTGCCAGAGTCGCCGGGGGAGGCGGGTGCCCGGCGCCGCCGTCACTTGCGGGGCCTTTTCAATTCTAGTATTCGGACTGGGTTTATGGTTTTCTTGAACTTTTTTATATTTCACGCTTCTTAATTCAACACGCCGGAAGAGCGACTCAGGCGTCAGCACCGGTCATATTTAGGGTTCAGGAGGGGTTTTAGGGTCACCACAGAAGCAGGCTGGTCCAATGAAGAAGGTGGGCGCTGAGGTAGGATGATACCCCTGGCGCACCCTGGTCCATCGGGTCCAGGGAAGCAGGCTAACCTAGTGCAAGGGTGCCGCTAGCCATGGGCGATGGAGGACAGTCGGTGGGCCATGGTGGGGCGGGGGCATCTCGGCATGGCAGGTTAGCGTGTCAGGGCTGCGGAAGCAGATCCAACGATGTCCATGCTGTCGAAGATGGCCGAAGGCGGGTGGGGCTGGGGAGTGTGACGAGGCGAGGGCGAGTTGCGGCGCTAGAGCTATAGCACAAGCGAGGTTGTAGGATGGTGGTTGACACCAGGGGTGGACCCACCCCCAAGGGCAAGCAGGGGCGGTTGCCCCAGGTCCCTGGGCCGAACCTAGAGGACCCTGTCCACTGCCGTGGTCTAATCTACCCCTTTGTGTGCTTGAGTTGCCCAGTCCAGAAGTTCAGCCTTTTGCTTCCCAAGTGGTCCATGCTACAACATGCTCCCGAGGTGAGGCCCGATTTGCTTGCCGACTCCCAAGCGGTTCGCGTGCAACTGCAGCGTGCTCCCAAGATCGAGTTGGATAGCAATTAGCAGGTGGCGACGTGGCACGGCATGTTGGCGCCCATCCGCGGTCTACTCGCGATCGATCCGCCTGACACCCTGATAGCCTGATCTTTGAGTGGCCAAGCCTGCCCAGTGTTAGGCGTATACGACCCATTTTTCTATGAGGCGGTGAGGGTATGACTCTCGCAAGGCCGTGATCCTGTCTGCCCGAGCCCTGAGAAGGTGACGCTGGCGCGACGCCGAGCTACTAATTGCCCTACAGCAATGGAGAGGAGCTTAGACACTGTGCTACCTAATGCCGCCTGATCCCCTCTACACCTAATGTCCCGTCCTCCTCCACTGACGTCGGAATGATAAGTTCTCTCAAATCACAATTGACGTAGTACAATATTAATTATCTAATCTAGAGTTCTAGACATCTAGTCATACGTAACGAGCATTAAGAGAAATATATTATATTGACGTATTATTCTGTAATTGTGTATGCTTAATTTCTTATGTTATCTTGTTTGTTGTAAGCATTACTTATAACTAACATTTGAATTCATAAATTTTTGTTCTTGTAAGGTACATGCTGGATTCTTCGGAATTTTAGAGACATCTAATGAGTAGTTTAACATTGTGAGTAGTTTAACATTGTGAGTTTATGTTAGTAAAATTTATTATCTTTATGTCGTGGTCTATATTTTTTTTATTTTTTATGTAATTGCTGTAAAATTGAATATGATTTGAACAATTACTTATACTGAATGTGAAATGTATCATACCTTTTAATCTCTAAAGTAAAAGTTCATCTCTGCCACTAAAATTTCTAGATCCACCACTAGTCGAGACGACCATAAGAGCCGTCGGCCTGTCGCCTGATATTTTTCCAGAAACAACAGCCTGTTTTTTTAGCGTCCGCCTTTTTATTTAGCCACAGCAACAGAAATCGTAGTATCGGTAATTTCTGGCCAATGTCATTTTCGTTACGACGACAGGCGACATGAATAAGCGAAGGTCCACTGCCAGACTGCACCTTTCTTTTGCATCCATGGATGAACTGGAACAGAGTAGGACACTATCGGTGGATAAAACCGTCGAAGTGACGCGTTCAGATTCGTGCATGTTTAGAGGATCAATTTTGCCAAAAAAACGAGACAGCAACCAAAGTTTATTCGAAAAGAATCAAGAACATAAACATATCTCTCAAAAAAAAATTCTACCAGTCTATCACTATATCTAAGGCCTCCTGTCTCTATGTGACACGTGTTTTCTATCACACCTATAAAATATATTACACGTCATCTTTTGCACAGAAGTCACATAATTTGTTTCCTATGTCGTGGCCCGTGTGTATGTGTTTCCTGATCACAATTGGTCCATGTGTGAACGAACGTGAAAAGAAAAAAATTGCGGCACGCTTGAAGCAGAGACAGCAGAAACTGGTCAGTCTGATCCTTGCGCGTCATCCTGATGGGTCCCGCGGCGGCGCGGGCCACCACCTAGAGTCCGGCCAAGTCGCCGGCGGCGGCGGGTGTTCGGCTCCGGCGTCACTTGCGGAGCCTTTCACTGGCGGCCAGAGATGGCTCGCTGCACCATCGTTTTCACCTCCCCCAAAGCTGAAGAGCACCGGGAACGACGAGCCCGAAGGCGCGCCGGGCGCCGTCACCACCGGCCGTTGAACCGCGCCCACCGTCTGCTCATGGAAACGCAGTGGCTCGCCGGCGCCCTGCAAGAACCTGGCGTACTCGGAGTACTCCCCGCCGACCAGCGCCTGCGACTCGAGCAGCACCTCCGGCCTCGGAGGCGGCGGCGGTGGCGGCACTGAGGCTGCCTGCGGCGCCGAGGGCGGCGTGAGGGTGGCGGACTCGGGGAAGTTGAGCTTGGCGCGGCTGCCGCGGAACCTTAGCGCCGCCTCGTCGTAGGCCCGCGCAGCGGCCTCGGCGGTGTCGAAGGTGCCGAGCCACACGCGCGTCGCCTTGTGCGGATCCCGGATCTCCGCCGCCCACTTCCCCCACGGCCGCTGCCGCACGCCACGGTACCGCCTCCGCGCCGCGTCGCCGCGCCCGCCTCCGCTGGTGTCTGTGGACGACGGCGAGGGGAGCTGCTCGCTGGGGCCCGGCGACGCCGTCGCCGAAGGCGAGTGCTGCGCCGGCATCGCTGCTGCTCTGTACTCTGAGCACAAGCCACAGAAACATCACAATTAGCCACTGCTGAGTACTGAGGTTCAAGTGCTTAAAAAAGATTACATTTTTTATCTTCTCCTAATCATAGAAACTACTGTCACACCCTATACAAATGCAGTTGAATTGCAAAAGAAGAGCGAATGGTTAATTTGCTCTGTTCCTCTGTTTACTTGAGACTTTTGGGTCAACAATGAAACCCTTTTGTTTGAACTGTGAAGAACAATAGAGATTGGTGTGCTGGTGATCATTGGAACAGCAACAAACTGAGCACATCATCCGTGCACAAGCATTCTCTCTCTCTCTCTCTCTCTCTCTCTCTCTCTCTCTCTCTTCAGGGTTGTGTGTGACTCCCTCTAAATCTCTCTTCCTCTGTTATCTTCAGGAGGTGAAACACATGCTTGATTGATGCATGGACGATGGATTAGTTGGGTAACTATGTGATATAATTATATTGGATTGTTTTCTGTATCTGAAAAACGTATAGCCTCGGTACCACAACAAGAAACAGACCTGCTTTTCTTTGTTTTTGGGTTTGTTGCAATGCAACTGACACACGCAGTTGATATTCTATATAACTTACACGAGAAAGCAAAACTGTTTTTAAAAAGCAGTCACATGAAAATTTTGATAGCCAGTGACAAATAACTGTGCAAGAACATTGGCACTGTCCTTCCACTATACATTCTATTTTTTTCCTCTGTTCCTTTCTTGATCAAATATGTCTAAGCAGTGTTACCTGATATGGATACTAGTGTTGAAATCTGACTCGGATTCAAATATCTAATTCAGCAAATAAAATTTAAAAACGTGAAATATAACTCGAAATCTGACATGATTTCGGATATCCGATTCGACAAAAAAATCGATACTATCTAGACAACACTGTGCATAATTTGGAAGTGGTAGGAACCCAAACGACTTCTGCATAACATACACTAGCTTCAAAGGATGAAGCTTACTCACCGTGATGTTCAGAGGGATGAGACGGTGACAGAGCTGCGTAGTCCCACCGCGGCCCCTCCGGTGAGACTACCTCACTGGCACCCTGTGCCGGCGCCGCCCCGCCCGCGACGACCCTCGTCAGCGCTGACACCATCACCGACATCTCCCGCTCGTGCCGCGACAGCATTGGCGACAACCACGACGTCGTCGCCGCCGCCGTTGCCGGAGCCGCCAGTGATGCATGCTCCTGCTCCCCCTCCTCCTCGCCGCCGGCGAGCCGTCGCAGTCCTTCCGGCGCGTTCGCCACCTTTGCCGTGCAGCACATGAACGTACGAACACACAGCAGCCGTAGATTAAGCAACGTGACTTCTCTTCTCCTCTTCCGCTTCGACGGCCGGCGTGCCCTCATATATAGGCGGCACAGGGACACGTGGCCGATCACGAAAATTCCACCTTTCCCGACAATTAAAACGAAATTCCGCCGCCTCTTCTCTGCAGTGAACCGCACAAGGTGCAATGCATTTCATCGCGTGCTCCTTTTCGATTTTTCTTTTTCGTTTCTTCGGCACTTACGCCAAAACTGTACCTTCTTTTTTGGATGAAAATAAATCTATTTTACTAAAAGTATCAGTAGTTTGGATAACCCTTCAACCTCAGAGCGAAGCTACATTAGTCCACCTGATGATATGGCAGGCAAAACCGCTTAGCTGAACCCACTAGTGATCCGGGTTTAGAACTTGAGGGGTCAAATAAACCACACCATAGTTTCAGAGGTTTTTTTTTTAATGGCACGACTCCATCTGCACGGTTTTTTAGAGATCAGGGGCCGATGTAGGATGGAGGAATCGAACCCTACTGATCGGGCTCCCACTTTAAAGCCTAATCACTGGGCTCTTTTCCGTCTGCCGTGATACTTCAGGTAGTAAAATGGATGTTTTGCTTTTTGGATTATTGTTTGATGCGAACTTGAGCTTACTGCTGCAGAGTGGGCTTTTTGTTCGATAAAGATAATTAATTGGAGGAGGATTCGTGAGCAAATTGATTTTGAATGTATTCGGTGATTTGGTATGTCCACACTCCACCGTCAGTTGACCAGACGCTTTTGGCTTTGACTGGATAGGTTTCCAGATTGGTGCCTGCCATTTCTTAACTAGTCGGTGATCAATTTATCGGGGACTGAACAGAAGATTAATCTGTCTAATCTCATCTAAAATAATCTGTCTAATCTCAATTAATTGCGACTGAACAGAAGCTGATTAACAAAGCACTGTACTGACGAAACCGAGGTGGAAGAAGAAGAGATAGCAAAACGGGTGTTGTCTTCGTTTGGAGCGCGTTTCTCAGTTTACACCCTGAAGAACAATTGAAATCATTTGGTTGGTGGTCAATGTAGATGGTTGTACTTAGCATAGGTCAAACTTCAGATTTGTTTTTTAATAAAGTAGAATTTTTTAATAAAATAGAATTTTTTAATGGTAGATGATGTACTCGTTGACAGTGAGATGTCTATGATAATTTTATTAATATCCAAACTCTACATCTTCAGATTTTAGTAAGCTTTACATCTCTAAACCCTTACTCTAGACGTACTTAAGAGCCCTCTATATATTTTTTTGGCATGGAACAAGAGGAAAAAGGGAAAAAAATAAAAGAGGAGGAGAAAGAAATAGATTCTTGTTAGTTCGGGGTTTTAGATCTATCACTGTGTAAGGGTGTAGTACATCTTCGTGTTATACGAGGTTTCTCGTGAAAAAAAACTTGGAATCATCTCGCGCCCTCTTTTTCACGCACGTGTCTCAAACGTGTCACTGACGTGGTGTTGAGATGCTAGTGGTTCGTTAATCCATCCAGTTTGCCGACATCGATTGTGTTTCCGTTATCCAAAAGAGAGAGAGAGATAAGTAACAAGAAGGGCACGTAAAGAAAAATTAGAACGTTGTAAGGGGTGGACCCGAAAAAGTACTTATCTTGTCACCAACTCACCGGCACGTTCTTCCTCGAAGCTTTGGCCATGTCGTTTGACTCTTACTTTCTTGTTCAAGTGGAAAAGCCAGTTTTGTTGAAAACAATGAACCAGGACGCATGCATTCTTTGCTGTCTTTGAACCAGATTCGTATACATTTGCAGTTGCCAGTAAAATGATTGGAATTATTCTTAGTGAAGGTTTTTTTAAAATAAAATACTAATTTATGGGTCCCTGTTCTTTAATTTGGAACTGTGGAGCAGTAGATAATTCGACTAGTTATTTGCCGGAGGAGAAGTACATAGCAAGATTACAGAGTTAGGAGAGCTGAGGGTAGATCCTAGCGGTGGATCATGTCCACCCCAATTCGAGTTTAATTGGTGCCTAACTGTTAAATCCCTAAAATTTATTCCTTTTTCCTCCTATTTCTCTCTCTTCTCTCTCTCCCCACGACTCGACTGCCACCGCCGCTGCCGCGCCGCGCCGCACCACGCTGTCCCGTTCGCCGCTCGCCGGCAGTCCTCGCGCCCCGTGCCGCCTCGCGCCCCACGCCATCTCCTCGCGCCCCGCGCCGCCTCACGCCCCGAGCCACCTCGTCCCGCGCGCCCGATCCGTCGCCGCCCCTATATAAGGCGATGAACAGTGCGAGCTCTCCCCCATCCCCTTCCTTGCCCACTCTCTCACTCTCTCTCTCCCGAGCCCCTCCGCTCGCCGCCGCCTCTCTCTCCGAGAACCCCCGCCGCCGGTGAGCTCCCCAGCCCCTTCTCCTCTTCCCTCTCCCTCCTTTCCCTCTCCCCGAAGATGTCCCTGGGACTCCGGTCACCGGCCGTCGCCTCCCCGCCGGCCGTCACTTCCCGCCGCTTTCCCATCCCCGAGCCGAAGCCGCTCCCCGCCACCGGCTGCCCGCCAGCTAGACCCGGCAGGCGAGGCCTGCCGCCGTCCTCCGCCGCTGGTGCCCCGTCGCCGCCCTCCGCTGTCGGCCCGCCGCCGGGCCAGCGCCGCCGCCACCCGCGCCCCACCTCCTCTCTCTCCCTCCCGATCTCTCTCTGCTGCCCGAGCCGGCTCTCCACCCCTCTCTGCTCTCTCTCTCTTATATCTCTCTCTCCCCTCTGTGTAGCTAACGTGTGGGCCCCCTGTTTGCTGAGCTGAGCTGCCCGTCCGAAGCCGAGCCGAGCTCACCGACAGTTCGAAGCCGAGCCGAGCCCACCGACAGTCTGAGCCGAGCCGCTGAGCCGCGAGCCGATCCTAGAGCCGAGCCATGAGCCGTGAGCCGAGAGCCGAGTCTGAGCCGAGCCGCGAGCCGAGTCCAATCCCGAGCCGACTCAGCAGAATATTCCTGGAATATTCTCCCCTTTTCTTTTTCTGATTTTTTCTCCCGGCAAAACTTCCGAAGCCCGTTTCTCCTCCGTCCTAACTCCGTTTTCATCGATTCTTCCACCGATATTCATCTAAATTCGAGATCTATCCAATCATGTCAATTTCATAATTTTTGTAAATTTTTTAGTCCTTGTTTTAATCATTTGATTGATTGTGTGCCTTTGTCGTTGTTGCGATTATTAGAGGAAGGAGCATTCGAGGAAGACCCCGAGGACCCAGAGTTTGAAGAAGGAGCAGACTAGCACTTCAACGAAGGCAAGTCCTACAACCGTTGATCATGTTAATCCTATGTTTTTAAATACAACTTGTAGAGCCGTTGTTTCAAACAATAGGAGTATGCATGATTAGATTAATAGTTGTGATCTTTAAGAAATGCTAGAATAGTTATGACCCAGCTTGTTTATCCCATGACTTGTCATTGTTACCTTTATTCCGTTGAAACCTTAGAAGGATCCCAACATCAACTATAATGATTGTTTGGATGAATGCTTGTTTACTAGTATGCTTAGGATTGCTTTGCTCAAAAGAAAGAACTAGATTATTTACATGTGATAATCATGCTTTATAATGGGAAGTGATGTGTGCTTGGTGCGTGTGTGTGTAAAACTTGTGTTCTTGGGAAAACTCTAGAGTAGTGTTGACGAGGATGAGTAAGGTGCCCCACGAAGGTGGGAACTACCTTGGAGCAAGGTTCGCCTTTGTGGTGTTCTTGCTGGGAGACTCTTGCCTCGATCATATAAGGACCGGTTCGATGTGACATCTCACCTGGTATCCACTCGTACAACCACATGGCCTGTATGGGCAGGACTTGACCTAACCCCTCTGACTTAGTGCGGTACCCACCCGGAGGCCGGTAGTGGCAATGGGGATCAGGAGAAGACTTAGGTAGTGTGTAGCCCAAAGTCCGGCTGGTGATATTGTTGAGGCTATGTCAAAGCCTTGGAATTGCTAAGTGGTCTTTCTCGTGAATCGTCTAAAGCCCCTGGTATCTTAGTGCCCCATGGGTGAATATTGTGGCTTCATTGTGAGGTCGTTGCGTCTCGTTATGACAGCTTCACCAGTTGCTAAGGTGGGAGCCTGTGCATATCTTGTGGGTAAAATGTACAACCTCTGTAGAGTGTTAAACCTATCCGGATAGCCGTGTCCTCGGTCAAGGACATGCTATGGTTTGGTCACAATGATTAGCTTTTCAGCGTGAGTATCTCCTTGGTGTGTGAGTGGGCTGTGTGCCCGTGTTTTCGAAAAGAAGGGTTTTGGCTTTGTGCCCTAAGCCTCCTGGACTGTGTGTCCTCTGGCAAAGACTTGTGGGAACTGGCGGGACGGATGTATCTCCCCCAGGGCCGTCAATCCCCATAAGCTCAACTTATATGTTCTCTTCGGAAATATTTTGATTAAAGTTAGTCTTTGCAAAATGAACCTTGCATCAATAAAACTAGCTTTCCGCAAAACCTAAAAGACTCTACAACCTTATCCTTGATCTACCCTTAAGCATCTAACTTTTCCCCTTGAGGTAGGACTTGCTGAGTACCTTACGTACTCACACTTGCTAATTGTGGATCCAGATGATCCAGAGGCTGACTTCGTCGAAAGAGAAGATGAAGATTAGAGAAGCCAGTTTCGTCTGCACTCAAGCTGCCTGTAGGGCTTGGGTCGCTTTTGTGTGTTTCTGCTGTGCTTCGAGGGTTTGATTAATTTATGTCTACGGGCTTCTGTTGTAATGAACTCTGTGATGTACTCTATTATCGTATTTACTCAATGTATGACTGTGATGTCTATTTCTGTTGGAGTTCGTGCGTACCAGCTACTGATCCAGGGACTGGTATGAGCTACACGAGGAGACCCCAAAGGAGGGGTCCGACAGAGTGGTATCAGAGCCATGCTTGACTGTAGGACGAAACCTTAGGATTGGCCAAGTAAAGGAGTGATAATTTTGTAACAAATTATTTTGACAAAATTTTCTTACCCCTATTGCCTATATACCTTGATGCTCCATTTAACAAAAGTTTTTACTCGATCCCGACTCATTTCTGTTCTTCAAAACTTTGGCAGATGGAAGGAGACGGATGGACCGCCACCTACTGCTTGGACGTGCAAGGCTTTCCCCTCATCCTTTGGGAGACGCTGATGAGGTTTGGGTATACTCAGCACCCAGAGTACCGTGGAGGAGAGTACCAAGAGCATGGCACCAACAGATGTGAAGTCCATGTCCTTGTGTTCGAGACGCCTGAGTATACAGACTGGCAACCATGGAGTATTGTTGCCTATGGAGCTGAGTACAGTGACACCTACCAGGCTGCAGCCTGTAAAGCCCTGCTCCACTTTTGTGAGAAGCATGAGAAAGACACCGGACATACCCCAGTGAAATTCTTTCCAGTGAGTGACCGCTCCCGCCCAGTGTGGCGTAGTAGAATGAGAAGGTTGGAAGGTCTGGGTCAAAGAGAGGACGACCCTACCCTAGTTGCTACAGTGAAGTACCTTCTCGCACTGGACCAGCTATATGAGACTCACCGCTTCGAGTGGAGGGCAAGCGTCCAGAGGGCAGAACACTCAGAGACCCGAGAAAGAGCTCTGCGGAGGCAGCTGCAACAAGTCCAAGAGCAGGCCGCAGCTGCGGAAAAGCATGCTGAAGATGTCACCAAGGCACTCATGGAGACCTCAGAGCACTATGTCAAGGAGCTTAACAAGGCCTACTTGACTTGCCATACGACACACGGAGGACCCCACCGCAAGCTCACCGCAAGAAAGAGGACCTTCCACTTGCCTCCCCTTGACAGCGTTCAGCGCTTGGAGTTACCAGGAGTTCCCCTCCTCCCCCCAGGAGTCGCTAGCGTAATCGCATCTGGCAGAGTTATACCAGCACCGGTCGCAGTGCCGCCGCCACCTCCACCAGCTCCTGGAGTAGAGCCAGAAGGCCAGATGTATGAAGATGGCTCCGAGGAAGAAGAAGAAGAAGAAGAAGAAGAAGAACCCGTCGAGCGCGAGTTTTGCGCGACGATGATTCGGAGGATAGTCAGGAGTCTGTGGGAGAGAACATCATTGACTTGGATGGTTATGAGGAGGACATGGCTAGAACCTTTGATTAGATGCATGACTTGGAACTAGCTAGCCATGACGACATCGACCTCACTGCAGAGTGGAGTGCAGCCCACCCCTGAAGACCCTCTTCACCATCAGCAACGGCGCAATTCAGGAGCGCCGTCAAGACCGATGTACTGCCTGCGGACCGCGTGTTAGACTTCCAGTAGTGTGTCCAGTGATGTAACCCTTGTATCGTGTTGTAGTAGCGTGTTGTGTCTGTAGCAGTTCTGTGTTGCTTGGAGCCCTTAGCTCCAATGCTCGTGTTTGTACTGAATCTTGTGTAATGTGATGCTATGTGATTGATGTTCGTACTAATGCTGTGTGCCTTAGTCAATCAAGTGCCCTTAGAAGAACCCTAGTAACCTAATGATCAGTTATCCCCTCTGGAGCCTTACCTTTTCTCCTACCTTCAAAGCAGATGCTGCCTAAGAGGACAACCCGGATCCAACCATGATGATGAGGACATCACTCCCTCGGATACATACAATGA
This sequence comes from Phragmites australis, assembly GCF_958298935.1. NCBI lineage: Eukaryota > Viridiplantae > Streptophyta > Magnoliopsida > Poales > Poaceae > Phragmites > Phragmites australis. The sequence goes on from NC_084939.1 coordinate 23,216,193, forward strand.
TCCTCCATTGAACTTTCAAGGTCCAATCACAAGAGCTCGCGCACGACAATTAAATTTAGAGGTGAGCTCGTTCCTAAGCAACTCTTTATATAATTTTGAGAATAGATTACTACCTAATGATTATGTGTTGGTTAGGAATTATGGAGAGGACAAGGAGACACATAGAGGAAGGCTTGGAGGCGTGGAGGAGCAGCTAGGACGTTCAACAACAGCAGGAGGTCCAGTCCAACTCGAGTCCGAATCAGCCTCGACCTCCAGGACCAGCGAGCAGTAAAACGGACGTCCAGGATGCATCCGGACTCCGTTTTTGACGATTCACATATGGTTGGAAAGATAATTTCATAAGGAAACCAATGGCGTTGGTTTGAGGTCCAAATTCCTTCTGAGTCAACGGGAAACGTCGAAACAAGTCAGCGTCCAGAATCTGTCCCGGTGCTGCGTCACCGTTTTTGGTCCGTTGGGCCATGTATCGTGTTGGAGTCCATTAGGGACACGTCCAGGGGTCCTTGGCCGACCCTAATCCTTTATATACAGTAGCCGCCGCCCTAATTAGGGTTGAGTTTTGCTTAGATTATTCTGTCAAGAACAGTTTCGCCGTTTCGTCGGTTTGTGAGACCCCAACTCGTGAGATTAATCATTCATCTGCAATTTGGTTGCATTCTTCCTTGTTCTTGCTTGTGTTCTTCGATTCGCAGGCAAGGATTTTAGCCTTCTTGGCGAGGTCAACCGTGCAACGCCGGTTGATAACCAGAGGAGACGTGGTGCTGCGATTGCGGGGTTTCGGATCGTGTTGTTCGGAAGCCGGATCGACTTGTGTCTCGTTTCCACCAAATCGAGAGTTACCAGAACCTTTCGGAAGATCGGGAACCCTTGTTCATATTAAGTGGTATTCAGAGCTTCAGGTATACCGTCAGGTTCATATCTACCCTTAGTTTCGAGTGTTTTCGCCTTCGTTCCATAGTCCACTGCCATATCGTTTTTTTTTCCTGTCCTACAACCCTTCCGCGCCTTTAGCTTTTGCATATTTCAGTTTCAGAGTTCGTCGTGTTGAGTTTGTGTCCTGGTCAAGGTCTTGTTGCTGGTTAGGTCGTGTTAGAGTCCAGTTCGTGTGTTTTCCCCCACCGTTTCCATCAAACCCTAGCCTCCGTCGCATATTTTCCCCACTTTCTTCCCGTTTTGTCCTCTAATTCGGAGTCGTTTCTCAAATCGAGCATAACTTTCGCATACAAACTCCGTTTTCAGAAAAGTCATAGAGTTTTTCGCATCGAAACAGCGTTTCGGATCCGTTCGTCCCCGCCTTGTCGGGTTCGGCGAAATCAGAATTCCCAAATTCGCCTCCGAAGTTTGAGTTTTCAATTTCCAAATATTTTTCTCATTTTACGGCTGAACTTCAGAAAATTCTACAGGTCACGTCTTTCACTTGTTTAAGCTCAAATTTTCTGTGGTTCCCTCTTGTTTGCTCCTAAGTGAAAAAAAAATATCAAAAAAATAAAAAGAAAAAGTCGAAATTTCCCAAAAAACAACGACAGCCCAAAAAAATAGAAAAAAGAGAGGGGCAAAAGAGGAACAATATCTAGAGGAGCACATAGAGAAGGGCAAAGTGAGCTGTGTTAGCGTGTGCTGTTTAGTTCTTTGTTTCTGTTGCTCTTGCTATCCATCATACTTGTTTCTCCACCTTGTTTAACACACATACTTGGTACTTGCAACACTTTAGGCCAGCAACGAGAACAAATACTTGGGACTATAATTCAGCATTACTATCTGTTTCTGATTTGTGTTCCACATATACATATTTGTTCTCTTTGTGTGCCTTCCAAGCCCCACAGATTCTTCTGAACAGCACTGGTTTGCATCCCTGCAATCGCTCGCACGCCTTCCAGGTATCCTTTGCTTTGCTGGTAAGAACCCTGGTAAGAGCTTGGTAAGGTGTCTACCTTTGCTGATCTTGATTGAGAGGCACCACTCCATCTTTGTAGTACGATTATTAGGGATAACCTTCACTGTTTGTTGTTGTGTTGTTTCCACAATGTCAGTTGAAGGAGATAAAACGCCAAAGGACTTCAAGGAGTGTGTCAGCCAAGAGCAGCTACAAGCTGTTGTAGACAATGCTCAGAAGGAGATGAGGGAGACAGTCATCAAGGCTGTCACTGAAGCGATAATTGAGATGAAACTCGCAAACGCGGTTGAGCGGGTGGACAAACGGTTATCCGAGCTCACCGACAGGGTAAATGCTTTGGAAAACCGTCCTGTGCACAACGAAGATGTGAATGGAAGCAACACCGGTGATGAGTTGTATGATGACGATGTTAATGTTGATCCAGCGGCGACATTGCAAAACAGATTACGGCGTCGTCTTCGCACTAACACCACAGGTATGGATGGCGTTCCACATCACCACCACCATCGAGGTATGTATAATCGAGCTCCTGAAGATCCTTATGCTAAGGTTAAATTTACCATACCTTCTTTTTCGGGACATTATGATGCTGAGGGATATCTTGATTGGGAGATGACAGTAGAGCAAAAATTTAGTGCCCATCAAGTACCTGAACAACATAGAGTTAGACAAGCCACTAGTGAGTTTAAAGATTTTGCTATTATTTGGTGGACTGGTTTAGCTGCAGATGGTGCCACACCTCGTACATGGGAAGAGCTTAAGGTTGCTATGCGTGATAGATTTGTTCCCCCATCTTATCATAGAGACTTGCGTAAGAAATTGATGCGCTTAGAACAGGGAGATAAATCTGTGCAGGATTATTATGGTGAGCTTCAAAAGGGCTTGATGCGTTGTGGCATAGTAGAGGGAAACGAAGATTCTATTTGTCGATTTTATTCGGGTTTGAGACGTGAAATCCAGGATATTATTGATTATAAAGAATTTAACAATGTCAACCAGTTGTTTCAGTTTGCTATGCTTGCAGAGAAGGAGTTGCAGGGGCGTGAGCAGCAGGGCAAGTACAAGGCCAGCACCACATACACGCCGCGCACAGGACCATCATTTGGGCTGTCCAAACCATCCACTTACAGGGCTCCCTCACCAGCGAGCAAGCAACAAGCAGCTACGGCACCAAATCCTGTCACTACACGACCTTCGGGCTCAGGTAAAAATTCTGTTTTGCAGGGACCTTCCAAGAGTGCTTCCTCTGTTGCATCAACGGGACGCACCTCTGGCATTCAATGCCATCGCTGCCATGGATTCGGTCATGTGCAGAAGGATTGCCCAAGTCAGCGGGCATACATTGCAACGGAAGATGGGTACATCAGCGCCTCTGACATTGAAGAAGAAGAAGAACCAGTTGTTGAGGAGAGCAACGAAATCTTGGGCAGTGATGACACAACGACCTATAGGAGCATCATTGTGCAGCGGGCGCTCAGCACAAAGGTACAACAACCAGAGAAGCTGCAACGCCATAACTTGTTCCAGATTTTCTTCGTCATCCAAAATCGGCGAGCACGTGTCATCATCGATGGAGGTAGTTGTAATAATTTGGTGAGTTCAGATTTGGTCAAGAAGCTTGGCTTGACCACACGCCAACACCCCCATCCATATAATCTTCAGTGGTTTAATGATGCTGGAAAAGCTAAGGTAACACAAACTTGCAGAGTTTCTTTTTCCATTGGTTCCTATGCTGATTATGTTGACTGTGATGTGGTACCTATGGAAGCTTGCTCACTTTTATTGGGTCGACCTTGGGAATTTGATAATGATGCTATACACCATGGTAGAAGTAATACATATACTTTTATGCATAAAGGAAAGAAAATTACTTTGGTTCCTATGACCCCTGCTGAAATTGTACAAGCTGATAAAGAACAAGCTGCTAATTTGCGTGATACTAAATCTGAAAATCAGCAAGTTGCTAATTCTCTTTACCCACCTAAAAAGGATAAGTCTGCACCTAGTTCTAAGGTACAGGGCATAAAATTGAAGGGTGGTGTTATGCTTGCACTAAAAAGTGACCTTGCTGAAATTTCTAATAATGATATTTGCTACACCTTGGTTTGCAAACGAGTTTTGTATTCGCTTGATGATGTTATTAGTTCGATACCTCCTGCTGTCACTAACCTTTTGCAGGAGTATGAGGATGTTTTCCCAGCTGAGATACCCCCGGGACTGCAACCTATGAGAGGGATAGAGCATCAAATCGATTTGATCCCGGGAGCAACATTGCCAAATCGTGCTGCGTATCGAGCCAATCCCGAGGAGACTAAGGAAATTCAGCGGCAAGTCCAAGAGCTTTTGGACCGCGGGTATGTACGTGAGAGTCTTAGTCCTTGTGCTGTTCCTGTGATTTTGGTTCCTAAGAAAGATGGTACTTGGCGTATGTGTGTTGATTGTAGAGCCATCAATAACATTACTATTCGATATCGCCATCCTATTCCTAGACTTGATGATATGCTTGATGAGTTGTGTGGCTCTGTAATTTTTACAAAGATCGACTTGCGTAGTGGTTACCACCAAATTAGAATGAAACTTGGAGATGAATGGAAAACAGCTTTCAAAACTAAATTCGGATTATATGAGTGGTTAGTAATGCCTTTTGGTTTAACTAATGCACCTAGCACTTTCATGCGTTTGATGAATGAGGTTTTAAGAACTTTTATTGGACGATTTGTGGTGGTTTACTTTGATGACATATTGATTTATAGCAAGTCTTTGGATGAACATATGGATCACTTACGTGCTGTTTTTAATGCTTTACGTGATGCACGTTTATTTGGTAACCTTGAGAAGTGCATCTTTTGCACGGATCGAGTCTCTTTTCTTGGCTATGTTATTACTCCACAGGGAATTGAGGTGGATGAGATGAAAATTGAAGCCATAAAGAGTTGGCCGGTGCCCCAAAATATCAAACAGGTGAGAAGTTTTCTTGGACTTGCAGGTTTTTATCGTCGTTTCGTGAAGGATTTCAGCGCCATTGCTGCCCCCTTACACGAGTTGACAAAGAAAGGTGTGGTGTTCCATTGGGGTAAGGCACAAGAGGAATCCTTTGACACTTTGAAGGACAAGCTTACGCACGCGCCATTGCTGCAACTTCCAAATTTTGGTAAGACCTTTGAGCTAGAATGTGATGCTAGTGGAGTTGGCATTGGAGGTGTTTTGATGCAAGAAGGTAAGCCCGTTGCATACTTTAGCGAAAAATTGCATGGCCCTGTTCTTAATTACTCTACGTATGATAAGGAATTGTATGCACTTGTACGTTCTTTAGAGACGTGGCGTCATTATTTGTGGCCTAAAGAATTTGTTATACATTCAGATCATGAATCGCTTAAGTATCTTCGTTCTCAAAATAATCTGAATCGTAGACATGCTAAGTGGGTTGAATTTATTGAATCTTTTCCTTATGTTATCAAACACAAGAAAGGGAAGGATAATATAATTGCTGATGCTTTGTCTAGACGATATGCTTTGTTGTCCCAACTTGATTATAGAATTTTTGGACTTGACTCAATAAAAGAACAATATGTGCTTGATCCTGATTTTAAAGATGTATTGCTGAACTGTAAAGAGGGACGTACATGGAACAAGTTTGTGATCAATGATGGATTTGTGTTTAGAGCTAACCGTCTATGCATTCCAGTTGGTTCCGTTCGTCTTTTGTTGTTGCAGGAAGCACATGGAGGAGGATTGATGAGACATTTTGGTGCTAAGAAGACGGAGGCTATGTTGGCCACACATTTCTTTTGGCCAAAGATGAGGAGAGATGTTGAGCGGTTCGTGGCACGCTGTACCACATGTCAAAAGGCTAAGTCTCGCTTGAATCCACATGGTTTGTATATGCCTCTTCCTGTTCCTTCTATTCCTTGGGCAGATATTTCGATGGACTTTGTTTTGGGATTGCCTAGGACTAAGAGAGGGAGGGATAGCATTTTTGTTGTTGTGGATCGTTTTTCTAAGATGGCACATTTTATATCTTGTCATAAAAGTGATGATGCCGTTTATATTGCTGACCTCTTTTTCAAAGAGATTGTTCGCTTGCATGGTATGCCTTCTACTATTGTTTCAGATCGCGACGCTAAATTTTTGAGTCACTTTTGGCGCACTCTATGGAATAAGTTGGGTACAAAACTATTGTTTTCTACTACTTGCCACCCACAAACTGATGGCCAAACGGAGGTAGTGAACCGCACTTTGGGTACCATGTTGAGAGCTATTTTGAAGAAAAATTTGAAGATGTGGGAAGAATGTTTGCCCCACGTGGAGTTTGCTTATAATCGGGTAACACATTCTACCACCAAGGTAAGTCCTTTTCAGGTAGTGTATGGTTTTACCCCTCGCGCTCCTATTGATCTTTTGCCTTTACATACCACTGAAAGAACACAGTGATGCTAGTGCACGTGCTGATTTTATTCGTAAGTTGCATGAAACAACTAAAATAAATATCGAAAAGATGAATGAAAAGTATAGAATTGCTGGTAGTGAAGGTAGGAAAGAAGTCAAACTTGAACCAGGTGATTTAGTGTGGTTACATTTAAGAAAAGATAGGTTTCCAGAGCTGCGTAAGTCTAAATTAATGCCAAGAGCTGCTGGACCTTATAAGATAATTGAGAAAATAAATGATAATGCATATAAACTTGAGTTGCCACCCGAGTTCGGGGTTAGTCCTTCTTTTAACATTGCAGATTTGAAACCTTACTTGGGAGCCGATGATGAGCTTGAGTCGAGGACGACTCCAATTCAAGAGGGGGAGGATGATGAGGACATCACTCCCTCGGATACATACAATGATCCTCCATTGAACTTTCAAGGTCCAATCACAAGAGCTCGCGCACGACAATTAAATTTAGAGGTGAGCTCGTTCCTAAGCAACTCTTTATATAATTTATAGAATAGATTACTACCTAATGATTATGTGTTGGTTAGGAATCATGGAGAGGACAAGGAAACACATAGAGGAAGGCTTGGAGGCGTGGAGGAGCAGCTAGGACGTCTAACAACAGCAGGAGGTCCAGTCCAACTCGAGTCCGAATCAGCCTCGACCTCCAGGACCAGCGAGCAGTAAAACGGACGTCCAGGATGCATCCGGACTCCGTTTTTGACGATTCACATATGGTTGGAAAGATAATTTCATAAGGAAACCAATGGCGTTGGTTTGAGGTCCAAATTCCTTCTGAGTCAACGGAAAACGTCGAAACAAGTCAGCATCCAGAATCTGTCCCGGTGCTGCGTCACCGTTTTTGGTCCGTTGGGCCATGTATCGTGTTGGAGTCCATTAGGGACACGTCCAGGGGTCCTTGGCCGACCCTAATCCTTTATATACAGTAGCCGCCGCCCTAATTAGGGTTAGGTTTTGCTTAGATTATTCTGTCAAGAACAGTTTCGCCGTTTCGTCGGTTTGTGAGACCCCAACTCGTGAGATTAATCATTCATCTGCAATTTGGTTGCATTCTTCCTTGTTCTTGCTTGTGTTCTTCGATTCGCAGGCAAGGATTTTAGCCTTCTTGGCGAGGTCAACCGTGCAACGCCGGTTGATAACCAGAGGAGACGTGGTGCTGCGATTGCGGGGTTTCGGATCGTGTTGTTCGGAAGCCGGATCGACTTGTGTCTCGTTTCCACCAAATCGAGAGTTACCAGAACTTTTCGGAAGATCGGGAACCCTTGTTCATATTACATGACAAGGGCGTCAAGCTCATGAAGGATACGAGGCCGCTAGTGAGGTTCAAGTGGGACGACAACCCGGAGGAAGACCACGAACCAGAGGTGGAAATCAGAACCGAGGTGGATGGGTTAGGCAAGCCCCACTGTTTCCCCAAGCCCAAAGAGCAGTCATGGAAGAGCTGGACCATGATGAAAAAGTAAACCAAGAGCCAGAAGGTTATGGCCAGAACAACCAACTAAGAGGACAACTGCCACCCCCACCGTCTGTGGAGGAACTTGTGGCTTTGATGGCAAATCGTTTGACAGAAGCCATAGCACAAGGCATTCAAGGCAACCGTGGACATGGTCAGGGGCCACAGTCCAAAATGACTGAGTTCATGAGACTGAGGCCAGCCACCTTTGACCACACCGAAGATGACCCTTTAGCAGCAGATGATTGGCTACGGGGCATAAACAGGAAGCTGGATGTCGTAAACCCCAGTGACCATGAAAGAGTTCTTTTGGCATCACACCAACTAACAGGAGCAGACTTAGAATGGTGGGAAAACTACCAAGAAGCAGTAGAGGATGCTAGTGCCATCACATGGAAGGAATTCCAGGAGGAATTTAGGAGGTATCACATTCCCGAAGGGATCATCGAGATGAAGGCAGCAGAATTCCGTGAATTGAAGCAAGGGTCCATGACCGTGAATCAATACATCCGCAAGTTCACCAAGCTCTCTCGCTATGCCCCTGAGGATGTGAACACAGATAAGAAGAAGCAGGACCGCTTCAGAAGGGGACTGCATAGTACCCTGAAGACGCACTTGTCTGCGAGTACATACCCGGACTTCAACACGATGATGAATCGAGCCATCATCGTAGAGGAGGCCAAGACTGAAGGAGACAATGACCGAAAGCGCAAGTTTTTGGCACAAAAGAAAAAGCAGCAGGAAAGGTTTGCAAGGCCCAGACCTAGCCACTACCAGAAGCCAAAACACCAACCAACCATGCAGTATCGGTCTCAGGGATATAACCAACCAGCAAATTCAGCCTACCGCAGCCAGCACCCAGCAAGTCAGCAGAATAGCAGTAGAACTATTGCACAGGTGACGGAAAGGAATAAGGACAGAGTCTGCTACAATTGTAGGGAGCCCGGGCATGTGATAGCCAACTACCCACACAAGAACCCCACCGTAGCACGAGCCCCGATGAACCCCGCAGCAAGTGCTAGGACAGCAGCGTCGGGAGTTGGACGTGGTGGACCGCAAGCCTCAGGACAGCAGAAGAGGACAACACAATCCTTTGGAAGAGGTCGCGTCAACCACATCGATGCTCGTGATGCCCAGGAAGCACCGGACGTCGTCTTCGGTGAATTCATTGTCAATTCAACTCTAGCAACAGTACTATTTGATTCTGGAGCTTCACATTCATTCATATCATCAAAGTTTATTACTAAGCATAGAATTCCAACTGTTATGCTTAAAACCCTCCTTATGATACGCTCTCCTGGAGTGGAAATCAAGTGCCTATTAGGATACCCCCGAGTTAAAATTATAATAAGTGGGGTAGAGTTCCTAGCGGACTTAGTGGTTCTCCAATCTGATGGAATAGATATCATCCTTGGGATGGATTGGTTAGCCAAATGTCAAGGCAACATAGCTTGTGGCACCCGAAAAGTCACACTAGTTAACAGCCATGGTATTAAAGTGGAATGTCAGCCTAAGGGACCAAAATCCAAGCACATGTTGTGCAACTTGGAAGACACAACTCTGGACAAAGTGTCCATAGTAAAGGAGTACCCAGATGTGTTCCCAGAGGAACTACCTGGAATGCCACCTGATCGGAAAATAGAATTCATCATAGATCTTATCCCTGGAACATCCCCAATGGCCAAGAGACCCTACCGTATGGCAGCAAATGAACTAGTAGAGTTAAAGAAGCAGCTAGGAGAGTTGTAAGAGAAAGGATATATAAGACCTAGCTCATCCCCGTGGGGATCGCCTGTCTTGTTTGTGAAGAAGAAAGATGGTGGTCTTAGGATGTGTGTAGACTACCGAGCCCTAAATGAAGTAACAATAAAGAATAAATACCCACTGCCCAGGATCGATGACCTCTTCGATCAACTACAAGGAGCCAAGTTCTTTTCTAAGATTGACTTGAGGTCAGGGTATTACCAGCTAAAGGTTCGGGAAAGTGACATACCTAAAACAGCCTTTGTAACTCGGTATGGACAATACGAGTTCACAGTAATGTCCTTTGGATTAACCAATGCTCCTGCATACTTTATGAGCTTAATGAACAAGGTATTTATGGAAGAGTTAGATAAATTTGTCGTAGTCTTCATTGACGACATACTCATCTACTCTCAGAGTGCCGAAGAGCACGAACAACACCTAAGAATAGTCTTGGAAAGATTAAGAGCCCATGAGCTTTATGCCAAATTTAACAAGTGTGAATTTTGGCTAAAGAAAGTTGCTTTTCTTGGACATGTCATAACGGAAGAAGGAGTAGCAGTGGATCTTGCTAAAGTTAAAGCAGTCACGGATTGGAAACCGCCGACTAACGTAACACAAATCAGAAGTTTCCTTGGATTGGCAGGATACTATCGGAGGTTCATAGAAGGATTCTCGAAGATAGCAAAACCTATGACTGAACTGACCCAAAAGGAAAAACCCTTTCAGTGGACCAAGGCTTGTGAGAAGAGCTTTCAAGAGCTAAAAGATAGATTAATCATAGCCCTAGTGCTAACCTTGCCGGATATTCACAAGGATTTCACGGTATTTTGTGATGCCTCTAGGCAAGGATTAGGATGTGTCCTAATGCAAGATGGTAAGGTAGTTGCCTACGCATCTAGACAGTTAAAAGAGCATGAGAAGAATTACTCGACCCATGATTTGGAACTAGCAGCCGTAGTGCATGCCCTTAAGCTCTGGAGACACTACTTAATTAAAAATAAGTGTGAGATATTCACGGATCACAAGAGTCTGAAGTATATCTTTACCCAGCCAGACTTAAACCTAAGGCAAAGAAGATGGTTGGAATTGATTAAGGACTATAATCTGGATATCCAGTATCATCCAGGCAAGGCTAATGTCGTAGTAGATGCCCTTAGCAGGAAGGCTTATTGCTACAACCTGAAAGCTCAGAAATGGAGGCCAGAGCTACTTAAGGAAATTCAACGCCTAAACCTCCAAATAGTCAATGAAGGTTGTGTCAATACCTTGATAGTCCAACCTACCTTAGAAGGCCAACTCCGAAAAGCTCAAGAAGAAGATGAAGAGCTACAGAAAATTAAGGTCCAAACTGGAGAAGGCAAGGCACCTAGATTCCGAGTAGATGACCAAGGAACTTTATGGTACAAAGATAGGATCTGTGTTCCTAATAAAGAAGAGTTTAGGAAACTCATTATGGACGAAGCCCATAACTCTGCCTATTCGATCCACCCCGGGTCGACAAAGATGTTCCTGGACTTAAAGGAGAAATACTGGTGGTCAGGAATGAAGAAGGACATAACTAATTTGTTGCATGTTGTGATATATGCCAAAGAGTTAAGGCAGAACATCAGAAACCAGCAGGATTATTGCAACCACTTCCTATCCCAGTTTGGAAGTGGGATGAAATCGGGATGGACTTTGTTGTGGGATTACCCCGTACTCAGAGAGGACATGATTCTATATGGGTCATAGTGGACCGTCTGACCAAGGTAGCTCATTTTATACCGGTAAAGGTAACTTATGGAGGAGACAAGCTAGCACTGTTGTATGTGGACAATATCCTCAAGCTTCATGGTGTCCCGAGTAGAATTGTATTAGATTGCGGTCCTCAATTCACCGCAAGATTCTGGAAAAGCCTACATGCCACCCTAGGAACCAAGCTAGACTACAGCTCGGCCTATCACCCACAGACCGATGGGCAGACAGAAAGAGTAAACCAAATCCTAGAAGATATGCTAATAGCTTGTGTGCTCACGTATGGAAAAGATTGGGAGAAAAGTTTGTCTTATGCAGAGTTCTCTTATAACAACAGCTATCAGACAAGTCTGAAGATGTCACCCTTCGAGGCATTATATGGGAGAAAGTGCAGAACACCTCTTATGTGGTCTGAGGTCGGAGAATGCTGTCTCTATGGGCCAGCCTTGATAAAGGAGGCTGAAGAGCATGTAGCCAAAGTAAGAGAGAATTTGAAAGTAGCTCAAAGCAGACAAAAGAGTTATGCCGACACTAGGAGGAGAAATCTTGAGTTCGAGGTGGGAGATCATGTGTATCTGAAGGTATCGCCGATAAGAGGCACACGAAGATTTCGGATTCGAGGAAAACTAGCACCCCGATACATTGGACCATACAGGATACTAAACAGGATAGGTGCTGTGGCATACCGTCTCGCACTTCCAAAGGAAATGGCGGACATTCACAATGTCTTCCATGTATCACAGTTGAAGAAGTGCTTAAGGATTCCTGAAGAGCAAGTACCGTTAGAAGTGATGGACCTTCAACCAGACCTACGGTACCAAGAGCGACCAATAAAAATATTAGATACAACAGAGCGACAAACCAGAAGATCTGTGGTCAGATTCTGTCAAGTGCAGTGGAGCAACCACACTGAGGCTGGAGCTACCTGGGAGCGTGAAGATGATCTCCGGAACCTCAAATCTCAAGGACGAGATTTTCCTAAGTGGGGTAGGTTTGTCAAATCCCTAAAATTTATTCCCCTTTCCCCCTCTTTCTCTCTCTTCTCTCTCTCCCTCCCCGTGACCCGACTGCCACCGCCGCGCCGCGTTGCGCTGTCCCGTCGTCGCTCGCCGGCAGTCCTCGCGCCCCGTGCCGCCTTGCGCCCCACGCCATTGCCTCGCGCCCCGAGCCACCTCGTCCCACGCGCCCGATCCGTCGCCGCCCCTATATAAGGCGATGAACAGTGCGAGCTCTCCCCCATCCCCTTCCTCGCCCACTCTCTCACTCTCTCTCCCGAGCCCCTCCGCTCGCTGCCGCCTCTCTCTCCGAGAACCCCCGCCACCGGTGTGCTCCCTAGCCCCTTCTCCTCTTCCCCCTCCCTCCTTTCCCTCTCCCTGAAGACGTACCTGGGACTCCGGTCGCCAGCCGTCGCCTCCCCGCGGTCGGCCGTCGCTTCCCGCCGCTTTCCCGTCCCCGAGCTGAAGCCGCTCCCCGCCACCGGCCGCCCACCAGCCAGACCCGGCCGGCGAGGCCTGCCGCCGTCCTCCGCCGCCGGCGCCCTGTCGCCGCCCTCCGTCGTCGGCCCGCCGCCGCGCCAGCGCCGCCGTCACCCGCGCCCCACCTCCTCTCTCTCCCTCCCGATCTCTCTCTGCTGCCCGAGCCGGCTCTCCACCCCTCTCTGCTCTCTCTCTCTTATATCTCTCTCTCCCCTCTGTGTAGCTGACGTGTGGGCCCCCTGTTTGCTGAGCCGAGCCGCCCGTCCGAAGCCGAGCCGAGCCCACCGACAGTCTGAGCCGAGCCGCTGAGCCGCGAGCCGATCCTAGAGCCGAGCCATGAGCCGAGAGCCGAGTCTGAGCCGAGCCGCGAGCCGAGTCCAATCCCGAGCCGACTCAGCAGAATATTCCTGGAATATTCTCCCCTTTTCTTTTTCTGATTTTTTCTCCCGGCAAAACTTCTGAAGCCTGTTTCTCCTCCGTCCTAACTCCGTTTTCATCGATTCTTCCACCGATATTCATCTAAATTCGAGATCTATCCAATCATGTCAATTTCATAATTTTTGTAAATTTTTTAGTCCTTGTTTTAATGATTTGATTGATTGTGTGCCTTTTTCGTTGTTGCGATTATTAGAGGAAGGAGCATTCGAGGAAGACCCCGAGGACCCGGAGTTTGAAGAAGGAGCAGACGAGCACTTCAACGAAGGCAAGTCCTACAACCGTTGATCATGTTGATCCTATGTTTTTAAATACAACTCGTAGAGCCGTTGTTTCAAATAATAGGAGTATGCATGATTAGATTAATAGTTGTGATCTTTAAGAAATGCTAGAATAGTTATGACCCAGCTTGTTTATCCCATGCCTTATCATTGTTACCTTTATTCCGTTGAAACCTTAGAAGGATCCCAACATCAACTATAATGATTGTTTGGATGAATGCTTGTTTACTAGCATGCTTAGGATTGCTTTGCTCAAAAGAAAGAACTAGATTATTTACATGTGATAATCATGCTTTACAATGTGAAGTGATATGTGCTTGGTGCGTGTGCGTGTAAAACTTGTGTTCTTGGGAAAACTCTAGAGTAGTGTTGACGAGGATGAGTAAGGTGCCCCACGAAGGTGGGAACTACCTTGGAGCAAGGTTCGCCTTTGTGGTGTTCTTGCTGGGAGACTCTTGCCTCAATCATATAAGGACCGGTTTGATGTGACATCTCACCTAGTATCCACTCGTACAATCACATGGCCTGTATGGGCAGGACTTGACCTAACCCCTCTGACTTAGTGCGGTACCCACCCGGAGGCCGGTAGTGGCAATGGGGACCAGGAGAAGTCTTGGGTAGTTTGTAGCCCAAGGTCCGGCTGGTGATATTGTTGAGGCTATGTCAAAGCCTTGGGATTGCTAAGTGGTCTTTCTCGTAAATCGTCTAAAGCCCCTGGTATTTTAGTGCCCCATGGGTGGATATTGTGTCTTGGTTGTGAGGTCGTTGCGTCTCGTTATGACAGCTTCACCAGTTGCTAAGGTGGGAGCCTGTGCATATCTTGTGGGTAAAGTGTACAACCTCTGCAGAGTGTTAAACTTATCCAGATAGTCATGTCCTCGGTCAAGGACATGCTATAGTTTGGTCACAATGATTTGCTTTTCGGCGTGGGTATCTCCTTGGTGTGTGAGTGGGCTGTGTGCCCGTGTTTTCGAAAAGAAGGGTTTTAGCTTTGTGCCCTAAGCCTCCTGGACTGTGTGTCCTCTGGCAAAAGACTTGTGGGAACTGGTGGGACGGATGTATCTCCCCCAGGGCCGTCAACGCCCATAAGCTCAACTTATATGTTCTCTTCGGAAATATTTTGATTAAAGTTAGTCTTTGCAAAATGAACCTTGCATCAATAAAACTAGCTTTCCGCAAAATCTAAAAGGCTCTACAACCTTATCCTTGATCTACCCTTAAGCATCTAACTTTTCCCCTTGAGGTAGGACGTGCTGAGTACCTTACGTACTCACACTTGCTAATTGTGGATTCAGATGATCCAGAGGCTGACTTCGTCGAAAGAGAAGATGAAGATTAGAGAAGCCAGTTTTGTCTGCACTCAAGCTGCCTGTAGAGCTTGGGTCGTTTTTGTGTGTTTCCGCTGTGCTTCGAGGGTTTGATTAATTTATGCTTAGGAGCTTCTGTTGTAATGAACTATGTGATGTACTCTATTATCGTATTTACTCAATGTATGACTGTGATGTCTACTTCTGTTAGAGTTCGTGCGTACCAGCTACTGATCCATAGACTGGTATGAGCTACAAAAGGAGATCCCAAATGAGGGGTCCGACACTAACTTTGGCACAATAAAATTAGATAAAGCATGGTATGCCACGTAAAAATGTGACGAATAAAATAAACGTTACGATTATAGCAAACTTGTGCAAAAAAATATGGCTATATCATGTGAGACATGAGGCTAAAAAACTATAGCAACGAACTAAACAATTGTTTAATAAAGTATGGTACTGATTAAGATTAGATGTAAAAATGTTCCCAGAGAAACAAAAAGACCTTTAAACTCGGCACAGGTGCTCACCTTTCTCTCCAAGTTAAATTCGATGTTGGAACAGTACATGCACATGTGGGTGGAACGTTGAGTGGTTGAAGGTATACTCACATTACGCGAGGTTAGACCTCAGATTAATTTTTGATAAGTGTTAGGATGTACGTATGTGGGAAAAAACATAAATAATTGTCATATTAGTATCTTGACACTGATCATGTCCACGTGCGTGACGAATCGTCGATATGCAGCTGATAGGCCAAATGCAGGATTTGCACTCAACGAGAAGCATCACTCACACACGACTTTCCATGGACAGGAATTAATGTTAGGTTTGGATTTCTCATATCGTGGCGATTCCGTGAGTAACCTCTTTTAGAGGATCGTGATTAACAACTAATCACACGATTTGCGCCTGTGTATATATATGTTGAACGACGTCACCACATCCACACGCATGTGACTCTGTAATATATATATATAATATATACATGTCAGCATGGCGGCGTTGAGAACAGCAAATGTTTTGACTTTGAATCGATTGCCATTTACAGATGCACAAGACGTTTTCCGTATAATAGTATATCAGAAAGTTGTAGGAGATTTCGCCAAGTTAAGATTCCACATCCATAGATATCTCGAGTTGACTACACGTCATGGATAGAAAGAGTCGGGCCGACGGCCGGAGAGGTTATAAGGGAAGTGAGATAGCCTGGCGCTGCTTTTAAATCGGCTCTTACAATGAAGAATAGAAGCTCAGTTAAATTGTAGTTTGTAATTTTTAGTTTTTAAGTAATTTTTTAAATTAAACTAGATGTGGAAAGTAAAAAATATTTTTTTTCTGATTCACTTTCTCACAAAATCATTTTTTTATAAAGGTTATTTTACAGAATTATTTTTAACTACAAAATCACTTCTTTAAAGAATTTAGATTATGAAAGCTCTACTAATAGACCCAGTGGCTCCCCTCCGGAACTCTAATTTCCATTAAATCTTTGCCAATTAATCCATTTGGCTCATCTCATATCTCATAATTAAACATATACTAAGATGTGTGACCTCCTGACAAGTCCTTTGTTACATCTCTTTTTTTTGTTTTTGAGTTTCCTCTTCTCTATTTGATTCTATTTAGTTTTTTTTGGTGCAAGTTAACTTGTGGCAAAACAAAAATGCCATAGGGCATGGAATGACACGGATGACAATCGAGTACGATAGGTACAGATAATGCTCATCTATATCCCTACTTGCCGGTTTTTTACCCGTCCATGGGTATATCAACGAACACTCACCAGCAAAGGGCTAGCCCTAAACCCGTCGCCTGTGGATATACCTGTTTACCCACGAAGCGGTGATGGGTTAGGGTGGAGCAGTGCAGCAACGTGGTGCGGCGACATGAGGTGGTGGGGCAGGGTGGCGTGGTGCGACGGTGAGGGATGGGGTGGTGCGATGTGGAGGGGGAGGGCAGTTGAGTAGAGGCGCTAGAGGGTTGGGATAGACTGGAGTATTTGAATGATATGGAATGTTAGGTTTAGAGAAAATTCTATCCGATAAGTAGGTAGGTATAAGTAAGACTTACATATTTGCTATACGTTTCTTTTTTAATAGGATATGGTGTGGTACCAAATATTATCATATTATATCATATTTGAGTATTTACTCACGGGTAAATAGATAATTAGAATAGATTGCTATCCCTATACATCGGGAAGCACGATAACACCATGCGGGATGTGGGGGCCATGAGTGCCGGAAGCGCATGACGACGCTGTGAAAGTTAAGCATAAGAGGAAGGAGCACATGAAGGATTCAAATACATCATTTCAGCACTAAAACACCGGATCTATCAGAACTCAAGATATACGACGGCAAAAAAAAAAAAAAAAAGACATGGTTATCTATCTACTCGGAACTGCGGCAGACAATGGTGACGCAGATGAGAGCGCTCTTGTCGGCACTTGTGGCAAGATTTCCTTGGTACACTCTACTTTATTAGTCTTCTAGTTCAACGATACTACGCGCTGTCGTGACCGGCCAGTAGAACACAAGAGGGCCCAGACGGCTACATCTTTTCCTCTTATCCGAGCTCCAATGTAATTATCCAACCATTGCACAAGTACTAATAGAAACTGTATTTCTCCACCAATTAATATTTACTCAAATATAAACTTGAAGTATTTAGATAGTGATTGTTGTTGACTTCTCCCAAATCAGCAAGTGTCCATGTATATGATCACTTGCAATTACCAAACGATTCGCACAGGGGCAGAATTAGGATTGGACGATAGAGGGGTTAAGGAGAGATAAATTTGAATCAATTCTAGAAGCTATTAAATTGATCATTGTAAAAAATATATAATTTTCTCTTAACATTGGTTAATATATTTTCTATTTTTTTAGAAAAATAAAATATAGGTGTTGCGATGAATCCAAGTTTCATAATCAATTTAAAACATTTCTTATTCATACATAAATTCGCTCACAATAACAAATATACAATCTTGCTTATAATAGATTATGATAGCTATCTATACAACGCTTTGATATTGCTTTTCTAGTTCGATATTGGTTTACCATAGAAATTAGTAAAAAATATCTACGAGTGAAAATAACTAGAGTTCATATCAATAAAGAGTAGAGCAATATAACATAAATCATAACCATTAAGGATAAATGGTTTAAAATTATAAAGTTTGACAAGAAAAACATTTCATTTAGATGCATTCATAATAACCATATATAGTAAGTTATATTTGATGGTATATAATATCTGAAATGTGTTAAAAAATATAATACTTGAGAAACATATATAGTAGATAAAATGAGCATGTATACCAATTAGATCTTAAGTTATTTAATTTTTATATAGTACTAATTACAATATATATATATATATATATATATATATATATATATATATATATATATATATATATATATATATATATATAAAGCATATTTGGTACTCCCGGGAGTATGTACTCTCATATAAGTATCTCATAATATAGGGAGTATCTCATATGATAAATGGTATGTATATGGAGCATGTGAGTATAAAAGATCATCCAAGTAATATGTATATTTTTTAGGTGGTTTGTACCTATTTTTTAGTATATTATATTTTATGTGCAAATATGAAGGTATTATCAAAATCTATTAAAATCGATAGACTTTTTTTTTTCAATTTTTTTTTATGTAATTCACGTTGGAGTATCTTAGAATGAGTATATAAGTATACTTATAGTTTTGTCTTCGCTCCTGGCGCGCACAACGCTGTGAGATTCTTGATGACAGAAATTGATCGACCAACTAATTATAGAGAAGCAAAAGTCTCTTGAATCTTCATTGGCAGCAAGCAGTTCCCTTGGGTGAAGATGCACGCCTGTAGAGAGATTGAAAACCAGATAGATGCCAAATTTTTTAAAATAATATTATTTTATTAGAAAATTACAAAAATAATAGCTAAATTTATAAAATTACAAGAATAGTTACCTAACGGTATATGGAGTACCGATAAGGGCCCTGTTGGTACTCTGAATGCTGATAGGATACATAGCACTAGGTTCGGGTGTCTGTCGGCACGCGGAATACTGACAGGTTATGGACCCGGTAAAACTGGGGTGCCACGTAGACTTTGCGTGGAACGTAGTGGCATATCAGCATTCCGAATGCCGACATATGACCTATCATGACCTGTCGGCACGCAGAATGCCGACAGGTACCACGTTAGGTATATCGGCATTCCGTGTGCCGACATGCCTTTATATAATCCACGATTACCGATTTCTCTTTCACATATGACCGTACACAGAGCGAACGGGTGACAACAATGAGTGGGCGGCGGCGGGCAACATGGGCCGGCTTGCGACGAGTGGCGGTGTACAGGATGATGGCGGCAGGCGGCGGCATGCAGTCGGTAGAGGCGCCTGGCGAGGGTAGCTTCGGGCGGCGAGGAGCGAGGAGCAGCGAAAGTGGTAAGGTTTTTTTTATTTTTTTGAAATAGTTAGAATTAGTTAGAATTTAGGAGTAGTTAGAAAGTAGATGTAGTTAGAAAAATTTGAAATAGTTAGAAAATGAGAAAAATTATGAGTAGTTAGAAAAACAGTAGGTGATTTAGAAAAAAAAATAGTAGAAAGGATTCAAAATAGTTAGAAATTAGGAATAGTTAGGAAAAATAGAAGGAAAATAGTTAGAAAATTAGAAATACTTAAACAAATGTAGGAAAATAGTGAGAGAATATTAAAGAAATGTCGAATAGAGTAGATAATTTAGAAAAATAAGGATATGAAATTCAGAATAGAGTAGGTATGGTTTAGAAATTAGTTATAGGTAGAAAATATAGTATAGTTAGTTAGGAAATGTAGAATAGTTGGAAAAGTTCAAATATTTTGGTAATGTAGAGTTTAAATAGGTTATCTAATATGATTTGAAAATTGGATATTATTAGATGTACATGTTTTTTGTTGATGTAGGAATTATAGATTTGAATTGTTGTTAATTTTCGCACGATTGTATTTAGAATGAAAGGGGAGAAATGTGATTCATTTAGAATTTAGAGCAGAAAAATTTAGATACGTGTACAATAGATAATGTAGCATGGAGCATACATAGTTAGGAATTTTGCAATAGCTAGATAATCTAGACTAGTTTGAAGTCGAATTGTTATGAATATGTAGTACAAATAATTCATAGCTTAGGAAATTTAGAATAGAAATAGAGTAATTTTTTTGACAACAATATATTTAGAATAGCATAGTGTGAACAGAAAGAGTATGTTAGCGGTGATATTTGATGGTTATAATACAAGTGATGAGATTGAATATATTTTATGGTCGTAGCTATTGTATATTGATTACAATTATTTAACCTAAAGGAGTATAATATGATTGTTGAATCAGATATATCGACCGTAGTGGGGTTTAGGATTTTTTATAGCCTTGGATATGTCATGCAGTGTGACCGTGGGGTGAATCTGAGTAACTTCTAGTGTGTGTGTGTGTATGTATATATGTATGTATGTATGTATGTATAGTCCGGGAGAGATTTAACAGTTCCAAGTGGTAGGTTGACTATATAATCTACTGCAACTTAGTCCGGCACATCAACGATTGACGATGAAGGTTCTAATTCCAAGACGTCGAGAAACCGGTTGGCAGTGGGAGATCTTGGAGGTTACATGTTCAAAGTAATGATAGCAATTTGTGTCATTGGGGTTGAGATGAGGTTTTTCCCATTGCATCTTTGTAGAAGCAAGCGATGTTGGGTCGACAGAAGCCACACCTAGCACTATAGAAGCTGTTGGTGCAAATGTTGTCCATGAGGAGGTGCATGAGAGTGTGGTTCTGCATGTATCCTTGCAGACTAGTGCACCGGTTGAGATACAGACTGCAAGAGAAGAATGTAACGATAGGGAAGAAAATTAGGCCGCGATGCTTGTTGATCAGGGAGAGAGGGACGAGGCAGTAGTGGACTAGATGGAGGTAGATAACGATGAGTTCCACACATTTTTGGACTCAGGTGCTGGAATCCCGGAAGAACGGATGAATTTGCATTGGAGAAGTTGATGGTGAACGATGGACACATGTCGGCATGAGAGTATGATCCAATCATGGTGACCAAATGCTAGATGTTTCATAACAAGGTCCATCTGCAGCATGCAGTGAAGAGATGGTGTTTAAGAAGAGATAGTTCATAGTGGTAATATCTAATCCTCTAACATACAACATCAAAATATTTAACTAAAGGTTGCACTTGGAGAGTTCATGGATTCTTGCTGAGGTGTGACACAATATGGTTAGCGTCTATTGTTGAGCCACATACTTACAACTTGAGCCGACCTCTGCACACACACAGGAACATGAGCATTGATTATGTTGCAAATGTGATGTATCTAGAGATTGTGAAGAAGACTAGTATGTCTCTGTTTGGAGTTATGCATGCTATCAACACCAAATTTGGGTATGAGATTTCATATGGCATGACATGGAGAGTGAAATAGAAGATGTTAGAGAAGAGGTTTGACACATATAAGGACTCATATCATAACTTACCTTCACTTCTAGAGGATATTCAGGGGAGGAACTCGAGCACCTTGATTGGTACTCACGATTTCGTCAATCAGGTTGGAGATCGAGTCCTTCAGTTGGCGTTCTGGTCATTTGGCTATATGATCCAAGCATTCTGTCATTGCCGACCGATGATGTGCGTGGACAGTACATTCCTCATAGGCAAATATAGGAGGCAAATACTCACAGCTATTAGTGTAGATGATGAGAACTAGGTTATGCCTTTGTCTTTTGCATTTATCGAACGCGAGTCTACGGATAATTGGCTGCGGTTCTTGCAGTGGGTTAAGAGAGGTGTTGTTGGTAATAGGCCTAACGTGTGTGTACTCCACGATCGTCATGCAGGCTTGTTGAACGCTATCAACACATTGCAGATTGGTGTGGGTGGGTTATTGCCGTGGCCAGATTTGCATAGCCGTTGGTGCATGCGACATCTTGGAGAAAACTTTTTATATACAATTCAATAGCAAATGGTTGATGGATATTTTTAAGAAGTTGCATAAACCAGTTGTACCAAGTGAGGAGGAGCCCAAGGGCCTAGAGCCTTTACCACTTGAGCCGCAGAGTTTGACCAGGATAAGGAAGGGTGGAAGGAGGGTTAAGTGTTTCTCTGACTGGATCAGACATGAACCACTAGAGAAATGGGCACTCATTGCGGATATTGATGGTTCATGTTATGGAATTATGACAACTAACCTCACCGAGGTTTACAATTGGGTAATGAAGGGGAATATGACACTACATTGGTGGCAATTATGGAGGAAGTCACTCGTGGAATGCAGCGGTATCTCTAAGAGTGTTGCAGTAAGGCCGCCCTACATATGGTCAACACGCAAAGGGTGTACACAAAGAAAATAACATCTTACATGGAAGAGAAGAGCGAGAAGGGCCATCCCTACAGAGTTCATGTTGTTGGTAAACGTCAGCACGTCTTCAAGGTGATGTTGCATGACAAGAATGGACTGGGCATCAGAAGGCATGAAATTACAATGAAATGTAGGTTGTGGTGAGCAGACAACAAGTGCATTTGCACTTGCCATCACTTATGCATTTGCCTTGCTCTCATGTACTAGCTTGTTGCGTGAAGGGCAGCATAGAGTCAGAGTATTTCGTACCACCATACTACAGCAAGGAAGCAATAGAAAGTACTTGGTCCGGCGAGTTACTTTGGTGGCAGTTGGTGAAGGGCTTCACGAAGCCGCATGAAAATGGTCCGTATAGGATTCCAGATCCAAACAGCAAGGTCGACACAAAGGGGCGACGCAACACTCGATGTATCAGGAACGATATGGATGATGCTGATGGAGCACGAGCCCGCAAGGAGTGTCTTGTATGCGGAGGTCCGCATTCGAGGGGGCAATGCGATCAATATTCGGTGGACACTCTGGCATTAGGTGAGAAGGTTAGATGTGTCCCGGTACGACAGCCGAAGAAGAAGTAAAATCCTTCGAACGAGACTATTATTTGAAGTAAGGCGTGACTGTTTCCATGTTATATTACTAATTGGATGGTGCCCTATGTTTGTAATATTCGTCTGACTATGTGTTGAACCCTTGTAATATTGGCACATTGTTGTATTATGTACTATTTGGAGTTACTGGACAACCTGAGTATGTGATGTTATATTTGTACCCTGTAATATTTGGACATGTTGTATTATGTTTTATTCGGAGTACCTAATAACTTTTGTATTTGGTGTAATATTTGGACCACATTGTAATATTTGGACCGTTTCTGTTATGTTATATTCGGACTACTTGACTCTTTGTTGTAATATTGCGAACTTTTGTACGTACTCATAATTCGTTGCATATAATTTGTTGTACTATATGATATTCACGAACAACCTGCTACGTTTCTCCTCATATTGTGTTTAATTTATGCATTATTCTTTGTGTTTTATTTCTCTTGAGTTTAATTATTATTTTGTATACTCTATGTCGCATTACTATGTGCTTGTTGTATTCATTATTTTATGCAGTACAATCTTTTTTGCTTCTTGGTACAAAGCTCATCAATCCGGTGATTGATGCTACGCATCGGACACACTTGGATGACATCGAGCTATACTCAGCCTTGCGGTTACGTACTCTGGATCACTTCTGGAGGCTTGACCAGCGATGGATCCTGAGGTAATAACTTTGTGAATTCTATGTTTTTTGTTGTAAATCACTTGATATTTTACTCCCATTCTTTATTTTCCATAGTTTAAGGGCATCGAGTCTTCTTCCTTTGTCGTGTCTCCTTGACCCGATTAGGGAAAGGCCCCCAGGTTTCCCCTTGATTGGGCACTGTTGACAACACTGGTGGACCGCTGGAGGCCGGAGACACACACTTTTCACCTACCCGTAGGTGAGATGACTATCACGCTGCAGGACGTCTCCATTCTATTGGAATTGCCCTTAGCGGGGACTACAATGTTTGGGTCGGACTTGCACACTGGGTGGAGGGATGAGCTCCTTGCTAGGTTTAGCGGAGTCATCCCTGAGGGTTAGCAGCCTGAGCTGGTGGGCTTCGACTCACCCCATAGTCCATCAAAAGCCTGGGTCTAGCAGTTCTAGGTGGACCGCCTGACGCCAGAGTCAGAGGATTGGACAGTGCGACAACACTTGGAGGCGTACCTATTGTGGCTATTCAAGTGGGTCCTCTTCACCAGCATGCACGCGGACACAGTCGATAAGCGATTCATCTTCTTCACGCAGTAGATTGCGGATGGCCCCCTAGGGTAGGTCCCTCAGTACAGTTGGGGCTCCGCGGTCCTAGCGCAAATGTATCAGACATTCTGTGAGGCCTATAGCAGGAGGAGTGACTCTAGGTCAATCACAGGTTGTCTGTTGCTCCTGACTCTATGGTTGTACGAGCTTTGACATAGGGCGCCCACACCTGAGCTCATACGGCGCGTACGACAATTTTTTTCTACTTCCCTGATGAGTTCATCCTGCACGACACAGTGGATGGCCCTGTGATGGGTTCGCTCTGGTGCAAGCGCGATGTAAGTAATACAAGTTAACACATTTGTTTCCGTATAGTTCTTTCATGACACTTATATGCTTGACAGTTTTTCTTTATCATGCAGCAGAGGTGGGCGACGACGACACACTCTTCATACCCCCAGTTTGTTGCTGCATTCGACCAGCTGCAGACGGATAAGGTGCGTTGAACTCCTTACAACCAGGACTCGCTCACGACGCGGGCGACTCTTGGCCTCTCTGAGTTGTGCCATAGGGACCTTGACCTCTGGCTTACGAGCCGGTGGCTTGTCTTTGACATCACGGTCGAGTCCTACTACCCAGACAAAGTGTTCAGGCAGTTCAGGTATCACCAACACTCCCCCCTGTCACGGCGACCTACGAACATCACTCACTTGTATGTATATATTGTTATAGGTTCTTTACTAATCATGTTTTTAGTTTCGTAATCGTAACATTGTCTTTCAAGATGACGAGGAAGGGTTAGGGCATTGCGTACGATACACCTTGTAAGGGTAAGATGCCAGCGTGGGTGGATGATTAGGCGGATGTTGCTGGACACGTCCACGTCCCTAGTGGGCCTTAGACCCTAGGACGGAGGACGCGTACTTGCGCTGGTTCCACGAGGTGACGCGAGTTAGGTACATCCCAGTGCCTCTGGAGCCACCACAGCACAAGTCGGAGGTCACCGACATGTTCGCTACGGAGCCAGCAGCGGCGTACCACACAATGGTACATGACGCTTGTTAGATTGTACTAACTTTCATTCTTTTTATTAAATGTGTTCTATCGGGTATTATAGGAAGATACATGCAGGGACGTCGACACAGAGCTACTAGACTTTGTGGACCGTTGGGAGTCAGTTGCACAGCGGGTTGACCCGATCGAGCTGATGGCCGGTTTGCGTCGGCTGGCATGGTGTTGCCTAGATGGATTTTGACATGCTTCATGCCAGAGGTTACCGAACATTGTCGAGCCTACCACACAAATGAGGTTGCCGTCACGTGCGCGGGCTACACCGCCATGCTTCCACATGGAACCAGCCTCGTCATCTCGGCCAACACCGGTGTAGTACATGTCAACTCCTAGTTTTCGCTCGAGTGCTTTTGTTCTAGTTTTGTCACTATCAATGTTATCACTCGGGATAGTACCTTTCATATCAATTGTACTATGATGCATGACATTTGACATACTTGTAGCATGCAATAGTTCTAGGGTCCTTCAATGAGTGTCCGGCTCATTGCACTCTGTCATGGATGACTTGTTGGCATTGCCAGCCAATGAGGAGTGCACATCACAGATAGAAGGGGCACCTCTACCGACATAGGCGACATAGCTTGACCCTACCACCCCTCCAGACGCTGCCTGCCCTCGGCACCCTCCGCACGACCCCTTGAAGTACTCCACTGACCACGTACATCACAGAGCAGCAGGCTAACAAAGGGTGACGGGCGTGCGCAGCAAGCGCTCCCATGGCCATGGCGACGCTCCTTGACTACATCATTAGACAGTACTTGTACATGTTTATATTATGTTTATTAGGTGATTGGCATTTCATGTAGGATGTTTATGTCGGTACTATGTTGTCAGCCATGTTTTTATTATCCGTGTTCTTGTTCCATCCTAAAGTGTAGCATCGTGCAATCTTATCCGCTTTTGAACGTATCTACGTGTCGTCCTGTCATGCAATAAATCGGTGGCTTCCAACTTTCTACATCAAAACTATTCATATTACAAACCCTACCACTATTATCGTGCAAACAAAATACAACATTACATATGTCATGGTTTATCGATGCTAACTTGTTTTCTTCATCGTTCCATGTGCGGAGATTGACTCGTACAACGACCATTTCATAACAATCATAATAAACATGTCGACAGAACATACGATGACATATACGATACCCGTAGTGGTGTACCGGCGCTTCACCTAACATGCCTTAGGGAATGAAAAATAGTACACGTCAAATACAAAATCAAATCCTCTATCAACTGCTAGAACACATCGATATTACTCCCAGTTGTTCCTCCGACCCGCCATGTGAGAAGGGATATAGCTTCTTTTGATATTTCTGGCTCTCTTTTGGTGCAATTGTTCCTTTAGTTACTCGATCACGACATGAAGGTGACGGATGTATTCTTGAATGTGTGGTTCTATGCGCTGGTCAATCCAGTACTAGAACCCACAATCATCTGTCTAGAAAAAGTCGTAGATGAGATAAGTAAATGGTGTCGAGAAAAAAAGGAAAGAAAGTGAGTATTAATTATTCGTACTCTGAAATATGGACAATGGAAGAATCGACGTCCCGCATCACAAAAATGCTCATAAACTTAGACTATAGCATCATCTCCATGTCGACATAGCAGCCAAAACGAGCAAGGAATAGCATTGTGGTTTCTATAGAAATCTCTACCATAGATGTCTAAATAGGGTGTGAAGGTGGTGGATCGATGGGGCCATCAAGAGAATGAGGATATGCCATTCTCTCGAATCAATTCGAGGTCAGAAGATGTGTGAGTAGAGAATCGATTGAGTGTTGTTTATATACAAGAAGTCCCAGTGGTAGTGGATAGATACCGTCCGCCACGTGTCACTATCTCGCGAAGTCCCTCCTGCAGGATGAGGAAAATCTAAGTTCCGGGAGAAGGTGCTCGGGGCCACAGCCTCTGGTTCCCGAGCACCCCAGTTCCCTGATGACCCGCAGAATCCAAGTACCGGGAAGAAAGTGCTCGGGGAGGTGCCCGCTCGCCCCCGAGTACCATAGTCCCCCGATGGGCCGAACAGCCAAGTGCTCGGGAGAGAGTGCTCGGGGCTGCACGTGGCAGCCCCCGAGCACTCGGTTCCCCGAAGGATCTACTCAAGTGCTCGGGGCTGCTCGTGGCGGCCCCCGAGCACTCGGTTCCCCGAAGGTTCTACAGAAGTGCTCGGGAGAGAGTGCTCGGGGCTGCACGTGGCAGCCCCCGAGCACTCGGTTCCCCGAAGGTTCGCGCAAGATCACCCGACGCCCCGACGACCTGGAAGGACCCGTCGGTGAGGCGTCAGCCAGTCAAAGGTCCGAAGCCGTATTTAATGGGCATGCGCGGCCTGACATCCTGACATTCCCAACTGTCCACGCCGCAGTGTCAGTCCCTGCCATGCTTTGGCAGAGGGGCGTGGGTCCATTAATTGCACGGGTCCCGTCCCGTATCATCCGGGGTATCTCGGGATAACGTTGCCAGGATCAAAGCGTTCCGCCTGCCACCCTGCCCTGACAGAAGAACAAGACAGGGTGGGCGCGCCGGGTGCCTCTGTGGCCGCCCAGTGGGCCCTCTCAACGGCGCCAGGACGTCCACAGTGACGGGTGGTCGGATGCACGCCGCGTTTTTCCACTGCCCCTGTCACTTCGCCCGGAGGGAATGATGACGCCTTTCTCCGTGGCGTCTTGGAACTTGCGCCCCCTCTTTCCCATTTGGGGTAAGTCGTGGTCGGCGAGTGTATAAAAGGAAGGGATGGATAACACAGGAAGAGCAACCGAGATAGAGCCCGAAAGACCTAGATCTCTCAGAGAGGAGTAACTGAGTAGCGCTAGAAGACCCAAGGTAACCGAAAGATCGATCCGAGATCAAGTAACCTAAGATGAAGAACACCACAAGCAAGCTCGAGTAGAGCTAGAGCAAGGGAGCCTCAAGCTCTCTGTTAGACAATACACCCTTGTAACCAGACACATCCTTGAAGGATTCCCTTCAAGGAAGGATATTGCATCCACACAGGAGTAGGGTATTGCGCCCCCGTGCGGTTCGAACCTGTCTAAACCCCGGTGCATTTATTTCTTTTTGCACTAGGTCGATCATCCCCCACCACCGGTCGTTGCATTTATTTCCGCTTCCATTTATTTCCCCGACGAACTCGTTCAGGATCATCCCCCCGGCCGAATCTTTAAAAAGGGGTCTCTCGGGATCCCTACGACAGGAGTTCATCCTTCGACAGTAGCACTGGAAAGCCTATTGGCTATACTGCACCAGTCTATTAGGGGTACCACTAAAAAGTCCTCGCCTTTGATGTCAAATTCGATCCACATTATGAAGTCACAAAGCCTAATGGACGACTGTACACACGAGTTAGTTACTATCTGAAACAAAACTTGATAAATCATGCGAAATATTACATAAATTAAATACCCCATGACACACAGACGGAGGATCAATATTTGAACACCAGAAGAATCTCCTTCCATAGGTTTTGAGCTCATGGGACACCTTCATTTTGCATGCAGTACCACACTTGCACAAAGGCGGTGGTATAGCAAACGTAGGCATACCAGAGCTTGCCATCTCTTTACTTCATCTTGTATTTGGGGTAGGGATAAAATATGCAGTTCAACATTATCTTTTATAGTCGTTCGTAGCATTAATTTCGAACACACACTGCTGCAACCACACCCTGTTGCCTGCACATCAACTATGTCGTGAGTCCAGCTTTAGACGTGAGCGAACACATGACCAAACTTTTAGCATGAAATGACAACACCTTATTGCAGCACAACATCTCTGTCGTGAAATGACAACACATCTATCGTGAATCAAGCTTTAGATAAGAAGTGACCACATGACAGAGCTTTAATAAAAAATTAAATTACAACACCTCTTTCCCGACTTAGGCTTTAGACATAGAGTGACCACACGATAGAGCTTTAACCATGAAATGATAACTCAGGGGTTTATTTGCTGAAAAAAAGGAACTACTCCATGTTGTCAGAGAAGAGGGAGATGAAGTTGGAGATAGAAGTGCACGAGTCACACATGCCACGGTGTGACTACATTATAATAGCAAGCCATGCCCATGTAGAATTAAATGACTACACCAAGCAACAGCTTTTATAGGGTTGCCAAGCATAAATGCCATAACTTTTTCAGTTTTCACAGTGAATCCCATACTCTAGATCCCAGCCATGCTCATGCACTCAGTCCAAGCACTAGCCTTTAGCCACCATAAATAACCCCACCCTCAATCATGGATACACCACTCCTTCCTCAGCTCTCTCAACTGTAATATCTTTCTTAGCTTCACCAAGCCCACCCAAAAAACATTGAGGGATTTCATCCCGCAGGAGGTCAAACCACCAATGTGCTTCTATGGTGACCCTTTAGGCTTTGCGAGTCCCAGGACATCTCCTACACATATGTACTACACTTCTTCATATGTGCTAACTACCAGTACGATAAGCCTCGACATTGACCGTACGAGTACCCACCGGTCTAGCGACATACATCACTCATCTGGCACTTTATACGATCTCTCCTCTTTTTTTATTTGTCAAGTCTCCTCCACCTATATGTGAATTCTTGGAATGGCTTGATATGGAGAAAAATGAGCACTAGAAACGTTAGGTTGGTATGAGCATTCGGTGGAGGAGGGAAGCATACGAATACGAAAGTACGAGCAACAACAAGAGGAACTATAGTTAAAGCGTCAGGAGGAGCGCATGGGGAATGTAGCAAATGAGTGCGCCACAACTGAAGCACGTGAAGTAGAGAGAGAAAGGAAGCGGGAGAGGGCCCGTCGCGCTAAGATGATGGGCCCTGATACCCTGAGAAAGAGCAAATATCTGAGGTGCACTCAGTAGAGAGTATTTAATGTAATCCGTCATATTTTTATTCCCTAAGGCATGTTAGGATTAGCAGCGGTACGCTATTAGGTTAGTCTTTATATGTAACGTACATGCCAACATTTGTTATCATAATCTCTTTATGGTTATTAGCGTATGTAACCTCCGTGCAAGGTTCTATGATAATTGTACTTCAAAACTACTATTCTTCACAAAATTATATTTTGTATCCTCGCAACATTACTTCACTCAAAAATTACTCACACAATTTTAGATCAATTAAATCAAGAAATGTCGACAAAATCACATCGAACAAAAAACAAAGGAAAAAATGAACCACTTCGTGATACCATTAGCTTTAGCCTCATTAGGAAACATCCGCGCACCTCATTGCATCAGCCTCTATGTAGTCGTAGTTGATATTTTCAAAATAGTGTGAATTTTTATATAGGATGTACACTGAGTTCTGGCGGTGTCTCATTGATATTTCATAAATTATTATTAAAAACCAATTAAAAAGAGACGTAACATGTCGGCACGTGGAATACTGACATAACTATCGTTATTCCACTTACCGACATGCATGTTAGCTAGCAACTAAACTGACACCCATATCAGTGTCTACCCGATCTTTCACGTGCCGACATGCCTTTTCTCCACAATCCGCGTACCGACAAGCCCCTAGGCCCAGTGCCACATAGGCTGTCGGCATTCAGAGTACCGATAGGTCCCTTATCGGTACTCCACATGCCGACAGGTACCTGTTTTTACAATTTTGTGATTTGGCTATTATTTCTGTAATTTTCTAATAAAATAATATTATTAAAAAATAAAGAGAGCTCGGGGCAATTGGCCACACACGACACCAAGGTTAGGGGCACCATTTTATAGAGGCGAGGCAACAATCAACCGTTACAGGAACCCAGATGGGGTTTGTTTCCTAATACAACAAAATAGAATCAATCTAAGTAGGTAATATATCATATGAACTGTACAACAAATCAAATCGAGGATATCTCTAACACCTGCAGTCACAACAGGAGCTTGTCAAACACAAAGATTGGATCATAACTTGGTGAATAGTGGTGATGCCAAGCCTTTGGTTGTAACATTGGCGAATTGATGAGTGGATGGCACATGGAGCATGCGCACCTGGCCAAGTGACACCTTCTCACAAACGAAGTGAATGTCAATCTCGATGTGCTTGTGTGCTTGTGTTGCACAGGGTTCGACGGCATATAGATCGCACTGACGTTGTCACAATAGACCACAATGGCAAAAGCGAGGGGGTGATGAAGTTCCTGTAAGAGTTGCGCAGCCAACAACGCTCAGCGATGGCATGTACCACGACACAGTACTCAACCTCTGTGCTAGAATGGGACACTGTAGTCTGGTGTTTGAAGGACCAATACACCAAGTTGTCCCTGAGATAGACACAGTAGCCGAATGTAGAATGTTGAGAATCGGGACATCTAGCCCAGTCGGCGTCAGTGTATGCCATGAGAGATGAGGTTGGTGAACACCTGAGATGAAGACCAAAGTTGATGGTGCCTTTGTCGTAGCAAAGAATGTGCTTGACAAGGGTGAGATGCGGCTCACATGGGGCATGCGTGTAGAGACACATTTGTTAGACATCATATGTGAGATCCAGACGGGTGAGTTTCATGTATTGTAGTGCACCGGTGAGACTGCGGTAGTTGAGAGCGGAGAGCTTGGACTCCATGCTATCTCACTGAAGGATCTCAACAACACACTGGCACTAAAAGAGGAACAAGCTGTCGGTAGAGCGTGTGACGGAAATCCCATGGAAAAAGGAGAGATCCCTAAGATCCGTCATGGCAAACTCCGAATGAAGGCTGGTGGTGAGCTACTGAAGGAGAGCTTTTGTCGAGGTAGTGATGAAGATGTTGCTAACGTACAAAAGTAGATAGGCGAGCTGGTTGCCCTCCTTGTAAACAAACACGGAGGTGTATGAGATAGAAGCGATGAAATCCGAAGTGCCAAGGTAGGACGCAAAGCGTTGGTACCATGCACGACGCGAGGAGCTTGTTTGAGCCTATAGAGAGACTTTTGTAAATGACATACATGATTTGAAGCTAACGAGTCAACAAATCAAGGGGGGCTATTGATAGGAGCAGTCCAATCGAGGATACAATGGAGAAAATCATTCTTCACATCGAGCTGATGGATGGAACTTATGCCTGAAAATCCACTTGCCAGTCGCCACATTAGCACCACGTGGACGGGGAACAACGGTCCAAGTCTTGTTGTTAACGAGAGACTTGAACTCATCAATCATCGCATTGCATCAATGCAGATTAGCAAGATCACTATGATAGTTGGAGGGGATCGCCGAAGGGGAATTGTGGATGCCAACAAGTTCAGCTAGTTCAGCAAAAACAACTAAAAATGAATAAGTGGTCATAGGTGGGCAACTTTATGTGGAGTTTGTGGTATGGCATGGTGTCGGGGTGGGGGGGGGGTAGAAGAAGGTTGGCGATTTAGGAGATAGGTCGTGGCAGTAAGGGCCTCAGCCCAATATGGGGGCGACATATATGCATGTAAGAGTAGAGTGTGGACACTATTATTTAAGGTGCATGCATGCCCTCAGCTTTACCGTTATGTGCCGAGGTGTAAAGGCAGGAGAGGTGAAGGACAGTGCCATGCCAGCACAAGAAAGGAAGATTTTGTGGCTATTGTTAGCTTGAATCGCTTTGATAGAAACACCAAATTGAGTTAGAACATAAGCGTGGAAGTGGACTAATGTGGCGTTACTTCGGATTTTCGCTAGAGGGGAAACATCCAACAAAAATAAGAGAAAACATCGAGTACAACCAAGTAGTAATGAAACCCAAAATTGCTAAGAACAGGCAAAGTACACACATCACAATGAATTAACTCAAAAGGAGATGAAGTATGTGATCTAGAACTGCAAAAGGGTAGACGCACATGTTTACCAAGTTGGCAAGCACGACAGAGAGCTATATAATTTATTACACAATATGGAATTAGAACTATGTAGTTTGCAAAATACATCATGACCGGGATGGCCAAGATATCGACGCCAAAGGGCATCAGGGCAACGATGGAGCCATGGGCATGGTAGGAGGAGGCTGACACGACTAGGGGTATTGTGTAGAGGTCCTCATCACTATTGCAATGAATGATCATGCGTCGTGTCCTGAGGTCCTTAACAGAAAATTGCATAAATCAAATTCAATGGAATACACATTATCACGAGTGAAATTGCACATGGAGATGAGATTTTTTATTAAAGAAGAAACCAAAAGAACAAACGAATGGGAACACGAGAGCCATTACCAATGGTGACAACGGAAGGATGAGGGAGAGGTGAGAGGGAGAGGAGTATACCATCATCAGACGCCATGTGCGATGATGCACCGAAGTCCAGGATCGATCCAGCTTGAGAAGCAGTGGAGAGACCACTGAGGTGGTGATCAGGCTGGCCTGATCCTACTGGTGTGGAATGCTTGAGGAAGCGCTGAGGGGTCAGGGCCGAGGATCCCCACGCCAAGGGCCTGGCACCAGGCTACAACATCGGGGATGTCCGCTCATGGGTTGAAACAGACCAAAGGGCCCATTGGCTATGGCGTGGGCGTGCACAAGGAAAGGTGCATAACCATCGTTATTTTTGCCATGACGATTCTTCCCACCCATTTGGATTCACGACTGTCACCACATGCAAATCACCTACAGAGCCGACAACACTAGGGATGTCAATTAAAACCGATTGCCCATTTACCTATGGATAAATACCCAAATAGGGTCAGGTATGGATCGCATTTGGTACCTGTAGGTACGTTCGTGGGTTAAAAATACTATCCGATAAGTAAATGGGCATGTATATACATATCCATACCTGTTTACCTTTATACCTCCCTGACACATGGGCTCGAATATCAACAAATCCTAATCACTTTAGTATCTCTCTGAGCCCCTATCTCAGAATCAGTCTCTCATTCTCTCCCTAAGTCTCCCGTGACTGTGAGTGCCTGTTGTCACCTCCCTTTACTTGGCCACCCCGCGCCACCACCCCACCCAACCATCCCGCCACTGCATCCCTCTCCCTGACCACCCCATGATGCCGCCCTAGCAAGCCAGCCTGCTACCGCCCAGACCCACCCGGCCACCCAAGCCTCCGCCTCCTAGCTCTGCCTTGAGCCGCCGCCGCTAGCCCCACCCCATGACACACATCTGGATCCGTTGCAGCCTTGCAGGGCCGAGAATCTGAGATCTACATAACTGAGCCTGTCGGGCTGGTCCCTTCCCGCTGGTACTCAATCCTTTGTTCGCTTGGATGGATTCCTTCGCTTGGATGTCTGAGTATGAATCCTAGTACTATATCCCTTGTGTTGCTAAGTATTGGTTTTAGATTTCAGTTATGCATTAAGTTGTGTTGCTGAGTATTGATTTTAGTCATGGCTGGTGGGTAAATGGGTATACTTGCGTGCGACGGGTTTGGTGCCCGCTCTTTGTCCGCGGGCGTTCATGGGTATACCCGCGGGTGGGTAAAAATTAGAGGGTATGAGTATGGGTGAGTACTAGCCGTACTCACCATACCCGATTGCCATTCTTAGGCAATGCCATGGGGCGCGGAGGAATGGCACCCACCTAAGCCACAAGCAGGGGAGACACCGTAGCGACAAGGGCAGTACCGATCGTGACCTTGGTGTCGTTAGACAAATAGAGCTCCTTCAACACAAGCATAGAGTGCGCCTTGGCAAAGGTGGGGAATGGCGTGTCCTTGAACCATGGAGTGAAACTAGTGGCTAAGGAAGATCGCACGTGACTCCTTGTTGTCGTGGAACAAGGACTCAATGGTGATGAAGAGGGCGTGAGTCGTCTGGTCGGGCTCCATGGTGATGTCGAGGATGGCGTCGCTGACGGATCCATACAACCATCTCTTGACAGAGTAGTCGGTCTGGACCCAAATGGAGTCCTTTGGATTGGCCAAAGCGGAACCGTCAATATGGGAGAGGAGCCCAAACTTGCCGACCATTGACTTGAAGAAGGTAGACCACTTGGTGAAGTTTGGGTTTGTACGGTCGAGGATGATGGGAACGTGGGACTTCACGATGACGGTGCAAAAGGGGTTCAACAGAACCGACGATGCAATGTTGATGATAGTGTCAGCGGTGTCTGGGCCTATGCCAATGCCAACGCTGGTGTTGTTCTATGCCATCAGGGGGAGGCGCACGACCTAGAGATGCGGCAGCTAGGGTTAGAGCAGAGTAAGGTTTTTTAGGAAGGAAACTAATCTGATATCATGCAGGGAGATTGAAAGTAAGAGATTGAGGCAATTGGCCACGCACGGAATGAAGGCCAGGGGCGCCGTTTTATAGAGGCGCGGCAACAGCCGGCCGTGATTACAGGAACGTGGTTGGAGTTTGTTTCCTAATACAACAAATAGAATCAATCCAAGTTAGTTAAACTATCCTATGAGCTGTACAACAAATCAAAGAGAGAATATCTCGAAGAACGCCGTACTACATCAGGGTTTGGAGTCAAGTATATATGTAAAACAGATCCATGGAATTGATTGTCCAGCATCGTCAATTGTCACCGTAAGGGCTTAACAGTTGTCGAATAGACCGGAAATATTAAGCGCACTAATCGTCACGAGAAGCAGTTCGTACTGCATTTGTACAACTTTAACCTGAGTGGCTCCTCTACCTATTTGAAAATTTCCTAATCTCTCAGTATGGATTTTAATTTAATGAACTTTTGGTCCTAGGACAAAGGTTATCCCTGAGCCTGGATCCGTGTATATGAGTTTCAAATCTTACAAAAAGTAATAGCGGAGGATGCACAGAACTAGAGACGCAATTTACAGCAAGATTTGGACGAGCAAATAAGTGGATTGCTCAAGGTCGGCTTGGTTAGGAAAGGAATCCTATGCATTAATAGAGCTAAAGTAGAGGATAAATAGTCCATTAGGTCTGATATGAGCTTTGATTTCGTAGCGAATGGACCATAACCAAATGCTACAGTACTCAGCTACAGTACTAGATCGTTGTACAATAAAACGGAAACAGCTCCTACCGTAGGTTGTTTAATACAGAACACTGTATCACCAGGATCATTTCTGTGTGCAAACAGTATTCCTCTTCATTAATCATCGTTATGGCAAAGGATCTGAGTCGTTCAGTCAAAGCCTTGCAAGGACAAGTTGCCCTCGATTCTGGCACCGGCAAAGAAATGAACTGATCACCAAACGCTTTGCATCTGGCAAAGCAATATATATGATTCTTGTCGACTTCTCCGGAATCAGCAAGTGTCGATCGGTAACAAAACACGTCGTTTTAGGCGTTGATACGTCCTCAAAATGCAACTTTTGACCACTCCTTTCTATTATAAAATGATAATAAAACCAAATAAATTTATCATATAATGAAAATACTTTAGGAGATCACTTGATTCTCGTGTTTCCAATAAAGATATTTTAAGAGAAATTTTCCAAAGTTCGACTCTATGCATGTCCAAAACGACATGTTCTCGGAGCCTGGGACGTGCAAATTCTCTCTAGAAAACAGCAAGATCGATTTGGTCGTTGCACCACCTCCGGCCAACGCAAGGGTTTGACATGTTTACTTTTGATTGGCATAGATGCTAATGGGGAAATTTCCCGCCGGGGATCGGGGAATGGCTTCTCATCTTCGTCTCCGTATGAAGGAAAACTTCTCGTCCCTTTCTTGCTCCCACTTGCGGAGACTATTTTCTCCTCATCTCCGTCTCCGCGTGGGGAATAGAAACCCAACGGGGAACCTGTCCTCGTCCACCTAGGTCGAGGCAGCCCACTGGATCGAGGTCACCCACTGGGCCGACCCGCACCATACCACAACGCCAGGCTGTGCCTGGCTGAGTTGCGTGCTAGCGCCCGCCTGGGCTGCGCATCTGGCTCCCTCCTGTGCCGGTCGCGTACGCCTGGGCCACTACCGCTGGGTCGAAACGGGTCTCCACGGAGAAATAGGGACGATAAATGCTTTTCCATACCCATCCCCGTTAGACCCGACGGGATATGATTTGCTCTTATATTCCCACGGGTGATGAAATCTCCCCATCCTCATCCCCTAATAGAGGAATTCCCCGCAGAGAATCAGGGATCGGATCCCCATTGACATTCCTACCGACAGATTTGTGTGGAGACTTCAGATACTCGAGAAATTTGGCACGTTTGAGTTGCAAAGACCTCTGATCTTTGGATTCTGAAGAATCACGGCTTGAAGTCAACTCAAACAGACGACATATCAACACAATTATCCATCATTGGTAACTGTCACCATAAGCGCTCAACAGTAGTGTAATAGACCGGCACCAGCAACTGTCACGAGAAGCAGTGATGCATTATTTGTGCAACCACCGATCTCCTGTTTATTTTAGATTTTGATTATAGATTCTAACCTAAAAATAACAATAACAACAAACAGTCATAATATAATAATTAATTATCACAATTCACAAACTAATTTATACTGTAAAAGCATAGAATCTATAATCCGGTGAGAATAAACTACTATGTGAAAAAACTCAAAAGTGACGAGTCATAATCATACTAGGTGATGGGTACCGCACTCGTCACCTCGATCGCGTCACTGATAACTAGTCATAAATAACGAGTAATAAACTATCACCAATGAGATCATTGGTAACGGATCCAAACTTGACCCTTTACTTATTAAGGTCATATGTAACGGGTAAGAACCCGTCACTAATGAGATCATTGGTGACGGGTCAAAAGATGACTCGTCACTTATTACAAGTCATAAGTGACGGGTCACAGTTGTGACGTGCCACTTATGACTGACGAATTTTTTCCCCTTTTTTGAAAAAAAAATCAAAAAAATATTTTTTTCACCTGAGTCATCTCAACGCAGGGTCATCACCACTCGCTACGTGTTACATACGATTTTTTTACAATGTTTTAATACTTTGTGTTACAACAGAATCGAACCCGCGACTCACCCTTGCTCGCATAGCACCCTTACCACCTCACCCTCGCGTGCGTTCTGAAGGAAACCAGAGATGTTATCCTTTTAACTTTTTTACTGAAAGTTATGGTGACGGGTTACTGTTACGACCCGACACCAATGACTTCATTCGTGACGGGTTATAATAGTGACCCATCTCACCAATGACTGATTTTCATTTTGACAAATAAAATAGGTGACTCGAAGTGCTTTTAGTAAAAATGGTATAATTTTTGCATACGGACTCTGATTTTAACTTTTTTTTGACTCTACGGATATCTATAGAAAAATTGCATCCATTCCTCCCCGATTTTGTTGAGTTCGGAGAATTTTTTGAGGAAAAAACGGCTTAGAAGATTGAGTTTTCACCCCCAGAAGTTTCTACACCATTTTTGAAATACGCGTTTGCGTCCATAGCCGCCACCCCTTACATTAAACTTGAGCAAAATTGTATAATAATCCTATTCTAGTGCTGCTGAGGTGAGAAAATATAATAGAAAAATATTTTTTTTGCCTACTATACATATATATGAGTACATGTACATGCACTTTTGCATAGAGAAAAATGTTGTATATATATGTTGTGTATATGTATTTACATAAACTTAAAGATATATACGAATATCTATGGGTATATATATACATATAATACATGAAATGATATCTCTATGTATTGATCAAGTCATTAGTGATGGGTCACAACTTAACCCATCACTAATAACTAGCTAGCATGACCCGTTACTGATGAGTTAGTTATTGGTGATGGGTCAAATTGTGATCAATGATGGGCTAGAATGACCTATCACTTATGAGTCGTAATAGGTGACGAGTCACAACTACGACCCATCACTTATGACCGATTTAGGGTAACTCATCATTTATGATAAATCATAAATGATGGGTCACAACTATGAATCATCATTTTTATCATCAGTGATGTGTCATGTTATGACTCATTTATGTCTTTTTTATCTGTTTTTCACATAATAAATTTTTACGGATTCTATAGATTGAACTAGATTCTCACACTCTATAGTTAAACACAAACTGACCCTGAGGTGAGCCAGAAATGCGCCACTCCTTGGCATAGGCAGCCATATCCAGAATTCAGTTCAATTCTCTACCCATTTGAATTTTTTCTAATTTTCTCTAGTGGCCTTTTGTCCTACTATCAAAGACTGCAGCCCTAGGTCCAGACCCGCCTCCGCATATGAAGGGGATAATCTTACAACATTGTAGCGGAAAATTCATGCAAATAACCTACCACAGGTGTGGACCTCTACTCCCACCCGTTGAGTTTTGTAACAGTTGACAACTATGACTAAATTGGTACTCAGTACTTTTAATGATTTTATTTGTAGGTGTTTGATAGTGATATAGATATGTGATAGTGGACGTATTTACCGGTGTGCATTTATGGTGGTGTGCGCGCATGCACCAAATTTTGAGGCTTCCGCAGGTCAATCTCGTCAGCCAGAACTCTGCAAGGACGAGTTGTTATCGAATCTGGCACCGGCAGAGAAATGATTTCATCTCCAAAGGCTTCGAATCTGCCAAAATCAGATACACGTTAACAAGTCAAACAGAAATACCCCAATCAAGAAGTCAAACACCATGCGTTAAATTCGTGTCACCTTCAGCATGTCAATATCCGGAAGGTGGTACGGCCTTAAAATCTGCTGCTTTCCTTTTTGCAAATTTCAGGTCAAATTGACTGAAAAATTGTCAGGTATCAGAGTTCACGTTGTGTTATTCTGCCGGTGCGGTGCAAGATGCAGTGGCGCACAGCTATCCATGCTTCCCTTTGACCAAACTGAGATTCAGAAGAGACACAAGTTCCAGTGGCAGGATGTCAAGTGCTCTGGGACTTTACAAGTGTATACAGTTCTTGGTTTCTACAGTACCCAAAGTTCCAAACTATACAACAAAAGCCTTTATCTCAAGATGCATAAGATCCAACTAAAAAGATGATAAGAAAATAATAATAATAATAGTACAAAATAATAACGGTATAAATAGATTGATGCATAAGTTATGATTCTAAGACGTGAATTACTGATTTTTACGTGCTTCTATTTATGGATAATCCTTTAGAGATATCCCATTCATTCAAATTTTTCTTTACAAACTCCTTTTATATTAGATTTGGTTGACTCATGCCTCTTTTCATATTATTAGTACGTCTCAGTATCCCACTATGCATAAGTGATTCTAAAGGTCTCTGTTGGATATGTCCAAACCATCTCAACTGTTGTTAGATAAGTTTTTTTCAATTGATGCTATCCCTACCCTATCATGTATATCATTATTTTGGATCCGATCATTTCTTGTATAGCCATAAATCCATCGCAACATATGTATATCTGCTACACTTAACTATTAAACATATTGCCTTTTAGTTGATCAACATTTAGTACCATACAACATCACGGTTGAATTGCAATCCTATAAAACTTATCTTTCAATTTTTATGACACTCTCTTGTCACAGACGATACCAAAAGTTTGATGCTATTTTATCCATCTGGTTTTGATTATGTAACTAACATATTCATCGATATCATCATCCCTCTCTAGCATCTATCTCAAATATCAAAAGGAATTCTTTTTGGAATCACCTCTCTACCAAAACTAATATCTTCTTCATCTTACCTAGTAGCATCAAAGTTCCAGACTATACCTTTCAAAAAAGAAAATTTCCAAACTACAGGTCAGAAAGTGGTTTGAAGTCAGAGGATCCAAAAGACAAGAAAAAAGTCTTCAGCGGGACGTGTAAATCTTGTTGGTCAACAGGGACATCTTATCCTGCATGAGATTAAGGCTGCAAATAGTTCCCTAGAAGTGAGTTATGTGCAGGGGGGAAATCCGTCGGTCCGAAATAGTAACATTTGACTGATTTCGCTCCGAATTTGAACATTTATGTGTAAAGTCAGATCAAGCCAGGTCTCCAGCAGTTTAAGCACCTGTGATAGTTTCATGCCATCCGCAGAAAGGCCGACGCATCACATAAATTAATTTCACTTGAAATAGTTCAGTTTTGGCATGAATTGGAAAATAATTCCTACGATCAAAACGGAGTCCTGAAGCAATTTGACCTTGTCTGTGTCTGTCGTACCATTCCTGAATGAGCCCAAACTGCTTGGCTTTTGTGTGTGGACTGAGGTTATCTCCGGTCCAGGCAGCACACTGGCCTGTTTGTTTGGGTTTTGATAGTTTTTGTTTCTTAGAAACCAGAAGCTTAAATAAATAGTTTGTTTTTACTGATTTTTTATTGTAGTTTCTGAGAAAAAAACAGTCTAAACTACAATATAAGCCAGAAGCTATCTTTTGCTGGCTTCTACCAGCAGCAAATTTCTGAAGAAGCAATAGCTTGTAAAAATCCAAACAAACAGATCCTAAGTCCAGATGGTTTAGAATATTTCAAAACATTATTTTCATCCTAAGAACACATATTTTTGCACTTTCTCAAGCTCTAGTCATCAACCAAATCACACGGTCTAAGCACATCTGAAGAGTGCCACATACTTATTTACAATAAAATTTACAGTTTAATATCCTCATGATGGCCTGCACTTACAAATTTATGGCCCTTCAACAGCAGAAAAACACATCAGCACCGGACATGAACTAGTATCAGATTCAAGGAATAACAAATATGGACAATCAAAAGAAGCCAACACTTAGAACATGACATAGCCTAAAGATAGCCCTTCAACTAGTTATTACAAGGACGAAGCCTTTTCTTTCCATCAAGGAAATCCATGCCTCAGAAGCTTTGATTTTCTGCGAAGCTCGTGCAGCATCGCTAACTGGATTTTCTTTTACCACTATTCTTCACCGTGTCATGGAAATTATGCATGTTTCAGTTTTTCCATCGCTCTGTCAAAACTAGAAGTGCAAAATTTTGATGGCAGAGTGGACAATAGGCCATTACTGAGAGCAAAAACAAAGATCCATGGGTAATATTGTGAATCAGTCATTGTCTTAGCTTGGTTGGTAACTCCTGAACGAGTTCAGTAAAATGATATACTGTACACAACTTTTCGCTTGTATTGCTTCTCAAATGCAGTAATTATATCATCTATGGTGTCTTCCCAACCATCCACTGCTTCAAGCTGAAAAGCAAAAGAGAGAAGACAATATAAGCAATAAATCTCAGATTGGATTGGTTCATTGGGTGTGTGTGTGTGTGCTTTTAAAAAAAATGCTTTGTGAGTTGTGACAATGGCAAAGAACATCTTATCAAAATCAAAGGTGCAAGCATTATGATTCCACACACAATCAATAATAGCTGTGAAAAAACTATGCAATGAAGACAAGTTCTCTTCTTTCCATTAACAGGATAACATTAATAGAGAAAGTCAACTAGATCATGGGGTGTTGATATCACTCATCAGAACAATATAACAAACTATGAGAAAAAAATAATTATCGACCATGTTGTAGTTGAAAATCCAGATGATGTAACTGTTGATGTATATATAAAAGTAGAGGGGTGTATATGGAATAGTGATATAAAATGGGAAGAGAGGAGGGTGTGCTGTGCAACACACCAAAAAAAAACCCCCAATCCAATATGGTATCATATCTAGGTTAGAGGTGGCGGTGCCTTGGGCACAGCCTCGACAGCTGGTGGCGGAGCTGGCCCATGTTCAGATCGCGACGGCTACCTCCCTTCATGTGGACCTGTGCACACACCTGCACCCAAACATACCAGCAGGTCTACAACAGGTCCACGTGCCCCTATCCAGGAGGCATGTACGTACACAAGTCTGACTCCGCATGGTGCCGTGTGGGAGTCGGACTCATCCTGTCTCGCACTGGGGAAAACCGATCGAGTCGTGTTCCAGTA
Organism: Phragmites australis; assembly: GCF_958298935.1. Classification (NCBI taxonomy): domain Eukaryota; kingdom Viridiplantae; phylum Streptophyta; class Magnoliopsida; order Poales; family Poaceae; genus Phragmites; species Phragmites australis. The sequence goes on from NC_084939.1 coordinate 23,258,920, forward strand.
GGAAACCTGAGCCATCCCCTGATCTTCTCGGTCTGCACGCACACGGACAGCCACCAGCACCACGTGCGGCACGTACCTGTCCACCGAGACTCGAGTTCGATCTCTGCTGCATGCGCAGCGCCCCACCTGGGCACTCCACGCGCCTCTTGCCGCTTGCTCTCCTTCACTGATACTGTTTGCAGCGTCTCCTCCGGGATGCCTTGATAGATGGCGGCAAGCGCTATCTAATCCTTCTTCATGTCCACCTTTTCCTTCGGGTCATCGTGCTCGACAGCATCCCAAACGCCTCGTGCATGCATGAACACCTTCATCTTGATCGTCCATGTTGTATAGTTGCGCCTCGTGAGCATTGGATAGTGTAGCAACACCAGTGAACTCTCTTTCGCCAGTGCTCCTGATCTAGACATCGTCACCGATGTTAATTTGCTACCTCTACTATCCTTCGACCGCACACAACAGATTTTCTAGCTTCTCCGAGTACGTATCTTCCGAGTACTTACAAACTTGCCGAGTAGTTCGCTGAGTATTTAATCGAGTACTTTCGAGCTTCTTGACAAATTCCAGCTCCAATCTTCACCTAGGCTCTGGTACCAATTGTTGGTTTCGACATCCAAAATCAAATAATTATAAGAACACAAGAACACACGAGTTTCCGAGGCCATGACAGCTTAGCCTTTGCTTTCCTCTTGATCCGAGCTCTGACTACTTAACCGAGTACTTCTGAGCTTCTCGACCTTACAACTTGATTGACTCTTTTCTCATACTCTTTCTCTTCTTCGGGGCACATTATAGGGTGCCTCCCTCCCTTCATTATATAGGGGTCAAATACTAGAATCTGAATCCTACTCTGATGCAATCCTATTCCTACTCAGACTCTTCTCCTACTCCGACTCTCTACTTTGACATGGGCTCTCATACATGCCAAAACTAAATCTATCATAAAACAAGATTAATTTCCAATAGGGGCATCAGGCCCTAAACCAGCATGGTCTTACCTTACATCATGGTGGCCACCGTCGTTAGGCACAGGCACCGGATGAACGTGTCGGTGTCACCGGTGGCTTCCCCGCAGGATGTGTCAGATTAGACGCGAACACCTCCGACCGGAGGCTCGGCTGGTCTCCTACTTATCAGCTCGATGGACCTCTATGCCTCCTCTTCCACCACTGTAGGAGCCACTCACGCCAAAGGCCGGGGGGAAAGGGGGGGGGGCACTCCGTAGGCCTCCGCCCGGGGCCACATTCCACCGGAGCCATTCACGTCGGAGGCCGGGGCGAGCTCCACAGTCCCCCACCCTTGGGTGCTCCTCCGCTCCGTGAATTGAGGCCCCGTTGGGCCGCCGTCATGAAGGCCATGGAACCAGGTGCCCTGGTTGCTCCACGCCGGGGTCAACGACTCGACACTTCCGTCGTTGTGTTCACCGACTCGGGATGAGGCCCCCTAAAGCTTGTTGTCCAGTATGACAATAAGCAGACGTGTGCACCAGTGCCAGTTGATACACGCTTTGCAACTCGCAAAAAGTATAAGCCATCTTGGCCATCTTGGAGCAAGGAGACTTTGAGAAAAGGATATGCATGCACCAAACCAGTGAGTCCCTACGGGCACGCGCGGGGGCCCTCCGACCTAGTAGGGGGCTGCGCGCATCTAAGTTGGTTACTTCCGATCTTTACCTAGCATGTTAAGGGTCTTAGTTTGGCATAGGCTAAAAATAGCCGTTCGATCTAGTCATAACTTATGCCGATATTAGCTAGTAACTGATAAAAATAACTTATGCTGATATTAGCTAGTGACTGATAAAAGTAAGATAAAAAACTTAGCTTGAGTTATGTCTTGGCTCAAAAAGTAAGATGCAAATTAGTTAGTCACAGACAAAGTAAACATTAAAACTTATACCTTAGTTTGACTCACACTAAGAATAGCCATTCGATCTAGTCAAAACTTATGCTGCAACTAGCTATTCGCTAACAACAGTAGATAGCAAAACTTAAATCATATCGTTATTCAAACAATAGATAGTACGACTTAAGTTATACCTTTTCTCAAATAGTGTATAGTAATTCAAAACCTCTACAAATGGAGATATCTTAAAAACCCTCCGACATCTTTAAGGTCTAGTCTACGTGCTGGAGCGGTATGGACCCACCAACATCTTGAAGGCATAGCATCCGTACCGACGTTGATATGGACTCTCCGGTATCTTTAAGGCTTAGCCTACATGCCAAAGCGATATGGATCCACCGGCGTCTTGAAGGTATAGCCTTCGTGCTAGCATGGACATGGACCCTTCGGCATCTATAAGGTATTGCCTACGTACCAGAGCGGTATGGACCCACCGACATCTTGAAGGCATAGCCTCTGCGTTGGCGTGGACATGGACCCTTTGGCATCTTTAAGTCATTGCCTATGTGTTGTAGCAGTATGAATCCACCGACATCTTGAAGGCATAGCCTCTATACCGGCGTGGACATGGACTCTTCGACATCTTTAAGGCATTGCCTACATGCTAGAGCGGTATAGACCCATCAGCATCTTGAAGGCATAGCCTTTGTGCCGGCGAGGACATGAACTCTCTAGCATCTCTTAAGGCCTAGCCTACGTGTCGGAGAGGTGTGAACCCTCCCCATGTGAGAGAGGTATGGATCCCCTAGCTACATGCTAGAGAGGTATGGCCCACCAGCATCTTGAAGGCATAGCCTCCACGTCGGAGAGGTTGCATCGAACAATTAGACAACGAAGAGTTTAGCTCTACTCACACCCTAGACGACTAAGCACCCATAAAAAATCACACCCTTTGGCTGTTAGCAGCCGCAGAATGCGAGGGGGGCGGGAAAAGGGAGACAATAGTGCTAATAGAACGCGTCCTCCTCCTGCTTGTGGCCAAAAAGTGCGAGGGGGCCAGGAAGTCAGGGAGCCAAAACGCTTGATCGTTCCTGCACAGTTTGCAGAGTTTCACTAGCTCCAAAAAGGCTTGATCGATCATGTATAGAACTGGTGCGGGAATCGATATCGACATCATCTCCAGCTACTGCCATGAGGGGTTGCGGATGGCCCAGTCTCCGATGATCCTACCACGTCCATGGCTGAGGGGGTGGCGAATTGCCCCCTTAGCCTTGTCATCAGCTTCACCTTCGACCATCACTAGGGGGGTCGTAGACTGCCCCCCTTGACTGTGTCATTGACTCCGTCTCTGGCTCATGTTGCCAGGCTTCGGATGGCCCTGCCTTTGTCAAGCCTCGACGTGTCCATCGCCGAGGGGTAGCAAACTACCCTCCTCGACCGTGTCGTCGACTCCGTCTCTGGCTTTCTCCACCGGGGGCTCCGGACGGCTCCGCCTTCATCACCCGCGTCGTCGACTCCGTCTCTGGCTCACACCACTAGGCTCCGGATAGCCTTGCCTCTGTCAAGCCTCACCACGTCCACCACTAAGGGGTAGCAAACTGCCCCCCTCGGTCGTGTCATTGACTTCATCTTCGGCTCACGCCACTAGGCTCCGGATGGCCTTGTCTCCGTCAATCCTTGTCGCATCCACCACTAACGGGGTAGTAGACCACCCCCCTTGATCACATCGTCAACTCCTTCTTCAGCTTCCGCCGCTGTTGGCTTCGGACGGCTCCGCCTCCGTCACCCGCGTCGTTGACTCCGTCTCTAGCTCACACCACTAGGTTCCGGACATCCCTGCCTCGGTCAAGCCATGTTGTGTCTACTGCTGAGGGGGTAGCAGACTGGCCCCCTCGACCGCATCATCGACTTTGTCTCTAGCTCACATTGCTAGGCTCCAGACGACCCTGCCTTTGTCAAGCCTCGTCGCGTCCACCGTTGAAGGGGTAGCAAACTACCCCCCTTAGCCATGTCACCGACTCTGTCTTCGGTTGCTTCCGCCACCAGGGGATCCGAATGGCTCTGACTCTGTCACCACATCATCAAATTCGTCCCCAACTCACGTCTTCAGGTTCCGGACGACCCTGCCTCCGTCAAGCCTCACCGCGTCTACCATTGAGGGGGTAGCAGGTTGCCCCCTTGGTCACGTCATCGACTTCATCTCTGGCTCATGCTACCAGGTTCCGGACGGCCCTGTATTCATCAAGCCTCATCGTGTCCACCGCTAAGGGATTAGCAGGCTGCCCCCTTGTTCACGTCATCGACTCTGTCTTTGGCTTCCGCCGTTGTTGGCTTCTGACGACTCCTCCTCCGCCACCCGTGTCGTCGACTCTGTCTAGGCTCACACTGCTAGGTCCCACATGGCCTTGCCTCCGTCAAGCCTCGCTGCATCCACAATAGAGGGGGTAGCAGACTACCCCCATGGCCGCGTCATCGACTTGGTCTCCAGCTTACGTCACAGGCTCCGGACGGCCCTGCCTCTATCAAGCCTCGTTGCGTCCACTGTTGAGGGGGTGGCAGACTGCCCCCTAGGTCATGTCATTGACTTTACCACCAGGGGCTCCGGACAGCTCCACCTCCATCACCCGCATCGTCAAATCCATCTCCAGCTCATGCCGCTAGGCTCTGGATGACCCTGCCTCTGTCAAGCCTCACTGCGTCCACCGTCGAGGGGGTAGCAAATTGTCCCCTTAGCCACATCATCGACTTCTTATCCAGTTCACGCCGCCAGGCTTTGGACGGTCTTGCCTCTATCAAGACTCACCTCATCCACCGTTGAGGGGGTAACAGACCACCCCCATCGGCCGCGTCATCGACTCCATCTCCGGCTCATGCCGCCAGGCTCAGGATGGCCCAGTATCCGTCAAGCCTCGTCGTGTCCACCCCTGAGGGGTAGTAGAATACTCCCTTTGGTCACACCTCTAGGCTCCGGACAGCCTTATCTCCATCAAGCTTCGCCTCATGCATCGTTGAGAGGGTAGGAGACTGTCCCCCTCGGCCACGTTGTCGACTCTGTCTCTAGCTCACACCATCAGGCTCCAGACGATCCTGCTTCCATCAAGCCTTGCTGCGTCCACAGCTGAGGGGGTAGTGGATTGCCCCCATCGACCATGACATCGACTCCTTCTCCGGCTTCCGCCACCAGGGGTTTTGGATGGCTCTGCCTCTATCACCCTCTTCAGGCTTGCCGTGTTCACCGCTGTGGGGTTAGCAGACTGCCCCCATTGGCCGCATCGTTGACTACATCTCCGATTTCCGTTGCTGGGGGCTTCGAATGGCTCCACCTCCGTCACCCACCTTAGCCTCGCCAACCACTCCACCTCCAGCATCCACCGCTGAGGGGGTAACGGGCCGCCTAAGCCTCATCAGTGACTCCGTCTCTAGGGGCTCCGGACGGCTCTGCCACCGTCACGCCCCTCAGCCTCACCTTTTACTTTGCCTTTGGCTTCACCGCAATGGTCTGGCTGGCCTCACCTCCGTCGAGCATCGTCATGGGGCGCCGAACTAGGTCACATCCATTGAACCTCAATGCCGCTGCTTGTGGCCATCGCTGAGAGGTTTTACAAGGACGGGAAGCTATTCAAGATATCCTAACTCTGAGGTAGGGCTGGAGTTAGTTCTCTGATTCATCCGCTCACCAATTAGAACCTTGGAGCCAATGGATGAGGGGGGTACTATTAGGGGAACAACCTAGCCTGGAGATATTTAGACGACATACCGTGGTATTATTATAGTTATCATAGTGTCTCAGTCACAACGTGGTATATAAAGGGGTAAAATACCTAAAATGTCTCTCTATGCATATGATTATAACATAATATCTCAGGGGTAGATTGGTAATTTTCCATGCCCCTTCTCTCTATAAATAAGCCCTCAAAGGCCAGAGAGGACGACCCCAGAGGTTTTCCCCCATTACTAAAACTTTAACAGATACAAAAATGATGTTTCTCTCTGCTCTCTCTCTCAAGCTCATAGGTACATCTCCAAGCTTGAGCTCCCTCATTGGAGGAGACTCTCACCACACTTTGTCTGGGGCACGCTCCCATGCCCCAACAATAATATCTCCTTTCTTCCACACGCTATGAACCTTAGAAAATGTTGGCAACTTTTTAAGGGCATTATGGTCATTTCTCTCTACACTACTTCAAAACTGGTCAAAAGTAGCGGCACATCAGTGCCGATTGTAGAGGAACCAGAACTGAAGATGTATCAGTGCCGGTTCTTAGGTTTCCGCACACAAACAGTGATCGAGGTGTTAAAGAACCGGCACTAAAAAAACTATGAGTACCGGTTCATGTTACCAACCGGCACTGATACATCATTGCCGATTGGTAACACGAACCGGCACTGATAATTGACTATCAATGCCGGTTTCGATCACAACCGCCACTAAAAGTAATCGGACCCAAAATTTCACTTAAATCACATTTTGGCTCGTCCTCACATCCGTTCGGCTGATAGCATCCTTAGTCCTGATGCGTTTTATCTCTTCCTTAGTCCTTTTTTCCCTCCACCTTATCTCTTCCCCTCTCTCCCTCCCTCACTCCTGCCTCGCCGCTGCTACTCCTCCTCTTTACTGCGTCACTGTCGTCCGCTTTGGGGCAGTGCGATGGAGGTGGGGGCGAGGTGCGATTCCACTATACAGCGAGGCTCCTGGTGAGTGGGACCAGGCCGCCCTTGGTGAGCGAGTAGAGGGACAGTGTTGGGTACATGATGAAGGATGTGATAGGGGACATGTGCATGAGGTGAGCGAGTAGATTGGTGGCCATGAGGCAGGAGTAGTCGTTGGACGTGGTGTCCGCGGTGGGCTTGTAGAGGGATTGGCCGGCGTTGTTGACGAGGATGTGAAGCTGGCCGTGGAAGAGGTCACGAACGGAGACGACAAGGCTATCTCTGTTGTGCTGTGAGGAGACATCGCAGACGGAGGTTGTGACATGGGGAATGAGGTCCTTGTCAACCTAGTGGCAGCGGCATACGTCCAGGTCGGCAGTGGTGCAGGAGCAGGTGTGCACCTTGGTGCCCCCAGGTACCCATCACCTCTTCTTCCCCTTTGCCCACCATGTATTGCCCCCATCAAGCTCTCTTCTTTGTGCTCATCGCTTTCTTATCTTGCACAGGTGGTCTTAACGCCATCATTGGGCTGATGTTGAATCGAGTTCTTTGTGTGACGTTGAATTGAGTCTAGGGGTGGAATTCGTTCATGTGATTGAATCGATTCTCTTGTGTGATGTTGAAAATTTTTAGTGAGTTTGTGTGATTGAATCTATTCATTAGGATGATGTTGAATCATTTTGTGTGATGTTGAATTAGTTTGTGTGATTTTGTATTCTATCAGTTTAGCTGATGTTGAATCAGCTTTAACACGAGCGACGGGAATTAGCGGCAATGGTGACGGCGACGAGAGCGGCGGCGGGAGCTACATCGGAGCCAGCTCAAAATCGAGCCGGTTCGGATGCTGCTCCCGCAACCAATTTTCTTCTTCTTTTTATTCACTAGAAATGGCAACTGTGTCGAGTGGGCAACTAGCACTGATACTAGCTAGTATCAGTGCTGAGTAAAGAGTGCCGGTTGAAAAACCAGCACTGAACCTATTTTTTAACTGGCACTCTAATGCCTTTTTGCAGTATTGCTAGAGAAGTGGAGCACATTTATAAGCATGCATTGGTCAAAGTTGCTAAGTATTTTGAAACGGAGGAAGTACATATAATCTAATTCCTTTAGAAAAATAGATATGTTCCAATGAAAAAAAAAGTCCAAGTAACCATAAACTTTGGGCTATGCCTACTTTATCCCGTGAACCATAAACTAGTAACATTTCTCGAAATGTGTAGCTATGTTTCCGTGATGCCCAATATTTGTCATAACAAGTCACCACTAAGGCTCCACCCTTGGTTATTTGTGATGAAAATAGAGGTATCTATGACAATGTTGATCAATATTTTGTGACAAAGATTAGCATCAGAAAATATTAGTATTTTTTACGATGCTCTTATCATCACAAAAAGTTTGGCCTTTTATGACTCTCACATGGAACATCGTCATGGTTGATATTATATGATGCATTATTTATGATGAGTGTCATGACGTCCATTTACTGTTGCAAATTTATTTCCATTACAAAAAATCGACTTTGCAAGACATTTTGGCTTCGTCACAATAGGCCATATCTATTGTAGTGAATTATGCCAAACACTCTAAATAACCTTCAAGGGAGTTTGGAGGTGGTTTTGCCACTATTGCAATTGCTGTGGTTGATTATGTGTCGCAATTGCCGTGGTTGAGGATGGGTTAGGGGAGCTGCTGGAGAGGGTTTTGGGGGCTAAAGTCCTTACATTTAGCTATAGGGGATATGTAATTCGGTCAGAGTAGCACTAGGCATAGGGCCGAGTAATTCGGTCGGGTCCTAGATATTTTTACATCGTGATAACTTGTACACTAAGCTACGTACCACCCTATAGATAGGGGCTCGTGGTCATCTGGGCAAGGACGAGTCACTAGGAGAACGCTCAACACAATACAAGGGGCAACACACAGGATACAGAGGTGCACAAACAAAAAGTCACGCTATGATACTCCCCCTAGACTGATCTATTTTTCTACTATCAATACATTTGTAGTGTCCCTTCCTGTCAAACTTTGTCTCCAAGCTTGAGTCTCCTCCTTAGAAGAAACTCTCGCCGTACTTGCTGGGGCAAGACGATCTCTTGCTCCAACAGGCCGCCGTCCGTAGGGACTCGAACACAGAAGTGTTAAAGAGAGGTAGGAATCCACCAGAAAAAACACCAAAGCGCTAGCTCTAGCTACTATATCCACCGTTGCAACCATGCAACCATATGCGCGACTGTCTCCGCCATGCACACCGCGTGCACCCTCCAGCCCCCCTGCTGTGTGGGACGGCGTTCCTTCGGTCTTGACCAACCCAGAACCTTGGGTCGATACGGAAACTCTAGATGACACGGAGGCCTTCCAGCCTCTGCATGGCAAAGACCTCACCGCACCAGGAGAGGTCGCGGCCGAGGCCGCAGCCAAGCAGCCCGCTTTCCAGTGATTCTGGGTGGTCAAACCCAGGGGTATTCCCGCCTAGGCTTGGTCCCAAACTATCTCCTTCGATAGCACCTGGGATGCCCTGGGCAAGCCAACATCTTCGGAGAGTCTGTCCACTCAGCATCTTCCTCGGGCCCCTCAGGCGAAAGAGAGTTCCGAGGAGGCGCAGGGCTCCAGAGTGCGCAGACCCTGCCAGTGCTCCCGATGTAGCCCTCGTGAAGCCAACTGCGCGTAGGAAACCCCAAGTCCACCTCGTTCAGGGAGGCGTAGTCGAAGCCACTCTGGCTTTGAAAGCCGGTTCACCGGACAACCTCGACGGTCTCCCCAAAGGGAAGGAGGCCCTGGGCAAACCATAGGCTCCGGGACACATGGGCTCTGGGGCACACAACCCCTGATAGTGACCTCAACGTCAACCACAAGCTCCGGTACCCCCGGAGGCATACAGGTGCATCCTGCACGGATCTTCAGAAGGCATACAAGCTCCGACGACCACTGAACCCTCACAACCTTCCTAGAGGAATACCTTAGAAGACAAGCAGGATACCTGACCGCAGAGGGAACCAGCGAAGGATGACACAGGGGTCGGAAGCCTGGGGCAAGCTCCCGGGCAAATCCCTGGCCCTCCGGCCCTGCTCTATCGCCACTAACTCCACCACCGACGGTGCAATATCCCAGCGATGAGGACTGAGTCAGAGAACGCCGTCACTAGGCTACGGATGGATTACCTCCGGAGCCAAGCAAAGGCTAAGGGTTGAGGGGGTCGAGGACCACCTCTCTCGACTAGCCTTCGGCTTCACCTCTGACACACCGTCGCTAGGCTCCAGACGGATTACCTTCGGAGCTGGGCAGCAGCTAAGGGCCGAAGGGGTCGAGGACCACCTCTCCCGGCCTTGCCATAGGCTTCGAGGCCTTCAAGCCTCATAATAGAGGCCTTATTCTAACAAAGGTACGTCCACTATTACCTATCGATAGTTTACCTAGTTAGTCTATCTTTCATACAGTAAGATCAAAACATGTTGGAGGCCTCCAACCTTACTGTTAGAAGTTTTTACAACAGATAGCCACTAGGTAGAAATGATAAATCTAGATTATGTTCCTGTTTAGCAGTAAGCAGTAGAACTTAAGTTACATCTTCATTTGGCATGAGTTATGAATAGTTGTCTGACCTAGCTATGTCTTATACTGCAATTAGCTGCTTATTACCAATAATAGACTGCAAAACTTAACTAGTATATAACCATGCAAACGCCTACACTCCTGCAGGCACAGCAAGCCTAGGTCACCAGGAAGGCATCAAGCCTAGGTTTCCTAGAAGACGTTGCATATGTGCAGATCCCGGTTACTAAGGGACTTCTTTGGTAATGTAGTTGCGGTGCCCCCAGAGGATTTCTTCAGGAAGCGTGACTCGCCCACGCACCTGTAAGCATTGCTTGCCTAAACCTAAGGTCACCTGAAAAGGTTTTCCGGAGGGTAGGCTTTGCCTTGGTAGGCAGTAGAGCCCACACACCTGCAGCAGTGCAGCATGCCTAGGTCACCTAAAAGGCAGATTATGCCAAGGTGTCCTAAGAGGCATTGCATAGCCTTCGTAGTGTGGATGCCGCATATCAATGGATGACCTTGATGTGAGGATGTGGTGCTATGAGGAATGCTATCACCAGGAATCCTCGTTGCACAACATGCTTTTGCACCATGAGCGCAGCATGCCTAGGTTACTATGAAGGCATCGAGCCTAGGTTTTCTAGAAGGTATTGCATAGCTTCAGTCGAATAAATGCCACACGCCGGGGCACACCCATGGTGAACAGTGTTGCAGTGCACCCGGGGTGTTTCCTCGAGAGCACGACAAGCCTACACACCACGGGCTTAGTATGCCTAGGTCACCAGGAAGGCAAGACTGCTTAGGTTTCCTGGAAGGTATTGCGTAGCCCCGATAGTCTGTAAGGCCTTCAACATTAATACATGCCGAAGGAGACTTACAAAACCTCTGACAAAAACAGAGAGACTTACAAAACCTCTGACAAAAATAGAGAGTCATACAAAATCTTAGACAAAAACGAAGAGACATACAAAACCTCTGGCAAAAATGGAGAGTCCTACAAAACCTCTGGCAAAATCGGAGAGTCTTACAAAACCTTCAGCAAAAACAGAGAGACTTCCAAAAACCTCCACGAGACGGAGCGTCGCCAAAACAGAGAGACTTACAAAACCTCTAGCAAAAATGGAGAGTCCTACAAAACCTCCGCCAAAACGGAGAGTGTTACAAAACCTCTGGCAAAAACGGAGAGTCCTACAAAACCTTCGGCAAAAACGGAGAGTCTTACAAAACCTCCACCAAAACGGAGAGACTTCCAAAACCTCCGCAGGACGGAGAGTCTTACAAAACCTCCACCAAAATGGAGAGACTTCAGAAACCTCTGCAAGATGGAGAGTCTTACAAAACCTCCGTAGGACGGAGAGCCTTGCAAAAACCTCCGCAAGAGGAAGAGTCTTAAAAAAAACCCCACAAATGGGGATATCTTCCAGAAACCTCTGCCATGATGGAGAGGTTCTAAAAAAACCTATCGAACAAAATCCCCCGGTATCTTGAAGGCAAACGCCTCCATGCCAGAGGGGTGCAAAACCCACTAACTAGCCTCCGAGAGGCACATCCAACAGACTAAAGGGGTATAAATCCCCCTCCCTACAGGAAGAGGTATGGCCCACGTGATTCAAACACGTATGGTAAAAGGTAAAATCATTACCCTACAGTCTCATCTAAGATACGATTCATACGTCGTTTATGAAGACTATGCTAATATTAAGTAAAAGGCCACTCCCGTGGCACGGGAAATAGTATGAAATCTCCAACTGTTCATTGCAGAGGCAGCAGCTTTCGGCATGCAATCGCTAGGCTCCGGACGGACTACCTCCGTAGCTGAGAAGCGGCTAAGGGCCGAGGTGGTCGAGGACCACCTCTCTCATCTAGCCTTCAGCTTCACCTCCGACACGCCGTCGCCAGGTTCTAGATGGATTACCTCCAGAGTCGGGTAGTGGCTAAGGGCCGAGGGGGTCGAGGATAACCTCTCCCATCTAGCTTTCAGCTTTGCCTCCAACGCGCCATGACCAGGCTTTGGACGGGTTAACTCCAGAGCCAGGCAGTGGCTGAGGGGCGAGGGGGTCGAGGACCACCTCTCTCATCTAGCCTTCGTCCTCGCCTCCGACACGCCGTGACCAGGCTTTGAACGGGTTGCCTCCGGAGCCGGGCAGCGGCTAAGAACCCGAAGGGTCATGGACCACCTCCGGAGCTTGTCCCCAAATGTTCCAAATGGACTTCGTTGGGTCGAAAATTTGGAACAAATTTGGAAGAATGCCCTACCAAAGCCGAACCACTGCTTCGCCCGGCCCTCCTTAATTACCCTACATGTCAACCACTACTAGATTCCCGAGGCCACCTCTCCCAGGAAGGAACGAAGCCGGCTACGATCTATGCGAAGTCTCAGTACCTCGTTCATCCAAAAAACTAGCCATCGCCTGTGAAAGGGACGAAGAAGCGTGACACGAAGGCACGAAGGCACATAGACATGCAGTCACCTGTTTGAATGATCCCCTTACACTTCGGCCCAAAAAGAGATACAATCGCCCCCAAAGGTCCAAATTATATTATTAACAACTCGTGCATCCGGAGAACGCGTACAAAGAAGCAACAATACAAAGGCCGCTACGAAGGAGACATACCCCAAAAGAGCAAACTAGGGGGAGAAAGAGTACAAGGTGGCAAAAGGCAACTATAGCCCGCAGCAGGGCCTTAGTCGAACGGCAAGATAGGGATGTCCACAGCTTCACCAAAAGCTCCCCCGAAGGCTGCCTTCGCCTCCTACAGATCTTGGCAGGGACCGCGCATGGAGCGGCGTATGCACCTCTTCTGTGGCCTGTCGCTGCGAAAGCTGATTCAGTAGCCAGCCCCCGAGCTGTCAGAAGACGAAGAAGAAACCAAAGGAGCCACCGTCGGGGCCTCCTCCCCCTTCTTCTTGGCCTCCTACCTCGTCGCCGAAGCCACTGGCTTCTCCGTAGACGCCTGCTCCTCCTCGTCGCTCTCCCTCTACAGGAGATCCCAGTCAGTCTCCTCATCATCGTCGGAAATATCGATGATCTCAACAGGTGCGGTCTCCTGAACTGGGGGTTGAGTAGGAGTGGCAGGTAGCTGTCCACCCCGTAGGGACAAAAGTAGGACGGCCATCGGTGCCACCGTCGACAGCCGAGATGGCCCAGCCCCAGTACAAACAGTCCAGATCATTGACATCTCTGAAGAGGATGAGGAGGAAGAAGATGCCATATTCAAAGTCAAGGTTAAGTGCTCGCTCGTGGAGCAGTGGTAAATCAAGCTGTATGACCCCAGCTTTATATCCGGGCCAAGTAGCCACGTACGCCCGGGAGATGAAGCGGAACCATCGCGGAGTCGCTCCATGGTGTCCTCCATTAATCCCTGGGGGCACGTGGCCATATCTCGGTTGTTCCGCTGACACATGGCAACAACCCACAGCAACACCTCATTTTCTTGCATGAACATCCCATCACATTAATGACCTAGACTCCTTTTACCGTATGCCAGGGGTGTGGGCACAAGACCCTAAACGAACCCACGCATTATCCAGTCAAAACGCGCCAGTGACACATCCCATCCTACTGTCCTCAAACAGGCAAATGTGGGGAGTCCTCCGATCCCACACGTAATATCCACTATTACAAACTCAAATGGCAAGAAGACCCATCACCAAAGAAGTTCGAAGAATCTAAATCGGCTTCAGCATGGACCCCAGAGTGCATCACCTCCACTGACGCCCCTCTAGCCTCGGGTCCCGATACCACATATACCAACTCCAACAGGCTTCGGAGCATGCCTCCTCTGCCAATACGTCTTCGATCTTTGACTTCGACACTAGCTGCACCTCCGACCTCAGCATAAACCCCGAGGCATGTCACCACCACCAATGCACCATCAGCCTTGAACTTCAGCATCAACGCCCACGGTTCCTATCGAAAAACTTCTCAGGGAGATGGAATTTCCTTCGGGCATTCTTGTTACTATACCAGGTTGGAGCTGGTATCCTCTACATCCTCTCACCCCTCCGAACGTCAGGGCTAGAGAATGAGGGGTACTGTTAGGGAAAAATAGACCAGCCTGAGGATAATAGTTGAAGATTGCTATCAAAGGTCTCTCCAGAGCCTTCGATCTCTGGACCCTCAGCAGGAGGCCTGACTTCCAAAGGCTGCAGACCCCTTCGGGCTAGCTATCCGGTACGTACGTAGCCTTCCCAAAACTCGGAGCTACAACAAGCCCCTCCGAAGCCTTCGGCCTTCGGACTCTCAGCAGGAGGCCTGGCCCCCGGAGGTTGCGGACCACTTCGAGCCACCCCTCCGGTGCCTGTGCGGCCTTCCAAAGCCTAAAGATGCAGCAAGTCTCCGGAGATAATATCAGGGAAGAAAGGACACCCCCTGCAATCGACCTGACGTGAGGTGACAGGCGATTAATGCCGGTGCAAGTGGTGCTTATCCTGACACCCCAGTGCGATGAAAGTCATCCTGACACCCTCGGTAGAGCAGCGCTAGGCCACAATTGGCGACTGGCTCACCCCTCAGGGGGCAGGCACAACAATAGTTACCACGATAGATATTTATCTTCTATGTAGAGTAAAAAGTAGTTATCCAGGATAAAGTCCAGTAATTTGGTCAGGTTCTAGATATTTGTACATCATGATAATTTGTACACTAAGCTACATACCACCCTATAAATAGGGGTCGTGGTCATCTGGGCAAGGACGGGTCACAAGAAGAACGCTCAACACAACACAAGGGGTAAAACACAGGACACATAGGTGCACAAACACAAAGTCACGCTATGATACTCTCCCTAGACTAATATATTTTTCTACTATCAATACATTTGTGATGTTCCTTCCTTTCAAACTTCGTCTCCAAACTTAAGTCTCCTTTTTAAAAGAAAGTCTTACCGTACTTACTAGAGCAAGACGATATCTTACTCCAATAATAATATTTTTCCAGTGCTCTAAGTAGCTACCACATGCCCTGTTTAAGGTGCACAAGAGAAATTCAGGACTCCAGTTTCATAAGTGGCAATCTGCACCCAATAAAGTTCTACTTTTGGGATCAACTACCTTCTGCCAGATATATTATAGTGACGGTGGTGATATGAGCAAATCTTCCGTGCAAGATATGGTCATTTAGATGAGTGATTTAACGCATATATAACATCAAAAACACACCTGCCGGTAACTTCCACTGGTATAAGATAAAAATGAAATAGGGGAGAAGGATGACTAATAGAGTTGGGAGGAAGCTGCCATGGTATATATGTTGGGAATAGGAGCAAAATGGAAGTAAATATCATATGATGACGAGGTGAGAGGGAGGAATTGAGACGATGACGAGCACAACAAAGTAAGACACTTCATGGTGTAGTATCTTTGGGTGGTATTGAGGCGCATTGATTTCTTTCAGGGAAGGTGCAATTGTTTCCTCTGTGTATATAGCAAAAGAGGAGATCTTTCAGAGGCAAAAAAAAAAGTTCCATACATCAATGCCATATAAAAAATTGAGGTCTAAAAGCTTTGGCTAATTGTTGCCCCGACCTTCAGGATTCTGGGGTGCATGTACATACTCACGAAATTAACTCAATACACATACAAATAAGCATATAAGCAATTAAATCAATGTAATGCATAAGAGTAAGGAGATACATAGACTCTTTCTCCACTTCGGATGGTTAGTTCCACAACCACTTTTAGATCTCCCCACAATCTTCAAGATCGCTGGCAATCCACCATCAAGCCGTCTAGGAGACAGTAGTTTCCAAGAGTAACAACCTCTTAAACTCACATATGATTAACGTCAAGTGCTCAAACACACGCAACTAACGAGCCAACCGTGGGCCACCAAGGCACCACACCTCTCACACCTCTCTCTCTCTACTCACTAAGTCACAAAGGCAATGGATATCACAAAGCAATCCTAAAGAGAGAAAGTGAGCACTCAAAGGCGGAATACTAAATTCCAACACCTCTCAAGCCTTTGCAAGTACCAGAAAAATACCTTCAAACTCCTCCAAAGACTTGCCCCCACGCAAGGAGGAAAAGTAGTATTTATACCCCAATCTGAAAAACTAGCTGTTGGACAGACTCTATACTGATCGAAACATCCAATCCTCAGATCGGAACATCCGATGCTTCAAATCCCAACAGTCAGATCCGGTAAAAACAACACATAGTAACATCTAATCCCGAAAATAACTCAAATTCAAGAGCCCCATATTTCTTAAAATCGGAGGTTTTGACACATCAGAACATCCGAAGTCACATTGGAACATCCGAAATCATCACAACTGACCCTTTAAAAAATACTGATAACTTTTGATCATAATGTCCGATTTCGGTGATCTTGGACTCTATAGAAAGCTTATTTAGAGGGCTACACATCCCTATTGAATTCATGATCTCAACCTCATTAGGTCAAAACTAGGAACACTGTGAATGCCGATTCAAACACTTCCACCTATTGTACAAAGCTTAATCCCCAAGATTAAACTAGGTATCATATAGAGCAAGCCAAACACCACTAATAATTGGCCACAACCAATTTTCTCCACTAAGGTTGAAAACTACAAAGAGTTAAATCTAAAACACCTTTTAGATACCTCGGACTCGTAAAGCAAACTCTCAACACAAACCCATCCCGCAATAAGCACATAGTTTGAGCACTCGACACAACAATCGAGCAATGCTTTTGGCAGCCCCTCTTGATTGTACGGCTATCCATCCTATAACTCAGTCTCCCGCCGAACTCCTTGAGACCGGTAAAACTAGAAAACCTATTCTATTTATGCATTTGCCTTGAGCAATCCCATCGTACTTGACGAAAACATCACCCAAGCCCCGACACTTCTCATAGCTCTTCAAGGCTCGTCATCAACTCATCTTCTTTTGATGACGATGATCATCCTCACTTACATCTTGATCCTCTCTTGATCTTCCAGAAGCTTGATGAAGTTCACTTTCGCTTCCCATGCACTAAGCGTGGAAGACTTCTCTTTTCACATTATCTTTATTTGGTTCACCATGAATGCATAAACCGCAAGCATCAAACATATAAGTTAACCATTAAGCTTATCTTGATCTTGCTCTTCCAACTTGGCATATTGAACATCTTAATTCAACTCATGTCTTCATATAGAACCTAACCCTAACTCATTCTCAAGTACATTAGTCTATAAAACCTAATTGACAACTTTATACCTGAAGTCACTTGATCTTCACAAGTAACTTAGCTTCAGGCTTATCATCAATCTTTTTTAGTTTCTCCTTCATCTCATGAGCATCATCTAGAGCTCATTCATCTTGATGCATGTCTCTTGATCACATGTCATTTCTCAATAAATCCATATTTAATCTTCCATGCATTACCTATGCAACAATTTACTAACAATTCTTAACGCAATTGTTAGTCCATAGGTATTATCATTAATTACTAAAACCACACTTAGTGATTATGTAAACCTTCAGTTTTCTTTTTGTTTTGTAGGATTGAGTTTTCTTCTTGTTTTGTAGGATGCAGAAACCACCATGTTGGATGCCAAGGATAGGCATGGAATTTAATAGTGTGGATGAGGCTTGGGATTTGGGTTACGTATGCTGGTACGGTAGGCTTTGATGTAAGGAAGAAGTATAATAACAAAAATCAAGTAGATGGACTAAGTACTTCCAGTAGATTTGTATGCTCAAAGGTGGTCGTGGGGGAAAGGATAAAAGAGATCATCTAACAAAAAAAATCTCGGGCGGAAACAAGAACTGACTGCATGTTCGAATGTGAATAGTATTGAACCAAGAAGAAGGAATTTATGAGTTAAACGATTTGGTACTTAAATACAAACATATCCTTCAGCTGCCAGAAACATGTCATCTGATGGCATCACAACGAAAAATCTCCAATGTGCAAGCTTGTCAAGTTGACATGGCAAATGATTATGGAATTAGGCCTAAAGATGCTCACAAATTAGCTAGCAGACAAGCTGGTGACTTAAATAACCTTAGTTACACACGCCTAAATCACAAGAATTACTTGAGGGCTAAGTGACAAAGAAATTTGATGTATGGTGAAGCGGGAGGTATCTTGAGGTATTTTTCAAGAGAGATGTGCAGAGAATCCTTCATTTTAATTTGGCTTGCAGCTTGGTTGTGAAGAGAAAATAACCAATATTTTTTGGGAACATGCTAAAATTTTTATTGACTATGCTCAATTTGGTGAGGTCATTACTTTTGATACCACATTTGGAACAAACAAAGAAAGTAGGCCAATTGGTGTGTTTGTTGGATTTAACCATTTCAAAGAAATAATGGTATTTAGGACTGCTCTCTTGTATGATGAGACATTTGAATTTTTCAAATGGTTGTTTTAAACTTTTTTGAAAGCACATAATCAAAAGCATCCAAGAACCATCTACACAGATCAAGATATGGCAATAAAAAAGGCAATATCTGTAGTATTTCTTGAAACTTGGCATGGATTGTGTACTTTTCACATTATGCAAAATATTGTCAAGCATCTAGCTGGTTTCAAAAAAGATGAATCGAGTATTCTGGCCGATTTCAGTGCGTGCATGTAAGAGTATGAGGATGAGGCAACATTTAATGATGCTTTTAGTACCTTGAAAAGTAAAGTCCACAATGATGCTTGGTTGCATAGTATCTATCGAGAAAAGGAGAAATGGGTTGAATGCTACATGAAAAATGTATTCATACTAGCAATGCAGAGTATATAATTAAGTGAGAGCTTAAAAAATGATATGAAGAACTATCTAAAATGTGACTTGGGCATTGCTCAATTTTTCACCCATTTTGAAAGGGCTATTGCACGCAAGTGGGCCAAAGAGTTGGTTTCATAATATAACTCAAGAAAAAAGTTACCATAGATAAAAAATGACGACACCTTTGTTGATGCAAACAAGCGCATTCTATATTGCATGTATTTTTTAAGCTTTTCAAGCTGAGTATGAAAGATCCATGGCAGTGTATGCTAGACCAACTGAAAACACTAATGAGTACATTGTAGGGATTGGGGCTCCTGATGGAAAATCTACAATCAAAGAAGAGTACATAGTTGTGGGTGATCCCTCCACCCAAATGGTTTTTTGTCGCTGTCAACAATTTCAAAGAATTGAAATATTGTGTAGTCATGCTCTAAAAGTTATTGACATGATGAATGTTAAGCTATTGCCCGAGCACTATATTTTGAAGAGGTGGACTCGTGAAGCAAGATGTGGGACTGTAAAAGACATTTATGGGAATAGTGTTCTGGAAAACCCAAAAGTTGATGCAACACAATGCTACCAACTTCTCTCACATAAGTTCCTTACAATTGCTTCTCGAGCAAATGACTTCGAAGAAATATATTCAGTGGTTGATGATGTATTTAACATCCTGTATAGACAAGTTGAAGATAAGATTAAAGACTCAACAGTTATCTCAACTAGCCAATCTGAAGGACAAGAACCATTTATACTATCTGAAGATTTGTCTCACACAACTGGCATAAATAAAAAGGGAGGTTTGGAGGAGGACTTCAAAGCAGAGGGAAAGTTGGGTTGACAAGTTGCACAAGAAAAGAAGCGAAGAGCAAGCAAAAATATGCCTGAACACAAATCTGATGTGGTATATTCACTTTGATGAATAGAGATAAAACAATACAAGCGTTTGGGCTAGCATGGCTTAACATTTTATCTTAATTTCTGCCATCTGCAGCAGTAGGAAGTCAATGTCAGGCAGATGTCGACACCTCTGGCACAAGAAGAGAAAATTTTCACAAACAATGATCATCTGTTTGAGGGATTCAGATATTTTACTAGCTACACTGAGCTACAAATAGTAAATCCTATCTTATGCTTGGCAAAATTGACCAAAGTTATCTATTCTTCTCACCCCTGTCCTATTTTGATTCATGTTGCAGGCTGGCCCTAATACTATAGATGTTTCACCAGGACCAACTAATTTTGGTGAAAACAATTGATGTGTTAGGAAATTAATCAGATTTAGTGCTGTTGTACTTGCCTTTGCGATTCATGTTTAGTTAATTGTTTTTGCTGTACACAAGTAACTTTAGAATCTTCAATTTGGTCACACTGAATCAATATGAAACAATCTGAGTTATTTCAAAAGTAGTTTCAAATCTGAACCGACCGGATGGAAGTGTGGTGCTCGAGGCAGGGAGGAGCTGTGGTCTCGTGGTGGTCGATGGAAAGGTGCCGAGCAGTCAACATCGAGTCAAGGAGCTATTGCCATGGATGACGATGGGTGACCATTAGGATATGGTGGGACAGCTCAGATGAGAGCTAATGCTCCCTCTGCATTTGCTTCATGTCCCCCCAACACACCCACCCACCTTGATTCATGTGCATAAGTCCAAATGGGCTTGCATTTGACATCAAGTGAGTACTCCTACACTAACTGATAATATGGTTCCTAACAATATAGTTAACCAATAAAATAGACAACCTAGCCACTGCATATCTTTATCGTTGGGCTGGAACATTGTGCCAATCATCTCAGCACATTTTTGCTATCCTAATCAAGCCTAGATTACAAAGGTGTTTCCAAGCTTCGAAGGGCAGAAAAACATAACCTCACCGAACAACTATGTATGTATCAAGATGCTGATATTCCCTTGTGCCTCATGTTCCCATCAGATAAAATCACTGCATTATACAGAGGGCTGTATCAATGCCAATAATGGTGGAAATTGGTAGGTGCATATTGTGATGAACTGATGATATGCATTCTCTAGATCATCCTATCCTTGTCTTTTTTATTTTTATTTTTTTTATAATCAGGTTCCCTTTACCTGGAGCTTTCGTTGAAAGCTTTTTTACATGAGGGGTGCGGAAGGCGGAATCCCCCCCCCCTAGGCTCACCGCACCCATGTGAGTTTTCCCACCAAGTCTCTTTTGGGCATGGTACTCTCCAATTGCCTAACATGTTACTCTTCAGAAAGACAGGTTCTCAAGCTATGATATATTATGGTCGAACAGAATATATGCAAACACTGGAGTGTCCAAGAGCAGAATATATGCACACCCCCTATATATGCACTTTTCGTTTGCCCCCTATTCCCAATATACCCCAGCGGCTTCTCCCCAACTCTTCAAACATTCTCTTCTCTTCGACTGTCCTCGTAGTGTTGATTTTTTCTTTTTTATATGTACTACTATGTGTTGGTTGCCAGAACTTTTTTGTGTTGCTTGCCATTATGTACGAGGTGGTCATATTGTTCCAATGCCAGTGGAATTAGCAAGTCAGTGATACCCTTTGTTGTGCATGCACTTCTGATCTAAATGGCCATATCTTAAAAAGACCTTATCATCACCAGCTCAAGATGTATCTGCAGCATGTAAAGTTGATCCTAAACTGGAGTTTGATGAGTGCATAAGTAACAAGTAGGCAGGAAGTTTGCAATATGAAGACGGCGTGTGTTTCAACAGTAGAAAAACCTCGTGTACTCCAAGGATGTTGCCACAATCAATATATCTCGCTTCATGTCGTGTATACACAGGAACTATCCCAATTTGATACCAACATCCATGCTCATCCGCCACCACCCGTGCAATCAATGCCAATGAGCTCTCCGGCGAAGACGGGGGATCAACAACTAATGGGGGAGAATTCAATATCATAAGAAAATTAGAAGATAAAAATAGTGGATCCTTTGATTACATATGACCTCGATTGTTCAATGTTGTTATTGAAGCATTAGATTTTTGAGAAATAGATTTATCTAGACACCAATATACCTAGGCAAACAAAAGAAATCCACCAACGTTTGGAAAACTAGATAGACTTCTGATAGGTACATAGTAGGAATTAAAATACCCCAAAGTAACTATGCAGGCTTTAGATAGATCAAGATCCGATCACACCCCACTCTTACTTGACACTAGTTCATCTTCTCCTTGTGGTAAACAACCTTTATTCAAATTTGAATTAGGTTGGCTTATCCGAGATGGCTTCTATGATATGGTTGCGGATATATGGCAAAAGGAGCAGCAAGGCATTAATGTCATGCAAAAATGGCAAAATAAAATATGTGTTTTGAGACAATATTCAAAGGGTTGGACCAAGCATGTTAGTGAAATGAACCGTAAGTAAAAGAAGATACTAATATCTAAAATTGATATTCTTGATAAAAAGACTAAACATACACCTTTATCAGCATACGAAATTGGGTTCAAGAACTATCTTAACGAGAGATTGGCTCATCTCTTAGAGGAAGAACTCAAATGGTATCAAAGAGCCAAAGTAAAGGATTTACTAGAAGGAGATAATAATACAAATATTTCCAACTAGTAGCCAATGAGAGACATAAGAAACAAAAAATATATAAGCTAGATCAGAAAGGTACGATATTGGGTGAGACTCAACTTAAGAAGTATATCACCAAATACTACAAAAGGCTATTTGGACCTCCTGAATTAAATCACTTCTTAATGGATGAGACATTCGTCAAGTGAGTATACAAGAAAATTAATTCTTGATATATCCTTTTATAGAGGATGCAGTTCGACGAGCTATTTTCCAAATAGAACATAACAAAGCCCCTGGACTTGATGGTTTTTCTGCTGAATTTTATCAAATTTTTTGGATGTAATCAAGGTCGATTTAATGGCTTTGTATGTCGATTTCCATCAAGGCTTACTACCACTGTTCAATCTTAACTTTGGAGTAATTACTTTACTTTCAAAGTCGGATACTGCCTCACAAATAAAATAATATCATAACATATGCTTGCTTAATTGCAGCTTTAAAATATTTACTAAAGTTGGCACTAACATGATAAGTGGGATGGAAAAACATGTGATACGTCCAACACTGACTGCATTCATACATGGTCAAAATATTATGGAAGGAGTCATAATCCTACACAAGACCATCCATGAGTTGCACAAGAAACATCTAAATGGAGTAATATTGAAGATTGACTTCGAGAAGGCCTATGATAAAGTCAAATGGCCATTTATGCAACAAATTCTAAGAATGAAGGTATTTTTAGATAAGTTGTGCCAATAGATCCAAAATTTTGTATCTGGCGGGAGTGTAGGTATCAAAGTCAATAATGACATTGGACCTTACTTTCAAACCCACAAAGGTTTAAGACAAGGTGGCCTCCTTTCTCCCATCCTCTTTATATTTGTGGCGGATATGTTGGCAATTATGATACCCAGAGCAAAAGAGGATGGACAAATCACAGGAGTTGTACCTCATTTTGTGGATGGAGGGTTATTAATCCTGCAATATGCGGATGACACTATCATCTTCATGGCATAACTTGGAGCAAGCTCAAAATATGAAGCTCCTGTTAACGGCTATCTGGACTTAAGATCAACTTTCACAAAAGCAAAATATTCTGTTATGGGGAGGCAAAGGAGCTGGAAGATCAATATACATAGTTGTTCGGATGTGATACTAGATCATATCCTTTCAGATATCTTGGCATTCCCATGCACCATCGAAAGCTCTGCAATAGTGATTGGAGAAAGGTTGAGCAAAGATTTGAAAAATGTTTGAGCAGTTAGAAGGGCAAATACTTGTTAGTAGGAGGCTGATTAGTATTGATTAATTCGGTTCTCTCTAGTCTGCCAATGTTCATGATGTCTTTCATTGAAATTCCATGAGGTGTACTCAGAAGATTGGATTATTTACAATTCAGATTTTTTTTGGTAATATGATGGTCACAAAAGAAAATATAGACTTGCCAAGTGAAATATATTGTGTAAACCTAGAGATCAAGGAGGGTTGGGAATATTTGACCTTTCAATACAAAATAAATGCCTTATCAGTAAATAGTTATTTAAGTTATTGAATGGAGATAGCGTATGGCAACAATTGCTCAAAAATAAATACCTTAGGAGTAAAGCCCTCACAAAAGTTGAAGGAAAACCTGGAGATTCACATTTCTAGAATGGACTAATGAAAGTCAAACAGGAATCTCTAAAATGGGGCACATTCAATATACAGGATGGCACCCAAATAAGATTTTGGGAAGATAGGTGCCTAGGTAACACACCTGTTAATGAACAACATTCGTCGCTCTTTAATATAGTGAGACATAGAAGTGCTACGGTGACATATGTTATCAGTACTATACCACTCAATATATCTTTCCGTAGGCCAATTATTTGAGACTGATTAATAGCTTGGCATAATCTAGTGCTCAAGTTAGTTAATATATGATTGACACAGAAAAGAGATGCTTTTAGATGGAACCTTGATAACAGTGGCTACTTTACGGTTAGTCCATGTATAGGCAAATGGCAAACAGAGATCTTTCCTTCTCTAGTAATTTTTTGTGGCATTTAAAACTCTCCTTGAAGATAAAGATCTTCTTGTGGTATGTAGGACGCGAGGTCTTATTTACTAAAGATATTTTAGCAAAACGGAACTAGAATAGGGATCTTAAATGTAGCTTTTGTAATCAAAATGAAAGCATACATTATTTGTTCTTTTATTGTCATTCTGCTAAATCAATTTGCGTGTTATTAAAATTGACCTAGGGATTGACACACTTAGAAACATCAATCATATGTTGGGCGGATGGGTTACGGGTATTGGGCAACTTAATAAAAATAAGATCTTTGTCGATGTAGCAACCTTATGTTGGGCTATATGGCTATATCGTAATGATATTACTTTTAAGAAAAAATCAATCACAATTTTCATGCAGACACTTTTTAGGGGCACATACTGGCTAAGATATCTTCGTCAGGAATGGGTGGTGCTTTAGTAATAGACTTGTTGGTAGCTTATTGGTTTTCTATGGAGTTTATGAATTATATTTTTGTCTCATTTCGAATGCTTGTAGCATTATTGTAATAAGGAACCAAGTTGTGTGTACCAAGCAGTGCAGAGGCTGAAAACTTTTTTTTCCATTATCTTAAAAAAAAAAGCAGCTCTGCCGGCAGCCATAACCACAGAAAGAAGCCGCGGTGTGGATCCAACAAGAAGGCAAGCCCTGCTCTGCCACCACCGGGGATAGCTAGCTCTTCGCCGAGCCCCTGCCGTCCTCACTGGTTTCCTCCCCTGAAAGAAATGGAATTTTAAGCTACTAATAGTCCTGATTGTTTTTGCTTATTAGCAGCTTCTGGTTCTCAGAAAAGCTGATAAGCTGAAACAAGCACTAAACTTATTACCGGCTCATGGCTTTTCTGATAAGCTGGCTTCTGGTGAAATGAACTAAAAGCTAAAAGCTGACTGAGATCAGCTTTTCTAAAAAACTGATGTGCTGAGAGTCTAAAAATTAAGTCTATAAACTAACTGTTTTTCTCAAAAATCATAAGCAACTTTTCAAATAAAACTTATAAATTTCAGTTGTACCAAACAGACCGATAGCTGCTTCCCTTGTGCCTCCTATTCCCGTCAGACAACATTAGCAACTTCTCAGCTCCACCCATTTCTTCCCATTTTCCACCTCGTCCTTTGGTTTTCTAGTGTTGGGTGTGCCAACGTGAAAAGGAAGCATTACATAGAGGGCACGTCAATGATACGGAAATTGTAGTAGTTGAATATTGTGATTATTTGTATTTACTCTCTGGATCACATATCCTATATTGTATTGTGGGAGGAGACACTTGCCACTTACAAAGCATAACGGATTCGTCAAAACAAAAGCATAATGGGATACAGTCCTGCAGCTTTACTTGTGCTCCTGATTACTAGAGCGTCAACGTGAAAGAAAAGAGGCTGAGTTAGTGACGGCTTATCTTTTCTGCTTTTTACCAGAAAAATCTATGTTAAAGAGAATTTAGAAACTCATTATTCTCCTCCAATAACTAATAAGCCACAATAATTTATTTGGATAAAATTTCAGTTGATATTTTTTTCAACCAACCGGCACGCACAGCAATATGCTACTCTCTCCGGTTCCAAATATGAGTCTGTTTGGACATCCTCGCTAGTCTCCAAATATCAGTCCATCAATAACTTATTCAGGAAACATTTGACTCCATTTTTTCCATTCCGCTTCTGCTTCAACGAAACCTAATCAATGGAATAGCATGCCACTCCCCTGATTTTGACAACGATTGATGGAAGAAGGGTCATTGTACCTGAACCCCCCCCCCCCCCCCCGCCTAGATTCATGTGCTCAAAAGGGCTACGCAGCGAGGGATCCCGATCCTCTGCACTGGAGAAGGCAATATATTTTACTGTAGCAGAAAACCAGTAAAATGTGTGTACGTGAACAGCGATTTTTAGTGAAAATGAATAGAAACCACTGTAGCAACAGTACTTCGTTGTGCTGTAGCAAAGGTTTCTACTGTTCAATGGTTGCTACAGCATTTGATCTGATAAGTTGGTTTTTATCATCTGACGATTGAGAAAGAATCCTAATGCATTTTACTAGCAACTACAGAGGTAGAACCTTGTGTCGATCACCTCAACATATTTTTTCTACCTCAGTCGAGTCTAGATTACAGAGGATATCATGTCAAAGATTCGAAGGGCAGAAATCCGAAAACTAACTGGACCATGATAATCCAAACTGATCGAGTTTCTTCCCTAGTGCCTCCTATTCCCATAATATCACCACTTCCCAACTCTATAGTCATTCCCTCTCATTTTCCTCCTGTTGCTACATTGGTTTGCTAGTGCTTGGTTTGTGCCTAAGTGAAAATGTAGCATTATATAGAGGGCCACATCAATGCCAATAATGGTGCGTATTGTGATGATATGTATTCTCTGGACTGTCCTGTCTTGTTCGTTTTTTATGTTGATGCCCTCCGATCATATCCACACAGTACACACATACATGGCAGAAAATAGAAATTTTTAGGGCAGTAGAAAATAAAGTTGATCTCTTTCTTGATAGTGGTATAGTTGGGATGAATGAACCATGTTAACGTTTGGCTGCTTATACAACTATTAATTGTTGTAGGATGACCAGAGCTTGCAGTGCGGCCACATTCATTCTGACAACTCTATGTACAGATTGTTGCAGAGTGGAAGAGGTTCTGCAACCATTTCTCAAGAATGCAATCGAGATATTAAAGTGTAATTTTCATGGTACAAACATAGCGTTTATTAGTGTCTTCTATCCCAAGTTAGATTAGTTAGGGATAAAATCTATTAGTTAGTCTTAGGTCCTATTTGCTTCAGCTAGAGATTATGAATTGTGATTTACAATTTGAAACCTGAAACAAATATGTTTTCATCATAATCCAGCTCTCTGCAAGCTGAAAAAAATAGGCTCTCATCACAATCCAACTCTCATATTATAATAATCTAACAATCCGGGTTCTATCAGCTTCTTACAATTCAGCTTTTTACAATCTAAAATCTACAAGTTATTTTTCATAATCTCTAGCTAAAATAAATAGGTCTTTAGCAGTGATATTAAGTCATCAAAAGGCGTGCCTTTAATAATCGATAGTGATAATAGCTATTACTATCGTTTGTATTTAAAAATCGGCAGTGATATAAAAAATATGTACATCTTTATGGAGCTTTAAGCTAGGATCTGACAGAGATTGGCTAGTTATTCATGCCCTCAACTAGGATCAGGCAATGACTGTAAGTTTGCTTAAAGTGGTCAACTATATAATAGTTGGCAATAGTTGAAATGAAATCTCACTACGAGCATGCCAATAACATCCATGTCCTAAACCTACATGCAAAAGACACCAACTCCTTACTTTGTGCAATATTAAAGTACCAATCCCAACAAATTAACAATAAACTAACACCAAATCACCGAATCTACATGCACTTTTCAAGTTGACTACGCAATTTAATATGCTGAACACATTAACTATTCCCTCACTGACCTAACTAAGGAATAAACAACGCACCGAATCCAACAACTACGTCGATTGGAGGGGAAACAACACTAACCTTTCTAAGGTCTTCAGATCTGGTCCACCATAAGCTCCCTCCACGTCGATTTCGTCACCTCGCCGTCTCAATCTCCCTCCACGTCGCCCTAGAGTATCTGCTCGAGCTATCAGCGGGAGCAAGGGTTTAGCTTGCGCACCGTTGTGGAATGGGGAATGGGAGAATGGATACAATAATGATTCGAGGTTGGAGATTTTATTTGAGTGCTGGACATGGCAAGTTTGTTACATCACTTCATCTACGTAGGCCAAAACCAGTCTGAATCGGGGTTAGGGAGGAATTATAACTGGTATTGACTGGTTAGGGAGGTAAAATATCTGGTTTTACGGTTGAGGGGGAAAACGGACTCAGGCTATAGTTGAGAGAGGTAAAATGGACTTTTTCCTTTTTCTTTTTGTGTTGGGGCAGGAGAAAAATAGATCAGCCCAAGTTGGAATGGTCCAAGCTCGGCCTGGGCTGAAAGTGCCGGGGAGTTGGGTTATTAGATGAAGTCCTGCAGAGTAAAAGTCAGCCTACTCAGAAGAGAAAGGACACAGGCTGAATTCCTACCGGCTCCCCCATGCTTTGGGTCTGTTCCAGAGTGAATTAAGTGGCCCATCGTGAAAAGCTTCGTATGAGAAAGAAATAGGCCTATCGGAGCCTTTGCTGAGTTGCGGCCCAGAGCAACTCAGAGAAGAGGATAGACGAGCAGGAGCTCGTCTTCTTCAGGCTGGTCCTCCATGGCCGAGCTCTGAGAGCTCGAGCCGGCGGCGCGGCCATGACGCCGGAGCTCTAGGAAGTAGAAAAACGGACTCCTACAATGGTGGCGATGGTTTCGAGAGACGGCGGCCGGAGCACCGCCAGGACTCGGTCACAGACGAAGCAGACCGCACACAAACAGGCATCCTCGCGCAGGGGCACAAGCTGCAGCGGAACGCATGCGCCAGAGCTCTACGTGGGTGGGTGGTTCCGTTTTGCCACCCGCCGGGGCCGGTTGTGCACTAGGACGGCGCCGGTAGGCCGCCGGAGAAAATCGCAGTGGTAACAACACAGAGGCGGTGCGCGCTAACTTCACAGAAAGAAACTAGTCTCGGCGTGATGGGAAAGAGTAGAGGGAGGAAGGAAACAGGGCAGTACCGAGGTCCTGCAGTGGAATCTATAGAAGCTAACCCCAGCACATCTGAGCTCCTTGCACGTTAGTTTGTTGCATCTGCATGTTAGCTACGATCTGTCACGTTTACTTTCTATCATGTTGCATGTCGTTGCGTGCCCCTGGATCCGTATGATGCGCGATGTGAGGGGCGCTAGGCGTAAACGGCGCAAGTCGGTGCATTCTGTTAGCCACAATCGGAGGTGTGTCCGCTGACCGTGGCGTTGGAACCGGGCAAGATGGCCGATGTATCTGCATGTCTTGGATATATGAATGTAATGCATACGAAAAAGGTCGACATCTGCATCTGGTATGCGGCACCAAAAACCTTCTCGCGTGCGTGCGTTGAGTTCGTTTGAGAATCTGCTTGTTTCAACAGGTGGTAACCAGAGCTGGTGTAAACTGGAGATTCGCCATGGTCGGAGACAAAGACGGCGACAGCGGCTCTCACACTCCACTGAGGTCTTCATCTCCCTCACGTCCACGCGTACGTGCAAGCGGCGACGAGGAAGGCGACGACAGCTCCCTCACCGGCGGCAAGCGACCACGGAACAGCGATGGTGGTGCCTCGCAAGAAGTGGTGGTCCAGCGCGTCGTGAAAGAGTCGAGCGCGTCCATGGTGTACCCGGTGCTGACGAAGATGAACTACCATGAGTGGGCTCTCATCATGAGGGTCAATCTACAAGCGCAAGGTTTGTGGGAGGCGGTTGATTCCGGTAAGGATTTCCATGATGACAGGCTTGCACTGGCTGGCATTCTTCGCGCGGTTCCGCCGGAGATGCAGTCGATGCTGGCGGAGAAGGACATGGCGAAGGTGGCTTGGGATCACCTGAAGACGTCATGCATGGGCTCGGCACGTGTGCGAGAGGCCAATGCACAGAAGTTGCTGAAAGAGTTCGAGAACATCACCTTCAAGGATGGCGAGGCCATCGACGATTTCTCGATGAGAATTTCCGGCCTTGTCTCCAAGCTTCATGCTCTCGGCGAGATCGTTGAAGAAGCTAGAGCTGTCAAGAAGTTCGTCCGTGTTGTTCCACCCCGCTACTTGCAGATAGCCCAATCGATTGAGAGTTTGAGACACTCCTTGACGTAAAGGACATCTCGATCGAAGAGCTCACCAGGCGTCTGCGTTCGGCGGAGGATCGGCTCGACGGCGGGGGTCATGGCAACGCCGTCTACGACAATGCTAGCCGTCTTCTTCTCGCTGAAGAGGACTGGCTCACGCGCCTCAAGAGGCATGAGCAAGGTGACGGGTCGTCGAACGGCGAGAAGACGGGCACCGCGCCGCACGGGAAATAGAAGGCTCGTGCACCCGCGCCCTCGATCCGCGACACCAGCAACGGCTCCAGTGATGGCAAGCCGCCACGATGCAAAGGCAAGTGCCGCAACTGTGGTATTTATGGTCACTGGGCGAAGGAGTGTCGAAAGCGCAAGAAAGAGCACCAAGAAGAAGCACATTTCGCAAGGCCGAGGTGGAACAGGGCGCGCTGCTCCTGACGCAAGTGTGCAATGTGGCACACACGGCACCAACACAGCATGTGTTCCTCAGTGAGGAACGAGTGTCCCCAGTTGAAGCTGATCCAAACGAGAACGAAGGTCGTGGCTGCATCCTGAAGTAAAGTTGGGGATTTGGCAGTAGGATAATTAATTCGATGATGAGAAAAATGTATCTAATTAGCTGTCTCACTGCATTCTCAATTAACACACTTTTCTAGCTAATTGACTTTTTCATCAATTTAGGATAAGTAAGTTCATCACTATAAAAAAAAGTTCGGATTAAAAAAACCATCCGTACTATAGAATAAGGGTGCTAAATCTAAATTGCTAAATTCAGATTACTACAATAAATCTAGGTAAGTAATAGACTATGATTCGTCCATCTCCTCGTCCTCCTTCTCCTCGTCATCATCGATCATATTAGAGTCGCCGCCCATCTCCTCCTCCTCCTCCTTGTCGGTGTTAGAGTCATCACCCATCTCCTCATCCTTCTCCTCCTCGCCGTCGTCGGTGTCAGAGTCGCCGCTCATCTCCACCTCCTCTGTCAAGAGGTGTGCGATGGCCTTATCACTGATGATGGCCTCCACTGTTCCCTCAACTTCGCTGATGAGTTCCGCCTCATGGACGGTATGAGCGATCGTCTCGTTGTTGGCAATCGCTTTCTCCTTCTCATACTCGTCCTCCACCTCCACCTTCAAGAGGTCACAATCGCTGTATTCATCGTCAGGAGCTGGCACCAAGGACGACGACGCTAGGTCCTCGTCGTTAGCGGCCATAGATCGCACTGGATTAGAGGAGCAGGACGGTGGGTGTGGCGGTGAGGAGGAAGCTTAGGATGTGTAAATTGGATGCTAGGGTTTCCGGACCCATTATTTATAAAACATAAAATTAGTGATGGGTTGTAGATACGACCTGTCACTAATGATCGGGTCTCTCCGTCTTGGGATTCGATCATTAGTGACGGGTCATAAATTAACCCATCACTATCAATATCTTTACTGACACGTGAAGTTCTCACCCGTCACTAATGTGCTCATCCCTCTGAGGTATTTATCTGTATACTGGCTGCATCCTAAAGCAAAGTCAGGGTTTAGCAGCCATCTTCTCCTGCAAACATATCACAAATTTGAGATTACATTGAAATTCATACTTAATTGAATATTACATATATTATAAATTTGAGGTTATATTGAAATTTAACTTAATTGAATATTACAAATTTGAGGTTATATTGAAATTCAGACTTAACTGAATATTACAAATTTAAGGTTCCATTGAAATTCAGACTTAACTAAATATTACAAATATTACAAATTTAGATTACATTGATTCATGTATCATTTGGCATGTTACAGCCGTTTTCGTGCTTTCTTCACATGGATCCCTTTGTTATGATCGGAACGTAGGTATGAATTCTTCTCGTTCTGTGCAACTTGTGGCATGATTGCAGTAGCGAAAGGGATGATTTCATCAAATTGATTATACTCGTCCTCATCAATCATGTTTTCAACTCCGATGATCCGTCTTCTCCTAGTGAGAATCACATGAAGTTTCTTATCTACCGTGTCGGTCACATAAAACACATAAACAAATTGTTTAGCGAATACGAAAGGTTCATCCTTATATCCGACAAGTTTGAGATTAACGCTAGTGAATCCGTACTTATGTTTCGTAACACCCTTTGTCCCATGTACCCAATGGCATCGAAGCAGAGGTACCTTGAATACCAGGTAATCCAGTTCTCAGATGTCCTCTATCTGACCGTAGTATGTGCTCCTGTACATGTTGTTATCATAAGCATCTATATAGACACCACTGTTCTGGTATGTGCTTTTCTGATCTTGGGCAACCATGTAAAATGTGTAACCATTTATATCGTACCCTTGATATATTGTAATTGTGTATATAGGGCCTACTGCTAGTTTTCTGATCAAATCACTTTTAGGAGTACTCGATTGATTGATCCGATCTTGAAACCAAGTGTTGAACCTTTGTATATGTTGCTTCGCAAGCTAAGCTTCAGTCCGCCCTGGATTATCCTGAAGAAGCAACTGCTTGTGCTCGTCGATATATGGGAACACTTTGCTCATTTGTTGTAATATGAGGAAATAAGCATGGTCATATGCCTTCGACTTAGGAGTAATTGCATGTTTTTATAGAATTCTTTGCTCTACGAGTCTATCCTTGTGGCGAGAATGAGGCACACCAATTGAGTTATCTGGGTCCATGTAATTAACACACCACTCCACTACCTCCTCTGTAGAGTAACCCTGCGCGATGCACCCCTTAGGAAAACCTCGATTCCTTACGTACGACTTGAGAACGTCTATGAATCACTCATATGGATACATATAATGCAGGAACACAGGGCTAAGAAAATAAATCTCCTTCACAAAGTAAGCTGTGAGATGGACCATGATATCGAAAAAGGATGGTACAAAATACATCTCGAGAAGATTAGTCTCGAACTGTCTTTTTTTCGGATCGAGTACCTTCTAACCAATTGCATTAAAAAAAAGCACAGGCTCATGATAGCCTTTCGAACACCAATTGGCAACATGTTTCTAATTCCAACCGCAATCATCTGCGTCAACATCACATGGCAATCATGAGTTTTCATGATGGCAACTATTTTTAGCTTTTTCACTGAAACAAATCTTCTAATATTGGACGAGTAACCGGATCGAACTTTCACACCGTGCAAGAACTCGCAAAATTCTTTTTTCTCCTTCTTGGAGATGCCTTGCCATAGGCCCTAATAGTGATATCCTCACTACTTTCTCCCCTTAAACGTATGTAAAAAGAGATAGATAGCTTAACAAAATTCCTTCCATCTAGAGTGGATTGCACCAAAGGTACAATACCACCTATCACAGGAATTACCTCTTTAAGCCATATGATCGGTTTCAACACCTATATGATTGGATGATATACATTGAGCCTAATGTACTATAAAGTCAATTAAATTGTTGTGTCCTAATGAGTGTTACTATGAGCCTAACAATGAGGGAGAAAAAAAATAGGTTACTATGATCGATCTCGATTGTGGCCGGTGGGGGAACGCCGGTGGGGGAACACCTGGAAGGTAGTATATGCCTGGTGCGTGAGCCGATGGAGGAGTTGTCGGGATCTATCCAAATCCATCATGGCGGTAGCAACGGCCCCCGCCACTACTTGATCCATCATCCTAACCCTAGCAGGTAGAGGGGGTGGCGGCGTACGTCAGGCTGTGGTGGAGGGGGGAGGATGGCGGCAGCATCGGCGGCGAGGTGCGAATGGCGGCGGCGGTGGTAGGAGGAGGCGAGCGGACGTGAGCGGAGATGAGAGTGGTCGAGAGAGAGAAATAGACAGATAAGAGTGTTTGAGCAGATAGGAGTGACAGAAATTAGTGACGGGTTATAAGAACATCCGTCACTAATGAGTCAATCATTAGTGATGGTAACAACTACAATCCATCACTTCTACTGTTTATCTTGCCTGTAGCACTGATCTGATCTGTTGATTTTTGATCTGATGGCTGAAAAGAGGCCTTAATGCATTTTACTGTGTCTCTCTCAGTTGCTAGTTGCAACTGCAGAGGATCCAAATCGACCTCTTGGACACTTATTCGTACTCTGTTCCTCTTTTTAATTGAAGCTCCTGCAACTTTGCTTAAAAGAAAAGCGTCCTGCCGACTCTGGCCATTTCCTCTCATTTTTCAACTCATCTTGTGTTGGTTTGCTAGTGTTGGGTGTGCCGCGATGAAAAAGAAGTGTTATATTGAGGGCATTGCAAATTATGGTGCAATTTTGTATATGCGTGTTCTGATAATATGCATTTACTCTCTGGATCACGTATCCGATCTTTTGTATTGCTAATAAAAATGAAGACTTTCAGACTAGACCTCTCCTGTGTTCTTGTTAGGGTGAAAACGATAAGAAACAAGCGCATATAATCTGCTACCGACTTACTATTTTTTCTGAGAACAGATTTCATTAATTATCAGGGTTACATTGTTCTGAATAAACATTTACATCTATACTTCTATATCTATACTTCTGTAAAATATCAAATGATCTTCCCCATCCATTTAAGTTAATCAAACGATCATTGTGCAAAGAGTCTCCCCATTGCTCCTTCTAAAAATATATTTAATCTCACATTAATTATCTTCCATATCTAGATATCTAATATTTGCCTTCAATATATTCCAAAATACATTTAACCTTCCATTATTTGTTTTTTTATACCTAGACGTCCAATATTTACCTTACATATATTATTATATATCCTAGATTGATTCTACATGTGTGAAATACATGTGCGTCTAATATTTACCTTACATATATTATTATATATCCTAAATTGATTCTACATGTGTGAAATACATGTGCAGTTGTTAGTCTAAAAAACGAACCAAGAAACATCCTATCTGCCATGTATACTTTGCTTTGCAGATATATGCACAGCAGTATTAGCTTATCTATGGTTAAAAGAGAGATTAAAACCAGTAATCACCCTGCTTAGCTCCTGGATATCTGTCGTTGCTGGCCTCATTGCGTTGGCAAAATGGCGTTTTAAGCTGCTGATCCTTGTGCCTCCTATTCCCATCAGCCAGCATCAACAATTTCCCAACTCTAGTCATTTCCTCTCATTTTCCGCCTCATCCTGCATTAGATTGCCAGTGTTGGGTGTGCCACAGAGGAAAAAGAAGCGTTAATAGGGCATGCCAATGATGGTGAAAATTTTGGTAGGTTCATATGTTGTGCATATACTCCATGGATCACATATCCTATCTTGTATTGCTAATAAAAGTGGAAGGCTTCAGGACTAGACCGTTCTTGTTCTTCTGTTCCTCGGATGGATCTGTTTGTGCTTGCTAGTATTCATCTATGTGTATACCTATTTACAGGACACTGTTCTTGTTCTTTTGTTCCTCGGATGGATCTATTTGTGCTTGTTTTAGTATTGATCTATGTGTATCGGCTATGTGACCTATTTACACGATATTAGTAATTGCACATGTATTTTACACATGTAAAATCAATTCAGGATATAACATAACAAAAGAGATATTTGTATATCAAACTTTCCAAATACACATACGTAGTAAAACAAATAGCACGATTATTGTTAATTCCTCGATTTGTAGATGGGGAGATTGGAAGTATTTTTAGAAATAGGAATATAGTCCAATTTTACACGCCCACTGTCTGATCAGTTTAGTTAAGCGATAGAGGTCATTCGAATCTACAAAGAAGTATAGATATATACTAACTTTCTTTAGTTTAAATAGTTGCGCTATTAGTGGGGAAGTTAGTGCATCACAGAAACAGGTGCATATTCAGAAACAGGTGCATATTCAATGCGCTGCTGACATCCTCGCAAGCTGACTAATTGCCACTCAAGCGCATCATTGAGTCCAGTTCAATCTCTCTCCAAGGTCTTTGTCCTTCGGCATGGCCCCTACCCGCTCCTCTCTTGCTCAGCGCCAGTACGAGAGGGTGAGGACCCTTCCTTTGCTCACAGAAGGAGATAAATGGAGAATATTAAGATACTACTGGAAGAAAATAGTGACTAAGGAAACAATGTCTGGAGGCGCAACTCTGTTATTCTAATATCAATTCTAAATACTGGCCTACCATGGTTCAATATTCTCTTGACAGCAACAAAGTTTAATGCTGCACAGAGTTCAGGCGCAGCTAGCTATTTGCCTGCATTGTGAGTCCACACCACATATGACATTATGTCCAGAGAGCAACCTAATGCAAGTCTAGGGTGTTAGGGGACTAAACAGCCCATTGAATCTGATGTGTACTTTCCTTTTACCTCCTATTCCCATTACACTCTGGATGGAAGCTTCTTCCCAACTCTAGCTGTAACCATCCTCCTCTCTTCTTCATACATTTGCTGTTCTATGGTGCGAAAGAAGCATTATATAGAGGGCGCCATATCAGTGCCAATAGTAATGTAGACTTGGTAGGTGCTCATATTTGCCATGCATTCATTTCTCTATATTATATATCCTATCTTGTAGTAAGTAATTCAATCAAGTTATCCCCGCACCGTAACATATAAAAGATAGGAGAAACAAACTTTGTGTAAAAAGCAGGGCCAAGCCTTTGGTCTTGTAGAAGGCGAAACATCATAATTTTAATTTTGAGTCTTGGCTCAAGGCTCTGTATCCACTTGAAGTTGTGTTGTTGTGCACAAGAATTTATTGTGAAAGATATTCAACAAACATTTCTCGAGAATATAATCAATACATGCAGGAGGGATTTAGTTCTTCTAGTGGTAGTAATAAAAGTTAACAATCATGGAATCTTAAGCATGATATCTTCATATATAGTGCACCAGATCTATGGTAGCCTGCATACATGTTTCATCGGTTCCAAACAGAACTAGTCAGACTTCGATTCATAAAGCATGGTCAGTAAGGCCAAAGAAGATTTTAATACATTGTATGTAAGACGATATACGTTTGATGTTGCCGCTTAATACTTGATCAACTAACAAGAAAGACCATACGCTTAAAATGTTGGAGAGTGCAGCCCTGACCATTTTCCTTCCATTGTGAGCCCTCACTGCATACCAAAACTTGCTCAGAGAGAGTAACCTAATGCAACAGTCCAAGTGTTTGGCAACCATTGGCCAGCTGCTCTTTGTTTCAGGTAAGTTCTCTTTAGTCTAGTCCGTGCCTTGAGGATGCGTCCTTAATGGTGTTGTAACAATCATTGTAATCTCTCCGACTTCCTCTTAATGAAGCAGGTGCATTGCACGTTCTCCAAAAAATATTAATCTATGTTTAAGTGACTTAAGAAACAAACTAGCTATATATTCCCTTCCAATAACTAATACTAAAGGCCATACACAAAGTTAATCTCTAAGGAATTTTAGTTGGTAATTTGTTAAGACAATTGCGGTGGCTAACAAAATGCTCAATCGATAAGATGGGCAACCCGGCCTATGCCTGTATAATTTAATTGTAAGCGTGAAACCTTGTTGATTTCTTTTCTTTTAAGAATACGTAAGAGAGTTACGTGATAGGACAAAATATTCCAACAAACAGCGACAAAAAAAGTGAAATCCCCAACCTTATTAGTTACATGCTTATCTCACAAACAATTAGCCACAAGAAAGAGAAAAAGTAAGAACGATCGAAGGCCATGAAACTCCCAAGTCCGGCAGTTTCTCTATGCCCGTGCCTCATCTGCGATCGCTCACAGAGGTCCTGCCAAATCTCCCCATTCATATATTGACGTGCCTTGCCCTTCGCTGCTCAATGGTCCCTTAGGCCATGCTCTATTGGTACACATAGGCTATGTCCTATTGGTACACAGTCCATTAGACATTTACACATTCATGTCCATTGAGCTGAAGATTATGATCCACACCTTGTGGATCGGGTTTTGATACCGATTATGGGATTGAAATAGTCTTTTTACACCCCATAAACTAGTTAATAAGGTGAGAGATTCTCTACTTTTAAGTTGATTGTATTATCTTTCCAACAAAGACATGAATATTTCTTCTATCACTCCAGCACAACTTCTGGCCAGCTCGGGCTAGATTACAAAGAATATCATGTCCAAGTTGCGAAGAGCAGCATGCCAGGAATTCATGGACAATTGCGTTTTCAGATGTTAATAGCTCCTTTTCATGCACCTCCTATTCCCATCAGGTAACATCACCAAGCTCCCAACTCACTGGACATTCCCTCTCGTTTTCCTCTTCATGCTACATTGGTTTGCTGGTGCTTGGTTGTGCTACAGTGAAGAACGAAGCAATAAAGAAAGAGATGGCCATATCAATGTCAATAATAGTGGAAATTTTGTATGCGCATATATTGTGTTAATATGCATTTACTCTCTCTAGATCATATGTCCTATGTTGTACGTTCTCGACATTGGTGCCTCCGATCATCTCCACACTATAAACATAGACAAAATTCTTTATTAGCCATTGAAAGATAAAGTAATTTTTTATTTATCATGTTACGAAATAAATTTTCTTATTTGTCACTACTTCTAATTTTTATTTCTTTATCACCACTATCATCCATTTGATCCATAGAAAATACATATTTAAGGCATGTTTGGTAGAACTCTAGCTCCAAAAATTCTTAGAGTTAAGTATTTCTAGCTCCAGAAATTCGTGGAGCTAGAGTTATGGGTACACCGAAGATATTTGGATGATTCATGTCGTTTTATTTCAATTTCAGTCTAAAAATAGAGATTTAAACCATTTTATCTTAGACTATAAACGCAAGATCCGACATGGAGCTGCGAGCTGAAGCTCTGCCAAACAGGATTTTACCATTGGGGAGGAGGACGACAGCCTTGGGCGCGCTCTTTAGAGACTGAGTCTTAGAATGTGGTGTACTAGATAGTTGTAAAAAATTTCTTTATACTTCAACAGGGTTTTTTAATACTGAATTTAAATGAATATATCAGGAGTTATGAATTTTTGAAGTCATGTTGTTTGCCGACCATAAGGGGATCTACATAGTTACATTTGTGACTATGATTAGGTATGGCAAAAGTCAGAGTTAATTTTTGTGGTGAATACCAAAGTTGTAGAAATTTTTGTGTAGATAAATTTTAGTGAGCTTATTTGTTATATTTCATATTTTAGAAAAATATATATGAAAATAACAAGGTGACTGAACTGCAGTAGATACTTCCTCTCAAGGGCAAATATGTCTTTTTTTTAGTCAAATGGACTGCAGTGGCGATGAAGGAATAAAAATTCGAAGTAGTGACAAATAAAGAAGTTCATTTCGTAAGATAGTAAATAGAGAATCACCTTATCTTCCGATGATTAATAAGAAATTTTCTCATAAACATATATATGGCAGAATATAAAGTTTTTTTAAGCTGGCAGAATATAGAGTTGATCTCTCTTTCTTGATAGCAGTATAGTTGTGATGACTAAATCATGTTTATGTTCCGTTGGTCATACAGTTTTTTTCTCCATCATGAGGAGAGATTCTCTCATGTATTTTTTAAATTTAAGTAGGAGAGTACCGAATCCTGGTTTATCAGAAAACTCGCTGAAACCAGTTTCTTAAGAGTCACGCACAAACTAATACGCTCCGAGTTCAAGCTCAGATGACTATCCCCTCTACTGAAGGTACTAACCAACTAAGCGACTTCTCATCTCGTGATTTCTCATACAGTTACTAATTATGATCGAGATGACCAGAGCTTTAAGTGGGCAAGATGTTAATTCCAACAACTATCTGCACAGGCTGTTGCAGAGTGGAAGAGATTTGGCAGATATTTTGCAAGGTGCAATCGAGACACGGAGGAGAAATGCACCCTTGAGAAATGCGCTTTCCTTTTTCCTCCTATTCCCAAATCACAATACACTGCGGGCGACTTCTTCCCAACTCTTTCGATCATCCTCCTCTCTTCGTTCTCCATAGTCCAAAGCAGGCGAAAACATGCATGTTAGGCACAGCTCTGCAAAATGTCAGAGCTGTACAACCATGGCTGGGAGCAGGCGTGCATCTTGTTGCGATGCGGATATTGATGGCACTTGCGCACTCCATGTATGAGACCTGGACAGAGATGAGTAGGGCTAACACTCTCAACAATAATGGAGTGGTTGCCCGACGTTGCATACTTCTGCTTGCATTATTGCTCAATGGACTATTTGGATCTACCTTGCTTTGGATCCAAGGCACACTTGCTTGTTTTGGTCTCACTGATCTTTTGCTTTCGTCGTTTCAGTATCATTGTTCGATCTGCTTGAAATGACCTTATCAGATAAGTAAAATACTGGATAAATTACTACGGTTTAGATTGAGATTGATCGGCCATTTTGTCGAATCAAATTGCATCAAAACTAAAATAACAGTGTCGATTAGAATACTTTGTTTCTTTTCTTTTCTATGTGTAATAATATTCTGTTATGGCAGACCTTTCTTGCCATCCAACCCAAGTGTGCAAAACTCAGTAAGTAGCATAATCTATACGTTCATGATTGAAAATGTGAACCATCTATGCTCTACGTGTTTATGGAAATGCATTGGTACTTTTTCTTGTCTTTTCTTTTCTAGAACACAATTAGAGCGTTATTTCATTAAGAAAGAGGATAATTTTATAATGTCGTCATAGTTATTTTTTAGATATTGATAATACGCTTATATAAGCATTGTTTTTTTTAATGGCGTTTCCCCATAGCACGGTCTTCGTTGAAGACCTCAGGGTGCAGGACGAGAGTTCGAACCCCCGTCAGCTCAACTCTATCCGGGAACGTTGCTACCGAGTTTCATACTCGTCCACCTTATAAAAGTATTGTTAAGATGTGTAATCCATTAATTTCCTTGACGTTGCAGTCAAATTATGCTCGGTTTCAACTTGTGGGATTGAGCTCTCGCCAACCCGATAGGAACTCCTTTTCCATCTCGTCAGTCTGTAACGAGCCGAACCAAGCTCGCTTGCTATCCAAAGGAGCCTAGCCAGCTCGTTATCCGCACCTATTTGCAATAGTCAAAAGAACTGATTTTACATAAAGATCTCCACATGTTATAAGGACCTGACATGGATGATGGATCACACATCACAGGCAACAACTACCGACCATTTGCACTCGGCTTATCCGGGGGAGATCAACCACCCTTCACTAATTATTGGTGCAAGGTCGGTGGGCGGTGGCCAATGTCTTACTCCCTCCGTTTCGTAATGTTTATCTACGTCCACCATTACGTAGAAACTAAAAAATACTGAAATCGAGTAAAAAATGTAGTGAGATGACAATATTATCCCTAATCAATGTAAAGATGAGAGCAAATAACTCACAGCGTTGGAGTAAATACATGCATGCACTCAAGAGCATATCAAAAGAATAGACCATAAAACATCCTTAATTATCACAATGGACAAACAATTTGAGATAAATATTTTCAAAACCATAAACAAACATTATGAAATAGATGAAGTATAAATTAAGAAAGCCGTAGACGCACCTTGTTTAAACTTTCAAGTCGATAACCAAGATGATAATGAAAAGAGTAGCTAGGGGCGGATCTTAAGGGAACTAGGGGATCCAGTCCTCTACCGACTGTAACTCCAAATAAAAATTAGAGGCGAAGGAGAAGTAAGAAGGAAAGAGAAGAAAAAGAGGAATAGGAGCTGAAGGAGAAAAAAGAGCAAGGACGAAGGAGAGAGATGTCCGCCATTGGGAGCAGCGTCGCATTCATATCGATCAATCATCTGCACCTGCAGATATTAATTTTTGGTGCTCCATCAAGTGGCCGACACTTCCCAGCTAGCCCGTGATTTTCATCATATTCAACTTTATCAAAAGACGAAGATACATGATCGAGGACCATATAGTAAGATGGTAAACGTACATAAGAATGAACTTGGGGATAAACCCTCCCCCCTCCCCCTCCCCCTCCCTCCAAATTTGGTAGAACTTTGGTCGTCGGTGAGCATTTTAATTCACCGTGATTTCTAAATCACGGGGATTCCCCAGCTTTTACTCACGAAGCCCTCAACTATGAACTCATATCCTCAACTTTGAACTCATGAAATCAACCAAAACTACGGCTTCAAACTCGGGCAAATCGTAACTTAGAACAATTGCTTCTTTGAACACGAGGAAGACAAATCCCAAGGGGAGATCGATGAATCAGGACAGGGACGTAATTAAGCGGATGCGAATGGGACTAGAATACCAGTGGGAACGTTTCTAACGGGCGCTTGAAATCTTTAGTGCAAACAAGTAAATGAGTGTAAATATACAAATAACGAATGCCGTCCATTCGATCCTTATTCAAAGGTTACGGTTGATTCCGCCATTCCACTAGTGGAGGGGTTATTTTGCGGTATTTCGTGGCTATACGGATGTTTTCTGCAAATCAACCCCTCTACTGATAGAATGATGGGATCAACCATACCGTAACCTTTGAATGAATGACATTTGTTTGTTTGCACTAAAGATGTTTACATGTGTACAACTGTTGATCGATGTTGACAAAGCAATGGTAGAATATAGTATAAATAAAAGTAATGTAGATTTTTTTTTTTGGCAAGGAAAACTAATGTAGATTATTATACACAATGATTTAAGGTGTTGTTGCTGCATCAACCTGAGCTAATATAGGAGATTTGGAAAAAAAATTCAAATTACTCCATTAAATTATTCCTAGTATTCGGATAACTCTCAATTTTAAAACCATTTATTTAACTCGTCGAATTTTAAATACCGGATCATATAACCCCCTAGAGTGCTTTTTCTCGGTGGTTTTATTGATGTGGCGGTGGTTTCACTGATGTGACAGTCCATGATATCATTTTCGCTGGCATGACAGTGTACACATGGCAAGCAGACTCACATGTCATATTTTTTCCGCTCACCCCTCTCTTGCCGGTCTCTCTTTCCCTCTGGTCGGCCTCTCTCTGCCTCTACTCCCTCTGGTCGGCCTCTCTCTCTGCCTTTCTCCCCCTTGCATTGGCTTCTCTCTCTCTCCCTCCCATCGTCCTCTCTCTCTCGGGCCAAACGACTTATGCCATATGCGACGAGCTCCACTAGTGCCCAAGCTAACTCGGTTCCAAAACACGCGAGAGAAAGAGATGATGTGGTAGCCATGTGATAAAAATAGGTGACTGATAGTCAAATCATCAAAACCGTTGTTGCAAATCACTCTGGGGTTATGTGATTCGATATTTAAAATTGGGTGGGGGAGGGGGTTAAACAAACGGTTTTAAAGTCCGGGGTTATCCAAACACTAAAAATAGTTCAGAGTAATTTAAATTTTTTCGAAAAAAATTGGCATATAATTTAAGTTTGGCGAACAATTTTTCTTTTTTTCTAGTAGACCTAAATATAAATTTGGGCAACCACCAAATAAGAAAAGAAGGGGTGTCCGCACAGAGACTGTCTGCGTGTTGCTGCCACATGCATGTGTCGCTTAATTATTGGGGGGGAAATCACAAAATGTATTTGAGCTTGTACAGCCTACACAGTTTTCTATTTTGATTTGCTCGGACCCATTATATTTCTTAGTAGCTCAATAAATTAACAGCAAATTCTGCGGAATAGAAAGCTCCACGAGGTCCATCAAGTCGGTCGATATCGCGATCATACTCGATCTCATTTTCTTGTTTTTTTCTTTCTTTATCAGATTTGGAGCGTTTTATCTTCCACCTCCAATGGGTGACGATTACTTCAACTCTGGGCAATGATTTGCTTTGTCAAAAGATACATATCCACATCCATTGAAATAATTGTTGACCTTGAAAGTTAGCCTCTCGTTCTTTAGTAATACTTCCTCCGTTTCGTAATATTTGTCTATGCTCATCATTACATACAAACCAAGTAATACTAAAATCGAGTGAAAAAATACATAAAGATGGCCATGCTACCCTTAATCAATGTAATGATAGGAGCAAATAACTCACCAGTATTGAAGTAAATTCATGCATGCATTTAAGGGCATAGTAGAAAAATAGACCATAAAGCATCCTTGGTTACCGCAATGAACAAATAATTTAAGACAGATACTCTTGAAACATGGACAAATATTACGAAACGGAGGGAGTAGTAATAGTGCATAGTATGATATTGTGTGATACACACGTATCCTGCTCACTAAAAATCAGTGTGTCTTCAAAATAAGTAGATTCGGTCGCTAAATTATACCGTAACATACTTTAAAAAATCATAAAATAACATGTTGTAAAAGTACTTCTCGAGACAAATCACACTAATCCCATCGTCCATTTTTAACGGTGACCTCGCCTATAAAAGGCCAGCCATGGCCAGTAGGCAGGCACAAACCAAGCTCCAACACTTGTCACATTGCACAAGAGCAAGCCAAGTGTTCAAACTTGCTTGAAAGCTAGGCAGCTAGTAGCTATGTCGGAGGAGAAGCACCACCACTTCTTCCACCACAAGAAGGACGATGAGGAGTACAAGGCCACCGGCGGCGAGTACGGCGTCGGTGGGTACTCGGAGACCGTGGCCACCGAGGTGGTGACCACCGGCGAGAACGAGTACGAGAGGTACACGAAGGAGGAGAAGCACCACAAGCACAAGGAGCACCTCGGGGAGATGGGTGCCGTGGCCGCAGGCGCATTCGCACTAGTACGTATATATATACTCCATATATCTGCACGTATTCATCAATCGATTTGAAGCTTTTTTTGTAACGAGTTTAATTGAATCGGCGCACGTGTTGATCTGA
This sequence comes from Phragmites australis, assembly GCF_958298935.1. Lineage (NCBI taxonomy): Eukaryota > Viridiplantae > Streptophyta > Magnoliopsida > Poales > Poaceae > Phragmites > Phragmites australis. Next base: position 23,303,563 of record NC_084939.1, read on the forward strand.
CTGAAGTACGAGAAGCACGAGGCGAAGAAGGACCCGGAGAACGCGCACAGGCACAAGATCGCGGAGGAGGTCGCCGCCACGGCGGCCGTCGGCGCCGGCGGCTACGTCTTCCACGAGCACCACGAGAAGAAGAAGGACCACAAGGACGCCGAGGAGGCCAGCGGCGAGAAGAAGCACCACCACCTCTTCGGCTGAGATCCGTCGTCGCCGGGCGGCGAGCACGCTCCCTGCAGTTTCTGTGCATGTGTGTTTGACGAGTGGTAATAAGTCCCTTTCGGACCTCTGCGTGCTTGATTTTCTCTGCATGTGTGATTGTGTCGAATAAGTGGCAGTGTATCGGTGGCTAAATGTTCTGTACCTTTGCGAATTCGAGGTTGCAACCTAGCTTTATTCACGCACTCATGGAACTTTTGTTACCTCCCTTTCGTTCCAATTGTCATGTCTTGTTCAAAACTTGCTCTGTTCTAATGCATAGCAAGCTAAGTGGTGGAAAATCAGAGGTCATGCAATTTCCTTGCTTGATTCATTTTAAATTCTTCTTTGCAGTGGCGGAGTTTGAACGAAATTTCAACTTAGACACAGCATAAACAGGGAATTTTCCACTACAGATCAGCTCGTCGACTCTTTTGCTTCCTGAATTCCGTAATAGTATCATCATAGCCAGGGTTCACAATTTTGCCCGGCGTTAACTCGTGAATTTCGGACGAAATTTCGAAAATTTTGAACAAAGTGACAAAGCCAAAATTCAAAAATTCCGGCCGAAATTTGACCAAAATTACCGAAATTTCAAGCGAAATTTTAGCATATTGTTACCGAAATTTGTTTGACAGTGTAGTTTGGCAAAAAACTTTTTGCAATATATGTCATAATCAATTTAACTAAATTTGCAAACAAATAATATCTATAATAACAAAGTCCATACAAAGATCAAATATCCATAGTGGCAATATTAAAGTCCATAGTCCATAGTCCATACAAACATCATATGACCATAACAAAAGATCAAATGTCTGTAACTCAACAGTGGAAAACTAGGAATATCAAAATCCATACAAATATTATATGGCCATAACAAAATATCAAAGGTCCATAACTTCATAGTAGGGAACTAGAAATATCAAAATGCATACAAGTATCACATGGTCATAACAAAAGATCAAAGATCCATAACCATTTTCTTCTTCCTAGCACACTTTGTCTACATGTGAGAATGCGCCACTATAGAAAATGCTATCAGTGGCGGTTCAAAATCACTATCAGTGGCTGGTATTAAATCGCCACTGATTACTCGGCTAGTCACTGACTATCAGTACTGGCTCTAGAACCGGCACTGAAAGTTTCCATCACTATCGGTTCATGGATCCAACTAGCAATGATGTAGCCATTTTTCACAAAAAAGAAGAAGAAAATATCTGCACGCCCACCATAAGCTAGTCCCCCGAACCGCTCCCATCAGTCACCGCTCGTCATTGCCCATCGCACGAGCCATGATAGGATCCAGCGCCCTCCTCCATTGCCGCTGGGACCTGCTTGGTGTCACACTCCCAGGGCCCTCCTCCAGATCCTCTTCCACGTCGAGATCCCACCGTGGTCGTTGTGGTCGTCGCACTGTGATCCATCATGGTCGCTGTGACGAGATCCCACAGCGAGGGACAAGATCCACACCAAGATCCCACGGTGACTGCCAACCTAGTAGATCCCGTTGAGGCTAGCCTTCTCCCAGAGGCGCAACGAGCGGATCCAGCCATGCTGCCCTACCTTGATGGCGGCCGCACTGCGCCGCTCCGCCTCGACGGTGGCCAGGCCTTGGATCAGGCTGCCCTACCCTGCCTCGTCGATGGCCATGCCCTGCTCCAATGAGCCACAGTCGCACACGGGTTTAGGGGGGCTGGAGGGGGGAGAAGCGGCACGAGACGAGAAAGAGAACGAACGAGAGAGAAGAGAGAGAAGAGAGAGAGAGTGAGGAGTGAGGACGGGAGGAGGCCGGGGACTTACAATTTTTAGGTGGAGCGAGGATGAGCGGAACAAGGACGTGGGATAAAAATGGATTTAATGCAAATTTGGGGTCTAGTCTATTGTAGCAACCATCAGTTCTGATGACGGTTCATTGCTAGAACTGGTACTAATACGTCAGTGCCGGTTTATAAGATGAACCGACACTGATAGTCGATATCAATTCTAGTTTTTAACGGTTCCATCATAGTTTAGACGTAAGAGATTAAGAACCGGCAATGGTATATTTGCACTGTCAGTTCTTTCACATCTAGCAGTGATGAGCTACTGTCTATGCCGGTTTTGTAAGTAGTGATGGATATTCATGTTATCCACGGACGTTTGGATTTTTGCAGCAATGGACTTAGATGGATTGGATGAAGTTGGATTTGGATTTTTAGTTGGATCAAGTGCAATGATAAATAATAAACATAGACGTTGGATAAAGTTTGGGTTGGATTTTGTCCAATGGACACGTACGTACACGGTACACGTACCTCCCTCTCACCCTCCCTCCCTCTCCTCTCTGTGTCCTGGAGACCACCGGAGAATCCTCAGTCTCTCACCTTTCTCACCTTCTCCTATCTCTCTCTCTGTCCTCACGCTACCGGCTGGGAGCAGGACCGCCAGACTTTTGGAGCTGCAGAGCTGATCCACGTCGACCTCCGGGCTTGTGGGGCCACGCCGCTGGGTTGTGGCACCGACCACTGGGCTCGCTCGCCGTTGGAGCGGCGGGCACTTGCCGTCGGAGCCGCGACAGCGCTCACAGTCTTCAGAGGTATGCGCGTGCGGTCGCCGTCGCAGCCACGACGAAGCTCGCTCACCATTGGAGCCGTGACGGATCACGGATGTCGTCATCTTCGGAGCCACGCGCGGGCGCTCTCCGTAGGAACGTGACGGAGCTCGTCACGATCGGAGCCATGCGCGGCCGCTCGCCGTCGGAATCGCGAGCCGGTGTGAGAGGCAACGTATGACGGCTCCAGGAGCTTCGTCGGGCTCCAGTGTGGGCGTCGAAGGTGGAAGACTCGGTGGCCCCGGCGTTTGCTTGGAGGAAGAGGATCCTAGCAACATTTGCTTGGGCGAAGGTGTGTTTTGTCAAAAAGAGTAAATGTGTCCAATTGGATTTGGATGTTGGTGGACTTCAAGCTGTTGGACGTGGATGGATGTGGACTTGCATTAATTTTAAGTTGGACGGGATCAAATTTATTTGGATATGAATTGGATTGCTTACTTTGGATTTGGAGTTCATCCATTACCACGTTTATTTGTGTGACATCCTCAGCCGGCTCTTCTTCAAATTTCTTTTTTTTTTATCAAAGTATCACCTGTAGTATTAACTATGAAAATAAAGACATACATATTAGACTATTTGAGACATATGAAAACAAAAGGAAAACACGCATAAATAATTATCATCGCATGCTCTTGGTTCACCATACTCACAGTCATTTCTATGGCCATGATTGCCGGTGCCCCCTGCTGAGCTACTATCACTGGACTGAGCATAAGCAGGACTACCAGGTGGAGTGTCATCATCTATGTTGCTTTCAAAATTTTTCCCTAGCACTCCTTGTTTTAAGGCGTTGCTTAAAAGTGTGGCGTACATACACAAGCTTTCTTATCTTTTCATAACCAAGCTGGTTCCTCACCTTTATATGAAAAAGTGCAAAAGTGCTCCAATTACTCTCATACCCTCTAGATGACACACACTGCGACACAATGTGAATGTCATACTTCTGCAACTCCTTTGTGACACCTCCAAACAACCTCCACCAATCAGTTACAAAATGAAAAGGGCATAATTTATTAATGCAAATGACCATAAAAAAAGAGAAATTCATGATTTATTTATGCAATGGCCATACCTGCTGTCATTGTGCCTACTGCACCCTTAGGTATTTTCCATCAAATTTTCCCTCATATGATGTAAAGGCACAAATTTATCTTGTTGCCTCTACCCTTGTAAGAACCCTTTCCCGAGAGCTCATATACCTCATATATCAGTCCTTGAATCAAGTAGTTGATACATATAATACAATAAGTATGACATTACAGTCATATATTATACATAAAAGTATTATAGTTATAGAGTACAAAATGTCTTCAAACCATATTGTATAGTACAAACCTGGCCTAACGACCATCAAAAGTACAATGAAACAACCACCCAAAGCCACGAGCAGCCAAGGTGCGAACGTGACTACTAAACTACTCCTCTTTCATGCTTCCATCTCTAGCGAAGCTAGCATTTGCTTCCTCATCTAAATGATAGTAAGAATGCGTACGGAAGGTACTCAGCAAGTCCTATATTACTGTAAGGTGTTGATAGATGCATAAGGGATAACTCAAATATAAGGCTTTATGGTTAGTTTAAAGTGTAATGCAGTTTATGCAGGTATCCAGTTATATTCTCTATTGTTAACTTTGAAATAGTTTCAAATAAGGTAATTGGGTATATCTGAGGGATTTTCGATCCTCGGAGGGCTATACCTTGCTTTGCAGTCCCTATCAATCAATCGATCAAAAACAATTTATAATATCTTTCGTCTTTTGCTTAGCTCTCATAGTCCATTCTTTTTTCCTATCTATATTGCTTCTTGTTCTTGATCTCGATGACCAAAGATAAGCCGTTGGTCACCCGCACTCCGACGGGGTCCCTCCCGAGCGTGGGTGTCGACGAAGGTTCGACGACGCAACGCCATGACCAGGGCATCCTGGGTGCTACTCGCCGGATATTGCATACGAGGTGCTTGATGTGTTTGGTGTGATAACTTTTTCGTCAATAAGTGAAAGCAAATGGAGCAATCTATCGATCAAACTATAGATAGCATGTCATCTGGTCTCAATGACCGCGTCCACCGGTTGTTGCAAGCTCAGATTTTGACTACCCTTGTCTCCTGTGGAAATGCCCGCCTACGCTTTGCCTTCGTGACCGCACGAGTTGAAGATTTGCTTCGCTAGGTTATGCACTTGCTGACTTGCCTTGCGCTTTGGGGAGGAAGGGTAGAAGGCAAATACACTGAGGACATGTTTGTTTTGTAACTAAGTTTGTCAGTTATAAAAAATATGGCTAAGAAATTATTAGCCACAAGTGTAATAAAGATAGTAAAAAATTTGAGTATATGGTATGTAGGATAAGAGGTTAATAAAGTGTGACTTGTCATAATTATGATAGTTAAATAAATAACTACCTAAAATTTGTAGTTATTACAATCAACTAAACAACTATCTAAAAATCTATAACATGATAAACTTATAGGTGAACTAAACATGCTCTAATTCAACTAGAGTGTTGTTGTGTGGGTGCCTGATATGCGAGTGGCTAGTGCCCATTGCACTAACCTAGTGAATAACTTTTTGATGATGATTCTTCTCCTGCTGCATCCTACATGCAGACCACTCTACTAGTACAGACCTTCACCAGCCAGTTTTTCTTCCTCTTCCTCTTCTCCTCTTTCTCTTCTGCTATATTCCCTAGCTTTGTGAAATGACTTGGCGGATTTGCTTGCATTTCCCTCAGTGAATGATCCAACTTCACAAAGACACCATACGTTGGTGCGCTCAAACGACGCCCAAGAAAAGAACATGGAGAACTAGATCAGAGTTGGCCGGTGCAAACAGCTCCCGGAGATAGATACCAGTGCCCACCGACTTCTAGAACATAAAATGGCAACTTCAAATTTGAGTCCCTGATGGAGGTGTGCGCCCAGGACATCCTCCTCAATGCCATTGCCGCGATGATGTGGGCAGCCGCAGGGATCGGGACAGAGACGCGGATGAGGAGGAGCATCGGCGCGGCCTGCGTCGGTGACGCAGTCGCTCCTTTTGGTCGCGTCTGTCGTAGCCGTGCCGTGACAAAGGCAGCGTGGTCAGGGGTGGGGCTGACCGTGGACGCTATGTGCACCGCCGCGCTAGTGTAGTCGCCCCACTCTCCGTCTCGCCGGTGAGGTTGTCAACTCGGCAACAACACCATCCAGTCCAGAAAAGAGCTTGGCGCAAGAAGGTATCTTTTGCATCGCCAATCGCCACTGTCTGTTCGCCGCGTCGCCCGAAGCCTGGTTTGCTGTCGTCTGAAGCTGACAGGCCTTTGATCGACTTCTGCCCGGCCCAATCGTTCAACTTTGTTTCTCCTATTTTTGATCCGATGTTGGCCGAATTGGACTCCTTCCCCTCTTCTACAGGACTCAGCTGCTTTCAGCTCCAATTGCCTGGGCCGGCAAGTTCTTCAACGATCGCGAATCTCCCCCAAGGAACCTCGGGTGAGAATGGGGATCCAGATCACTCCTTTTTCGCAGGCTCAGGTGGGGCCGCACAGGCTGCCTCGAGGACCTCGACATCGAGCCTTGACCACCGGCGCCCTCTCCAGAGTATTTCCCCTCTCAGGAGGCCATCCAGGCTGTGCAGGAGGAAGGCCGCCTGGCATTTGAAGATACAGTTGTTCAAGGCGTAAGCAACAATCAGGTAATCGGCGTTGTCCCTTTTCTGCAGCTTGTCACAAAGCCACTAGAGGCATCCCTCTCTGCTGACCCCCTCAATCTCCGAAACCTCCAATGGCAAGAAGGAAAAAAGTGATTGATCAGAGCCCCACTCCTCCTAGAAGTAGTGATCGTCTTAAGCTGAAAAATACACATGGAAAATCTTCCATGCAGCTCGCCACCGAAGTTTTAGCAAAGAAACTAGGCTCAACATCATCAAATGGGGATAAAGAGGATTCATTTAATTCTTATGTGCAGATGTTTGATCGCCCGCTAGAGAGACAGACCATGTTGGCCATCGCAGATCTGGTGGAAAAAGGGCGGCAACAGCAGGTGGTGAAGGCCAAGATAGTGCTGCCGATGGATGGGACAGCTGCCCAGCAAGCCTGATGCAACTTCATAATGATCCACAACAAGTCGCCCTACTCGTCAACCATGTTTCTTAGTTTGTTTTGTCTCCGTCGTTGTCCAGTGTGTGCTTGTAGGCCTTTTGGCATTTGTGCTTTGTGTAGTCAGTTGGCTTGTGGCAGTGGCAATGTCCTTCAAGAGTGGCAAAGATCTGCCCAGGTTGGGTTCAACACTGCACCTTTGGTGCGGGCCTCTGGGTGCGGGTGTTCTCTGGTGGTTTCGTGTGCTATGCAGCCTCTACTCAGTGCTTGGCAGCTGGGCTTGCTAGCAGTCTGTCGGAATCAAGTCGTTCCCGGGTGCCTCAATGTCACAAGATAACGTTACCATTCTTTGTTGGAATGTGCGGGGTTTGAATGCGCTGGCCAAGCAGGCAAATGTCAGGTTTGCCATAGAATCAGCAGGTGCAACTATTGTATGTCTTCAGGAGACAAAAATCGATTTGTGGTCGCAGCAGCTGGCGCTTGAAACCTTAGGGCCTCGCTTTGCTCAGAGCTTTGTTGCTCTTCCAGCCCATGGAACTGCCGGAGGGATTCTACTGGCATGCTTGGATTCATTTTTCTCGCTGTCAAACAGCAGATCATCGCAATACTCGATCTCGGCGGACATTACAATGCTAAGTGACAATGCAACCTGGTCCTTAACAGTGGTTTATGGACCGCAAGAGGATGCGGAAAAGGTGGCTTTCTTGCATGAGGTACAAGAACTGAAACAATTCATGAAGGCGCAGTGGCTCCTATGTGGAGACTTCAATCTAATCTACAAAGAAGAGGATAAGAACAATGCCAGGTTGAATAGGCAAATGATGCGGCATTTCAAGGACGCGATCGATGGGCTGAATTTTCATGACTTCAAGTTAACAGGAAGACAATTCACGTGGTCCAATCAACAACAAAATCCAACATTGACCCGTATAGACAGGTTCTTGCACACCTCTGAATGGGAATTTTTATTCCCAAATGCTCATCTTCAAGCCATATCGTCTAATGGTTCAGACCATTGTCCGTTACTATTGACTGGGAATCTTCTAAAGTCGAACTACAGTGCCTTTCGCTTTGAGTCGTACTGGGTTAAGGTGCCGGGCTTTATGGAAACAGTGCAAGAGAGCTGGAATCAATCGGTCCAACTTGTAGAGCCCCTCATTAGTTTTCATGCCAAGCTTATGCGCCTTCAAAAAGATTTGAGAGCTTGGAAGAGGAGATCAATAGGGAACACTAGATTATGCCTAGCAATAGCACAGGAAGTCATTTTCAGGTTGGATCAAGCTGAAGAGAGGAGAACTCTTTCTCCTGATGATATTGAGTTCAGGAAATTCCTCAAAAGAAAAGTGTTGGATCTAGCGGCCATTGAAAAAACCAGACTTAGGCAACACTCAAGATTGACATGGATAAGAAAAGGTGACGTAAGCTCTAAATTCTTCCAGTTAAAAGCAAATGCAAGGAAAAGGAAGAATTATATTCAGAGCTTGCAGACTGATAATGGTGTGGCGATTTCTGTCGAGGCAAAATCGCAGGAATTTTTTGGATATTTCAAGAATCATATTGGGCATGCTATGAATCGGGAACTTGCTTTAAACTGGGATGCACTGGGCTACCAAGCAATGGACTTAGATGAGTTAGAAGATCCGATGGATGAAGATGAAGTGCTAGCGACAATCAAGTCAATGCCTTCGGAGAAATCACCTGGACCGGATGGCTACATTGGCCTTTTCTTCTTGAAGTGCTGGAATATTATCAAGAGAGATGTGATGGCAGCTGTTCAGGCTTTCTTTGACCTGAGGTGCTCAAACCTCCATTTTCTTAACAATGCTAATGTCTGCTTGTTGCCGAAAAAGGCAGATGCTTCATGTGTAAGAGATTATAGACCGATAAGCCTCATAAATAGTTTCTCCAAGATTATTTCCAAATTATTAGCTAATCGGCTAGCTTCCAGACTGCAAGACATCGTTTCAAGAAGCCAAAGTGCTTTTATAAAAAAAAAATGTTGTATTCATGATAATGTTGTGTATGTCCAAAGTGTCACAAAGGAATTGCACAAGATAAAGAGGCCGTCGCATTTTGTTAAGCTTGACATTTCGAAGGCCTTCGACTCAGTCAGTTGGCAATTTCTCATAGAAGTGTTGGTCAAACTGGGGTTCGGCCAAAGATGGACGGATTGGATTTGTCAACTGTTGGCTTCATCCTCGTCTCGTGTACTTCTCAATGGGGAGTAGGGTAAGGAGTTTTTGCACGCACAAGGTCTACGGCAAGGAGACCCTCTCTCACCTATGCTTTTTATCATTGCAATTGACCCATTGCAAAGACTAGTGAAAATGGCGGAGGGCAAAGGTCTGCTGAGCCCGGTCTTGCCAACAAAAGCAAAATTGAGATGTTCCTTGTACGCTGATGATGCCGCCATTTTCACTAGCCCGGATAAGCAAGAGCTGCAAGCTTTAAATGAGATTCTTACGGCATTTGGGAAATGCTCTGGTTTGATCACAAATCTTTCAAAGACCGAATTGTTTCTGATAAGATGTCACAATGTGGATTTGGACGACCTTCTCTCAGTGTTCCCGGGACAGATCAAAGCCTTCCCTTGTAAATACCTCGACTTACCTTTGCATGTGAGAAAGTTAAAGAAGGTAGATGTTCAGCCTTTGATTGATAAACTAGGGGGACGACTTCCGGGTTGGAAAGGTAAGCTGTTTTCTTTGGCCGGAAGAGATGCTTTGGTTAAATCGGTCCTCTCTACGCAGCCGACCTATCACCTAACGGTGTTCCCTTTGCAAAAATGGCTTGCTAAGAGAATGGATAGCATCAGAAGGGCCTTTCTTTGGAAAGGGGAGGTGCCGGATAAGGTTTGGGAGGACACTCTTTGGTGAACTGGAAAAGCACAGCCCGGCCAAAAGAGCTGGGAGGGTTAGGCATTTTGGAGATTGAAAATTTTGCAAGAGCTTTGAGAGTAAGATGGTTGTGGTACCAATGGACAGACAAGGATCGACCGTGGGCTCATCTTCAACCTCCTGTTGACAAAATAGATAGAGACTTGTTCATGGCATCCACAATAGTAACGGTTGGAAATGGCGATAAGACAAAATTTTGGCATGATAGTTGGGTTGAAGGACTTGCTCCGAAGGTGATTGCACCGGATGTGTTCAGGTTAGCATCAAGAAAGCACAGAACAGTGAGGAAAGAGCTACACAATGACAATTGGATTCGAAGTTTGTGTCAACTAACAACCATGAGGAGCTCGCCCAATTTATTGATCTTTGGACTGCAATTCAAAGCATTGAACGGGACCAATCCTTGGAAGACGAAATCAAATGGAAATGGACTTCGGACGGGATTTATACAACAAAGAGTGCTTACAAAATCCAGTTCATAGGGGTAGTGAACCGGTTCCAAACCAGGCCTATATGGACGGTAAAAACAGAGCCCAAGTGCAAGACTTTTGCTTGGTTAGCGATTCAAGGCAAGATTCTCACAGTTGACAATTTGGACAAAAGGGGTTGGCTAGATGATCAACATGACCGCCAATGTAAACTGTGCTCCAATGCGGATGAGAATGTCAAACACCTGTTGAAAGACTGCGTGTTTACTCGCCGAGTTTGGCAATATGTTGCTCCTTGGTTTGGTTGGGACAATGTGCCGGGCTTAAATGAATTCTCCAACATATGTACGTGGTGGCGGAAAGCGAGATATAAGATTAACAAAGAAGACCGCACAGACTTCAATGGAGGAGTTATCTACTTTTTGTGGAATATTTGGAAGGAGAGGAACCGTCGAGTCTTCCAAAATCAAAGCCAAGATGAAGGTGTAATTGCCAGAAAAATAAAAGAGGATGTTGATCAAAGGAACCGGGCATGGATTTTGTCTTAGTCAGTTACCGGGTCGTAGTCTCTGTTTGAGGGTGGCCGGTTTCTTATGGAGGGAAGCTCTGCTTTTGTTTTTGCACAGCTTGGCTTGTTTCCTTTCCTGTGCTTGGAGCCTATGTTGTTTAAAGCTCCGGTTGGCTTGTGGCACTTGTTTGGACTGTCTGGAACCTTTTGTTTTGTTTTCTCCTTCTTTAATATATCTTGGCAATTCTTTTGCCGTCCTTTCGAAAAAAAAATTGATGCAGTGAATGTTGGGATGTGTGTTGAATATGAGTACAAGAGTCGGTTACGGATAAATTTGAGTTTGAATTGAGTAATATTATAGATAAAGTTACACTTAGACTATTATTTTTGAGCCTATAAATATTATGCACCACCGTGTGATCATAATGACGACAAAACAGATGAATATAGAGAGAGCGCTCGTAGTCATACCCAATTATATAGTCAAGATGACCGAATCTCGTTAAATAAAAACATCATGTTTTTATTGATCTTGCACTTAGCTTAACAATCTTGGTGATGCCTCCGCTAAACGGAAGGTATGCTGAACATCGGTGAGTTAACTGAATGAAATGGGCTTGAGCTTCAGTTCGCGTTGACCATGCATTGCATTTTGCACGAGCGAATTCCCCGAACGGGCTAGGCCTCAGGTCGCAGTTATTATCCGCGCGCAGCAGATTTTCTGAGAGGCTCACCGCCGGCGGGGTTGGCGGCGCCGCACACTACTTCAAGTTCGGGGTGTACACCATGACCAACCACTCGGACTACATGGAGTCGCGGTGGAAGGATGTCAGGGTCTGCACCAGGCATTTTGTAACCAAACAGCCCCAAATTTCTCTGATGATTAGGATGGCAGGGTTCATGGTAATTATAATTTATGATGGATTTGTGCTGATTTCTTTCGTCTAGTTTTGCAAGATCTCCAGGCATGTACAATCCCATGCCAAGAACAGAGTATGATTGGTATAGCATCACACAAAAGTTCATGAACAAATATTCGAACCCTTTCTCTAAAACAACAACTGAACCGTCAAAAAATATGTTAGTCACAGAAGAAGAATGTTAGCAATATGAACAGGTGAAATAATACACATGTATCAATTAATCAACGAATACACATCTATCTGCCGCGATTGAGCAAGAGCAACGCAGTGAGTTTTAAGTAGGATTACACCATCACCTGTTGGGCCAAAACTGCCAATTTGAACCATGAAAATTAACAAGAGCAGAAACAAAAAAAGATTAATGGAGTAGTGCATTGCTTAAATCAACTTAGTCATGGATGCACCGGAGCAGAAGCTTAGCGTCCATGGAGATCTGTTATTATTACGTCCTCCTCCTGGGCATGGACACGGCGTTGCCGTCGAAGAGCTCGTCGATGATGGCCTCGAGGTCCTCGCCGCTGAGCTTGATGTACTTCTCCGTCTGCCTCCCCGAGCTAAAGTGCTGCGCAAAGCGGCCGAGGAAGGAGCGGTACGCCGGCACGATGACGGCGGCAATGGAGACGCGCAGCTCCGACTGCAGCTGCTCGTCGCTCACCACCCACGCGCCCTGCGTCCGCTGGATCTCGTCCATGGCCGCGTTGAACTGCTTGAACCGCTCCTTGAGCACCGGCTTCTGCACGTGCCCCTTCACCGTGATCACGCCGTCGTCGCGCAGCAGGTTCAGCACGCGGCTCCACGTCTCCCGCTGGTAGTTCTTGTGGTACTGCCGCAGGTCCGTCGACCGCTTCCGCGACCACGCCTCGCCGACGACGGCGTTGATCTCCGGCGAGCCGCGGATCTTCTGCAGCATGTACCGCCCGTTGTTCATCAGGAAGATGCTGCTCAGCGACGGGTCCTTGTACAGCCGCGACTTCGCCTCCAGGTTCCCGTGCAGCAGCTCCATCACCTCCATCAGCTGCAACGCGAACGGGTCGCCGCCGCCCTCGTGCTCGTCGCCGTCGGGGCGGTGGTGCTCCCGGAACACCTGCTCCAGTGTGTTCTTGTACTCGCACGCGTACTTGAGGTAGTTCATCAGGTACCGGGTCAGCGGGTGCACCGCGCCGCCGGGGACTGGCTGCTTGCCGGCGTCCGCGCGGATGGAGCTCTCCAGATCGCAGAAGATGGCCGCCGCCGACTCACCCAGGCGGGAACGCACTGAGGCCAGCTCGGACTTGAGGTCGGCCAGGGCGGTGGCAGCGCTGCCGCTGTCTTGATCAGAGGCCTCGTCGTCCGAGACGAGGAACCCGTCGACGACGGGGGCCGCGTCGCGGATGGCCTCGTACATGTCGAGCACCTTGAAGAGCTTCTCCGCGGCGCGCTTCGTCATGGCCACGGCCTCCATGAAGTTGAGCATGTGCAGCATGGCGCAGCGCGCGAGGTCGGCGAAAATGCCGCGGCCGAGGCCCTCGTGACCGCCGGCAAAGACGCGGATGCACAGGTCTCGCTCACCGGGGAGGCCGACGTCGACCACGTGCCGGAAAGCCTTGATCCACGTCGCGATCTCCGATTCCAGCGCCTCCCACTGCATCCTCACCACGTCGTCGATGCTCGCCTTCTCGTACCCGAGGCTCTGCAGAGCCGCGTCTAGCGCGTTCCGGCGCGCCACCAGGAACACCTGCGTGCACTCCGTCTCGTACCCCGCAGCGATCATGGCCTCCGCCATGGCGCGGAGCCGGTCCACGGTCTCCGGCGGGAACGGTGGGGACGCCTCGCCCCCGCCGCCGTTGCCATCCGACGACGGGAGGACGCAGCGGTCGGGGTCGCCACCGTGCCCGAACGACGGCGGCCGCTTCACCGACTTACCCGTCGCGCTGCCCGTGTCTCCGCTGTGCGGCGCCGTCTTGGCGACGCGGGGGTCCTCGAGCAGCGCGTGGAACTCGTCCTCCACGAACGTCAAGGAGCGGTGCAGCACGCCGGTGACGCGGTGCACCCCGATGGTGTACGTGGCACCCTCCACATGGTTCGCGGTGAGCGCGGACGCGAGCGCGGCGATCCGCTTGATCGCGGCGAGGAGCGGCGGCACCGCCCCGGCCTTGTCCGACGCCCACTTGTCGTCCGTGCCCTCGGACTGCGCAATCTCCTGCTCGACGGCGTTGGCGAACTTGTCCAGCGTCACCTCCGAGATGACTGGTGCCGCCGGGTCGCCGTCCCGGGCGGCGAGAAAGGAGTCAATCTCCGCCGACAGCGCGGCGAGGTCCGGCTCGCTGGCCTCCTCTGGCACGGCGTCGACCCCTGCCTCGCCGCCGCCCACGTCCTCTCCGGCATTATCGACGTGGCCTTTGGCTTTCTCCTGGCGCGCCTCCTTGATGTGCTCGTTGAGCTTGATGGGGCCGAGCGAGAGGTTGCGGGCGAGCCTGTCATCGCGGGTGGTGGCCGCCGAGAAGCTGCTGGACTTGAGCTGCGGGATGGGGATCCTATCCATTTCTTGGCGCGGCCAAGCTCGGAACAATGGTCAATGCCTCAATGGTTCGATTACGGCCTGTGAGACATGCAAAGGGAGAGGGGAGAGAGGAGAGAGGATAGGGAATGGAGGAGGTGTTAGAGAGAGAGAGGAGGGCTGACCGGAGGTTGAGGGAGACATGATTTGAAAGAGTCTTTCTCTTCTCTCTCCTCTCTCAGCAATGCAGTGTTTGCTAAAGAAAGCATTGGTGCTGGGCTGCTGCCAAACTCGCGACGACGTGAGTCCCTCGCCAAAACATGTTCTCGGCACGAAGCTGTTCCTCAAGAAAGCGGGAGAAAAAGAAGAAGATTGTTTTGCTGGCCAAACAATCTTTTCATCACTGAGGAAATTTAAATATAGATCAAACTAAAGTGTCTGGTTTTTCTACACCATGCCACTACAAAAATATACTTTTCCCGTGAAAAATGACACTACAAAGTGCATGTTCCTTGAGATTTGTCATTATGGACAATTTAAGACTTAAATAGCTTTTCTTAGTTTATTGATAATGTGCTTCCAGTTCTCAGATTGAAGGCATTTCAGATTACTGAAGAATCTATATTTATACTCATATAAAATATACGAGTTGTGTGACAGATCCGATCGATCTCCACCGTCGATCTAAGTTGATCAAATGATCATCGTGCACAGTTAGATCTTTTTCTCCTTATAATATATTCAATCTCCCATTATTTATCTTTCATACCTAAACATTCAATATTTGCCTTCTATACATTCTAAAAATATATTCAATCTTTCATTATTTACCTTCCATACCTAAATGTACAATATTTGTCTTCTATACATTTACCATCGGATTTCTACAGAGGGTGCGCCGCCTCCTGCACTTTGCCTATAACGTCAAGTTTCTCTAGAGGGTACGCCGTCTCCCACACTTCGCCTACAAACGTTGGCTTTCTGGAGAGGGTGTGCCATCGCCTGCACGACACCTCCACCGCCGTTTACCACGAAGGTCGCCTCTGTCGTGCTATATTTACACTAAGGTAATATACGAGAATTATTTTCATCCTCTAACAAATCGATCACCATCTTGATTATTCTTGCCATGTTGCTACAGGCGGTATGGTTCTCCTCTCTTATATCCACCCTTATATGGTTCCCTCCACCCTTATATCCAGATACTCATCATTCTTTTCTCTCCTAAAATTACATAATTATGTTATGAATTTCGTATATACAAATCTTTTTTATTATACTATATTCTTTTACTTCTTCATATTGCTATATTCTGGATTAATTTCGTGTGTTAGCAGTTGCTAGTATAGCATAGGAAAACTGAGCGCTCCCTAAGCTTATGAAATGCAACTTGAGCTGGCAGGGCTGCTTAGCCTTATTCCCTTCGGATTTGGCAAGTGTTCTCTTTAATTGGTAGCACCATATATATTTATGGAAATAAAAGCTTCTTGGTTTTTTTCCTATTCCCTGAATGTCCAGAAAATAAAACATACCAATTTTAGTGCAACAAGTCTTACCTTTTCTTTTGGGGGGTGCAATCAGTCAAACCTACCTAGACTAGGCAATTTTCTTAGTTTATTGATAATGTGCTTCCAGTTCTCAGATTGAAGGCATTTCAGATTACGGGAGAATCTATGTCTATACTCCTATAAAATGTATGAGTTGTGTGGTAGATCTAATTGATCTCCATCGTCCACCTAATGTAAGTTGGTCAAATGGTCATCGTGTAAAGTTGAATCTATTCCTTCTTAAATATATTCAATCTCATATTATTTATTTTTCATACCTAAACGTCTAATATTTACCTTCATACATTCCAAAAATGTGTTCAATATTCTATTATTTGTCTTCCATACCTAGACGTACAATATTTATCTTCCATGCATTCATCGTCGGGTTTCTTCAAACGGTGTACCGCCTCCCGCACTTCGTCCACAACATCGGGTTTCTCCAGAGGGTGCATCATCTTCCGCACTTCGTCTACAACGTTGGCTTTCTGGAGAGGGTGTACCACCGCCCGCACGTCGCCTTCACCGTTATCTATCACAGAGGTCGCCTCCGTCGTACTATTTTTACACCAAGGTACAATAAGAGAATTGCTTTCATCCTCTAACAAAATCGATCACCATCTTGATCATTCTCGCAGTGTTGCTACAGACGGTTAACTCTGGATGATATGGTCCCCTCCACCCTTATGTCTAGGTACTCGTCATTCTCCTCCCTTCTGAAATTATATGATCATGTTATGAATTTCGTGTATACAAATCTCTCTTTTGTTATGCTATATTTTTTTACTTCTTCAGATTGCTATATTCTGAATTGATTCCATATATATCAGCAATTGCTAGTGTAGCATAAGAAACTGAGCGCTCCCTAAGCTTATGAAATGCAACTTGACCTGGCAGGGCTGCTTAGCCTTATCCGATCCCTTCGGATTTGGCAAGTGTTCTCTTTAATTGGTAGCACCATATATATTTATGGAAATAAAAGCTTCTTGGTTTGTTTCCTATTCCCTGAATGTCCAGAAAATAAAACGTACCAATTTTAGTGCAACAAGTCTTACCTTTTCTTTTGGGGGGTGCAATCAGTCAAACCTAGCTAGACTAGGCAATTTTACTTCGGTCGGGGTTGGAGTCAAGTCCTGGCTCGAGTCGCAGTACGTACGTAGGAACTTGTCCATGCACCTCCCACATCTACAAAACCATCAACGGAACGACAAGGCCGCCTCCTGATATCGCCGCTGCAAGCAACTCGATCGATCTGCCGCCGCCGCCGGCCGCTAATCCTACGACGACCATGTGCCGCCACTATACACAACCGGCCGCCAAGGACAACCCGCCGTCCGTGCACCAGCAGCAGCCGCGTCCGCACGACGTGTTCGTCCGGCCGGTTAGGGCGGCGAACCTCGCAGCGGAGGTGGCCACCATCCGGTCCCTCCTGCCGCGGTACCCCTGCGTCACCGTCCACGCGGAGTACCCCAGGTGCGACGCCGACCACATCCTTCTGCCACCCGGCGTGCGCGAGGAGGATCTCTCCCCGGCGCAACGTTACGCGCTCGCCAAAATCGACATCGACACGCTCCCGGTCCTCCAGCTCGGCATCACACTCTGCGACGCCGACGGGAGGCTCCCTGTGCTCCCCGGCCCGTGGGGCGCCGCCGAGGCCGTGTGGCAGGTCGTGTTCCGCTACTCCGACACTCGCCGCGGCGTGAGCCTGGGGGCGTTTGCAGCCGCCTTGTTCGCCTCAGGTGCGGTCTCTCCCGAGACCTGGGGTAGGGTTACGTGGGTCGCGTACGGTGGACTGTATCACTTCGGTTTCCTGCTCAAGATCCTCACCGGCGGCGGCGTGCCGCTGCCGGACACCAAGGAGGAGTTCTCGGTGATGCTCGGAGCATACCTCGGCCAGGGCGTGCTGGACGGGAAGTACGTAGCCGCGCGGCTGCCGTTTTGCGCGAGCCTGGAGGGCGGTCTCACGTACGTGGCGGCGATGCTCGACACACCTGCCGTGGCGGCAACGGAGCTATGGCAGGCTGGGCAGAAGAGCCTTGTTGCCTGCCAGGTGTTCATGCGGATGAAAGGGCTCTTCTTCGCGTGGCATGGCATAGACATGCATGCCGGTCGAATCCACGGTCTGCACTGATTGTCGTCGTCGAGACAAATTATGTTGTACAATACGATACCTTTGGCCTTTGCATTGTTAGGCACATAACTTCGTCCGTAACTAGGGATATGTACGTAGAAACTGCATGCGCAGTTAATAGCCAACCATGCACAACATGATGTGTAAATCATTTGTCAGTCGTTGTTAGTGACGGACGCAGCGAAGTAACGGAGGGGGTCTGATTTTCTTCCTCTCATCTCATCAGGGGAGGGGGCTCCTGCTAGCCCCCCCCCCCCCCCAGGATCCACCGCTGGTCGTTGTGGTTCACCATCTGAGAGATTGATATTTGATACGCATCAGCATCCGATTGTGGGTGTTCGTTTCATCGCAGAAACAAATGAAATAGTCAACAATACTTTCAGATTGTGCAATAAAAGAAAAACAACTCTTGTCTTGCCTGCATATCTGCACATGATTAAAATCCTGACGTAGTTAGATTAAGATATTTCTGTTGCTCTGCCATCATCAGGCTCCTCTAGCTTTCCAGCGAGCAGCTTCTTGCTCTCGTCCAGCGAGCCCAACCTTCCAATTTCGTTCCCCTTGGCCTCATCAGCTGGCTCCTTCATCTCTGCAGTTGGATTACTGTTGACCTGATCATTTAGCTCCTCCGGCGCCGGTGCCACGGAATGTTGTCCCCTGTACATAGTAGCAAGAAGAGCAGATTGACATTACAAATACATTTACTTTCATCGTCTGAGGCAGGAGAGGTATCAAGCAATGCTAATTCTGGAGATGATCAAGCCTGATCTCTTGAAGTGCATCTTAGTTAAATGAAATACATACGCGCAAAGTCACCTTGGTCGTAAAACTACCTACATTCTTCCCAAAACTACGTTCATCACAAAGCAATGATTGGAGAAATTAAGTTCATCGATTGCCGCTCATGTCGGCTGGAAGCTAAGGAAAGAAAGAATCGAAGGGAGTCATGAGAAGTGGTGTGCCCAAAAGAAACATGACAGGTGGTACTATAGACAGGTTAGTTGTGAAAGGTTTTTGTTTCGCGGATCCGAAACATATCGTTCGTATTCAAAATGTTGTATTGCATAATTGTGAATATAGACAGACGTGCCAGTATACAATCGTATACGAGAAAACATGAGACAAATGTAATTGAAACACGTAACTTTATTTATTCATTATCGAAATAAAAAAATATAGTCTCATAGTTTACAATTTGCTCACACACACATACAAACGCACACGCTATCTAACTAATGCTCTGGTGATCGTGTCTTCCTAATTCGTGTGGCCTCGTATGGCCACCGGTTAATTACGTCTAGTTTCCCGAACAACCTCCGATTAAGCTGCTTCACTGGTCATCGTTAGGTCGTCTCTGAGTCTGTAAGGTTGTAGTCACACGTATCAGAACAGATCAAAGTGAGTGTTAGAAAAATAATTAAAAGGAAAAGAAGGGATAAACAGTCTAGCGTGAGTTTTATAGACTGTTTATATATCCCGAATCATCATCGGCCATGTAGGTCTCAGAACCTTTAGCCCCACATCATCGGCCTCAGCCTCAGGTACTACAAGAGAGCAAAGGGAGAGAGAATCTAGATACACGTCACTTTACCAGCTACAACCTGTCGGGAGCCTGGCAAACAATGCATGTCTCTAGACTCCTATCCACGACCTCTGCACTATCCCGCAAGCAACTTAGCTAAGAAGGCAAACACCACCAAGGCGAAAGGGTAATAACAATGGCCAACCGACCGTCGGGCCTCCACCAAGTCATCGGCCACGACACAATACCAAACTACTAAACAATGAGTTCATTAATCATCATTGTCCCTCTACCAATAAGAGCAGTGATAAAAAAAGGCATCTGGTTGGCACATGACCACATCACAAAATCCACAATAGCAGGGTCACAGTGGCAGGACCACAACAGCGGAAAATAAAGATCACAAGTCTCCACATATCAACCAGCAAAAGGTCTCAAGGAGCTAAGACATCAATCCAGCATGACCGACAGGAGGCACATCCATCACAGAGGGGCAAGCCCTCATCACCAACTCTGTTAACCAACACAAAGGCACAATAGGTCATATGATATTTAGTAGCAAAGCCATCAACAGCCGAGCATTAAGGCCAAAAAAAACAGCAAGATAATCCATATGCACTCGAGGGCCCACAACACCAGGCAACAGGCCTCTCCCAATAGGATTGTGCATATGAATGATAACAGCAAGGGCATAACCAGGGCCACAAGCTCATTAACAGCCAACTAAAACACATGTTAATCTTACCATTCATCCCAGAAAATAGCACAGCAATACATATTCCAAAACAGTAGTATGCCAACAATATCAGAATGGCAGTCGGCCAGAGGGAAGCAAGGAATGATCACAACAGGGCAGAACCAATAGTAGAGTAGAGTTAAGCCACAAAAACAATCACAAATCCGCTGCCATTATCAGCTCAGGGGAGCACAAAAACATCAGAGACCAGTCGAGCAAGCTCACAGGAGTCCAGACCTTCAAGCGAAACTGAACTCACAGCACAATCAGCAAAAGGCCTGCACCAGCACCATGCCACATGGTGCCTGATCACAGAAGAGGGGGAGAGATACCAGGGCATCTACAACCAGGGCCACAGCGGCAGTAGGCACACGTGCGCACCGGAGGTCCTCAAACACCCAACCGGCAACCGGCGACACTTTGTCTCCCATCAGGCGTGCAACAAGCCCACTGCTCATGTTCACGGTCACGGCACGAGGCCGGCTGGATCCAACCAAAAGTAAAAGAATCGCTGGCCAAAACAAATCAGAGCACGGTGCATATCCACACATGCGGCAACGAGGGCGAGCCGGGACTCAACCACAGAATAAAAGAGAAGTCGGCCACCAAAATCACAGCACCACCATTGCCACGGTCGCGGTATGAAGGCCGGCCGGACTCCTTTACCAAGCCAAAGAACAGTCGGCCAACACATGGCACAACCTCCACAAACACGGTGTGAGGCACCGGCCGGATGACCGAACTAAGCACACCCGGCCAAAAATCCCAGCATCTCACGATCGCGGCGCACGACAGGAACCCCTACTCGCACGGACGTGGCACAAAGGCCAGTCGACCACCTATTTGCACGGCGTGGCACGGAGGCACTGGCTGGATTACCACCTGCTCGCACACGGACGTGGCACAAAGGCCGGTCGGTGACACCTACTCATGCACGAACGCGACCTGAAGGCCGGCCGGTGACACCTACTCATGCACGGACACAACCTGAAGGCCAACCGGTGACACCTGCTCACGCACGGACGCGACCTGAAGGTCGGGCGGTGACACCTGGTCACACACAGACGTGACCCAAAGGTCAGCCGGCACCCCTGTAGTAGAAAAGAGGGCAAGAGGGTGGCTATTGTCGAGACCCATCGGCAATGACGACGACCACCATGGTGCTCCAAGCGAGAAAGAAACAGCAACAACAGAAGAGGGGATGAGGTCTCTCTCTCTCTCTATCTCTCTTCTCCTTCTCTCTAGCTCTATCTCGGATCCATCCTCGCCCCACCGCGGGCACCCGTCCGGGCTATATAGCGGTGGCTAGGGTTCCCCCATGCGGCGAAATCGGATCAAATCCATTGGGGAAGGGATAAGGAGGGAGAGGATAAGCATAGGGAGGAGCGAGCTGGGAGAGGGGGTGGCGCGGCTCGGGTGCAGGGCGAGTATGGCCGAGGAGAGCGCTACGAGGCCCAGGGAGCAAAGAGAGGAAAGGGGAGAGTGGGGAAGGAGAGAGAGAACCGGCTTGGCCAGGCGCGCGCGGAGATGGCAGCGCGGCTCGAGCGCAGGCGACGTGCGCGAGGCGCAGGAGGTGGCGGCGCAAGCGAGAGGGAGGAGAAGAATAGGCGCCCGAGCACCCTAAGGCAGTAGTGGGTGAGGGGATAAGGAGAGGGGCAGCGGGCTGGGTCGGCCGAGAGAGGAGAGAAGACCGCTGGGCTGGCCCGGCCTGGAAGGCAAAGGCCGACTGGCCCCTTTTTCTTCTTCTTATTTTTCTTTTCTCTTTTTTCTTTTTCATGTATATGTACACGTATACTAGTGCCAATATAGGCTAAAATGGCATTGTACAAATGCCCCCCCCCCCCACCAAGTTGAGCTTGCACGAGAGCAAGGAGCGAGGGCTCGACTTGGTGCTCCTAAACTTGAAGAAAAAGAACAGCTGTTGAGTATCACCTCGGAGCTTTTCACTGCGTCCGCTTTGCGAAGCTAGCTAGAAAAGATCATTTTTTTGACTTGTGGCGGACAGACGCACCACTCCTCAAAGGAAACATATCAACTCTATTGTGGACTTGGTAGGCGCCTGTACAGTATCGTTGACAAGGGTTTGACTTCGCTACGACCTTGGAGGTGCCAGTCAGCGTTGTCATAAAAAGACGAGCACTCCACTACGACCTTGAGAGGTACCAATCAGCGTTTTCATAAAAAGATGGAGGACTCCACTACGATCTTGGGAGGTGCCAGCCAGTGAAGACCTCTTAAGAGAGATTTTATCAACTCTATTGCAACCATGTAGCAGCAATGGTGCCAACCAATAGGGTTGAAGGGTTTCATAGTTCCACGTGAACCGCACTGGCACGCTTCACTGCTCCCGATAATCCTTAGTTGCGACGAAACTCCGCACCACTTCCGAGGTGATCTTCGATTTCACTGTGACCTTAGAAAGTGTCAGCCAGTGTTGTCGAAGAATGATTAACTTCACTGCGACCTTGGGAGGTGCCAACCAGTGAAGGCGCAAAATAAATAAAGACTCCACTGCAACCTTAGGAGGTGCCAGCCAGTGAAGATGTGAAATAAATAAATACTCCACTGCGACCTTGGGAGGTGCCAGCCAGTGAAATCGAAGACTTCATAGATCTGTAAACGCAAAAATGACGTACTTCTCTGTTTCATCAAGCTGCAATAGCTATGAGAAAATGGTTAAATGATAATAAATAGGAAAATGCATACTAACAACCCTGTTTGATGCATTTGATGTTTTAAAATATGGGTTTTTCTTGTGTCACTGAGCTATGAGGTGACCCCAAGATATAACCACAAGAGACTCTTTCTCCCGGAGACAACATAGATGAAACCAGATTGTGAGCAATCGCACCAAACGCTTCCCAAAAACCTGATTCACCCTCCCCTGGTGTAGGATTCCAAGAGTGATGGGTTCCTGAGACCTGCTCTCACGTTCTTCGGTGCACACCAACGCATCAGGATGGAGTAGACTACGTGTAACGGTGCAACAGAGAGAAAATAAGCAAAACCTAATTGCGTATATCCTTTGTGGTGATGGCTAATAGATATATATATATAGAAAGAATTGCACGGTTACGCGCGTGATCAGATTCTTAACCGACATGATTTTCATATATATATATATATATATATATATATATATATATATATATATATGTCCACGCAACAAAAAGAATAAAACTGGAAAAGGAGGACACACTTGTGCAAGCTACTTGACCCAATTTCGACAGACCATTCATGCAGGTATCATGCGCCCACGCCTTTCACCCCCGCCTCGGCCTGGTGAGGCGAGCGAGTGCGCGCGTGTTCTCCTAGTCCTCTTATCCACACATGCTAAGTGAATGGATGAGACAATTTCTTATAAGTTAGTCTCCCTCCACCTCCACTAAAAATGTGGGAATAAAAGATACACATCTACCTACACTTAGTTGAGCCTTTGAGATTTATTTGGAATTCTAAATATATTGGACTAAGCTCATATATCTAACACATAGAGCACATGAATATTACACATATGATGGGCGATTGGTTTAGGAGTGTGGGGTAAAAGCATAAGAATAAAATCTCTGGTGGTGCAGTAGCTTTATGTTGAGTTATATGACTATGCTGTAATTATATTATCTTTCACAAAAGGATAATTATGTCTTTTATGCAAGAACTGTTCAAAGAAATATACTGGTTCCGGCATTGGAGTTTGCTAAAAAAGTAGAGGAGCGGGAAGATGTGCACAAGGCGTTCCAAAGATTGGAGGTTGTAACTAGGAAAGTCTTTGTCAAAAAAGGATGGTGGTTTAATAGCAGATTATGCAGTGGATGATATTTTAATTATTATGTAGATGATATTTTAATTATCATGTAGTTCGTTTACCTATTTTCCTATTCAACAAGCTTGCGTAATGCAAGAATAATGTAATAATGAACCAGGCTGTGTACACTGTATGATGTAAGGCTGAAAACTATTTTTTATTATTAAGAAAACAGAGCACATGAAAGTCATAATGCACCTAATGATGCACACTTGTTTTACTAATGAAATAAAATCATCTCGGCCTCTACGATACAAGGATGCACACAGCTGCATATTATTACAGTCTCATCATTAGATTGAATAACCCAAAGCTAAAACATAAAGCGTTTAATTAGCAAACCAAATCAAGTATGTACTAATCAAACAGTGCAAAAGCCTGTTATTAAATCTCCACCTGTGCCTAATGAATATATCCATTATAGTGGTCTCTAAGGTACGGCACGTCGTATGTATCTTATCTTGCTCTTCCTCTCGTTGAATAAGTAAAGACCAGAATCACACCAATAAGTTTATCTAAACATATCCTGGATATATGAGAAGTAACTTTGTTCTTGTCAAAAACAGCACACTGAATTAATCTCAAGAACCAACAGATGAGGGCAAAGCAATGGAGTGATAATAACTTCTCAAATATCATGTGTCCTAACTAACAGATTCACTGGTCTAAAAAAACCAATAGCTTCACTCTAGTTCTTACATTAAGTTCTCACGTAAGCAAATAGTAAGAGTTCCTTTCACAATTATCAATACGTACGTACACACCAACACACAAAACACCTCCGATATGGGACTCATTTTGACACCAACAACTCTAGACCCAGATAATTCAAGAAAGATACTCACCATAGCATATAAGCATCACGGCCACGAATTGCATGTTTGATCCTATCAAAAGTTCACCGGACGGCCAGCAGCTGTTTAGCCCTCGCCACAAGAGAGGACAGAGGTTCGCCGGACTCCATGAAACCTGCGTTGCCCAAGAAGAGGCTGAAGTTTTCAGCCTCAGAGGCCGTCGCTTCCACCATCGACAGCGCATCCACCATGCGACGACAGTTGAAACAGCTCGCGTAACGGGTGTCGTCCTCCATCATGTTTATGGCTTGCTCGAGTATCACCCTCCTGATCCCGGGGCAATCAGCACTGGGCTCCATGTTTGCATTCAGCGCGTCGACAAGCCTCGTCACAAATCTTTACATAATATGACCGTGCTCTAGTTCTCGGGCGAAATCTTCAGGAATGGCTTTACATGTCTGGGAACTAAGGCTAATGAGGATCTCTAGTTCTGCCCCGTCTGCAACCAATATTCTTTCCAACACCTGCAATTAAAATAGTTAACTCATCATCAGTCACGCATATAACTTGATAAACTGCAGTCTCTTCACCTCTTTAGTCAAGTGCTAATCTTGCTCAAATGTCCATATTCATTTGCTCAATTGTGATACTATACACTTTTACATTATCTAACACTATTGACACACTGAAGGTGTAACTCTATGCTTTGCATAACCACCTAAAGTAGAGACTGCTTTTCTCTCGGCCAGACAGCAACAACTCCAAAGCAAATAAGTAGTCAAAGGAAGAAAAATCATAGCATATCCCAAGGAAGAAAAATGATATCTAGTTAAGTGAGAAAATAAAGTTTACAAGAGCATATGTAACCCATTGGTCAATTACCCACTTATAACATTGAACTGGTAGCTTGGATTACTAGTGCACACCGTACCTCTCGCAAGGTGTAAGAAAGTTCCTTCAGGTCCGGGTCTTTAAGCTCGGGTCGAGCGTGCAGGCACATATTCCTCAACATGGACCATACTTGTGAGTTCCTTAACGAGTACATACCCTGTTTCCCTTAACATGGCTAGACAGTTGTTGACACTGTCTATTGCCAACATTGCCAGTGCTTGACCAGCGACCTTCCGTAGCAACCGATCAGCATCCGTACTGAAGGGTCCGTCCGGAGTGAGAAATGCACGCATCAACCTGGTAATGATCACCTGGATGCGCCCAATCGCTTGCCTTGCGTTCTCATCAATGGCAAGGTTTCTGAGGATTCCTGCCACCAACTTCTTCAGTTCTTGGCTGCTTGTGCTATCTCCCAATATCTCTGAAAGGTTTCTCAGTAGGAAGGGATGCTTCGACACCTTGTGCCGTAGCGTGATGCCAATTTCCCCATCAATGCTAGTCAGCCTATGCAACAGCTTCAGTGATGACTCCACCAGGACCTTCTGTTGAGCGTCGGTATTCATGGTGTCACTTCTACAATAGCTTGTGAATCCTACGATCTTCGGGATGAGGCCACTTGCTCTACTGATTTCCGCACAATTATCCTGATCACAACCAGCAAGGTTGTCAAGGATTGACATGCCCAGTGCTGGTAGAAGATCTTGCTTTGTCAACTCTTCCTCCTGAGGAATTGACCAGAATTCAGAAATCCGTTGCCACCTTCTGAGTATGCAGGACTTTTGCTCAGCAGTGCCAAC
Source organism: Phragmites australis (assembly GCF_958298935.1). Taxonomy (NCBI): domain Eukaryota; kingdom Viridiplantae; phylum Streptophyta; class Magnoliopsida; order Poales; family Poaceae; genus Phragmites; species Phragmites australis. The sequence continues at coordinate 23,329,874 of NC_084939.1, forward strand.
TTGCAGGGTTGAGCGTTCTTTTGTTTCCAGCATGATACTAGTGTCTGTAACTGCATACTGTCTTTCCTCCAGGTTGTCGGCAGCATTCAAAATTGGATCATGTACTGCTTCTTGTTCATCATCTGTGTCCAGAAGTGGGTTTCCTCTTTTCTGTTGGTTACCATAATCCAAAAGTGCAGATACAACCTGAATTGTCCCAGGGATGGTGACGGCCCGGAGGCTCTTCGCAAGATCAGCGACGACCTTTGCGGCAAATATTCTGGTAGTTGTATCCTCTGGGTTTGTCAAGTCCAACATTCTGATTAAACTGGTCATTGTCTTGATAGAGGCGTTTAGTTTTGATGGGAGCTGTGTTCTTGTCGGTTCCCTCTGTAGAAGGCTGTGCATTATCCGGATGCCGAGGAGCTGATTCTTGGATGAGTCTGCGTTTAGGGAATCGATGGCAAAGCTGCTGAGGCTGATCATCTTTGGAGTGAGCACATCCCCTTGCGTGAATTTTTCCAAGGCATATGCGTAATACAAATTGACAGATTCCACTCCCCACTGACCTTTGAATCCACCATAGTGGACAAGGGACCTCCGTAGGATGAATGAGAAGATCTCGAGTGCGCAGGCCACAAGGTAGAGTATTCCTTGGCCAAGCACCATCTTGTAGAAGATATCTAGAGATGGCGCAAGGTTCGTCTTTTCCCCTTCGTTGCAGTTGTCAATCTGCTTATTACCACAGTAGTCATGCGGTCCGAGACGTACCAGTGCGAGCACGACACGTACAAGTGCTGCTGGAATCTGTAGGTTTCCAAATGACACTACCAGTAATGCATATAATTGGTATGTGATCATCACAATTTGATCGAATGGATCGATCATGAAAACTAACATCAATAGGGCAGCAAGCATGCACAAGCTCAGAATTAATCGACGCCAAAATACTTTTTTGCTGCCCATAACACAATCTACTAGTTTGATGATTCTTGGGGAACGTAGCCTGCTGACTGTAAGCAGAAGCGCCGCTAGAAATAGTACAAGGAACGCTATCCATTTGGCCATTGTGTTCCTGAGAGTGTACATAGGTACCATGTGGCCCTTTTTCGAATACGGTATAGATGGCACAAGCAATAGGACTGCAACCAAGGGGCTACACAGCGATGCGGCACGACGTAGTGGTTTGGATAGTAGCTTTAGAGCTCCAGGAGACAGAAATTGGCCAATTGCAGCAGTTAGTACAAACAAGCCAATCAGCAGTGCCCTATAAATTGCAAAAATCCTTACCCCCTTTTCATGCACTAGACTCTCATACAAATATTTGTGCCGGAACATGATCAAGTACATCCGAACATTGGAAAGGCATACGACGACGATCAGCCCATTCCAACCAAGAGGTCTAACAGCACCTCTGGTATGGAAGAACAATCGGTAATCCATTCTGTTGTTGCGGCTGAACATCCTGAAGTAAATATAGAGGGTATAATTAAACAAAAAAGCTAATGACTAGTTCTAGGCCATTAGTTAGTTCATTTTTTTCCTTAGCTTAGCTAGATGGAAGTGAATCTTTAGCTTTTTGGAGTTTTGGATCGACTTAATGACTAAAAAATACAAAACGCGCATACCTATATATAATTCACAATGTTTCTAGAACAGAAAAGATACTATGTCTCCACAGATCAACACCACAGCCCATGCATATGTTTTTGGTAAGGGAAAAATGCATCCTTGTAATTAATACGGAGTTATGAAGTACATATTCCTACAGTATATATGAATATGTGTGGCAAACAAACATCGTGACTACACACGTTCAGGAATTTCGATCGAGAGTAGGATTCAAGTATCGGTGTTGCTGCATACCTTGCGGATTCTAAGAAGACTATGGCTGTCGCGAACCAGAAATCGTAATCGGGACGAAGCACCGTCGGGTAGCCGCCTAGCAGGACGACGGTCGCCCAGGTGAAGGCCAGCGTTCCCAGCGCGTTGCCCACCCTCTCGATCAGCGCAACGGAGCGAGCAAATCCATTCAGCTGCTTCTCCGGCGTGGCTCCCGCCTTGCCCTGCCCGGCGCCGCCGTGAGCCGGTACGCGGACGCGGTGCTCTACGCCGTTGCTCTGCGGCATGGCTTGGAAGCGAGACCTTTGCAGTGCTCTGGCTTATCGCGGGCGTAGTACCGGCAACCCAACGTCTCGTTGACTCCACACTCGTAGAGTCGGTCAATAAACTACCTAAGACCATCTCCAGCGGAGGAGGCTTCCGCCAGCGTCATCGCTGTATCTGTCTTCCACCGCCGGATGTGGCGGCAAATTCGTGGAAGAAACAGGGCTATCTCTATCACTGTTGATAGAGATTGATCGTGAGTTCAAAATAAAAATAAGAGTAATAGAAAGCTGTAAATAGAGTATCTGTTGGAGATAAAAAATAAGAAATACTGTAATAGTTTTAGGATATTGTAACAGTGTTTTAGAGAATGAATTTTTAGATTATTTACTGAAGATAATCGAAGGCCACATATCCTTTTACAGTATGTGAAAATTAAGATGTCGGAGCTGGAACGAATTGAACGTCACTTTCTGTGGTTATTCCATAGCTCCGTAGAACTTAGCAGCTTTTGATCAGGCCAAAACTGCAACAACTAACCCTTATTTTAGCTTTTTTTAAAAACACACAGCACAACTCGCAGACACGTGTACTTATACTATTAAGAGTGATTTGAGAGAGTTTGAGAGAGTGAGTAGTCTCTATTGATTGGTTGCTGTTTTGAACATATATATACATGTTCAAAGGGTACGAATATGTCCATTCAATAGTGAATGGTTGCCCTTTGATTTATTAATTGAAGAACAGTTAATATGCTAATTGATCATATGTTAATTGTCTATTTATAACACTCCCCCTTGATCAATTATCTTGTGTGTAAATTTTTTGTTGAAAACTCCTCTAAAAACCCTGTGGGAAAAATATGAGGAGAAATAATATGTTATATGTTGATATACTATTAAAACTCCTTTAAACCCAATGAAAAATATAAGGAGAAAATGATATGGTATATATCAGTTATTGCCTCATTGTAAGTTCAAATGAGAAAACTCATTGATGAGTTTAGAGAGCAATGATTATGATCTTTAGACCATATTTAAAACCTCAGAAAACCATTTAGGAAAATGGAAGGAACAAAGTAGATATTACCTCATTAAAAACCTTATATGAGAAATCGTAAAGGAAAAACTCATAAAGGAAAAGAGTGCAATAGAACAGGTTATCTATTCAGGGATCATTCTCCCCCTGAACCTTGCAAATCCCGTAGTCGTCGCATACCAATTCTATTAACATATTTTTGGAATGTAGAAGTCAATAAGGACTTGGTGAACAAATCAGCGAGGTTATCACATGATTTGACTTGCAAGATTTCTATTTCCCCATTATTTTGTAATTCATGAGGATAGAACATTTTAGGAGCAATATGTTTAGTTATATTGCTCTTTATGTAACCTGTTTGCATTTGAGCAATGCATGCAGAATTATCTTCATAGATAATTGTTGGTGATTGAATAGATCTAATACCACATGATTGTTGTATGTGATTAATCATTCTGCGAAGCCATACGCATTCACGTGATGCTTCATATAATGCGATTATTTCAGAATGATTAGTAGATGTAGCCACTAGAGTCTGTTTTGAAGACTTCCATGAAATGGCTATTCCACCATTTAAGAACACAAAGCCTGTTTGTGACTTGGCATTATAGGGATCTGATAAGTAACCAGCGTCAGTGTATCCAATCATATCCATATCTTGATTTCTTTTAAAGAGAAGACCAAGATCTATAGTGCCTTGAAGATATCGTAAGATATTCTTGACTCCTGTCCAATGACGTTTAGTTGGAGTAGTGCTATACCTAGCTAGTAAGTTTACTGCAAATGCGATATCAGACCTGGTGCAATTTGCAAGATACATAAGCGCTCCAATGGCACTGAGATAAAGAACTTCGGGTCCCAGTATCTCTTCTCCTTCCACCCTTAGTCTAAATGGATCTTTTTCCATATCAAGAAATCGAACAACCATAGGAGTTTTTGAAGGATATGATTTTTCCATATTGAATTTCTCTAATATTTTCTGGGTATATGCGGCTTGGTGTAGTAAAATACCTGAAGGATAATGCTCGAGTTGTATTCCCAAGCAAAATTTGGTTTTGCCCAAATCCTTCATTTCAAATTCCATCTTTAGATGATTGTGTGCTTCATCTATTTCTTCTGTATTTCCAATGATATTTAGATCATCAACATATACAGAGATAATACAAAATCCTATTGAAGATTTCTTTATGAAGACACATGGGCAATTATCATTGTTGGAATACCCTTTTTGTAAAAGGAATTCTTTTAGTCGGTTGTACCATATTTTTTCCGACTGTTTTAAACCATATAATGATTTTTTAAGTTTTACATAGTACATATTGCGGTTTGCGTTTGGATTCGGAATGTTAAGTCCTTCTGGGACTTTCATGTATATATCCGAATCAAGTGACCCATAAAGGTATGCGGTCACTACATCCATCAATTGCATAGATATATTATTTTGAACTGCCAATGAAATTAAATATCGGAACGTGATTCCATTTATTACTGGAGAATAAGTCTCATTGAAATCAATGCCTGGTCTCTGCGTGAACCCTTGTGCTACAAGCCTCACTTTATAACTCACCACCTCATTGTTTTCATTCCGTTTGTGGACAAAAACTCACTTGTATCCCACATGAAAAATGTTACGAGGAGTAGGTATCACTGATGTGAATACCTCTCTTTTGGAGAGCGAGTGTAATTCTTCCTGGATTGCATTCTTCCATTGTGTCCAGTCCGAGCGCTTGCGGCACTCTGCCATGGTCTTTGGATCTGGATCATTGAGAAGATCATTTGCAATCTTTGAGGAGAAGTATGTGTCGACAATTGTAGTCTTTCTGTCAAATGATTCTCCAGAATCAATATAGTTGATAGAAATTTCATCTACCCTTTCCAACTCATTGTGATTTCCCATTGTGATTGAGTCTGGGTGTTCCAATTTCTCAGCATCAGTATTTGTGTGCACCGTTGAGCTAGGATGTGGATGTTGAGCATCCACTGGATGTTTGTTTAGTATCCTTGGGTTTTGGGTGTCTTTCAACTTGATGTTGGTTTGCATTTACTGATTTGGAGGAAGGATTCCTCTGTTTTTGCGGTAGCTTGCAAGAAGCTTTATCTTTTGTGTCCGTACTTCTCTCCCTCTTATTTTGATTTGGAAGTTGAGTGATTTTATATGGTACCTCCACTCTTTCCGGCACATTCCTAGCAGGAATCTAGGATTTAGTGACGCCTTTATTGTCAGTAAATGCATCTGGTAGGGTATTTGCTATATTTTGTAAATTTATAATTCTCTGAACTTGGAGTTCAGTTTCTTGAGTACGTGGATCTGAGGAGGAAATGTCTGTGGCATTCCAATTGATTTTCTGGCACTCTTTCTGGTACTTAAAATCTCCCCCTAATACCGAGAAATGTTCCTCATCAAATATACAGTCAGCGTAACGGGCTGTAAGAAGGTCCCCTGTTAGGGGCTCTAGGTATTTTATGATCGATGGAGAGTTATACCCTATATATATATCCCCAATTTCCTGTGTGGGCCCATAGATGTACATTGTGGTGGTGAGATCGGTACGTATACAGCGCAACCGAACTTTCACAGATGGGAAATGCTTGGAGGATTTCCACGTACTAACTGAAGTGGGGAAGCAGTGTGATATGCAGTTGGTCGCAATTAAATTAAGTCAGCAACGTGTAAGACTGCGTGACCCCAACATGAAGTTGGAAGGTTGCAATTATGTAATAGTGGTCTTGCAATGAGCTTGATTCTCTTGATAAGAGATTCGGCTAAACCATTTTGAGTATGGACGTAAGGTACTGAATGCTGGACTTGAATTCCTAAGGCCATACAATAATCATTAAATGCATGTGAGGTAAATTCAGCTGCATTGTCCATTCGAATGGATTGTATCCTATGTTTAGGATAATGTGCTCGTAATTTAATAATTTGAGCAATAATTTTGGAAAAGGCATGATTTCGTATGGACAATAGACACACATGTGACCATTGTGTAGATGCATCAATGAGAACCATGAAGTACCTGAATGGTCCAGTTAATGGTTGGATAGGACCACATATATCATCTTGAATGCGTTCAAGGAATTTGAGTGGTTCAGCTCTAATTTTAAGATAAGATAGTCTTAAAATTAATTTCCCTGTGGCACATGCGGTGCACACAAAATCCGATGGTTGTGGGAATTTGGCAGTATTTATGCCATGACCAATTGAATTGCAGATAATTTTTCGCATCGTTCCAACATCGGGATGACCTAGGCGATCATGCCATATTTGGAATGTGTCAACATTCTGAAAAATTACCTTATACGCAACATGTGGTACGGGCTTGATGTATGTATAGTACAATCCTGAGAATAAAGAGGGAATTTTCTCTAGTATTTGTTTTGCATATCCGTTATTTTTGGTAATGATGAGATATTCCTCTTTGTTGTTATCATGGGTTTCGATATGGAAACCATTTTGATGGATATCTCTATAACTTAGTAGGGTATGTGTTGAATCGGGATACAAGAGTGCATCATCGATTGTAATTTGAGTACCCATAGGGAGAGTGATTATGGCGCGACCAGAGCCAACAATCATAGCATCGCATCCTGCGATCGTCAAAACATTTTCTTGACTCTTTTTCAGAGTTTGAAAATATTTAATTTCCCTTAGTATAGAGTTAGTGGTACAACTATCCACTAAGCACATCTCCTCTTCAATTGGATTGTCTCCCATAATCATCTATATATATAAAAATAGAGAATGTGAAATTCTTCATAGATATATATAGAATACATACAACTTTATTTAGTATCAATGTGTTGATACAATAGTATAAGATGACAACAACCTATTACAACACTACATAGGACATAGATATTAATAATATCTAATTAATTAAGAGCCTAATCAAAGTCTCCAAATAAGTCATTGGAAGCAAATTCCACTAGCATATTGTCCATGCTCTCAAGGTCCTCTTGCACTTGAAGAGTGATGTCGTTGTTCAGTTCTGGATGAACATTTTGGGAACAACTTGTTGTTCTGGTGGTGTTAAGTTGAAGATTGAAATGAGCTTCAAATCTTTTGCCTTGAGTTGGTCGGCTTTGTCCAACGGACTTTAGGTAAAGATCAACCAAATATTTTGGGGTGTGGCATTTCTTAGTTGTGTGGCTATAGCAACCACATTTACGATAAATATCAGATTTATCTTTGTTGTTGAAAATGTTCTTCCCCTTGTTATTTCTATAGAATTTCTGCTTCTTTATGTGGTTGCGCCTGCCTTTGAAGTTCCTTGGATGGCGTTTGTTGCTATCGAACCTCTTTGTATTATGAATATCTGTATTTACTTCAGGTAAAGGTGCAGTGCCAGTAGGGCGCTGGTGATGATTCTTTAAAAGAAGTTCATAATGCTTTTCAGCCTGAAGTAAAGTATGAATTAATTCAGAATAGTGCTGATAGTTTCTAGCACGGTATTGTTGTTGCAATACTCTATGGGCAGGAAGCATTGTAGACAAAGTTTTTTCTATTTTCTCCGCATTGGTGGGAGCTTTGTCATAAAAAAGCAATCTTGAGCAAATTTTGTGAACAGCATGATTGTATTCTCCAATGAACTTAAAGTCCTGGAGGCGAATGTTGGTCCATTCGCGTTGTGCATCAGGTAGTATTATTGCCTTTTATTGTTCATATCGCTCTTTGAGTGAATTTCATAGATCATGTGGATTTTCATCCATCAAGTATTCAGATTTTAAATCTGGATGTAAATGGTGCCTTATGTAGTATAAAGCATCATACTTGATTTGATCTTGAAGTGACGGGTCTCCTTCTTGAGGAGGATTAATTACCGTCATAAGTCCGTGTGATGATAGACTTATCTTCATGTCCATTGCCCATGTTAGATAGTTTTTGCCATCTAACTCGAGTCTTTCGAACTCAATATTGGACATTTTGTCCTACAAGTTGACCAATGATTGAATGAATTTACATTTTGGGTAAATTAAAGAATTGTGGTAATGTTGTAATAGTGTAAAATTGTAAAGTTAATGTAATACTTGAGTTAGATAGTGTAGACCTCAAATTATATTGGTAACACTTTGAAGGTAGTCATCAAGATGATGAAATCCTTTGAGTATGGGGGCATAATCTGTAATTATTCAGTAGATGTCATAAATTTCACTAATTTGTGTTATTCAAATCTTGTGTTAACACTATGTAGGTAATCACCAAAATTGGTGTAGACCTTCTTTAATTCATATACACATTGGGTATGCACGTTGAGGATAGTCACTATATGTAAATATAGTGTAGATCCCTCAGTAGTATATAGATACTACCTTGTGTATGGCCAATATGAGGTATGAATTAAGGTAATCACCTTAAAAGGTGTATAGTGTTATATCAAGTGAAGAGGTAATCGCATAGTTTGCAATAATATGTATTTTGCAAGAAAAATAATTGCTATTGCAAAAACTAAGTTGTAAACATTTATATATGTAATTTGAATGCATAATGGCAAAATGCATGTAACATATAAGATTTTCAGATAAAACAAGGACTGGAATATATATATATTTACAACATAAACAGAACGAAATACAATTATAGTAAAAGACAGGGGCTATAACGTGATTTTATAGAACTGTAAATTTAAATACTGAAATTGGCTACAAAATGCTGAAAAACCCGAGGGGTTTTTTGTGAAAAAGCCATTTTTCAATATTTTTGACTGATGGGCTGAGAAAACTTGGGTTGTGGCCTTTTTGGCCTTTCGGCCCAGCCCGTAGCGCCCCCCCCCCCCAACACCCCATTGATGCAGTATATATAGCGGGCGGTTAGGGTTTGGAAAACCCTAACCGGCCTTGTGAGCCGCCGCCGCCATATCATCTCGGGAGCCACGTCGGCCATCACGTGGGGCCGCTAGCCGGGGAAGAGATCGGGTGGCTGAGGTGGCGGACGCCGGCGGTGGTCGGCGATGGCGGCGGAGCCGCCGGATCTTGAAGCTCGCCGGTCCGAGCTGAGGGGCAGGCGGCCGAGGTGGCTGTGGCCGACTACGGTGGCTGGTGGCAATCACCGGTGGCGGTTGGCAACGGCGGCAGAGTCGCTGGATCAGCGGTGGGGCACGCCGGCCAAGTAGCCGGATGGAGTGGATGGTCGTGCCGCTGGGCGGAGCGGGAGACCAAGCCGCTGGAGTTCGGTCCGTCGGCCGAGGGGGCGGTCGGCCTAGTCGCCGGGAGTCGGGTGAGCCGCTGGAGTCGGCCGTGGAGCTGGATGGACCGAGTCGCCGGGACAGTCGGTCGAGCCGCTGAGGTCGGGCCGTCGGCCGAGGGGTCAGTTGGCCGAGCCGCCGGAAGTCGACCGTCGGTCGAGGTGCTGGTCTGCCATGCCGCCGGAGTTGGGCAGTTGGCCGAGCAGTCGGCTCGGTGTGGTGTCGCCGTGCAGAGGAGCTGGAGTGCCGGCTCACCGGCCATTCCATTGTGCAGAGGAGGGGTTGCACTCTGAGGGGTGCTCCACCCCTTTCCCCCTTTCACGCACACGCACCTAGGTGCGTTTAGAACGCCCCGGAGGGGAGGTCAGAGGCCGCAAGGACCCATGACCCCAGGCGGAGGTCCGGACGGCGGTTGGCAGCTGTAGTGGTGAAGCGACGAAGGGTGCGGCCAAGTGGGGCAGCGGGTGTAGCCACTGTGGAGCCGGTAGTTGATGAAGAGGAGTCGGTGATTTGGATGAATGGCTCAGCGGCCATCGAGACCGTGGTGGATGGGTCCTCCGAGAGGACTTCCACAACTTCAATGCTGGAGTCGATGAAGGCTGGTGTGTTCAGATCGATGCCCTGGGAAGGAGAGGCTGGACTGTAGTCCGCCATTGTTCCCGGGAGGCTTCTGCCGCGCCGGACACGGAAAATCCAGTTGTGGCGGTGGCTGTCCATGGTTTGTTCTGCCACCGCAGTAGGAGGAGCCGCGTCGGCCATGTCCGTGGAGGTGCCAGTGGGTGGCACTGGAATGGAGGAAGACAGCGGAGTGTATTCTGGAGAGTACAACACGCGCTCCTCTGGATCTTCCTCCTCCTCCTCGGATGCCATCTCCAGTGTGGTGTTGAAGAGAGGTGGAGCCCCGCTGCGTGCTACCATGGTCGGTGGAGGACCGGCGGGGGCAGGGGCTTCTTGAGCCCTTAGAGGTTTGTGGTGGTGGCCATGACGGCGAGGACCACGTGTGCAGCGACGGCGACGGCGACGGGCACGCCGTTGGCCAAACGGCGAGATGTGTCGTAGAACTGCCGCCTCCAAGTCCATCAAACAGCAAAGAACGTCTCTAGTGGTGGGTGAAGGTGAAACCATCTTTTGTCTTTTACCTTATTCTGGGAGAGGCCTTCGTACCTTCTCTGTTGGTGAGGTCGGTTGGCCCTTTTTCTTCTTCTTGCTTCCATGCAATGGCCAAAATGCTCTTGTGGTTGATTCTAAGTGCTGATGACGTATTAAGAGTGATTTGAGAGAGTTTGAGAGAGTGAGTAGTCCCTATTGATTGGTTGCTGTTTTGAACATATATATACATGTTCAAAGGGTATGAACATGTTCATTCAATAGTGAATGGTTGCCCTTTAACTTATTAACTGAAAAGCAGTTAATGTGCTAATTGATCACTTGTTAATTGTCTATTTGTAGCATATACAATGTCACTAAAAATTAGAAAGGTAAAACTTGAAGGTTGATGAAGTTACAGTAAACACCTCCTAGTCCACTAAGCCCGCACCCAGCCCAGCAACCTATCCTTCGTGTCCAGTGCTCCGAACCCAAAAGAGTAGAAAACTTTGAAGCATGGTTTTGAACTCGAATCTCTAAACACCCGTGTGGGTGTAGCTATTCAACATGATCGATCTAAGGTCTTCCAATCGTAAGAGGAAAAAAAAGGCATGCGTCCATAGACGGACCAAAAAAGCACTCTTTGCTTTGCATCCTGAAAACTGTTTATGTGAGCATGACAATACCCCAGGCATACGGGCATGGGCCGCATCACCGCCACACCATATCGACAGGTAAAAACTAGTCTGATTAGCGCGTCTACGCCGCGCCTGTTTTTTATTTTTTTATGGAGCACGACAAAAAAAAAGATTAAAAAAATTATGTTCACAAATTTTGTATATTTCAATATTTATTTATAAAATTACTAATGTTAAACGCATTTATAGAGAAAACAATAGTACTTTTATGTATGTACATAGTTTTAACATGTAGGTGAAAGTAATACTAACCTAAATAAATTTGTTTCATATTGTTTTTGAGTTTTAGATATTTTTCTTTGCATTTTAGATTTTTTTTCAGCTGATTTATAATATAACTAATATTCATTTCAACATTTTCTAGAATTTCCCGAAAAAGAAAATTACATATGTATGTATACATATATGTATATATACATACGTATATATACATACATATATATATATGTATATACATACATACACATGCATATACATACCCAGGGGCTCATTGCTACAATAGCAACAGTAGCAGAGGCACTGAGAGATTAAGAATTCTTTCACCGTTAGTATATTGATATTGATGACGAGACCTGAACAGACTCCATTCAAGATGCCATTCGTACGATGCAGGCTCTTTTTCCTCCATTTCTCCCCTTTTTAGTGGTCAAACGAACAATCTGGCTTTTTGCATTGTTGCACACGAAGGCCAGGAGTGAAAATATTTGATACCGTGTCGGCACAAGGAGTATAGGACAGAATACTGAAGTGGCCACTACCGTGTGCTACCTGGGGCATCTAGAATTCTAAATTGCACACATCACATGCATATCCACCACTGAACAATAGCAATATTAATAACATGATGATCAAACAAGCAAGAGCAGTGGAAGGATCTCTAATTTATATAGAAAGAATTGCACGGTTACGCGTCGCGATCAGATTCTTAACCGATACAATTTTCATATATATATATATATATATATATATATATATTCACACAATAAAAATAATAAAACTGCAAAAACAATTTTCACACATATATATATATATATATATATATATATATATATATATATATCCACTCACCTTTCACCCCCGCCCCGGTCTGACGAGACGAGCGAGCGAGCGCGCGCGTGTTCTCCTAGTCCTCTCATCCACACATACTAAGTGGGTGGATGAGACAATTTCTTATAAGTTAATCTCCCTCCACCTTCACTAGAAATATGGGACTAAAAGATACACATCCACCTACACTTAGTTGAGCCTTTGGAATTTATTTGGATTCTAAATATATTGGACTAAACTCATATCTAACACATAGAGCACATGAATATTACACATATGATGGGCGATTGGTTTAGGAGTATGGGGGTAAAAGCATAAGAATAAAATCTCTGGTGGTGTAAGTAGCTTTATGTTGAGTTATATGGCTATGCTGTAATGATATTATCTTTCACAAAAAGGATAATTATGTCTTTTATGCAAGAACTATTCAGAGAAATATACTGGCTCTGGCATTGGAGTTTGCTAAAAAAGTAGAGGAGCGGGAAGATGTGCACAAGGTGTTCCAAAGATTGAAGGTTGTAACTATGAAAGTCTTTGTCAAGAAAGGATAGTGGTTTAATAGCAGACTATGCAGTGGATGATATTTTAATTATTATGTAGATGATATTTTAATTATCATGTAGTTTGTTTACCTATTTTTCTATTCAACATGCTTACGTAATGCAAGAATAATGTAATAATGAACCAGGCTGCGTACACTGTATGATGTAAGGCTGAAAACTCTTTTTTATTATTAAGAAAACAGAGCACATAAACGTCATAATGCACCTAATGATGCACACTTGTTTTACTAATGAAATAAAATCATCTCGGCCTCTACGATACAAGGATGCAAACAGCTGCATATTACAGTCTCATCATTAGACTGAATAACCCAAAGCTAAAACATAAAGAGTTTAGCAAACCAAATCAAGTATGAACTAATCAAACAGTGCAAAAGCCTGTTATTAAATCTCCACCTGTGCCTAATGAATATATCCATTATAGTGGTCTCTAAGGTATGGCATGTTGTACGTATCATACCTTGCTTTTCCTCTCGTTGAATAAGCAAAGACCAGAATCACACCAATAAGTTTATCTAAATATAACCTATATATGAGAAGTAAGTTTGTTCTCGTCAAAAACAGCATTATTTCGGCTTAGCCAAACCCACAGATGCACACTTGGTATTGTTGCTTATTCAACGAGAAAGATTCAACAACCGGATAAAGGGTGATTATGACCATCGTTGCCACATGTTTTATACTGGCCAAATATCATACATTAACACACAGAACTTTGATATTTGTCAAAGTTGCCACATGTTTTATACTGGCCAAATATCATACATTAACACACAGAACTTTGAGTAAAGTCAAAATTTAGAATTTTCGAATGTGTAGTGGGTATTGGCCTGTTGCCGTTGAATAGGAACATGCAAAATTTATTTCATACAAATAGCAAATATTATTTGATACATATTTTGTCTAGATAACAAATATTCAATACACCACCCGCAAAAAGGAAAAATATTCAATACACTGAATTAATCCCAAGAACCAACAGATGAGGGCAAAGCAATGGAGTGATAATAACTTCTCAAATATCATGTGTCCCAACTAACAGATTCACTGGTCTAAAAAAACCAATAGCTTCACTCTAGTTCTTACATTAAGTTCTCACGTAAGCAAATAGTAAGAGTTCCTTTCACAATTATCAATACGTACGTACACACCAACACACAAAACACCTCCGATATGGGACTCATTTTGACACCAACAACTCTAGACCCAGATAATTCAAGAAAGATACTCACCATAGCATATAAGCATCACGGCCACGAATTGCATGTTTGATCCTGTCAAAAGTTCACCGGACGGCCAGCAGCTGTTTAGCCCTCGCCACAAGAGAGGACAGAGGTTCGCCGGACTCCATGAAACCTGCGTTGCCCAAGAAGAGGCTGAAGTTTTCAGCCTCAGAGGCCGTCGCTTCCACCATCGACAGCGCTTCCACCATGCGAGGACAGTTGAAACAGCTCGCGTAACGGGTGTCGTACTCCATCATGTTTATGGCTTGCTCGAGTATCACCCTCCTGATCCCGGGGCAATCAGCACTGGGCTCCATGTTTGCATTCAGCGCGTCGACAAGCCTCGTCACAAATCTTTACATAATATGACCGTGCTCTAGTTCTCGGGCGAAATCTTCAGGAATGGCTTTACATGTCTGGGAACTAAGGCTAATGAGGATCTCTAGTTCTGCCCCGTCTGCAACCAATATTCTTTCCAACACCTGCAATTAAAATAGTTAACTCATCATCAGTCACGCATATAACTTGATAAACTGCAGTCTCTTCACCTCTTTAGTCAAGTGCTAATCTTGCTCAAATGTCCATATTCATTTGCTCAATTGTGATACTATACACTTTTACATTATCTAACACTATTGACACACTGAAGGTGTAACTCTATGCTTTGCATAACCACCTAAAGTAGAGACTGCTTTTCTCTCGGCCAGACAGCAACAACTCCAAAGCAAATAAGTAGTCAAAGGAAGAAAAATCATAGCATATCCCAAGGAAGAAAAATGATATCTAGTTAAGTGAGAAAATAAAGTTTACAAGAGCATATGTAACCCATTGGTCAATTACCCACTTATAACATTGAACTGGTAGCTTGGATTACTAGTGCACACCGTACCTCTCGCAAGGTGTAAGAAAGTTCCTTCAGGTCCGGGTCTTTAAGCTCGGGTCGAGCGTGCAGGCACATATTCCTCAACAGACTTGCTGCCACACATCTATACCTATCAACATGGACCATACTTGTGAGTTCCTTAACGAGTACATACCCTGTTTCCCTTAACATGGCTAGACAGTTGTTGACACTGTCTATTGCCAACATTGCCAGTGCTTGACCAGCGACCTTCCGTAGCAACCGATCAGCATCCGTACTGAAGGGTCCGTCCGGAGTGAGAAATGCATGCATCAACCTGGTAATGATCACCTGGATGCGCCCAATCGCTTGCCTTGCGTTCTCATCAATGGCAAGGTTTCTGAGGATTCCTGCCACCAACTTCTTCAGTTCTTGGCTGCTATCTCCCAATATCTCTGCAAGGTTCCTCAGTAGGAAGGGATGCTTCGACACCTTGTGCCGTAGCGTTATGCCAATTTCCCCATCAATGCTAGTCAGCCTATGCAACAGCTTCAGTGATGACTCCACCAGGACCTTCTGTTGAGCGTCGGTATTCATGGTGTCACTTCTACAATAGCTTGTGAATCCTACGATCTTCGGGATGAGGCCACTTGCTCTACTGATTTCCGCACAATTATCCTGATCACAACCAGCAAGGTTGTCAAGGATTGACATGCCCAGTGCTGGTAGAAGATCTTGCTTTGTCAACTCTTCCTCCTGAGGAATTGACCAGAATTCAGAAATCCGTTGCCACCTTCTGAGTATGCAGGACTTTTGCTCAGCAGTGCCAACTTGCTGGGTTGAGCGTTCTTTTGTTTCCAGCATGATACTAGTGTCTGTAACTGCATACTGTCTTTCCTCCAGGTTGTCGGCAGCATTCATAATTGGATCATGTACTGCTTCTTGTTCATCATCTGTGTCCAGAAGTGGGTTTCCTCTTTTCTGTTGGTTACCATAATCCAAAAGCGGTTCCCTCTGTAGAAGGCTGTGCATTATCCGGATGCCGAGGAGCTGATTCTTGGATGAGTCTGCGTTTAGGGAATCCATGGCAAAGCTGCTGAGGCTGATCATCTTTGGAGTGAACACATCCCCTTGCGTGAATTTTTCCAAGGCATATGCGTAATACAAATTGACAGATTCCACTCCCCACTGACCTTTGAATCCACCATAGTGGACAAGGGACCTCCGTGGGATGAATGAGAAGATCTCGAGTGCGCAGGCCACAAGGTAGAGTATTCCTTGGCCAAGCACCATCTTGTAGAAGATATCTAGAGATGGCGCAAGGTTCGTCTCTTCCCCTTCGTTGCAGTTGTCAATCTGATTATTACCACAGTAGTCATGCGGTCCGAGACGTACCAGTGCGAGCACGACACGTACAAGTGCTGCTGGAATCTGTAGGTTTCCAAATGACACTGCCAATAATGCATATAATTGGTATGCGATCATCAAAGGTCCATAGGTTGAACCAATCAAGAAAACTAACATCATTAGGGCAGCAAGCATGCACAAGCTCAGAATTAATCGACGCCAAAATACTTTTTTGCTGCCCATAACACAATCTACTAGTTTGATGATTCTTGGGGAACGTAGCCTGCTGACTGTAAGCAGAAGCGCCGCTAGAAATAGTACTAGGAACGCTATCCATTTGGCCATTGTGTTCCATATAGGTACCATGTCGCCCTTTTGCCAATATGGTATAGATGGCGCAAGCAATAGGACTGCAACCAAGGGGCTACACAGCGATGTGGCACGACGTAGTGGTTTGGATAGTAGCTTTAGAGCTCCAGGAGACAGAAATTGGCCAATTGCAGCAGTTAGTACAAACAAGCCAATCAGCAGTGCCCTAAAAATTGCAAAAATCCTTACCGCATTTCCATGCACCCGACTCTCATACAAATATTTGTGCCGGAACATGATCAAGTACATCAGAACATTGGAAAGGCATACGACGACGATCAGCCCATTCCAACCAAGAGGTCTAACAGCACCTCTGGTATGGAAGAACAATCGGTAATCCATTCTGTTGTTGCGGCTGAACATCCTGAAGTAAATATAGAGGGTATAATTAAACAAAAAAATCTAATGACTAGCTCTAGGCCATTAGTTAGTTCATTTTTTTCCTAGCTTAGCTAGATAGGAGTGAATCTTTAGCTTTTTTTTGAGTTTTGGATCGACTTAATGATTAAAAAAATACAAAACGTGCATCCTTATATATAATTCACAATGTTTCTAGAACAGAAAAGATACTATGTCTCCACAGATCAACACCACAGCCCATGCATATGTTTTTGGTAAGGGAAAAATGCATCCTTGTAATTAATACGGAGTTATGAAGTATATATTCCTACAGTATATATGAATATGTGTGGCAAACAAACATCGTGACTACACACGTTCAGGAATTTCGATCGAGAGTAGGATTCAAGTATCGGTGTTGCTGCATACCTTGCGGATTCTAAGAAGACTATGGCTGTCGCGAACCAGAAATCGTAATCGGGACGAAGCACCGTCGGGTGGCCGCCTAGCAGGACGACGGTCGCCCAGGTGAAGGCCAGCGTTCCCAGCGCGTTGCCCACCCTCTCGATCAGCGCAACGGAGCGAGCAAATCCATTCAGCTGCTTCTCCGGCGTGGCTCCCGCCTTGCCCTGCCCGGCGCCGCCGTGAGCCGGTACGCGGACGCGGTGCTCTACGCCGTTGCTCTGCGGCATGGCTTGGAAGCGAGACCTTTGCAGTGCTCTGGCTTACTGCGGGCTTAGTAGCGGCACCCAGCCCAGCAACAATAGACCTATCCTTCATATCCAGTGCTCCGAACCCAAAAGAGTAGAAAACTTTGAAGCATGATTTTGAACTCGAATCTCTAAACAATCGTGTGGGTGTAGCTATTCGACACGATCGATCTAAGGTCTTCCCATCGTAAGGAAAAAAAAGGCATGCGCCCATAGACAAAGGACCAAAAAAGCACTCTTTGCTTTGCAATGGCTTTGCATCCTGAAAACTGTTTATGTGCGCCCATAGGCTCTTTTTCCTCCACTTCTCCCCTTTTTCGATGGTCAAACGAACAATCTGCCTTTTTGCATTGTTGCACACGAAGGCCAGGAGTGAAAATATTTGATACCGTGTCGGCACAATAGGAGTATAGGACAGAATACTGAAGTGGCCACTACCGTGTGCTACCTGGGGCATCTAGAATTCTAGATTGCACACATCACATGCATATCCACCACTGAACAATAGCAATATTAATAACATGATGATCAAACTAGCGAGAGCAGTGGAAGGAACTCTAATTTATATTCCTTTTTCCTTGAGCATAAGCATCCGCCTTATGTACCTGACAATATTACACTGGAGGTAAGGCTAGGCAACCAAGACATAGGAACAAGAAGAAACCATCTGAATCTTTTCTTTTTTGTCGCTGTTTTAGGGCACAAGTTTGCAAGTGAGCCGATGTGGAACCGAATAAGGCTAGGTTATCGTTGCCTTGCCGGGAGCCCACCGCTGCCACCCTTGCGGATGAAAGCATTTCTGTTTTTCTGCTTTGGTATGTCATTGATCTCCATCACCTGGATTGTCCTCTGCTTTTTGGCTGACAAAAAAAAGCGAATGAGAAAAACTTAACCAATTTGTGTCTTTAATCTAAAATCTGAAGAGCAGTCCCTTGCAAATTGATGTCAGATATGACAACTTGTCATTTCGCTTGCTACTATCTGTGCCCATGCAATAATTTTTTTTTAAAAAAACGAACCATTTGAAAGATATCAGAGAAGTAGTTCATTATATTTATCATCATGTTGTCAGAATGCACGCACGTTGATGTACACAACTTAGTAATTTACCATTTTGTGCTTCCTGATAATTCTCCTGGAGCCTCTTCCTAGCAGAATCCAGCCTATCAAGGTCCAGAAGACTGTCTTTTTGGTCCCTTGTCATTTTCTGCATGAAGAACTTAAAATCATTCTCAGACTCAAAGCTATCAAAGAAACAACGAGCCTCCTTTCGACAATTACAAAGCACTAACAAATTGGAGTTTTCGTGAGAACTGTAATTGTATTTCTTTTTCACTGAAAGTGGAACATTGATCTTTTTTGCAAGTTGCATGATTAGACAACATTGTGCAATGAGTACTGACATGTGAGGCAAAATCGGTCAAAAGATGCTACATCTGGGGTCCAAACACAGTGCTCGCTTAGGAGAAAAGATCTGGTTAAATCCTTACAGCAGGACCAGATAACGAAGTATCAGAATGACGGTTGTTGTTGATCTGCCTGGGATTATGATATGCTGGTACAGGGCTCGCTTTACGCTTCACATCCATTGTCAACTCAAACCCATTGTTAGCCCTCTCTGAACTTGAACCATCTAAAATTTCAGAAACAAAGAATAGACCTCCATAAGTAAACTTTTACGGGTATTAAAACGATGAAAAATGAATACTACGTCCTAGGAAGATAATATGTGACACTCACTGTGCCTCTGTGGGCTGGGAGAATACTGGAACCCTGAAACCTGAAAGATTGCATCAACAGAGGTGCCATTGTTACAAAGTTTGCAATCAATTAAGAAAAGTTAAAAGTACAAGGTCTATTAAATTGCAAACAGTGGTGTCACTATAACTAATAGCTACTTGCTTTGCGCATCTGTCAGTAGTTTACTCAGCATGAGAAAAGCATGGATATTTTTTTTTCAGATCTGTGATCGTTTGGTAAACTAACAGGGGAATAATAGAGAGGGGAATATTCCAGGCACGATGCTTCCTACCAAAAAGAAACTTTCCACAGACAAGGAAATAACAAAAGAAGCTTGTGGTGTAGTTATTTAGAGCCATTTCTAAGCAAGAACAGTTTACCCGAGGGCTTTGGTGGCTCTTGCCTTGGATTTTCTCCGGGGAGTCGCCATCAGCTGCCAGCATCAAAGCAATCCATTTCACCCATCAGGATTATCAGGAACAGGGAAAATAATAAACCTTTTCTATAAAAAAATCCTGATCCAAAGAGACTGTAAAACTTTGCACAGTGACATACTTATGATGGAGCTGCCACCGTCACCACCAGAATTGTGCAGGCGCACCCAATCGTCCACTATCTCCTTCCACTTCCTTCAAGTTGCAAGCAACACCAAAATCCACAAAAAAGGATAATTAAGCAGCATTTCCAACCAGAAAATAATTTGTTTAGCAACAGTGTTCTTGTTCACCTGATGAGCTGCTTTACCAGTCGCCGGACTTCGCCAGAGGGATGCTTGCGCAGGCCATTCACATGCCGGCCGATGTCTGTCTCCTGCGGGAGAAAAAACACATAAGACTTTTTACCCTCTCCATGGGTGCTCATCACAAGCAACTATAACTAATCTCTCATCTCCTTTCGTAAGCCAAACAAAAGTGAAGTAAAAGAATGGCAAAAAAGCTTCACCTGGAGCACCTTGTAGGTGACGTCCATGTCTGCCAGGTTCTGCAGCAAGCTCACCAGCTCGTCCTCGGGCTGTGACAAAACACCACAAACGTGCAGTTTGTGTGAAAAAGCTAAGCATTTGGAGCAAATTTGCTTTGCGAGGTGATAAAAATGGCTTCTTTCGGGACCTGGTAGGGGTCCTCCAGGAAGTCCCTGATGGCCAGGATCTTGGTCTCCAGCCCGGGCTCGCCGTCGCCGCCGCCGCCGAGCTCCTCGGCCTCATCCACGACATCGGTTTCCGCATCACCCTCCGCCTCCGGCGAGACCGGAGCCTCTTCCTCCTCCTCCAACCCCGCCGCCGCCAAAGCAGCACGCGGCGGACGCCCGTCGCAGTTGCTGCAGCCGGCGGCGGCGTAGAGCCGCTCGACGATGCCGTCGCGGCGCGCGCGCAGCTCGTCCGGGCAATCCCGCGCAGCCGCGGCCAGCGCGGCGTCGACCATCCCCCACACGTCGCCCCCGAAGGCGGCCAGCGCGCGGCGGAGGCGCTCGTCCCGGTCCATCGCCCGGCGAACCCGCCCGCCGGTCCCCGTTCCTGGGACCCGCACTGCAAGATCCGATAGTCCAACCCGACACAAAGCCCCACGGCAACCTTACGCAGCCAGCGACCTCACCCCCGCCGCCGGCAGGGGCCGCGAGCGCCGGTCGTGGATAGCCGGAGAAGGGCGGCTGCGGGCCGGGCCCCGGTAAGCGGGAGACGAAGCGACGGGACCCGCTAAGGCGGCGGCGGTGGATCCGAAACGAGGAGAAAGAGAGAGAGACAGAGACGGAAAAATTCTCTTGCGATATTCCTGTGGATGGATTTGGCTGCGCTCAGCGTTCTTGCCCCCTGCTGCGATCGATGCTCGCCGGTGTGCGCTTTCGGCCTGGTCCCTTGCTGTTTCTTACTCGTTTCAGGAAGTGACGAAAATAGCCTCGGAAACCGTGGGGGCTTCTTCCGGTCTTCCAGCGCATTTGCTTGGGAATTTCTCTCTCTCTCTCTCTTTTCTCTAGAGAGAGAAGCAAAGATTTTTTTTTGGGAATTGCTGTTGCACAAGTCAAGTTGTGTAGCCCATGGAATTGGATAGATGTGTTCCGACTTCCGAGACCGTAATACCGTGGGTTATGTATGTGCACATAAGCAGCACAGCAACTTTCGTGTGCGAAAATAACTATTAATATCATGTTTGATGGAGCTCTATTTCAGATATTTATGTATCATTTGTAATTTATAAGGTAAATAAAATAGTTTAAATATATAATTTTAATTTAAAATAAGAATAAAATGTCTCATCCAAAACTCTAATTGTCCACAATTTTAATTTTGAAAATTTCTAAAGCTATGGATAACTAGCTTCTAAATCTGTTTGGTGGTCTATATTTTGTGTGACACGTGATGCCAGCAACAATATGTCTTCCTTTTAGATCAGCAGCAATACGTTGGAAGCATTAGGAAATGTATTTTTTGTTTGTTCTGTGTCCGTACGTTATTTATCATGGATAAGGTCGCTATATATATAATTACGCAGTAGCTCAACGAGTACATCATTCTAGTCACTTCTCCCAAAAACTCACATCATAATTCCTAACAAAATTCTGATGTGGACATGACTGGTTTTGATAATTAGACGAAAAGTCGTCACATGAATGATTGTGCATCTTCATTTAGTCATGTTTCAACGTGGTTATAGGGAAAATAAGATATAATAATGATATAAGGTGATTTCAACATTATTACATTAGCATTCTTTTTCTAACTAAAGTACGCTAGTATGTAATATACCCAAGTGCGGACCCACTCTAGGGGCAAGCGGGGGCGGCCGTCTTGGGTCCATGAGTAGAACATAGAGTATCCTACTCATTGCCCTCGTCTAGTTCGTCACTTGTGAGCTTGAGTTGTTCAGTTCAGACGTCTAGTCTTTTGCTTCCTGAGCGGTCCGCGCTGCATCGTGCTCTCGATGCAAGGTCCGATTTGCTTGCCAACTCCAGAGCGGTCTGTGTGTAGCTGCAGCGTGCTCCTGAGACCAAGCAGGACATCGGTCAGCAAGTGGCGGTGGCGTGGCTCAGCATACTGGCACCCATCCGCGGTCCTCTAGTGGCCGATTCGCCTAATGCCCTAACAGCCTAATCCACGAGTGGTCGAGCCCGTCCGGCATTCAACGTTCGCGATCCTGTTGTCCCGTGAGGCAGTGAGGGTGTGACTCCCTAATATGAACAAGGGTTCCCGATCTTCCGAAAGGTTCTGGTAACTCTCGATTTGGTGGAAACGAGACACAAGTCGATCCAGCTTCCGAACAACACTATCCGAAACCCCGCAATCGCAGCACTACGTCTCCTCTGGTTATCAACCGGCGTTGCACGGTTGACCTCGCCAAGAAGGCTAAAGTCCTTGCCTGCGAATCGAAGAAAACAAGCAAGAACAAGGAAGAATGCAACCAAATTGCAGATGAATGATTAATCTCACGAGTTGGGGTCTCACAAACCGACGAAACGGCGAAACTGTTCTTGACAGAATAATCTAAGCAAAACCCGCCCTAACGAGAGCGGCGGCGGCTGATAATAAGGGTCTAAGGGTCGTCACACCCCCTGGTCACGCCCCCCTAATGGGCTCAACGACGATACACGGCCCAACGGACCAAAAACGGTGACGCAGCACCGGGACAGATTCTAGATGCTGACTTGTTTCGACGTTTCCCGTTGACTCAGAAGGAATTTGGACCTCAAACCAACGCCATTGGTTTCCTTATAAAATTATCTTTCCAACCATATGTGAATCGTCAAAAACGAAGTCCGGATGCGTCCTGGGCGTCCGTTTTACTGCTCGCTAGTCCTGGAGGTCGAGACTGATTCGGACTCGAGTTGGACTAGACCTCCTGCTGTTGTTGGACGTCCTAGCTGCTCCTCCATGCCTCCAAGCCTTTCTCTATGTGTCTCTTTGTCCTCTCCATGATTCCTAAGCAACACATAATCATTAGGTAGTAATCTATTCTCAAAATTATATAAAGAGTTGCTTAGGAATGAGCTCACCTCTAAATTTAATTGTCGTGCGCGAGCTCTTGTGATTGGACCTTGAAAGTTCAATGGAGGATCATTGTATGTATCCGAGGGAGTGATGTCCTCATCATCCTCCCCCTTTTGAATTGGAGTCGTCCTCGACTCAAGCTCATTATCGGCTCCCAAGTAAGGTTTCAAATCTGCAATGTTAAAAGAAGGATTAACCCCGAACTCGGGTGGCAACTCAAGTTTATATGCATTATCATTTATTTTCTCAATTATCTTATAAGGACCAGCAGCTCTTGGCATTAATTTAGACTTACGCAGCTCTGGAAACCTATCTTTTCTTAAATGTAACCACACTAAATCACCCGGTTCAAGTTTGACTTCTTTCCTACCTTCACTACCAGTAATTCTATACTTTTCATTCATCTTTTCGATATTTATTTTAGTTGTTTCATGCAACTTACGAATAAAATCAGCACGTGCACTAGCATCACTATGTGTTCTTTCAGTGGTAGGTAAAGGCAAAAGATCAATAGGAGCGCGAGGGTTAAAACCATACACTACCTGAAAAGGACTTACCTTGGTGGTAGAATGTGTTGCCCGATTATAAGCAAACTCCACGTGGGGCAAACATTCTTCCCACATCTTCAAATTTTTTTTCAAAATAGCTCTCAACATGGTACCCAAAGTGCGGTTCACTACCTCCGTTTGGCCATCAGTTTGTGGGTGGCAAGTAGTAGAAAACAATAGTTTTGTACCCAACTTATTCCATAGAGTGCGCCAAAAGTGACTCAAAAATTTAGCGTCGCGATCTGAAACAATAGTAGAAGGCATACCATGCAAGCGAACAATCTCTTTGAAAAAGAGGTCAGCAATATAAACGGCATCATCACTTTTATGACAAAAGTATAAAATGTGCCATCTTAGAAAAACGATCCACAACAACAAAAATGTTCCATCTTAGAAAAATGATCCACAACAACAAAAATGCTATCCCTCCCTCTCTTAGTCCTAGGCAATCACAAAACAAAGTCCATCGAAATATCTGCCCAAAGAATAGAAGGAACAGGAAGAGGCATATACAAACTATGTGGATTCAAGCGAGACTTAGCCTTTTGACATGTGGTACAGCGTGCCACGAACCGCTCAACATCTCTCCTCATCTTTGGCCAAAAGAAATGTGTGGCCAACATATCTTCCGTCTTCTTAGCACCAAAATGTCCCATCAATCCTCCTCCATGTGCTTCCTGCAACAACAAAAGACGAACGGAACCAACTGGAATGCATAGACGGTTAGCTCTAAACACAAATCCATCATTGATCACAAACTTGTTCCATGTACGTCCCTCTTTACAGTTCAGCAATACATCTTTAAAATCAGGATCAAGCACATATTGTTCTTTTATTGAGTCAAGTCCAAAAATTATATAATCAAGTTGGGACAACAAAGCATATCGTCTAGACAAAGCATCAGCAATTATATTATCCTTCCCTTTCTTGTGTTTGATAACATAAGGAAAAGATTCAATAAATTCAACCCACTTAGCATGTCTACGATTCAGATTATTTTGAGAACGAAGATACTTAAGCGATTCATGATCTGAATGTATAACAAATTCTTTAGGCCACAAATAATGACGCCACGTCTCTAAAGAACGTACAAGTGCATACAATTCCTTATCATACGTAGAGTAATTAAGAACAGGGCCATGCAATTTTTCGCTAAAGTATGCAACGGGCTTACCTTCTTGCATCAAAACACCTCCAATGCCAACTCCACTAGCATCACATTCTAGCTCAAAGGTCTTACCAAAATTTGGAAGTTACAGCAATGGCGCGTGCGTAAGCTTGTCCTTCAAAGTGTCAAAGGACTCCTCTTGTGCCTTACCCCAATGGAACACCACACCTTTCTTTGTCAACTCGTGTAAGGGGGCAGCAATGGCGCTGAAATCCTTCACGAAACGACGATAAAAACCTGCAAGTCCAAGAAAACTTCTCACCTGTTTGATGGTTTGGGGCACCGGCCAACTCTTTATGGCTTCAATTTTCATCTCATCCACCTCAATTCCCTGTGAAGTAATAACATAGCCAAGAAAAGAGACTCGATCCGTGTAAAAGATGCACTTCTCAAGGTTACCAAATAAACGTGCATCACGTAAAGCATTAAAAACAGCACGTAAGTGATCCATATGTTCATCCAAAGACTTGCTATAAATCAATATATCATCAAAGTAAACCACCACAAATCGTCCAATAAAAGCTCTTAAAACCTCATTCATCAAACGCATGAAAGTGCTAGGTGCATTAGTTAAACCAAAAGGCATTACTAACCACTCATATAATCCGAATTTAGTTTTGAAAGCTGTTTTCCATTCATCTTCAAGTTTCATTCTAATTTGGTGGTAACCACTACGCAAATCGATCTTTGTAAAAATTACAGAGCCACACAACTCATCAAGCATATCATCAAGTCTAGGAATAGGATGGCGATATCGAATAGTAATGTTATTGATGGCTCTACAATCAACATACATACGCCAAATACCATCTTTTTTAGGAACCAAAATCACAGGAACAGCACAAGGACTAAGGCTCTCACGTACATACCCGCGGTCCAAAAGCTCTTGGACTTGCCGCTGAATTTCCTTAGTCTCCTCGGGATTGGTTCGATACGCAGCACGATTTGGCAATGTTGCTCCCGGGATCAAATCGATTTGATGCTCTATCCCTCTCATAGGTGGCAGTCCCGGGGGTATCTCAGCTAGGAAAACATCCTCATACTCCTGCAAAAGGTTAGTGGCAGCAGGAGGTATCGAACTAATAACATCATCAAGCGAATACAAAACTCGTTTGCAAACCAAGGTGTAGCAAATATCATTATTAGAAATTTCAGCAAGGTCACTTTTTAGTGCAAGCATAACACCACCCTTCAATTTTATGCCCTCTACCTTAGAACTAGGTGCAGACTTATCCTTTTTAGGTGGGTAAAGAGAATTAGCAACTTGCTGATTTTCAGATTTAGTATCACGCAAATTAGCAGCTCGCTCTTTATCAGCTTGTACAATTTCAGCAGGGGTCATAGGAACCAAAGTAATTTTCTTTCCTTTATGCATAAAAGTATATGTATTACTTCTACCATGGTGTATAGCATCATTATCAAATTCCCAAGGTCGACCCAATAAAAGTGAGCAAGCTTCCATAGGTACCACATCACAGTCAACATAATCAGCATAGGAACCAATGGAAAAAGAAACTCTGCAAGTTTGTGTTACCTTAGCTTTTCCAGCATCATTAAACCACTGAAGGTTGTATGGATGGGGGTGTTGGCGTGTGGTCAAGCCAAGCTTCTTGACCAATTCTGAACTCACCAAATTATTACAACTACCTCCATCGATGATGACACGTGCTCGCCGATTTTGGATGACGAAGAAAATCTGGAACAAGTTATGGCGTTGCAGCTTCTCTGGTTGTTGTACCTTTGTGCTGAGCGCCCGCTGCACAATGATGCTCCTATAGGTCGCTGTGTCATCACTGCCCAAGATTTCGTTGCTCTCCTCAACAACTGGTTCTTCTTCTTCTTCTTCCTCAATGTTAGAGGCGCTGATGTACCCATCTTCCGTTGCAATGTATGCCCGCTGACTTGGGCAATCCTTCTGCACATGACCGAATCCATGGCAGCGACGGCACTGAATACCAGAGGTGCGTCCCGTTGATGCAACAGAGGAAGCACTCTTGGAAGGTCCCTGCAAAACAGAATTTTTACCTGAGCCTGAAGGTCGTGTAGTGACCGGATTTGGTGCCGTAGCTGCTTGTTGCTTGCTCGCTGGTGAGGGAGCCCTGTAAGTGGATGGTTTGGACAGCCCCAAGGATGGTCCTGTGTGCGGCATGTATGTGGTGCTGGCCTTGTACTTGCCCTGCTGCTCACGCCCCTGCAACTCCTTCTCTACAAGCATAGCAAACTGAAACAACTGGTTGACATTGTTAAATTCTTTATAATCAATAATATCCTGGATTTCACGTCTCAAACCCGAATAAAATCGACAAATAGAATCTTTGTTTCCCTCTACTATGCCACAACGCATCAAGCCCTTTTGAAGCTCACCATAATAATCCTGCACAGATTTATCTCCCTGTTCTAAGCGCATCAATTTCTTACGCAGGTCTCTATGATAAGATGGGGGAACAAATCTATCACGCATAGCAACCTTAAGCTCTTCCCATATACGAGGTGTGGCACCATCTGCAGCTAAACCAGTCCACCAAATAATAGCAAAATCTTTAAACTCACTAGTGGCTTGTCTAACTCTATGTTGTTCAGGTACTTGGTGGGCACTAAATTTTTGCTCTACTGTCATCTCCCAATCAAGATATCCCTCAGCATCATAATGTCCCAAAAAAGAAGGTATAGTAAATTTAACCTTAGCATAAGGATCTTCAGGAGCTCGATTATACATACCTCGATGGTGGTGGTGATGTGGAACGCCACCCATACCTGTGGTGTTAGTGCGAAGATGACGCCGTAATCTGTTTTGCAATGTCGCCGCTGGATCAACATTACCATCGTCATCATACAGCTCATCACCGGTGTTGCTTCCATTCACATCTTCGTTGTGCACAGGACGGTTTTCCAAAGCATTTACCCTGTCGGTGAGCTCGGATAACCGTTTGTCCACCCGCTCAACCGCGTTTGCGAGTTTCATCTCAATTATCGCTTCAGTGACAGCCTTGATGACTGTCTCCTTCATCTCCTTCTGAGCATTGTCTACAACAGCTTGTAGCTGCTCTTGGCTGACACACTCCTTGAAGTCCTTTGGCGTTTTATCTCCATCAACTGACATTGTGGAAACAAACACAACAACAAACAGTGAAGGTTATCCCTAATAATCGTACTACAAAGGTGGAGTGGTGCCTCTCAATCAAGATCAGCAAAGGTAGACACCTTACCAAGCTCTTACCAGGGTTCTTACCAGCAAAGCAAAGGATACCTGGAAGGCGTGCGAGCGATTGCAGGGATGCAAACCAGTGCTGTCCAGAAGAATCTATGGAGCTTGGAAGGCACACAAAGAGAACAAATATGTATATGTGGAACACAAATCAGAAACAGATAGTAATGCTGAATTATAGTCCCAAGTACTTGTTCTCGTTGCTGGCCTAAAGTGTTGCAAGTACCAAGTATGTGTGATAAATAAGGTGGAGAAACAAGTATGATGGATAGCAAGAGCAACAGAAACAAAGAACTAAATAGCACACGCTAACACAGCTCACTTTGCCCTTCTCTATGTGCTCCTCTAGATATTGTTCCTCTTTTGCCCCTCTCTCTTTTCTATTTTTTTGAGCTGTCGTTGTTTTTTTGGGAAAATTTGACTTTTTCTTTTTATTTTTTTGATATTTTTTTTTCACTTAGGAGCACACAAGAGGGAACCACAGAAAATTTGAGCTTAAACAAGTGAAAGACGTAGCCTGTAGAATTTTCTGAAGTTCAGCCGGAAAATGAGAAAAATATTTGGAAATTGAAAACTCAAACTTCGGAGGCGAATTTGGGAGTTCTGATTTCGCCGAACCCGAAAAGGCGGGAACGAACGGATCCGAAACGCCGTTTCGATGCGAAAAACTCTGTGACTTTTCTGAAAACGGAGTTCGTACGCGAAAGTTATGCCCGATTTGAGAAACGACTCCGAATTAGAGGACAAAACGGGAAGAAAGTGGGGAAAATATGCGACGGAGGCTAGGGTTTGATGGAAACGGTGGGGGAAAACACACGAACTGGACTCTAACACGACCTAACCAGCAACAAGACCTTGACCAGGATACAAACTCAACACGACGGACTCTGAAACTGAAATATGCAAAAGCTAAAGGCGCGGAAGGGTTGTAGGACAGGAAAAAAAACCGATATGGCAGTGGACTATGGAACGAAGGCGAAAACACTCGAAACTAAGGGTAGATATGAACCTGACGGTATACCTGAAGCTCTGAATACCACTTAATATGAACAAGGGTTCCCGATCTTCCGAAAGGTTCTGGTAACTCTCGATTTGGTGGAAACGAGACACAAGTCGATCCGGCTTCCGAACAACACGATCCGAAACCCCGCAATCGCAGCACCACGTCTCCTCTGGTTATCAACCGGCGTTGCACGGTTGACCTCGCCAAGAAGGCTAAAGTCCTTGCTTGCGAATCGAAGAACACAAGCAAGAACAAGGAAGAATGCAACCAAATTGTAGATGAATGATTAATCTCACGAGTTGGGGTCTCACAAACCGACGAAACGGCGAAACTGTTCTTGACAGAATAATCTAAGCAAAACCCGCCCTAACGAGAGCGGCGGCGGCTGATAATAAGGGTCTAAGGGTCGTCACACCCCCTGGTCACGCCCCCCTAATGGGCTCAACGACGATACACGGCCCAACGGACCAAAAACGGTGACGCAGCACCGGGACAGATTCTGGACGCTGACTTGTTTCGACGTTTTCCGTTGACTCAGAAGGAATTTGGACCTCAAACCAACGCCATTGGTTTCCTTATAAAATTATCTTTCCAACCATATGTGAGTCGTCGAAAACGGAGTCCGGATGCGTCCTGGGCGTCCGTTTTACTGCTCGCTGGTCCTGGAGGTCGAGACTGATTCGGACTCGAGTTGGACTAGACCTCCTGCTGTTGTTGGACGTCCTAGCTGCTCCTCCACGCCTTCAAGCCTTTCTCTATGTGTCTCCTTGTCCTCTCCATGATTCCTAAGCAACACATAATCATTAGGTAGTAATCTATTCTCAAAATTATATAAAGAGTTGCTTAGGAATGAGCTCACCTCTAAATTTAATTGTCGTGCACGAGCTCTTGTGATTGGACCTTAAAAGTTCAATGGAGGATCATTGTATGTATCCGAGGGAGTGATGTCCTCATCACTCCCGTGAGGGTGTGATATCGTCCGCACGAGCCCCTAGCAAATGACATCGGCACGACGCCGAGCCACCAATTACCTGACAGCGATGGAAAGGAGCTCAGACACTACGCTGCGCGATGTTGCCTAATCCCCTACGTGCAATGTCCCGTCCTCCCTCACCAACACCAGAATCAGTAAGTTTCCCAAAATCACAATTGGCATAGTGCAGTACTGATTATCTTATCTAGAGTTCTAGACATATAGTCTTATGTGATGAGCATTGAGGGATGAATATTGTATTGATATGTTATTATGTAATTGTGTATGCTTGATTACTTATGTTATCTTGTTTGTTATAGGTATTATTTGTGACTAACATCTAAATAGACATATTTTTGTTCCTGTAAGATACCTGCGGGATTCTTTATAGTTTCGGGGCATCTAATGAGTAGTTCGAGCATTGCGAGGTCATGTTAGTAAAATTGGTTGCCTTTATGTTGTGTGCTATATTTTTCTACTTTTTTATATAGATTCGCTGAAATTGAGTGTGATTTGAACAATTATCCGTATTGAGTGTCGAGTGCTTCACGCCCTTTTAATTTCTAAGATAAAAGTTTATCCATATTGAGTGTTGAGTGCTTGACGCCCTATTACGCTTCGTACCTAAAATTTTTGGTCCGCCACTTAATATACCTAGCTAAAATATATTAATTCAGGGTGTACTTTGCATTTTACAAGACCATCTAATATAATTCCAATACCATAAAGTTATTTCTCAAGAGAATGTATATACACATTGCATTGCATGCCCAGATGCAGAAGCGGACCGCCCCTACAGTAGGGTGGATCGTCTGCCCCAGCTAACCGACAACACAAGAACCCCCTTCCCCCTCCTTCCTCATAGCGTTTCGGTAGAGCACCTAGGCAGCAGTAGCGGCGCATGTTAAGGATGTAAGTAGATATCTAATAAGTAGTTTTGGGTTATGTTGAGGATTTATTTTTGATAATATGTCTAGAAAATAACGAAGTTACTTTCGTAGATTAGAGATCGAACATGAAGTGAGGAACACGTGATGTATACAGATTCAGACCTTCGGTTGGAGTAACATCCTACATCCTATGTGGATGATTATGTATATGTATTCACACGGGTATAGGCAATATGTCAAACCTATTACAAGGAGTAGATCGGATATAATCTAACATATGGCTAAAGTCGTCGAGTTCCTCCTGCGTCAAGTTCCTGATGCTTGTCTCGAGTAGCCAGAAAAAAGAGTCTCTCCCAAGGGTTCTAGGTTCCTGCCTTATATAGGAGTGATGTGTCACCTCCAATTCATCCGTAGTCGATAGGAAGTCCTTCTTATCGTCTAAGTAGATAAATCTGTTATAGATACTAATCTTCTCGAGTTGGGTAAATAATCAAGGCATTCTTCGTATACACCTTCTACATTCCGAGAGTATCAGGTACCGCAGATTTGGTTCTATAATATTTGGAGTTGTTAAGTATACACACGGTATACCGTGTTCATGTATGATATACTCTTTATGCGTATATACCCTATAGTTAGATATTCGATAGTAGCCCCCTAACTCTACTCGGCATGGAGAATTTCTGCAAGCGCCTACTCAAGTACCGTCAAGTCCAAACTTGGTCTGTATGGTTCTCGACTGCTCCTGGTTGAATCTCGCGTGTTTTTCTTGAAGGTTGGCGAACAGATTGATGATCCTGCTGAGCATAATGCATTGATGCCAGTCTCCCTCCATGTGTTCGGCAATGATATTTGGGAGTCATTAGAATGGGAGGTTGTTCCTTGGGGGAAAGAAAGATCAATTCTGCTAGACATGACCCCCGAAGTTGTACCATCAATACTCGGAGTTACCAACCCTGATCAAATTCTCAGCTCCCACCGAATGAACTCGGCTTACGACCAGGATGATTACGACGTACTCGAAGTTTCTTATCATGATGTTTCCAGGACCATAAAAAACCCTTAAGGGGAATTTCAAATGGTGTTCTTGTAAATGGATATCACTGAAGCTTTCTCCTTAGTCAAGTAGTAGGCTTTTTGGTATGCTTCTGTCTGATGGTTGCAATAAAACATTGCTGATATTTTGCCTATCCAACATACTATTGTCACTATTTTCTTATCGATGAAATAGAGTTAGCATGAGTAGATGCAATCTTGATCCATAGGCATGTGGACTACCTTTAAGACTTATTGATCAAATATCCATTGATATCTGAAAATTCAATTAAACAAGCTATTAGATGTGTGTCCCTTGAGTGAGCACTTGAGAAGACTATAATAACAATGAAAAGACTAGTGTGAAACTAGAAACAGAAAATATGATGGTCTTTTGCAAACTTTCACTAACTTGCATGTTTAACCGGCGTTCGGACATGAGCTCCGACAGAAGAGACACATGGGATCGATTAGAACTTTAGAATATTTTTTAGCCATTAGGCGTGAGATGTCTGATAATCTCTTGTGCTGTTATGGCTTATTAGGTGTAGTTGTCCATCATCAACCTAACATATACCTCTACTGGCTCTTACCCAAAGCAGTCGACGCAAGCCCAAATAAACTTTTGCAAAAAACATATAAAAATTTATGAAAAGTATGGTATTATTATGTAGCCCCGACTCTATGGTTGAGGAGAAGATTACTCAATCTAAGAGTAAAAAAAAGGACATACTTGTACCATCGAAGATATGTGTTGCTATAGCTATCGACTATCTACTTGATGATGGAATCGAGTGAAGAGTATAGTCGTAGCATCGAGAGTATGCGATGTAGCCCCCGACTCTCTACTTGATGTGATAATCAAGGCATAGAGTAAAGTCGTAGAATCAAAATATACTTGATGTGGCCCCTGTCTCTTTACTCAATAACTGAATTCGAGTATAGAATGGAGCATAAGTATTCACACAACGTGGCTTCCAACTCTCTGAATAGTGCGATAACCAGAGACCAAGAGTGAAGCAAAAACATCGAATCAAAATTATATGATGTAGTCCCCACCTCTCTACTCGATGAGTGAATCGAGTGGAGAATAGAGCATAAGTATCAAAAGAAAACGCGCAATGTAGCCCTTGGCTTTTCTGGTCGATATGATAATAAAGATAGAAAAAGAGCATAAGCATTGACACATTACTCTTGACCACACGCTCGAAAGCGCTAGCCCCCGAGCTCATGGCGTGCTTCTCGTCATGCGACCTTGCATCGTTGCCTATGTGTGCTCGTCGCCGGCCGAGCAGTAGCCAGGCCCATCGGCAAATAGCCATGCCATCAAATTCACATGCTCGCGTAGGAGCTTTAGGTGTCCTCGGTCGGCCCATTTACATAGCCGTTTGTCGTCGGCATGCTAAGGCCAAGCCACTGCCATGCCACTGCCGCCATGCGCCGTCGCCGACTGCCCTTCGGTCATCGTCGTTGACCACCCATGCCTCAGTCGAGTCCACATGCACGCACTAGTTCTGCTGCTGCCCTCCACTGTCCGTGGCACGCCATCGCTCGCCACCGGCGAGTGTCAGCCGAGCCGACTGACCGTTCAAGATCCATTTGGACCGAGTCAACAGGTTGGGACCACATTTCCTCTCAGTGGCTAGCTCGGCGCCGATGCAAGAAGTTTTGGGCCATTTTAATATTCGGTTAAATCAGAAAATGCAAAAAATATTTATTTTGTTTTGTTATTTCGGCTGAAACTTGTAAAATGCATAGAAATTTGAATATTACTCTAGACATTGTGAAACTAATTTTGTTAGGTTTATATGACCATGATCTATATATAAAAAAAATGCATGATCCATGAAATATCTACTGAGATTTCTTTAATTAATGAAATGTGTTAAAGCTTCATTAATTCATAATTAATTATTGGTAACTCCAAAATTGATGAAACCAATTTTTTTAATCTTCATGTATTATGTTTTGTTCAATAAAAATATTTACCCTCATACTAAGCA
This sequence comes from Phragmites australis, assembly GCF_958298935.1. Lineage (NCBI taxonomy): Eukaryota > Viridiplantae > Streptophyta > Magnoliopsida > Poales > Poaceae > Phragmites > Phragmites australis. The sequence continues at coordinate 23,363,946 of NC_084939.1, forward strand.
TAATTAACTTTCTAATTAGGATTAAGTTTTGTTTAAGCTTAATTAATTCAGGAAATTAGTAAATGATTAACACTAATCTCACTTAAGAAATCATTATTGCTTTAACACTCGTGCCATGATGCATTGTGTCTCCACTTTGGTCGTATACTGTGGAGCATCTCTCATTGCATATCATCCATACTCAGCAAACGAAGTTTCGGAGAGTCATGGGTTTGAACCTGAAGGCGAACCAGTGGCGTTCGTGAGTGAACAACATGCATCACTAGGCAATCATCTATCATTTATCTCCTATGTTTTGGTGAATAGTTGGTTAGTCTGTTGATTTTACTATATGTCATAGATGCATGTGACAAGGAGTCGATATCGGGAATCGGGTAGAACCTATTTGTTGCATTGTACCTGCCTTGATAAAATTGTTAATTCTGATCCTTGTAGCCTGGCTATTTCCATGACATGGTCCAACTTAAAAGTGATACGGTAATTGCTTAGTCTTGCATAGGTCCTCGGTAGAAGTTGATACGGTAATTGCTTAGTCTTGCATAGGTCCTCGGTAGAAGTTGAACAATGGATGTCACCACCGTTCGTAAGTTACATGAATTTCAACTACTATTACAAAGGAATGATAAGTTGGGATGGTGAGTTGGAAAATTGAGACGAAATGTGGGCGATGCTAGGGGTGTCTTATGCCCTAAAGTGGATGTCGGAGGACTAACTCCTGTCGCAGGGATCCCGAGAGACCCCTTTTTAGAGATTTGGCCAGGGGGATGATCCTGAATAAGTTCGTCGGAACAATAAATAGGAGTGGAAATAAATGCAACTGCTGGTGGTGGGAGAGGATCGGCCTAATGCAAAGGGAAGCAAATGCACCGGGGTTTAGACAGGTTCGAGCCGCACGGGGGCATAATACCCTACTCCTGTATGGATGCAATAACTTTCCCCGAAGGGGGATTCCTCAGGGAAAATGTCTGGTTACAAGAATATATGGTCTAACTGAGAGCTTGAGGCTCCCTTGTTCTAACTCTACTCAAGCTTGCTTGCGGTGTTCTTCGGATGATGTCTTTGATCGTCTCGATCTGTATTCGGCTGTTTTTTCGTGTGATTTCTGATTCGGGGGCCCTCTTCTTTTCTCTGCCTCCCCTTCCTTTTATGCATTCGCCGGCCACGACATACCCCGAATGGGAAAGAGGGGACACAAGTTCCGAGATGCCACGACTGAGAAAGGCGTCATCATTCCCTCTGGGTGAAGTGACAGGGGCGGTGGAAAAAAGCGGCGCGTCGCCCGATCGCCCACCGCTGTGGACGCCCCAGCGGTGGGCGCCGTTGAGAGGGCCCACTGGGCAACCATAGCGGCATCCGGCGCGCCCACCCTGTCTTGTCCTTCTGCCATGGCAGGGTGGCGGGCGGAATGCCTTGATCCCGGCAACGTTATCCCGAGACACACCGGGCGATACGGGACGAGACCCGTGCAATTAATGGACCCACGCCCCCCTGCCAAAGCATGGCAGGGACTGACACTTTAGCGGGAGCAGTTGGGGATGTCAGGATGTCAGGCCGTGCATGTTCATTAAATGCGGCATTGGACCTCTGACTAGTCGACACCTTGTCGGTGGGCCCCTCTGGGTCGTCGGGGCTTCGGGTGTCCTTGTGCGAATCTTCGGGGAACCGAACGCTCGGGGGCTGCCACGTGCAGCCCCGAGCACTCTCTCCCGAGCACCTCTGTAGAACCTTCGGAGAATCGAATGCTCGGGGGCTGCCATGTGCAGCCCCGAGCACTCGTGCAGCCCCGAACACTCTCTCCCGAGCACCTCTGTAGAACCTTCGGGGAACCGAGCGCTCGGGGGCTGCCATGCGCAGCCCCGAGCACTCTCTCCCGAGCACTTAGCTCTTCGGCCCATCGGGGGACTAGGGTACTCGGGGGCGAGCGGGCATCCCCCCCGAGCACTTTCTTCCCGGTACTTGGACTCTGCAGGTCATCGGAGAACTGGAATGCTCAGGGACCAGAGGCTGTGGCCCCGAGCACCTTCTCCCGGAACTTAGAATTTCCTCATCCCGCAGGAGGGACCTCGCAGGATGGTGACGCGTGGCGGACGGCCGGCCTGGCCTCGGGACTCAGAGACCCCCGGTTCCTGTTACGCCGACAGTGGAGTTTCCCGGGGTAGGTCGAGAGAGGAACCCGAACGTCATAGACCGTCTACATCGTTTAAACATTGTCCGTTGGTGTTGTTGGCTTGAGCACTTTTCTTACTAACCACATGTCGATCTAATAGTAAGATAAGCCAAGTATCGTTAGTCATCGTGTTCATTTGACTCATGCGCTCGGGGTGTGAGAAAGGGCTTGTAGAGGCACATGAGAAACACTAGTAAGTCGTCGTATGCTCGGGGTCTAGGTGACCTCCACATACATCGGGCATGAGAATAAAGGTTTGAGGTGGGTACATGAAATGTTGTCACATGAATCCTCACTTGCAACTGACGGGTTATGTGGTCGGTGGTCTCGTGTCGTATGGGTAAAGATGTACCCCTGCAGGGTGTAAGAACAATTCAAAATACCTCACTCTCGGTCATGAGTATGCTTTTTTCATCAGTATCAGTCGTAGAATTTTGATTCAATTTGGGAAAATAATGGAAAGTATGTGGCTTCTGAAAGAAGCATGTGATGGTACTTATTCGAGTTAAGCAAGTTTACTTTATTGATTATTATGTTTATTGTCAGTCAATGCTAGTTGTTCATACCAGTATAGTGGTTAAATTGCTTTTCACTAAATCAATTTAACTTTGTGGCTTTTTCTTGCTATTCATCCAAATATATTATCCTTAGAGTCGGAAATATATATACCCATATTACGTAAGTCTTGCGAGTATCTTCGTACTCGGAGTGCTGCCCTTAAGTTGATGTAGGTAACGAAGAATTGGTTTATAGTTTCTTTTATCCCGCTGGTGCTGGAGATGGCTAGGAGTAGAGATCGAATGTCTGAGTTAATCCCGATAGTGTCTTATGGGCAATTGTGCCACTGGTCTTTTGTTTTATTAATATCTTTCCACTACATTATGAAACCTCTGATCTAAGTAGAAATTAGAACTTGTGAACAAGATTTGTAATAAAAGTCAAAACTTTTATACTCTGTTCATATCTTGTGATGAAACTATATTGTAAACAGTATATACTCTGATCTTGAACTTTGTTGAGCATATATCGGGACTGCCTGAATTACTTCTGTTTTAATCGATTTAATTATTGATTAAGCCAAGTGTAATTTGGTCAGTTTTGACAATGCATTGGAGAACATTGGGCTCCTTGGGATCCCACTCGAGATGTCCCACCTCGCGGTATGCGTCCAATAGTCTGGACTCGATAATATTGGTGCAGATCAATTCACCTTGATGGTCCCAACAGAAGATCATAGTTCCGAACGTGATCTTCGGCCCGGCTAGGGGCAATTCGAGGGTGATTGTTGTTGACCTGAAGTGGTCGTAGAAGCTGACATCGGAGAATCCAGTGTCATTGTGCACTCGAGACATAGTCGATCTTGAAAAGCAGAAGACCCCTACCTAGCGCGCCAACTGTCGAGAATTTGTTTCTGACAATGTGTCTGAAAAATAACAGGTTTACCTTGGTGGATCAGAGATCGAACAATAAGTGAGGCACATGCGATGTATACAGGTTTGGGCCTCCAGTTGGAGTAACACCTTACATCTTGTGTGGATAATTATGTATATGTATTCATCCGAGTACAGACAATATGGCTAACCTATTACAAGGAGTAGATCGGATCTAATCTAATCTAGGGCTAAAGTCGTCAAGTTCCTTTTGTGTCAAGGTCTTGATGCTTGTCTCGAGTAGCAAAAAAAGAGAGCCTCTCTCGGGGGTTCTAGATCCCCGCCTTATATAGGGGTGATGTACCACCTCTTATCTATTCGTAGTCGATATGGAGTCCTTCTTGTTGTTCAAGTAGATAAATTTGTTATGGATACTAATCTTCTCGAGTTGGGTAAGCAATCGAGACCTTCTTAGTATACACCTTCTAGGTTTCGGGAGTATCAGGTACCGCAAATTAAATTCTATAATATCTAAAGTTGTTAAGTATGCACACGGTATACCCCGTTCGTGTATGGTATAATTCTTATGCGCATATACCCTATAGTTAGATATTCAACGTGTCACTACTTATACTACTAAAAAAACTATTTTCACAGGCAGGTGGTAACCCATTTCTAGAGGCGTTTAGCCCATCCACCTCTGATCGAAGACTTGTGAAAATAGATAATTTTCACATGTGCAAAAAAGACTGTATGTGGAAACCTATTACCAGAGGCAGTTCACTTAAAGAACCGCCCGTGAAAATAAGTTTCCACAGACGGTTCATTTAAGGAATCATTTGTGTAAATAGGTTTCTACAGGCGGCTCTTAAGTAGATTGTTTGTGAAACCCGATTTTCACAGGCAGTTACTTAAGCGGACTGTCTGTGATAATCGGGTCCTCGAATCGATATTTTTTGTTCTAAAAAAGCGATTTTTTTGCCCGACCAGGCACCCCCGCGATTGCAACTTCGCAAGTCACGAGTCACGTGACTTTTCACATGAAATACGTATGCGTGTGGTTCTTAACACTCAAACTCAAAACCTCTCAGCTCGCGTGAACCCTATTTACCATCCCACCACAAAACTACTAGTGATACTAATACCATATGTTTTCTTTTGATATCTTCTATCTGAAACTTCAAACAATTATTTAATCATCTAAATGATTTCAAATCAAAATGTTTTCAATTACAAAGTTATAGATCTTATCGAGAGCTATAATTTTCATATAAAGTTTGTCCTCATCCAACTTCCTATGAAAAAATTATGATTTTTTTAAGATAAGCTAGCATTCATCACCAGATGCGGTTCACATAAAAAACTACCTCTGGAATTGACCATCTATTGGTAACGAGGTGGTTTATATAAGGAATCGTCTATGATAATAGATGATAGTTTATCTTAAAAAAATTATAACTTTTTTATACGAACTCAGATGGGAATAAACTTTATATAAATATTATAGCCCTCGACGAGATCTACAACTTTGTAGTTAATTATTTTCATTTAAAGTTATTTAAATGTTCAAATAATCATTTGAAATTTTATACATAAGATATCAAAATGAGCGCATATGTTATTGTTATCACTATTACTTCTGTAAGCCAAGTCTCCAAATCCTCCCAAGTCCCTTGGACACAAAGTCATTTTAGGAATACAAACCTTCTTGGAGTCCTTTATATTATAAAAAAAAATCCTTGAGTATCCAAATGGTTGGTCCTTCTCCTATCTTGCATTACAATCTTATAGGCCACTACCTTATCATCTTTCTTCTTCTTGAGAAGATAGTGGGGTATTTGATCTTTTTCGTGTTGATCTTGTTGGAATTGTAAGAGTTGGTAGTATTTTTTTCTTCTTGTTGTTCTTGAGTTGCTTATATTAATAGGATTTATGATAATAATAGCATATGCACTCCTTTTAATTTTATGTTTGAAACTTTAACTGATTATTTAGACACCTAAATGATTTAAAAAAAATTAGCTACAAAGTTGTAGATCTCGTTGAGGGCTACAATTTTCGTATAAAGTTTGTTCGTATGAAAAAGTTATGATTTTGTAAGATAAATTATTATCTATTAATAAAGTTGGTTCACATAAGAAATTATCTCTGAAAATGATATCCCATTACCAAACGTGGCTCGCCTAAGAAATCGTCTTTGAAAATAATCTTTTACACAGACAGTTTCTTATTTGAACCGTATGTGTTAATCATCTTATTATTAAAGACAGTTCACATAAGTAGTCGCCTGTGAAAATAAATATTCCACAGACGATTCCTTATGTGAATAAGGAACTGTCTGTGGAAATGACCTTTACACATGTGGTTTCTTATGTCACCCATCTCTAGAAATCTTTCAGACGGTTTATCATATAAGTTGCTTGTGTAAAAGTATTCTAGATATCTTAAAAAATAGTTTTTTATAGTGTTAGTTTATTTATTTTCTCAATTCTAGAAAGTGAAAATGCATTTTTAACTGAAGTAAGTGAGTTTTTTAGTCGATCCAATGACCCAAACATACAATTACATCCGTAGCGTCCACCATGGCCGTCCGTCTTTTGTTTTGGAGTCAGGTTAAAAAAGGCAAGAATTATGCAATATTAGGCCTGGGCTGGGCTTTAGTGAACGTGCGGATCAGAAGGCCCAGTTAGCAATATGCCCAACAGAATAGCAAGGCCGAATGCCCAATCTATTAGTACGTACCCTGCAGCTGACGTCCCCTTCTGTAGGGTCGGACAAACAGATCCGAGCTAGTGAGTTAAGTTAGCTCCGCTCGGCGCGTTTTAAAATTTAAGTTGCTGGTGAGCTAAATAAGTTAGGTTATCATCTGCATCATATTACTCTTTTTCACTATAGTCATTAATTTGTCTATTAATCATCTTCATCTTCGATGGAGAGACTTCTCGCTAGTCTACATGGTTTTCTATTGGTCAGCTTTCTTTTTGTTATGATGTAACTCTTATCTTTTTTTTTCTTCTTCTATTGATCATTCCTTGAGGCTTTGCATGTATAGATCAATGTGTGGGAGAACGTTGTTTCATATTTTTTTAGAAGAATGCTTTGTTACAGTAGCAGAACATATATAGGTGGATCTGTCTGTTGTTATGCTATATGCAAGTTTGAAAATATTCAGAAGAGATTTAGCTTACAGTAATTATACCTTTGATTAAACCATGTAAAGAAGTACTATGCTTATAGATGTTATTGCTATTGTTATATAATTTTATTGATGTATTTTTTAGTGGATGTTTATATTCTTTTCATCTTAGTAACGAGCGCTCGTGAGCTAAACGAGCTGGCTCGCGAACCAAACAAGCCGAGCCGAGCTGATTTTTCTGCTCGTTATGTTAATGAGTCAAGCCGAGCCAGCTCATTATCTAAATAAGCCAAACGGGCTGAGCCATAACAAGCCAAGCTGGTTTGTTATCCAGCCCTACCCTTCTGCTCGTCTCGTCATCGTCGGTCGACTCCTCAGTTGTTGCCACTCGCGTGATCGCATTTCTACGTGTCTACTCAGCTCCTCTCTCGCCGTCTTGCATGACTACGTCATGTCGCAGCCGCCCAATCGCCTAGCCCCGACGCCAGTCGTCCAAGCGTCGTTGATGCTGGCGCCTTCCATGGAGGTTCAGGGAGAGGGAGAAGAATCGGAAGAGACCCGAGGTGCTGCAGAGCGCGGTGGCAGCCGTGGTTATGTGGCGGTTAAGGTTAGGGATGAAATTAATTAATCTAAGGGTACTTACTGACCTTTTTTATTTCAATAAATTATACTATTTTTTAAATTTTTGTTTACTTTGAAAAAAATAATATTATTAGTTGAACTATAGAGGGTCGATGAATACACTTAAATTCACCAATTTGCACCCTTAGTTAAGGTGCCGCCCGGAGTTGGTGTCAAACAAGGTCGAGGTGCCCCCCTAATTGCTGTAGCAATTCTGCAATTGACAGGAAGAGGATTCAAACTAGAGGTAATATCAATGTCGCTACAATTGATAAATTGATCAGTGATATCGTGTAGATTTTTTTTATAATGTAACAAGGTATTATCATGTATATTTGTTGGGGCTCTTCTGACCGTCCAAGTACCCATGGAATTCCAAATGTCACCGGTTCCAAAGCCGAAGAAGTGGTTCAAGAGCAGGTTGCTATTGAAGCTATGGTTGCCGAAGATGCACAAGTTGAGGTTGGGGTAGAAAATGCACAAGCGCAAGCACAACCACTAGGTGAAGAACATAATGAAGGTATTAACCTTATCAAGGAGTTTGTCCCAAATGTTCGCATGTTGTTGCTAATTCAGCACTTTGAATATCATTTGAGGGATTTCATCCTAACATTAGATCCGAAGTTCAGATGGCTTATTTTGAAGGGTCCGACCCAACTTAGAGGTCATTTATTTCCTTGTAAGGGCTCTAGGGGCTTTCGAGTGGCATGGCTTAATGATTTGGTCATGATGTTTTCACAAAGATATGGTATAACAATTGGAAGCATGTATCAAATAGAGGATTGCCGGATCATTGTCGTGCAGTTGGTGGCTGCCACAATAAAGCAAGGAGATGTGTACCGATGACTTAAGTAACCAAAGGGCAAGTATCTTACGTAAGTTTGAGGTTCAAAGCATAGATGCTGAAAAGCAATACGAAGTTTGTTTGCCGCTTATTTAGATGTTGCAAGGTACCTAGCTCATTGCGCAAGGTCATGCATTCCGTGAACGCGATGAATCTTCTTCCTTAAATAAAGGAAATTTCTTAGCAATGCTTGATTGGTACAAGAAAAGGAAGGAGGATCAGTTGTGTCCAACAAATGCACGTATGACTTCTCACCAGATTCAAAAAGACCTCATAGAAAGTTGTGCAAAAGATATCAGCAAAGTGATAAAAGGAAAAGATCAGAGTGATCTTTTTTCTATTCTAATTGATGAATCTCATGATATCTCAGTAGCAGAGCAAATGATCGTGATTATGAGGTTTGTTATTATTTGTTTATGCATTATATCTCACATAAGTTTGACTGTTTTGTTACTCAACTAATTGTATCATGTATTCTGCAGGTTTGTGAATAGTAAAGAAATAGTTGTTGAAAGGTTTTTGGGTCTCAAATATGTGGAGGACACGACACCAAATGCACTAAAGAAAGCTTTACTTGAGATGCTTGCTATGTATGGTTTATCTATTGCTATACTATGAGGATAAGGGTATGACAGAGCTTTAAATATGAGAGGTGAATTTAATAGTATGCAAAAACAAATTCATAATGAGAACACTTACGTTTTCTATGTTAATTGCTTTGCTCACTAGTTGCAAATGGTCATTGTTTCGTTACATCTAGTTCTTCATCTTTTGATGATTTCTTCAACTATGCGAGTTTAATCGTGACTAGTGTTAAATCATCTTGCCGAAGGAAGGATAGGTTAATTGTGAAACATCGTGACACAATTTTGGATAAATTGAAGAGTAGTGAGATTTTTTTCAAAAAAGGGAAGTTTTAAAGTGCAAACTTGGTTAGATCTAGAGATATAAGATAGGGTTCTCATTTAATAACATTAATCCACATTGAGTCAACGTGGGACTCTATGATTAGGATGTTGTCCATGATTCATGAGGACTGAGTGTAATACAAAATGTCGTTTATTTACTGTTTGTACTCTGATTCGGTATGCGTATCCGATCTGTCTACTAATAGTTAAGTTTTACCACGCGCGTTTGCGCTATCTATAACTTAGAGCGTGATCCGCTACTGCCCAAATGAATTCTCACAATGGTGTGGGCTCAAGCTTACAAGTTACGGACTGCAAGCATCTTCCCCGAACGGGATTACTCCACCTGCCGACACCTTCGGCCTACCTGCCTGGTAGCATATAGCACAGATCTAGCCTGCGTCCTTGTCTGCACACATTGCAGTGATATCTGTTTGCTGCTGCTGCCGCCGCCAGATGGATGCAGCATCTCTTCCATTCCCCTGCGACAAAGCAATGCTTACGTGCAACCAAAGCACTCTGCTTTTGCATAAAGTTGCAGTCTTGCAGACATACACCCCCGGCCGCGCTCTCCCATCGTCGGCAGTGTTATTCCATCCGCAGGGTGCGCCGCCTGCCGCGTACGCGCGCTCAGCGACGCTTCGATTAGAGTGGATGAGGCTCATCCCGAGGTGGTGGCCATGGAGACGGGAGCCGGCGGCGGCGCATGGAGGGAAGTGGCCGGATGCGGAGCTGGCGGGCCGCCATCTCCAAGTCGAGGCCGGGGGTGTCGACGGGGAGTGCGCCGAGTCGACGGCGTCGTCGGAGCACCACCAATGGCGGCTGCCGGTGGAGGAGCCGGTCCACGTCGAGGATTCCGGGGATGAGGCGTCGGCTGCCTCTGTCCACGCTCATGAGGTGGCCGGCTCTGGTTCGGAGGGGAGCAACTGCGGCGAGAGCGATGGTGAAACGGTGGAGGGCGGTGCTGGCGGCCGACGGCGGGGGCGGAGGAGGGAGCGAGGCGGGTTTCCGGTGTTCATGGTCGTCGGCCCCGCCGCGGCGTTGCTGCTCGCGCTGGTGGCGCTGGTGGCATGGAAGAGGCAGCAGCGCCGGCGGCTAGCTGGATGACGCGCGGCATGCACGTACTGGCATGTCTAGTACTCGTACGCAGCCGTACGTGTACGTTGACATCTACAGGTGCGGTTGATTTCCATATGATACGACCGTACACCACTGGACGTGTCACTGTACATAGTTTGTCATACATGCTGGGATCACTGTACAAATTTGAGTCGAGTTGAATGTCTCCGTACATATTTTTGTAAACCTTTTTTTTTTAAGTGTTCTATTTTGTCACTACATACGTTTTACAAAAGAATGTCATTTTATTTGGACATCAGCTTGATGAGATCGTAAATTTCAACTTTGATTATTGTTTCTTATTTGTGTTACCGAAATGATATATGAAGGTAAGCTTTGCTTTCACTGTCCATGGTTCATCTATGGACTCCTCAAAGTTGCGACACGTCTCTCCAACTCTCCATGGGCATGGACGAGAGCTCTATCACCCTCGCTGTGACCTTGAAGATAGCAAAGATGGAAAACATGCCATTGTTGGTGCTATTTTAACAAATTTAGATTGCTCTATCGCAAAATAAAAAAAGAAAGAAAGATTGCACAAAGGAGTACACTGTGCACTAATGGAATTTTCGGGATCAATCCTTGATTGTACGAATTTATCTATAGAACAGGGTCCAATGTGCAAATGATCTGTGAGAAAAAAAAACAGTACTATGACAAGAAGGTGGGTGTTCCCTGCAAAACGTCCGTTAGTGTTGGATTTAACGGCTAATGGTAGCGTAAACAGTAATACCAGAGGGTCTACTATAAAAATAACCTTTTTTGCATCTAGTGAATCCAAACCCGCGTGAGCCACCGAGCCAGAAATACCAATGCTCCGCCGCCACCATCTCCTTGTCGCCAACGCACGCGCTTCGACGAGCCTTCCGCTCGGCAGACGTACTCGAGGCCATCCGCTCGCACTTTCTCCCGCCAAATACCACCGCCTCCTCCTCCGATGTGGACCAAGCGGGCCCCCGCCAGCCTCGCACTCTACAACTACCCCACCTTTGCCGGTGCCTACGCCGCGCTCGCCGCCGGCCTCTTCCACCGATGCCTCCACCGCTCCCTACTCGTCCTACCCTTCTCCTCTGTCGAGCCTTTCAGGTTGCTTCCCACTAGCAGCTCACCATTTCTCATTGCATTGGCTCCTAGGTGTGTTAATCAGCGTGTGCATTTGTTCCTCACATGACGGCGTGTGTTCTTGGAATGGAATCAATCAATTAGAGCGGAAGACTTCGTGGATGGGGGTTCCAGACATGCAATCTCTTGGATTTCATGGGGCCAAAGAAGTTTGCTTTGCAAACGCGCTTGAAGCGCAATGGTGTGTGCTGCCATGGTGCAGCCCACCGTGCCGAGTTCGACGCCCTGGCGTCAAAATCCGGGTTTGCACCTGGACCGAGCGTGAGCTCTGTTGGTCTCTCCTTAAGTAGAGATGAGGCTGTCCGGTCAGGGTTGAAAGACAAAGGGGCATTCTCCCTGCCCCTTTAAATTTTTTTTGCTTTTGACCTATCCCGATTCGTGCCCAGGTGTGTTTCCGATAATTATCGTCATAATGGATCACTAAATGAATTCTTTTATTTTCTTCGAATGGACAGGTGATTTGAGTAGTTGATGGAATAATGATATGGCGAGGTAGAACCGGTGATTGCAGGGGCCAGACAAGAACAGTGTAAGCTAGTGGATGGATGTTTCGCCGATTCGAAACTAGCGTGTTCGAATTGTATTTGAAACTGTGTATGTAACATTACGGGTATACCAGTATATAGAGTATACAAGAGACAGGAGACGATGTAATGAAATTGTAAATTTTATTCATTCATATCGAATTCATAAAGTACATCTTTCGATTACAAAGTTTTACTCCACAACGCACATGCTATCTGACTATCTCATATGCTGCGATTGCTTTGTCTTGTTTTCCGGGGCTTCGTAAAGCTCTCCGGTTAATTACACCCGTCCTCAGGCTACCTCCAATTAAGCTGCACTGGTGGTCGTGGTGTAGAGGTCGTCTCCGAGTCTGCAAGGATATAGTCACACGTAATAAAGACCAAGCGAAGTAAGCGTTAGCAATAAAATATGGTAAAGTAGGGGACAACAGTCTAGCATAAGATTTTTGGACCATTTATGTATCCCGGGTCATCATCGGCCACGTAGGCCTCAGAATTATGTTTGTGTGAAGAGGTGAGCTAGGAGCACGGCACGACGCGTAGCTTCTACCGGAAGTGGCAGCATGGCCACCACCAGGAGCTCCGACGCCGTGCCTGACTCACTAACTCCCTCTTCGGGGCCTCGGACTTGTCCTCATCGGCCGTCCGAAGGCAACGCACCACAAAAAGCGGAGGCCACAAAGGCGAGAGTGATCACTTTTTTGGGCCACGAAGGCTCCTGCCGCAATGGAATACATATATTAAGCCACAAAGTCAAAATGGCAGAAGGGGAAGACCCTGATCAAGCCACATTGCCATCATCAGAACAGATAATCAGTAACAACTCAGCAAGATTAGTAATAGCATAAGGCTATCAACATGCCACATATTCCTCAACAATTGATAAGGAACCACAGGCACAACTTAGCCAATAGCACCCACCGGACATAATATGTTCTTAACTGAACTAAGCACCAGGGACTATGATCACAACATAACCAACTCAAAATCATCAGTACCATATCCATCAGCAACAACAGAAAATAACAATGGCAAAAGGGCTAAAGTAATCAAGCCTCATCAACCGATCATCAAACTTTATACTACGCAATCAACCATCAATGGACATCGGAATTCATGGGGCTAAAAGGGAACAACCCACATTTATCTAGTAATCAAGGATAGTAACAAGCACATTGCACCACCAGAGGGAGCGCAGCGACTGGCCATATACATAACAGCAGGTCCACCACCATGAGCCAAAGGCGCAACAGCACCACAACCCGAAGGCTGGCCATCATCACTCATTCAAGAACAGGAAGGGGAAGGAGGGCCTCGGTTTTAGCATCATTGGCCAGCGAGCACAAGGTGGCACGACGGCACGCACAGACAGAAAGACAGCAAGGTTATCACGACACGCAGCCAGAGCTCGAAATTCACTAGCGCGTAACTGGAGTACAAGACTTCAACGGCGCACGACTGGAACCCGGAGTTTCTTACGGCAACGTAGCCTAAGCTCGAACGTCCACAGCACAAAAGGACGGTCACATAAGACGAGTTACATCGGCTGGGCCTCAATTTTTTTTCATCACTGGCCATGGGCACGACAACATCACAATGAGCTCAAGGTGGCACGATGGCACGCACACAGGCACAGGCAAGAAAAAAAAAGAAAGGTGGCAGTCGGGCTCAGACTCAAGCACCACGGCGCACACAGGTCATGAAACGGTAGTCGGGCCTCAGTTTTAACATCACCGGCCACGACAAAAGCACGACGGCGCGAAGGCCGGGCTATCATAGAGCAGAGAGGGAGAAGCGCAATGGCGCGGCCGGAGCACCAGCTACGACAGCACAGCCATGCACGAACATAAAGAGGGGAGGTAAAGGCCATCATGCCGGGGGCTCACCTTGCGAGTCAATATCAGTGGAGATGCAGCTGGTGTTCATGGCGATAATGGCTTGCGGTCGGTGTTCACGGTGCGCGGCGGACTTGCGTGGCGGCGGCGGCGACTTCGTGCGGCAGCAATTGGATGTGATAGGGCCTCGCCAAGGTGTCCAAGCCTCCCCCTTCGTCCCCCCCCCCCCCGCCGGGCACCCTCCCTTGCCTTTTATATCGGCGGCCGGGCCCCCCTCAAGCCGTAGAAGATAAGCTTGGACTCCACCAAATTCGGTTGGGGAATCAGAGACCAGGACCAACAAACACCAAAACAAATTCCGGATAGAGATAGCGGGTAAGGGGATGAGCAGTACGTGCGGGCCCAAAGAGGAGAAAGGCAAGCGCAGGCGCCTCGGCCCATGGAGCAAAGAGGGGCCAGGGAGAGGAGAGGGGCGCGACTCGGCTTGAGCGCGTGCGGCGCAACGCAAGAGAGGCGGCGCGAGGGAGAGAGGGGGTGCGGCGCGATGGAGAGAGGGGGTGCGGTGCCAGGGAGAGAGGGGGTGCGGCATAGGAGAGGCGGCTCGAGGGAGGGAGGAAGAGGAACAGCGCCCCCTACCTCGGCTCGCCCGAGTGGATAAGGAGAGGAGCAGGTGGGCCGAGCCACGCGGTAGGGGAAGAAGAAAACGGTAGCCAGGCCGGCCTGGCAGTCAAAAGGCCAGCCTGGTCCTATCTTTTTTTCCTTCTTTTTTTTTTCTTTTTTTATGTATATGAACACATATACGGGTGCAAATATATGCCAAAATAGCATCACACAATGGGAATGGAGAAGATAGCGTAGAGGTAATCGAGGCTGGCCGCTCTCGTCGTCAGGTGACGGCTCTTTCGCAGCCATGGCAAGAGACTCTGGCAAAACCAATTTAGGAGGAGTTTATTTCTTGCTTCCCTTAACCTAATGACAATCTATTGCCTTTATAGACCAGGTCTCTTATGAGATAAGAAAAGAGTAAACGAATCTTTAACTAAAAGGAAACTAACTCATCTATTTCCTAACAAATGATATCTCCTCCTAATTTTCTCCTTTTCAGCCGATCCTAGCCACTTTGCTGAGCCAAGGATTGCTTTTTGTGGTGCCTGACTGAGTTCTGCACACAAGGTGTCAAAAACCGAGAACGCCGGGAAGGAGATAGCGTGCAAGGCAGCGTCATCCTCATGGCGCAGAGACAGAGCGTCCACCATTGTGTTGAGATGGCCAGGACGGTATTCCACCGTGAAGTCATAACCAAAAAGCTTGCTCACCCACATATGTTGTGGAATTATCGACGCCGCTGATCCAAAAGGAACTTGACGCTATAATGATTTGTGTGCACCAAGAAGTGATGACCCCATAGATAAGGCCGCCAATGTCGCACTGCTTTGATCAATCCGATGAGCTCACGCTCATATGCGGTGAGCTTCGCATGGTGGAGGGGCACGACGCGGCTGAATAACGATCGGGCTGGCGCCTTGGTGAAGAACCGCGCCAAACCCTGTGCTAGATGCGTCGCAATCGACGATGAACATGTCACTGAAGTCCGGAAGTTGTAGGAGGGGTGTCGTTGTGAGGGCTCGTTTGAGTCCGAGCAACGCGCCCTCAGCCTCGAGACCCCACGAGAAAGACTCCTTCTTGAGGGGAGCTGTGAGTGGAGTCGCAATAGCGTCGTAGCCCGCAATGAACTTACGGTAGTAGCCAGTGAGGCCAAGGAAGCCACGCAGCACCCAGGCAGAGCGGGGGGCACAACCACGGCGACACCCTGGCCCGAGACAATATGGCCAAGGTATGTCACCGTCGTTGCGCCGAAGAAGCACTTGGAGTGCTTGAGCACAAAGTGATGTGCTCGAATCGCTTCAAAGATGAGCTTGACAACGAACTATAAATCAAAATGTTCGGCTCACAACGAACTATAAATCAAAAGGTCATAAAAAAACCAGCACAAATTTGTGTAAATAGTGTTGCAGAATGTTGTTCATGAGAGATTGAAAAGTAGCAAGCGCATTAGTCAAACCGAACGACATCACCAAGAATTCGAAGAGCCCATGATGCGTACGGAAGGTCGTCTTCTCAATGTCGTCGGGGTGCATCAAGACCTGATGATACCCACTGCACAAATCAAGCTTGGTGAAGAAGCGCGCATGTTTGAGTTCATTGAAGAGCTCATCCACCACAGGAATCGAGAATTTATCCTTTATGGTCTTCTCATTGAGGGCACGGTAGTCAACGCAAAAATTTCAGGACCCATCATGCTTCTTCACGAGGAGGACCGGTGATGAAAATGTCGATGTGCTGGGACGGATAATGCCCTGAGCCAGCTTGCTCGCGCACTGGTGTTGAATCTCATCCTTGAGCAATTGTGGATAGCAATACGGCCGTATATCAATGGGAGTCATCTTGGGCAGAAGATGTATTCGATGGTCATGACGCCGTGGTGGTGGTAGCCCACGGGGTTCTTCAAAGATGTCGGCGAAGTCGGTGAGCAAGTGGTCGAGGAGCGCATAGTCTGTGGTGACCGCACATAGTGCGAGCGTAGGTTGAGCCACGCCAACACCATGCCAGCGCACCAAAAGGTCATGGAAAGAGCCTCGAAATCCCAAAGAATGGGGCCCAAGGTGCACATCCAATGCACCCCCAAGACCACATCAAAGCCTCCCAACGGAATGACGTAGAAATTGATGTTAAAAGCCTCGTTGTCGATGTTGATCGTTTGACACTCACAAATGCTGATGACATTAACGTGGTCGTTGTTGGCGACTGAGACATGAAGGTCCGGCTGAGGTGTGATAGCAAGCCCCAAGCGCCTAGCCACATCATCATCGATGAAAGAGTGGGTGAAACCACTATCCACCAGAACCATCAGTGATGTGTAGCTGGAGGCGCATGGTGTGTGCTACACGGATGCCGGTCAAGGCCATCAACGAAATCTCCAGATGATCTTCCCTGTCTTCGTTGTCGTCCTCTAATTCCAGCAGGAACATGCCTTTCATGGAGCACTTTCCGACATGCTCCTTGGAGAAATTTTCGGGGTAGTTGAAGCAAAGTCCCTTGAGACGATGATCGACCATCTTCTTGGCTGACAGACGGCAAAATTGCGATCGTGGCACAACTTGCTGGACGTTGCTGGGAACGGTCATCTTAGGTGGTGCCGGTGCGGAGGACACAGATGCGAGCAAAGAAAATGGAACGGACGACGATGACCCGGCACTTGGCTTGGTGGTCTCACGGGAGGAGTCAACCGGCCACACAGGAGGTGGCTTCAAATCCCCATCAGCGTCGCTAAGGCACTTCTTATAAGCGCAGCCCAAGCTCATGGCGGTTTGAAGATTGGTTGGCCCGTGCAATTCGACATCGGTACATAGCAGCGTGCCGAGTTCGACGGTGAAGAGGTTGACCTGATGTGTTGGCATGAGATCGTCACAACGGCAAAGGAGTGCCAAAAATTGGCGTTGATACTCCTCGACTGACCCTGTGCGATGCAAGTCCTTCAATTCGCCGAGGATGTTGGCCCAGATGGGAGGGCCGAAATGAAGGTTGATGAATTCGGTGAACCGCGTCCAAGATAGGACATTGTGATCTCATTCCAGTTGGTAATACCACTAGGCGGCAACCCCCTAGAGATTAAAGGAGGCCAACCAAACTTTCTTTTCTTCCATTGTGCGCTGCCCCCAGAAAAACTGCTCGCATTTGTTGAGCCACGAGAGCACATCATCCTCGCCATCATAGGAGGGAAAATTCAGCTTGTGGTGGCAAATGACACCACGGTGGTCATCATAATGCTCAGCATCATGGCGGTGGCCATGACCGTCTGCATGATGACGACGAACCGGTGAGACATCTGGTCTAGTGGCGTTCGTGTCGTCTTCGCACAATTTCTCCGTGCACGCGATGCGTTGATCATGGCGATCCAAACGTGTCTTGACAGAGTCCATCTCGGCGAGAACACGCTCGAGCATGGCCGCCAAACTGGCAGTCGTTGGTGCTCGAGTCTGGTCTTCTGGTCTGGCCATAGAACTAGCAGCGGGTGGAGGTGGGGAAGATGGCAGAAGCGGGCTGTCAACAAGCGACAGAGAAGGTGTTGTCTCTGATACCAAATTGATATGGCAAGGTCGAACTGGTGATTGCAGGGGCGAGACAAGAACGGTAGCTAGTGGATGGGAACAAAGAGGATAGTGCAGGGGTAATGGAGGCTGGCCGCTCTCATCGCCGGGCTGCGGTTCTTTCGCAACCACGGCAGGAGACTCTGGCGAAACCAATTTAGGAGGAGTTTATTTCTTGCTTCTCTCAACCTAATGACAATCTATTGCCTTTATAGACCAGGCCTCTTATGAGATAAGGAAAGAGTAAACAAATCTTTAACTAAAAGGAAACTAACTCATCTATTTCCTAACAGACAATATCTCCTCCTGATTTTCTCCTTTTCAGCCGATCCTAGTCACTTTGCTGCACCAATGATTCCTTTTTACGGCGCCTGCCCGATGAAAGCGTCGAGAACATGATAATTAGTTAAAGTTTTGGGACTGCCGACAATGTTCAAAGGATGATTTGTGTAATTAATGAGGTGAAATAACAAGTTGCTTTTGTATGAAAGAATGAAAAGAAAGAAACATGTCTACTGTTTGCTTACAGATTTGCATAGTGTTGATAGCTTAACATATCTACTGTTCCCTTAGAATTTTATGCCTGTGCAGTATACAGTTGGAGTCGCTAATGATTTCAGAAGCCAAATTCCTTATAATCATCTACGTTGGGACTTGGGATTTTTACCAATCCTTGCAGAGCCCCTTAACAACTAAATTGATTTTTTTCTTAAAAAAACAAAATCGTTTTGTCTGGTATACTTGGTGATGATAACAAATACTAGTATTATGTTGTCAGACCTTTTTTAAGTGAGCAACTTGGTAGATGGATATAATTTCATGACATGCCAACTGATGCAGTGTAATAACATTTGATCGTCGGCAAAGCACACTAACAAGAATCCCCCAGCTGGGTCAGTGCCCAAGCAATGTTGAGCTTCACATTGACACAACAACGAGCAGTGCTCGAGCTGTATTTGATTATTTCTCGAAGAAGCTTGCTGGGACAAGATCTGATTCTGTGAGTAGACAAATCACTTACGTTTCAGTTCATTATCTTGTGCTGTTTGAGAAGAAGCAAAAGAGGATGCTCTCTTTTCATACAGGGCATGTGTGAGAACTTGTTGGACCAAGAAGATGAGGAGCGAGTTTCAAATGTTCTCGAATACATAGAGGATGCAGATCTGCGACGGTGGCAGCTACCTAACACCAAGGAATTTCAGACAGCACTTAGGGATGAGCGTGCAAAGTTGAACTTTGTCACATATCCTCATGTTTTTGAACAGGTTTAAGTCTACCTGTTGCAATCCTGCTTGTTTCTTGTAAGATTCTGAACTTTATTCATGACATGGTCAATGATTGCATTATTAGTTCCTCAAACAGCTGCTACAACTTGATGTTAGCGATCTGCTTACTAGGGGAAAGTCAACCTACAGGGGATTTAATACACAGTTCTTTCAAGATTCAGCTCGGAAGAGGGTCGCATGGTGAATGCCTGGTATGTGTGCTACATCATTCTTTTACCTCCTACTGTATTGCTTTAGCAAAATCAAGTAGCCTTGTATACATGGGTGCTCTCGCTTTGATGGTACTAGGCTACTAGCAACTGGACAAGTGCTTGTGGTGTAGTCTTTTTCACAAGGATCGAACAATCACGAAAAACACAAACACATAAATGAACGATGAGATTTTTCTCAACACACGCTGCTACTTTATTTCTCATGCACGCACATTTTATAATTCACAGACATGACTCTTTTTTTACACGGCATCTCTCTCTTCTCCGGAGCACATTATAGGGTGTCCCCCTTCCTTCATTATATAGGGGTCAAATACTAGACTCTTAATCCTACTCCGATGCAATCCTATTCTTACTAGGACTCTAATCCTACTCCAACTCTCTACTTTGATATGGACTCTCCTACATACCAAAACTAAACCTACAATAAAACAAGATTAATTTCCAACACTCTCCATTAATCTTGTTTTCTTCACACTCGATTCAGGATGACGAACACTTCTTCATCACCCCGAACGCACTTGCACTTAGTTCAGGATGGCGAGCACACTCCTGCCTGCCTCCCTGCACACTTGATTTAGGATGATGAACACTGCTTCATCAACCTAGGATGGCGAGCACACCTCTTCCACCCTGCACTTGTTTTAGGACGACGAACACTACTTCATCATCCGAGGATGGAGAGCACACCTCTTTCACCCTGCACTTGTTTTAGGACGATGAACACTACTTTATCATCCGAGGATGGAGAACACACCTCTTTCACCCTGCACTCACCACACATCACTTTGGACATGCATGGGCACTACATGCATGACCACACCTCGACACAAGATCACATGCTTCGCACTGCATTACATCGAGGCAGGCCTCTACCAGCGCCCACGGGCTACACACGTCTTGCTAGCATACTTGGCTGCACAGGAGCCCCACAAGCCACAAGAGCCGCGCAGCATGCATGCAAGCCCATCGAGACCACGCTCCCAAACCAGCCACCAAGCAACCTTGCCTGCTGCACGTGGCAAGACCTGGACCGTATCCCACACAACAAGCCAAGCACAGAATCCGGACCCGACACGCTTCCTGCCCTGTCACGCGATTCCTCTAGTGCAGCACTCCAACTTGGGCCCCACCAACCGATCCGGAAACGACACCCGATCCCGAAACAGACACCAACGCCACCAACCAAGTACGACTCCTGAACAGCAACCGGTCACACAAACGTAACCGAGTTGAACTCTCGCACTCCAGTTCAACTCGCAGCGCGACCGCCTAGATGGCGCTGAATCGAGTCTGAGTCGCCGAATCACCCACGTCATCAACTCCCCTGTCGATCTCCACCTCCGCATGAGTCGTGTCTGGCCTTGCGAGCTGCACCATGCAGCTACGCCGCGCTCACGCCGCACACCTGCAACGCAGCACCAACCTCCGGATCTCATCAGCTTCTACATCTTGACAGGCTCTAATACCAATTGTTGCCTTTTTCACCAGGATCGAACAACCACGAAAAACACAAACACACAAAAGAACGACGAGATTTTTCTCAACACACACAGCTACTTTATTTCTCATGCACGCACACCTTATAATTCACAGACACGACTCTTTTTTTACACGACATCTCTCTCTTCTCCGGAGCACATTATAGGGTGCCTCCCTCCCTTCATTATATAGGAGCTAAATACTAGACTTCTAATCCTACTCCGATACAATCATATTCCTACTAGAACTCTAATCCTACTCCAACTCTCTACTTTGACATGGACTCTCCTACATGTCAAAACTAAACCTACCATAAAACAAGATTAATTTACAACAGCACAGTATAAGATGCTTTGTTTTAGTAACATATGGTTAACTGCGCCTGTTGTTGGATTGTTGTGTACACAAAGTATTCTTGAACTTTGTTTGATGCCCGAGTATGACCCAGCTCTAGAGATTGCCTGTAGAAATCACTTGCCAATTTTGTTTTCTTCTGGGAAATATTATAGTTAGCTCTCGTTTGCTTTATACTATTAGGCAATCAGAGCGGATGGACACCCAAAATTTTGCCATGAGATTGGTTTGGAGTTGAGTCGGAAGAGTGCTACTGCTGGATTAAGGTATAAGCTTTATTCAGGTTCAAGAGCAAATGGGCATAGATACCATCCATATTGAGTGTTGCTTTCATAATTTATTCGATAATGTTTTCCTCTTCTTCATAGGCCTATTGGAGCAGTGGTATTCATTCAACGTGGTATCCTGAAGATTTGCTTTTGACTACTGACAGTACAACTAATACAGCGGAGATTCGCAAAGGTATGCCATCTTCCTGTTTGTCTCTTCAAATCTGAATGACCAGTAAGCTGTATTTGATTGTTCAAATGTTGCTGCATCTTAAAAATGCAGGCATATGGTGGAGGTGGAAAATGTTAGTATAAACCTGTACATATTAGTCTTTATTTCAGTTGCAATTAGTGTGTGTGCACGAGCTCACATTCATGTGTGTGTGCCGTGCGTGTCGTAGTGCGGCTCGGCGCGAGTTTGTTCATGGCGAAACCGAGTCTTTAGCATCGTGGATGCTACTCGCGTTCCTGGTCGTGGGATGGCGCGATTGATCCGGATCGTGGGCAACGTCGTGTCCTAGATTTGTGTATCGCATCAGAATAAAAAAGGAGTAGAAGGAAACTTAGAAATGCTACGATTTTATCCCGTGCAAAAACAACTCTCCTAATTCCACTGTTCATCTTCTTCCTCGGGCCATCGCATTCTAGTGTCGTGTTTTAGGCCAATTTGCTGACATTTGGTACCAGAGCACCAGCGATGATCCGGCCAGAGCCATGTCTTCGTCACGAACTTTGGTGGTTGTGCAGTCGTGGACGCCGCCACGCTGGAACCGTCCACGCTCGCCATAGCCACCTCTGCGCCGACCGCGCTACCGTGATGATGGTGCGCGGGACATTGTCCTGCAACAGACGGTGCGGGAGGCACCTCATACCCGACATTGACGCGTACGAACTACAGCGACTGGGCACTCGTCATGAAGGTGATGCTTCAAGCACGTGGACTCTAGGACGCGGTGGAATTCGGCGACGCCGAGCTCCAGGAGGATCGCATGGAGTTGGAGGCGATTCTTCGCGTGGTGCCGCAAGAGATGATCACGTCGATTGCTGTGAAGGCCACTGCGAAGGAGGCATGGGACGCAATCAAAACCATGCGGGTTGGCGTCGATCGCGTCCGTAAAGCCAAAGCACAGCTGCTCCACAAGGAATTCCAGGGTGTGTCGTTCCGCGACAGAGAATTAGTGGATGACTTTGCCATGCGCCTCACTAGGCTGGTCAGCTAGCTCAGTATCCTCGGCGACGAGGTGGAGGAGCACAAGGTTGTCGAGAAGTTTCTGCACGTCGTACATCCCAGGTTTGCACAGATCGCACTTTCAATTGAAACGCTGCTCGATCTGTCAACCTTGTCTGTGGAGGAGGTCACTGGACGTCTTAAGGCAGCAGAGGACAGGTTTGAGCAAGCCAGCTCGAGTAGTCCGGGCAACCAGCTGCTTCTCACAGAGGATCAGTGGCTTGCCCGCATGAAGGAACGTCACCAAGGTGAAGGCGTAGAAGACTGATGTCAGGACCCTGAACCCGGGTTCCCCTGTGCCTCCTTTATCAGTCCCTGGATCAAGTAGCTGATACGCACAGAATTCAATAGAATGATATCAAATACATACTTCGAATACAAATAAATAAAATAAATACCTGAAAAGAGAAAAGATGGTCTGGTGGACAAGAATCCACAGCAGACCAGCCAGGTAGAAGAGCCTACAGCGCAGCGGAGCGAAACGACGATGCAACCCAATGCCATAGGCAACTCGGGTGCGGACGCGACCTTAGACTTCTTCTCTTCGACTTCATCTGGGTTGAGGTTGATCTCCAACTCAACAATCTGAAAGCAACAAGACTGAGTACGGAAGGTACTCAACAAGTCCTATACTACTTCAAGGGGTTTGATAGATGCATAATGGATATTTCAAGGATAAGGCTTTACGGCATAGTTTTAAGTGTAAAGCAGGTTTTATGCAGGTATCCAGTTATATTCTCCACTGTTAACCTTTTGAAATAAATATAACAAAGCTTTTGAAAACAAGGGCAGGCATCTTCTGTTGGTACTGAGTATCACCTCAAGTCCCCAACGCATTAGAAGGTAACCTGATAACAAAGCTTTCAAAACGGTTTAGAAGTAAAATGGTTCAGGCATCTTCTGTTGGTACTGAGTATCACCTCAAGTCCCCAACGTATTAGAAGGTGACCTAATAGCAAAGCTGTCGAAATAGTTTTAAAACCAAAACCAAGGTAACAAGTTGTATCTGGGGGTTTTCAGTCCTAGGAGGGGCTATACCTCACTCCGTAGTCCCTTTTATCACATCTGGTGTACCTCTAGTACCACATAGCTTCTGGCGGATCGAGCCAGAAACTCATCACACGGACATCTAGTCCACACACTCACACATCAAACTCACGCACTCGAAGTGTCACACCCGGTTTTAACGACCAAAACCAGATGCGGCTTATGTGTGCCCAGGATGTTCAACACACATAAGGACGTCACAGGTGAAGTAACAAAAGCAATACTTTTATTAAATAACGTTGAACTCTTACAGCAATTGACATATATTGTCTTCTATGAAGATATCTGCAGCGGAACAGAAGCACTGGTGCCCAACAACACCGCAGGCAACTGACCGGGAGACACGCGCCTAGAACGTCACAACCTCGTCTTGATAGTCTTCAACATCTTCACTCACTGAGCAGCAGCATACGTATCGCATGGTGTAGGGAAAATAGCAAGTGTGAGCACATAGAGTACTCAGCAAGTGGGGGAAAAATAATGATATGCAGGCTTATATCAAGGATAGGCTAACAAATGGTATTTTTGCGTAAATGCAAGTAATGAAAACATATTTGGACTCAAAAGCATTAAGCAATTATTAAGTGAATGTAACCCATACAGTCCAACACGCAGCATACAAGGCTCCCCACCTTGCACACCATAACCTTCTAGTACTCCCTGTACTATAACCAAAATCATCTAGTACTCCCTGTACCAGAATCATAACCACAACTATCTAGTACTCCCTGTACCAGAACCATAACCACAACCATCTAGTACTCCCTGTACCAGAACCATAACCACAACCATCTAGTACTCCCTGTACCAGAACCATAACCACAACCAAATCCATAACCACAACCCACTAATCATGTGAGGATCCAAGTCTCTCATATCCGTGAGCACGGCTGTTATAACAGTTTTACACTCTGCAGAGGTTGTCCAACTTTACCCACGAGTCAGTGAATTCCATGTTGCCGTGTTCGCGAAACACTTAACACACGCCAGTGGTGTGCCGCCAAGAATCACTGTATGACACTTTCCACTAACCAGAGACTAATCCAGTGCATGTCTGCCCACTAGGTTTCACCGCCAGGCTTTACGCAAGCAACAGCTCCTACCCAGAAGCCCCCTTTTGTGCTGACCCAACGCACACTGGATAGACTCTAATCAGTATGTCACACTTTACCCATATCAGCCTCGTGGTTGGTACGTTACTTCTTGGGTTGTCGCTCCACGAACCGGTCCTTACTTAGGTTGCTTGAGCAAACACTAAACCAATGTCATAACTATGACAACCATCAAAACTACTTTGCTCAAGGCCTAAGGTTCCATGTTGCTAGACCATTAAAACATTAACGACTATTGTCGCATATGTTCATTAGTTATCATTATGACACTTCCCAGTATCCCAAAAGTATGGCTAAGCAATCTACCCACAAAGGATACCTAACCATAAACCATCTAGGTTCCAAGGGATGATAAGGGAAAATCTAGGGAAAAACCCTAACATAGGTGACTACCCATCATATTGACAGACATTGCATGCAGTTTTGTAAAACAAAACATTTAAAAACATAGGTTCAATATGATCAAGGACACTTGCCTTTTTCCCAATGCTGCTCAGTGTTGTCGAAATCTTGGTCTTGAAGTCCCTCGAACTGCTTCGGAACGTTATCGACTAATCGCGAGAACTACCGACAAACAACACAAAGCAAACACTAAGAACAACATGCCAAACATCATCAAAATACTTTAAAAAACACTATGGTTGGATATGGATGATTTCAGGAACATTTAGACACAAGAATCATCTAAATTGGAGTTAAGATGAAAAGAGAACAGCTTCCGAGAGATGGAGTAGACTGAAAAGAAAGATTAGTTTACTGGAGCTATCTTCCTATGGGAAAAAAGTTTATGGCACAATCACTGTGTTAGGCTTGACAACATCATTGCGCAAGATTCAAGAAGTGTAGGACAGACTAGACTTCACTGACTAGGCTAAGGAGAATGATGTGGCGCTAACTTGGCATGCTATGCAAGTACCATCTTGGGTTAAAGAAGGGATACGCGGAGATCTAGTATCGACCACCTATGATGGATCAAAAAGGCCGAAGGTTGCACTTCTAGGTTAAGGATACTACTGATGACTCTATGTAGCGGTGGTGGTTCGGGTTTCATCGAAGATGGCGATCGGGCACGTGGCCACAAACATCGATGTCGGCTTCAGTGGTGTTTCAGTGAAACGAGGGAAGCATGGTGTAGAACGCGGAAAGACTAACTCAACGGTATGGTTGGTTTTGGAAGGGGTCATCCGAGATAGCGGCAAAACAGCGATGACTGCTTCTAGGTTTGGTGGTGACCGCGAACAGATATAGGAACGAAGACACTCGCGTTCCAGGAGATTGGCTATGAATTTTGAGGAACTGTTTGAACAAGGATGTTCATATAACCAGGGAACACAATGCTATGGCATGGGTTTTGGTAGATCATCCACTAAGAGCAAGAACGATCAGCATAGATGAAACGGGTGATGGCTGCGACATGCTGTGGTTGGCAATGGCGTCCTGGTCGTGTCGCTGCACAAACGGGGATGGGCTCCTAGGGTAACGTAGAAGACTCCATGGGACACGCCGTGACGCAGTTGGTGCATCCATACGGCTTTCGGATTGACGGGGGACGCGAATGCAAATCCAGTGCGCGTGCTGAACACGTCCAGAAACCGGACAGCGGGTATGTCGACCTTGATTTCGATAGTTTGGCTAATCTACTGGCCAAACCGGTTGGTGAGGGCGTGGGGAACATCATGGGACATGCACCGGTGAAAGAGCTTGGTGATTTGACCTCTGGTCGGTCGGGAACATCGATGCCAATCAGCTACAGCGTGACTGTCTCGCGGCTGTCCGCGACGGTGACGACCGTGGCGACTTAGATCGGGCTTTGGCCGGGCTAGGGCTTGGCTAGGGACTTAGTATGATGCTAAAACAGTAGTAAGGGAGGAGAAGAAGGGGTTCTCACGTTGCTTTGGTGGCCGAGGAAGAAGAATTCGCGGAGAAGACGACGTAGCGCATCACGGGAGACGGCGGCGGCGGCTCCGGCGAACGGCGGCGCTCCGGTGCCGTACGGGCAGGGCAGCAGCGACTTCTAGGGCTTGGGGACGTGAAATAGAGGTAGGAGAGGGCGTGCAACTCATATATATAGGGCTAGGGACTGCTGGATGAGGTAGAGTCCAAACCGAACATGAGTTAGATTCGAGTTCGAGTCGGTTACGGTTTACTTTTTCGCAGCTCTGTATTACGAGGATGATATCTCCATCGTTCGGACTCCAAATTGGACGTTTCTTGATTTTTAATTGTAGTACTCGAAAAGATCTACAACTTTGGTAGTCATTGGAACTTCTGAAAACATCATCTTGATTTCCAAAAATGCGCCACAAGATAAACTGTCTCAACTCGGACTTCTCTGCGCAGCACTGATTTCGGGGGCCATAACTCCCAGCTCTATTATCCAAAAGGTGACTTCCATAGGTTCAAATTGAAGCTCTCGACGAGACCTACAACTTTGATATTGTCAAGATTTGCATTTGAGGCCGTTTTGAACTCCGAAACGTCATGAGAAGATGAGGCTGTCCAGGACTCCGCGAAAATTTACAGATTTCGTGGATCCTTTGTTGGGCCATCTAGAAGACTTGGCTAAGGGTTTGGACTTGAGCAAGATTGAGCCCAAATATACTTTAGATATATCTAGGGTTTAGAAAAGATCTTTTGCAAAGAAATTTGAATAGGATTTGAATTTGAATTGAGCTTGGAGTGAATTTGGATAAACAAAAAAGATGAGGATGAACAAGAATAGGACTAGATAAGGAATTTGAATTTAGATTTGGGTAGAATTTGAGAAAGAGGAGATTGGCTTTAAACAAGGATTTGGATAATATTTGAATTGACCTGGAGAAGGATCAGATATGATCAAGGATTGAATAGATGATGAATTCAAGGATTTTGAATTCCAACCATTAAGATCCTTAACTTATTCACTACTGAGTTTTGTAAAAACCTTTTTAAAATCTTTTTCACTCAAAACACCAAAGAGAAAGGAAAGAAAAAGAACTCTAATGCATTTACCTGGCTCCTAACAAAACTCAGCATGCAATGCACAAGAAAAAAAACCTATATTGATTGATTGATTAAGAAAATAGGTTTTAAACCTATACTACCAGTGAAGCTATTTAATACTCTTGGAAAATTTTAGAAATTTGAGAAATCTGAAAATCAGGGTGTTACACGGAGTCTATTCAAGCGTGACCATGCCTTCGCACGTCCATGACCGTGGACACGGCTATTCGAATAGGTTTACACTCTGCAGAGGTTGTATAGCTTTACCCATACGATATGCTCAGCCTCCAACCGTTGCAAGCGGAGGAGCGAATCATACCGAGACTCTCCAAACACCTTTCCTGCCGGGCTTTTCCACGAGACACGCCAAGTTCCAGAGCTGCATGTTCCGAAGGCCAGCCTCCATTTTTAAGCCTAAGCCGGTCCCTGAACCTCCAAACAGTGGGACAGATAGACCCCTGGCTGCTCGTTGCTCTCAGCCTCCTGGTATGATGCCCAACTCAGTCCAGTGAAGGAAAAATCAAGTCATGTCCATACAGGACGCATGGTTGCACGGGATGTCTAAGCATGACGGCGCAAGACTCGGTCCTTAAGCGGCCGAGCTAGGCATCTTCATGGGCAATGAATACCATTATGTAACTCAAGCCCCCATGAGCATCCTCCCCGAAGGACTACTCTACCTGCCCGCGCCAAAACAGTTTTCACCCATTTTTACACACCACCTTCCATGTCCCACATGACATCAAGGATTTCCCGACCATCACGGAATTCACAACTATCAAGGAATCATGGTATATGAGTTGTTTTTTATAATAGTAAATCTTGTCTCCGAAGAGAAGTGTTTTAAAAGCGACATCTACAAGGAGATGTATTCAATCCTAAGCATGCTAGATATCAAGGCGTCACCTATTGTTAATATATTTAACAACAAGTATTCCTAGGGTGATATGTATTCTGGATGATGATATGTAAGGCATGGCAGTGTTGATAGGATTAACTACTACAAGTAGTTTGAAAGAAACGCAATATATAGCACATGCGATAATAAATCTGGTTTTAGTTGATCATATATATTATTCGAAAACATAGGTTCAGTATGATCAAGGAAATAGGACTTGCCTTCTTGAAGGGTCAATTCAAGATTGGTCTTGTCTCTTGAGTTTCCCGAGGTTCTTCTTCATCGCTGGGCCTTGCCTTCAGTTCCTTCCTTGCGTTCTTGCTTAGAACCTTGACTTCGAGTCTACGCATATTAACGACAAAAAGCGCACAACGACTAAGCAATTAAACACCAGAACAAAACCAAGAAATGCCAAAACGGAAGAAAAACAACGGAGAAAACGACGAAAGCTAAACCTAGCGAAAGACGATCGGCAACTCTAATCAACACGAAGCTAGTACACAGAGAATAACGGAATAATCTAGCGAAGCTATGCTAAGCTATTAACCTAGTTGTTTTATCAACTTAAGAGAAAACCTGAACAAAACACGATTAACTAGATGAACTCTTATTAGATTAACTGTCGGAAGACGACAATTAGAGATTCTACGTGTAGGTGAGTGCACGTGTACAGACATGAATATGTGTAATACTTACGTCTATATGTATATGAGCATGTATACATATATACATAAGTATTACTCTTAGATGATTATCTGTGCTTAAGTGTGGAAATTAATATTCTAATCTATAGCACTAAAACATGGTCGTTTAGCAACTAACCTTAATTACCTTGTGTTGTTAATTTCCACATTAAGTTATATTTATTGCTATCATAAAAGCATACATGCAATTCATTAATTAGATTAATCTATCATTTGAATCTAATTAATTAATTATCAAAAGGTTATTCAACTAATTAATTACCAATGTTAAATTATTCCATCATATTCTATTGATTGATATTTATTTATTTAACCGCTACACGGGTTAATTTATCACTTAATTGAACTAAGATTAAATCTATAAACTATCACATGGAATATCACATGAAATATCAATTTATTCTTAAACACTTAATTGAAACAACTTTTAATTATTCTTATTAAGAAATGGAATTAACCTACTAGCTGGAATTAACCTACTTAAGCTAGGTTATCACATGCGACAATATTACGATTACAACCTAAACATCGTTATCGAATTATCTAACTCAACTTTATTTATTAAAAGACGAGATCTAAACCTACATTAAATGCCGCAACACAAAATAATTATTGAACGAGAAAACAATTGAACCCCAAAAATTACAAAATTTAGCATGAAGGTAGATTATGATTTTAGAGGAATATCGGTGAAACAATCGCCGAAATCGGAGTTGAAATGAAGGAGATATAGCTATCAGAAGTTTTACCGAAAAGGAAAACCTGGAAATTAAAAAGGACTACTGTTTCGCGAACTCGGTCTACATAATTTGTGGACCACAGTGGGTGTGAGGGTGGTGCACTGTGGACCGGATTGATGGACCGGTGGGGTGACTGTTTGGTGAACTCAGCTCGTGGTTGTGGACCGGAAGGGTGGCTCGGTGGACGGTCCACCTTGGACCGGCTTGTGGACAGGGGAGCCGGCCTGTGGGGCCCACATGGAGGTGAGAGGGGGGGGGGCGGCCTAACGGGATAAGGCCGGCTGGGGGCTTTTCCCGAGCGGCTCAGAGAAGAGAGAGAGACTAGAGGGAGGGGCGGCGCCGGAGGAGAGGGAACGAGCGGCGGCGCCGAAAAAGGGAGGGGGAGCCGGAGCTCACCGGAGGGAGGTGGCCGGCGGAGAAGAAGCAGCGGCACTGAGAGGAAGAGGGGCGCCAGCCGGGGTGGTGAAGGCGGCGCCGGAGATGGGGGCCGGAGAGAGAGAAGGAGGCCGGAGGAAGAGCTCAGCGGAGAGAAGACCGGCGGCGCGGCGTGAGTCGGCAGCCGGCACGCGCGGGTGCGCTCGGCGGGAGCGCGTGCGGCAGCGGCCAGGACGGCTAGACGCGGTGCGGGCCGAGCGGCGACGAGCGGCCGGCGGTGCGGCTGCGCAGACCAGCGGCGCGTGCGGTGCAGGAGGCGGCCGGGCGGCGGCGCAACATGGTGAAGACCGGCTGGGCGCAGAGGGCGGCGTAGCGCTGCGGTGGCGGAATGACGGAGGGGCGACGCGGGAGGCGCGGGTTGGAGGCGGCCCGGCGCGGCGCGACCAGGAGTGCGGCGCGCACGGCGACTGCGCTGGGCGGCGGCCGAGCAAGGGGAGGAGGGAGCTGGAGAGGGTGGCGCGCCCGGAAGGGAGGAGGTCGGTCAGGGCGGTGAAGTGAGCAGAGGAGGGGAGTGAGCTCACCGTGGTGGACGGCGCGAGCACGCGGCACGGCGGAACACGGCGCGCGGACGGCGCGGCAGAGCAGCGGCGTAGGAGGACGGCGCGAGGGCGGTGCGTGCGGTGCAGGAGGAACAGAACGGCGCCGGTGTGCTGCTACTGGGCTTGCGCGTGCTCGTGTGTATGCTGTGATGTGTATGCCTATGTGTGTATGCTTGTGTGGTGCATATGGCCGGATGGCTTGCAGGTGAAGCAAGGAGAGGAGGAGGGAAATTTGGTTTTGGCCTGCCTGATGGAAAGATCAGAGGAGGCATGGGGAGGAGGAAAGAGAGCAGGGCATGGGCTGCTGATTTGGTCGATGTGCTCAGAGAGAGGAGAGAACCGAGAGAGGGCAGGGAGAGAGAGGGAAAGATCTGAGAGAGGGAGAGATG
Organism: Phragmites australis; assembly: GCF_958298935.1. Taxonomy (NCBI): domain Eukaryota; kingdom Viridiplantae; phylum Streptophyta; class Magnoliopsida; order Poales; family Poaceae; genus Phragmites; species Phragmites australis. The sequence goes on from NC_084939.1 coordinate 23,395,420, forward strand.
GTGAGAGAGAGAGAGATTAGAGAGATATTTGTGTAACCAATTGATGTATTTGAGTTTGTAATGATTTAATTTGAATAGGTTTAATTGAACTAAATTGGAGTAATTCAAATGAGTTTGAATTAGAAATTGAAATGACTTAAATTGAATTGGATTGGCAATTCAATCTGGATTTGAATTGGAAATTGACAAGACTTTATAACGAGGATTCGAATTGCATGTTGATTGAATAAACGTATTCGAATTCGAAAACGGATGAATGGTCATTGAAGGAATGATTTGAATTGAATTAGATTGGATTTGCAAATGATTGAACTAGGCATGAATTGAATACAATGCGAGTTATGCGAATTGCATGCGGGTACGAAATCGATAATGATTGATGAATCTGGATTTGAGATTGATTCAAAAAGAGTAATCGAATTTGGATTTGAAACGAAGTTTGGCATAATTCAAATAAGGGTATTTGAATTAGGAATAATATTTGAACGGGAAGCATCGGGATTTGGGTAAATCAATGAATTGAGAAATTGAATTGGACTATAACTCGAATGATTCGAATTGCATTCACATGCAATTCGATTAGGATTTAGATGAATATGGATCGGAGTAAATCAAAATGAGATTCAATTGACATGATTTCAGAATGAGGATTTAAATATGAATTTGGCTCGGAGATATTTGGGATTAAATTCAAATAGGAGTATTTGAATTCGGATCTGAAATTGGATTAGGGAATTGACGAGAAAACTAAAATGGATTCGAATTTGAGAGAACCTCAATATCGAATCGCCACACAATGAACCATAAGAACCAATAAACCAAAATGCATATGCTCAATTTATGCAACGATTAATTTATAAATTAACTTAGTGATCTTTGGAATACTTAGCCCAAATAATATATTTGAATATATACATACAAGTATATATACATCAAATATATACTTCCTTGGTTTTATACTAGCTTAATAATTAGAAAAAGTTTTAATTTAGAGCGAATTTTACTATATTTTTATATGCTAAAATTCAGGGTGTTACAACTGACAAATGCTGCTACTGCGGTAAGATGGGCCACTGGGCACAAGAGTGCCGGAAGTAGTTGCGTGATGAGGCGCAGGCCAACCTCGCCCAAGCCGGCGAGGACGATGAGCCGGCTCTCTTGATGGCACAGGTCTGCACGCTCACCACACTGGCCACGTTCGTGCCCAGTGAGATTGTGCACCTGAGTGAGGAGCGCGTGCAAGTCAACCTCGGACAGGAAGGCGCCAGCCACAACAGCTCGTGGTACCTCGACACGGGAGCTAGCAACCATATGACTGAGGATCGAGAGGCGTTCTCCAAGCTCGATGCTGGTGTGACCGGCACAGTGAAGTTTGGGGACGGGTCTACCGTCGACATACAAGGGTGCGGCTCCATCCTATTTTCAGATCGCTCCAGCGAGCACTGCGCGCACACCGGCGTCTACTTCATCCCAAGGCTGCGCACGAACATCGTCAGCCTCGGCCAACTCGATGAGAATGGCTGTCAAGTCCTCATTGAGAATGGCATCCTCTACATCCGAGATCGACAACGCCGCCTTATTGTCAAGATCGCGCGCTCCTGCAATAGACTGTACATCCTGCCATTGCACATCACCACCGCGGTGTGCCTGTCCGCGTGCACCACATCGGAAGCATGGAGATGGCACGCCAGATATGGGCACCTCATTTTCGACGTGCTACGCAGGCTCGCTAGCCAAGGTATGGTCCATGGTCTACCATTGATTGATCATGTCGGTCAAATTTGCGATAGCTGCTTGGCGGGAAAGCAATGTCGAGCGTTGTTTCCGCAGGCTGCAAAATACAGAGCTAAGTGGCGACTCGATCTTGTACATGGCGACCTTTGTGGGCCTATCACGCCGGCGACACCCGGCGGGAAACGCTATTTCCTACTCCTGGTGGATGACGTGAGCCGCTACATGTGGATCACGTTGCTGAGCTCGAAGGACGAGGCAGTAGCAGCCATCAAACGCTTCCAAGAGGGCGTCGAAGTCGAAGCAGGTTGCAAGTTGTGCGTACTGCACACTGATCACGGCGGCAAATTCACCACCGCGGCCTTCAACGACTACTGCGCCAAGCTCGGGGTCAAGCGCCATCTCACGGCGCCGTATTTGCCCCAACAGAACGGCGTCGTAGAGCGGCGGAACCAAATGGTGGTCAGCATGGCGAGGAGCCTCCTCAAGGCGAAGACTGTGCCGGGCAAGTTCTGGGGGGAGGTGGTCATGATAGCCGTCTATCTGCTCAACTGCGCGCCGACCAAGAGCCTTACCGGCAAGACACCGTATGAGGTCTGGCATGAAGCCAAGCCGGACATGCATTTCCTTCGGACTTTCGGCTGTGTCGCGCACGTCAAGACGGCGTGCCCGAACCTGAGAAAGCTCGACGACAAGAGCCAACCAATGGTCTTCTTTGGCTACGACGAGGCAACGAAGGGGTACCACGTCTATGATCCCATGCACCGCCGTGTCCATGTATCCCACGACGTCGTGTTCTACGAAATGGCAGCTTGGGACTGGGCTGCACACGGAACGCTAGAGGCCCCACAGAACGCCGGCGCTGACATCACCGTGGAGTACGAGGCTCAGTACGTGCCCAACAAAGTCACTACACCGGACGGTCCAGTGCCGCACACATCGTGCACACCGGAAGATGGGAGTGTCATTCCTGATGCTCAGGTGTCGCACACGCCGGGCACACCGCGTCCCGCCACGCGTGTCAAGTTCGCATCCCCGACAAGCACGGCTACTGCAGCTTTGGATGCCGACGACGATGCCAATGCCGTCCACTGCTTTCATACCCTCGACAACATCTACGACGCCAGAGCGGGTCCTGATCCTGACGCAGAGGAGCTACACTTCACTGGAGCAGACGAGCCTGCCACGCTCACCGAGGCCGAGCAGAGTGAGTGCTGGCAGCAAGCTATGCTCGACGAGATGAAATCCATTGAAGAAAACGAGACATGGCAATTCACTGACCTTCCCTCAGGCCATCGCTCGATCGCCTTGAGGTGGGTATACAAGGTCAAGAAGGATGAACGCGGTGCCGTCATCAAGCACAAGGCCCGTCTCGTGGCAAAGGGCTATGTACAGCGGCACGTCATCGACTACGATGAAGTCTTTGCGCCGGTCGCTCGCCTCGAATCTGTGCGTCTCCTGCTGGCACTCATCGGTCACAAGGGGTGGCCTGTGCACCACATGGATGTCAAGACAACATTCCTAAACGGTGAACTTGATGAAGAGGTGTACGTCGCTCAGCCTACTGGGTTCGAGCTCGTCGGGAAGGAGTAGAAGGTGTTTCGACTCTGCAAGGCGTTGTACGGACTGAAACAAGCTCCGCGCGCGTGGTATGCGAAACTCGACAGCTGCTTAGGTGGGCTCGGCTTTCAGCGCAGCCCATCCGAGCATGCGATGTACATGCGCGGTGGCGGCGATGTTCGTCTGCTGGTCGGCATCTACGTCGACGACTTGATCATCACGGGTAGCGACGACCATGCAATTGAGGTGTTCAAGGAGGAGATGAGGAACTCATTCAAAATGAGTGACCTTGGTTTGATGTCGTTCTACCTCGGCATCCAGGTCCATCAGTCCAACACCGGCATCACCGTGAAACAGTCGGCGTATGCGCTCAAAATCCTGGAGAAGAGCGGCATGGTGGACTGCAATCCGTGTCATGTACCGATGGACTGATGGAGACACCGCTCAAACTAAGCAAGCAGAGTTCGGCACCGTCGGCCAACGCCACTCTGTATCGATGCATCGTCGGCAGTCTGCGGTACTTGGTGCACACATGGCCTGACATTGCATTCGCGGTGGGCTATGTGAGCCGCTTCATGGAGAAGCGCCCACCACCTAGCACATGGCAGCAGTCAAGCACATACTCCAGTACATCGCCGTGACGAGGTGTTTTGGTTGCTGTTACAGGAGGAAGATGAGCGAATCCCGGCTCATTGGCTACTACGATAGCGACATGGCAGTGATGTGGACGATCGGAAAAGCACGACAGGAGTGCTGTTCTTCCTCGACGACAACACCATCACTTGGCAATCGCAGAAATAGAAGGTCGTTGCGTTGTCATCGTGCGAAGCCGAATACACTGCGGCGATGACGGCGGCATGTCAGGGCATCTGGCTTGCAAGTTTGCTTGCAGACATGAACAAGGTGGCCACCGACGGTGTGACTCTACGAATTGACAACAAATCGGCAATCTCCCTCAACAAAAACCCCGTCTTCCACAATCGAAGTAAGCACATTCAAACAAGATATCATTTCATTAGGGAGTGCATGGAAAATGGAAGCGCAGAGGTGGAGTACGTCAAAACAGAAGAGCAACTGGCCGACATCTTGACGAAGGCACTCAGCTGTGTCAGGTTTCAGGAACTGCGTTCCAAGATGGGCATGATTGAAATCTCTTAGGTGCTCAGGTTTAGGGAGTGTTTATTAGTATAAACCTGTACATATTAGTCTTCATTTCAGTTGCAATTAGTGTGTGTACACGAGCTCACATTCATGTGTGTGTGCCGTGCGTGTCGTAGTGCGGCTCGGCGCGAGTTTGTTCGTGGCGAGAGGCGAGACCGAATCTTCAGCGTCGCGGATGCTGCTCGCGTTCCTAGTCGTGGGATGGCGCGACTGATCCGGATCGTGGGCAACGTCATGTCCTAGATTTGTGTATCGCATCAGAATAAAAAAGGAGTAGAAGGAAACTCAGAAATGCTGTGATTTCATGCAGCGAAAAACAACTCTCCTGATTCCACTGTTCATCTTCTTCCTCGGGCCATCGCGTTCTAGTGTTGTGTTTCAGGCCGATTTGCTGACAGAAAACCTAGTTCAAGTTCTTCCGCGCTAAGAATGGATGACTTCAACACCTGGACTTCAGTTAACTCGTGAATCGTGAACTGCCTGAAAGGCAGCCTGGTAATGCTGCACTGCTGCAGGAACAGAAACTCAGCTCGGCTGGACACGAGTTTCCTGAGTGGCAATGAGCTAATCTTGGAATGTTCCAACATAACAGGGACGAAAGCAAAAGCTAAAACAGTAGCCTGGCATGCTGTCCGAGCTCAACAGTGCATTCTACGTTCCGTCCATGGTAAGGGGGTGTAGACAGAAGATATCTTACACACCAAGTGGCTAGTTGTACACTTCGCCCCATCGCCGTGTACAATGTGCATATCTATCACTACCGGAGACGGCTTCTTTGCCGAGTGTCCCAGACTTTGCCGCGTGCTTTTTATCGGACACTCGGCAAAGAGGCTATTTGCCGAGTGCCAGAGATAAAGAACTCGGCAAACATCTGGCACTCGGCAAAGAGGCTATTTGCCGAGTGCCAGAGAGAAAGAACTCGGCAAACATCTGGCACTCGGCAAAGAGGCTCCTTTCCCGAGTGTCATTTTTGATACTCGGCAAACCCTATTTTTTTCACTTTTGACCTCCAAATTTTTTCTGCTCCAAGTTCGTGGAGGCTATTTGTCGAGTGCCAGAGAGAAAGAACTCGGCAAACATCTGGCACTCGGCAAAGAGGCTCCTTTCCCGAGTGTCATTTTTTGACACTCGGCAAACCCTATTTTTTTTTTCACTTTTGACCTCTAAACTTTTTCTGCAGTCCTCATACAATACCTGGTACTCCATGTTCCAATGTGGCACATTTCTCGGACTTTTTCTATATTTTTTTAATTTATTTCAATTAATTGAATTTTCTTGGATAATTCAAATTATAACTGCTAGTCATTCGAATAATGAAAAAAAATGAATGGAAAAATGATATTCATGTTATTTAGTATAATGTGAGGCCGTATCCAGGAACAGACCACCAATTTCGAACATCTTGTTCACGAAACATGACCACGAACTTGCGGTCGAGTTGTTTTTAAATTGTATAAAAAGCAAACGAAGTCCGAAAATCATGAAACTTGTCAAGATGTCATGATATCATATGTGGAGGCTGTGATAAAAATTTGAGAAGGTTTTGCTCAAGTTGTCACGTACGATGCTTGCAAACCGAAGAATCTCCGAAGAAGTTTATCGCAAGTTCGTGGTTTGCAAGCATCGTACGTGACAACTTGCGCAAAACCTTCTCAAATTTTTATCACAGCCTCCACATATGATATCATGATATCTTGACAAGTTTCATGATTTTCGGACTTCATTTGCTTTTTATACAATTTAAAAACAACTCGACCGCAAGTTCGTGGTCATGTTTCGTGAACAAAATGTTCGAAATTTGTGGTCTGTTCCTGGATACGGCCTCACATTATACTAAATAACATGAATATCATTTTTCCATTCATTTTTTTTCATTATTCGAATGACTAGCAGTTATAATTTGAATTATTCAAGAAAATTCAATTAATTGAAATAAATTAAAGAAATATAGAAAAAGTCCGAGAAATGTGCCACATTGGAACATGGAGTACCAGGTATTGTATGAGGACTGTAGAAAAAGTTTGGAGGTCAAAAGTGAAAAAAAAATAGGGTTTGCCGAGTGTCAAAAAATGACACTCGGGAAAGGAGCCTCTTTGTCGAGTGCCAGGACGTCTGGCACTCGGCAAAGAATTTTAAATTTTTTTAAAAAAAACCCCTCTTTGCCGAGTGCCAGATCGGGGGCACTCGGCAAAGGGGGGATTTAACCCCCGGCCCAGCTGGCCCACACACACCGCACACACGCACCCGCCGCCGCCCCCGCCCGCGCCCGCGCCCGCGCCGCCGCCGTCCCCGCGCCAGCGCCGCCGCCGCCCACTCCTGCGCCCGCGCTGCCCCCAACGCCGCGCCGCCGGAGGAGGAGGAGAAAGAGAGGAGGAGGAGGAGAGGAGGAAGAAGGAGGAAGAGAAGGAGGAGGAGGAAGAAGGAGGGAGGAGGAAGAAGAAGGAGGAGGAGGAGGAGGCGCCCCGGCCGCCGTTGCCACGTCCCCGACGCTTCCCCAGCCGTCGCCTTGTCCACCGGCGCCCTGGCCCCTTCACCACCGCCGCCCTACGACGCCCACTAGGTATGCCATACCGTCGTCGTCGTCGTCGTAGTATTACTAGTAGTTGCGGTAGTAGTAGTGGTAGAGTAGCAGTGGTGGTAGTCTAAGTAGTCGTAGGAGTGGTTGTGACATTGTTATATATATGTGGTTGGATATAATCTTGTGCATGTCGGCCATCGTGCTATTCATATATATGTGCATGTCGGCCATCGTGCCGTTGGTTTTCTTGCAGGTTTTGGAAACCTCACCGTGCAGGGGAGGTGCTGCCGAAATTTTGTATTGACAGTTTTATGTTTCTTTTTTTGCAGAGAAGAGCCAGTCGGAGCGGCGCCGGAGTACCTCAGCGACCCCGATCACCTTCCTTGCCGCTGCGGGTTTGCCTGCACCGCGTCGCCTCGCCACTACACCGACCCGCCACGGCCCCGCTAGCCTGACTCCACCGCCACCCTAGGTATAACCCCTCTTTCCGTATCATGGTCGTAGATCACGTAACCCAGTTAGGCGTCTCCCGTTCGAAAGAGATACGGTTGGAAATATGCAGATATTTCCATATCTAAAACCGTATCTGTTTCGAATTGTCCACGTTTTTTGGACAGCCCGCGGATGCGTAGGTGGGGTTAGTTTCCATGGTCTGCTCCGATCCGAGACAGAGTTTCGGCATCATCTCCCTGTTGTTCTCCGGATACACACTCTCCCTAGCAGGACGTGTATTTGGAGAACAGCAGGGAGGTGCTGCCGAAATTATATCTCGAATAGGAGTAGAGCATGGAAACTAACCTCATCTACGGATCCTCGCGTGGGATTAGGACCTATCCTCACCTATTAGATAGTAGGAACGTCGTGTAGATGCAATTGATGTTTATATTACTCGCCGCTATATATGTTAGAGGATGGAGGACCGTGAGTGGATGTACACGGGCCGCACAAGTCAGGGTCAGGTCACCAATGAATGGATCGACAAGACCGATGCTTTCTTGGAACGGGCATTTGGCGTGGCTGCTAAAGGAGCGAGTAAAATTTGCTGTCCCTGCAACAAATGTGCAAACAGGAAAAGACAAACGAAGAAGGTCATGGGGGAACATCTTTGGAAGAATGGATTTACGGCAGACTATACCTGGTGGGTCTACCATGGTGAAGCCGATCGTATGAGAGAGGAGGTGGTGAGACCACGCGTCGAGGATTATGATGCTGATGCCGGGGTAGCAAACATGTTAAATGACTATCACGAGGCACAGTTCGCTGAAGGACGTACGGAGGAGGAGCCAGAGGCAACCGCAAAGGCGTTCTACGACATGTTTGCCGCGGCACAGAAACCCCTTCACGGCCAGACAAAGGTTTCTCAACTGGATGCCATTGGACGCATAATGGCGTTAAAGTCCCAGTATAGCCTGAGTCAAGACGCCTTCGATGGTATGTTGACAGTTATTGGCAGCCTGCTTCCGGAGGGTCACCTTCTGCCAAAGAGCATGCACGAGTCACAGAAACTCCTTCGTGCACTTAAGATGCCGTATGAGCAGATACATGCTTGCCCGAAGGGGTGCGTCCTATTTAGGAAAGAATACGTGGAAGCAAAGTACTGTCCAAAGTGTAAATCATCTAGGTTCCTGGAGGTAGATTCTGGTGATGGCCAGAAGAGGCAGCTTGACATTCCCGTGACAATCCTACGGCACCTTCCGTTCATACCGAGGATCCAACGGCTATACATGACCGAGGAATCCGCGAAACAGATGACATGGCACAAAAATGGCAAACGATACAATCCTGACAGGATGGTACATGCATCCAATGGTGAAGCATGGACCCACTTTGATGGCATTCATCATGAGAAAGCTAAAGAGGCTCGTAATGTACGTGTTGCGCTGGCAACAGATGGGTTCAATCCTTATGGAATGATGGGTTCAATACATGTAATACTATGTTATTTTGTAATTACGTTTTGTTTATTTTGCATCTCTTTCTAAGTACTTCTTGTTTATCTGTGCTTATTGGTTTACTCTTTTTAATTGCAGGTGATTGAACAAAGATGGTGGGCGGTGGGATGAGGAAGCTAACGTCCTTGTACCGAAGGACAATGACCGCTGCACCGGGGGAGAGTAGGAGGAGCAGCCGCAGGAGGGAGTCGTCGCCTGCCGCCCCGTCGCGTGAGGAGGAGGAGGAGGAGGAGCAGGTGCCCCAGGAGCACGCCGAGGAGGCGCAAGAGGACGCGCAGGAGGACGACGAGGAGGCGCAAGAGGACGCGCAGGAGGACGACGAGGAGGAGGCGACAGCAGGGGGTTCCGCTTCCTCTAGTTCGTCGAGCGTCTACTTGCGAGGTCCCGCGAGCCTCCCTCAGCGACCGATACCTCGTGAGAGACGCCCGCTGATTCGACCCGAGGGGGAAAAGTAAGTAACTTTATATGTTATCACTACTTTATATGATATGTTGAAAATCAAAATAGAAATTAATAATTTTTCTTAATCACTTGGGCAGGAACTGGACGATTGTGGCGAGTGGAGGTGCTCACACACGCCAAGTCAATGGCATCCTCGGTCTTCTGTGCAAGGAGCACTTCCCTGGCCTGGTTGAGTACGCCGGAGTGACGGGGCCGGCCTACTCGTTTGACCACTACGCCGCCGCCCCCGATGCTGCAGATCGGGCCCGCAGGGTATTCAACAACAAGGCGGAGCGGGTGAAGCAAGAGCTGTGGGTAAGTCTTCCTCGCACTACATTGCTCAATACATCGTATTTATTGGACATTCTTGAAATAATGAATGGATACATCGTGTTTGTATGCAGGATTTCTTTAGATGCCAGGACGGACATGAGGCCAGGGCGGATGCGGTGGCTACCAAATGCTGCAAAAAACTCGTCGTGGACATGCATTACGAGGCGCGCATCCAGGCCGTCGTAACTTACCACGGGACCGTCGTTGGAACGAAGGTCACCAAAAGGGACGCAAGAACCATGACGCTGACCCGGGACCAGTACCTGCAGGTAAATACAGAACATTAATACTGATTCCTTTTGAGATTAAGTAGGCTTAATTTCATCTTCTGATATGTCATGTACTTGATGGCCTGTAGATGATTCCTTATTGGTGCGCCGCGCATCCCCAGTGCTGGGAACAGATGGTGGACAAGTGGTGCTCACGCGAGTGGGAGGAGACGCACAACTTGTGCCGGGAGCGGCGTTTGATGATGCCAGGTGTAGCACACCATCAAGGCAGCCGCAACCTCAGCGGATACGCACAAACATGGGTACGCGAATTCATTTATTTATTCTAACGCTCAATTCTGCATGATTTCTAATCATCTTGCTGTTTTTCTCGCAGTCGGCGTCACATGGTGGCCAGCCTTGCTCCATCTTCAAGGCATTTGCTATGGCCCACAAGGGCAAGGCGACGTCCGACGTTGACTACAACCCGGAGGACGGGCCCGAGGCGTACAGCAATGCGACCGTCCACAACCGCCTTAGTGAGTACACATCGATGGCAAGGGAGGTCCATGGGCCAGAGTACGATCCGAGCACCGAGGACCTTGATGGAGAAGTCGTCATGAGGGTGGGAGGAGGCAAGAAGCATGGGCGATACTGGATTGGCGACGGCGCAATCGACTCGGCCGCTACTCCCAGTCTCTCCCAGATTCGAGCAAGCAGCACGAGCACGAGCCCGGCCATACGACCTCGGAAGGACACTTCACACCACCGGGTGGAGGCACTCGAGGTTATTCCTGGTTTATTCGTCGTTCATTGGTTTTTTCATACCTTTCCTTTGCATTATTGTAACATTAAGGTGAATATATTGTAGGCCCAGCTGGAACAAGAGAGGAGGATACGGGAGCAAATGCAGGCGACGATGGAGAGGGTGGAGGCCGAGCAGCGGAGGATGGTGGAGATTCTTCAGTACATGCAAAGTATTGGCGCCGCTACGGGTGTAGCTCCGCCACCTTCGCTATTCGCTCCACCTCCACCTCCACCTCCTCACTATTCTACTCCTGTGAGTATAAATGTTTTAGTTTGTATGTTCATGCTTACGGTCAAACCTAGTGGAGTATGAAAGTTTTATTCATGTATGGTATATATTTATCTTGTCTCACACATACAATCTCTTCTCCTTTGTGCAGAATCAATCGGCGGCATCGAACGATCCTCATGCTTCAGCGAATCCTTCACCAAATCAGTTTCATTGACCATCTTGGTGATGATACTTGTGGTTGTTAATGGTACTTCTATTTGCAATTATGGTTGTAGATGATGGAGCACTTGGATTACTTGTGAACTTATTTGTGATATATTGTGAGACATGTGACGTTTGTGATATATATGTGGTGTTGGTGATATATATGTGCTGTTGATGATATATATGTGATGTTGGTGATGTTTGTTATATATATATATCTTCTGTTTGTTTGGATGGGATGTAAAAAACAAATAAAAAAGGCTGTTTTCAGTCACTTTGCCGAGTGCAATGGCCATGGCACTCGGCAAAGTGACAACATGCTTTGCCGAGTGCAAAGGCCATTACAGTCGGCAAACATCACAGATTTGTCGAGAGCTACGGTCCAGGCACTCGGCAAAGATGGCCTGTTTGCCGAGTGTCCTCCCGGTGGCACTCGGCACAGATGCCACCTTTGCCGAGTGTTTGATTCACTGGCGCTCGGCAAAACGGAGACCTTTGCCGAGTGTCAGATTAGCACTCGGCAAAGCCTTTGCCGAGTGCCCGATAAAGTGCACTCGGCAAAGAGGTCTTTGCCGACAAACTGTTTACCGAGCGCCTTTTGCCGAGTGTAGCACTCGGCAAAGCCTTTGCCGAGTGTATATCGTCCTTTGCCGAGTGTCTAAGGCACTCGGCAAAGAAGCTGTCTCCGGTTGTGTATATTGTATCAGTTCCGAGGACTAAACGATATATGCAGATGTAGCTCAATGTTGATATTATCAGACCAGTGATTTCGACTAGTTATAGCTTGGTTTCTGTACAAATTGGAACCTTGCTTATATATAAAAAAAGAGAGGTGGTTGCATTGTGCAACACAAATAATTATGTTAATGAGGACTAAATATCAAGCTCATACGGCATCTGATCCCATTGGAACAGATACAAGATGCATGCAAATGGGAGACCGACATACGGCGTCCCCAAATCGTTCCTCATTCTGAACATCTATGTAGCACAGAACTACAAAACAATAGATTTAGCTTCAATGGGTTTCTCTTTGTTGATGTTCAGGCATTAACGAAATTTCTGTTCAGACGTGAACATCTTGCAGCATTTGCCATCTATGCGCTCATGAAATCATGATTTTAAGTATACTGAATAGTGAATACAATCATCTTCACATATGCTGCGGTTCCTTATACTAAGCATATTCAGATGCACTTTCGTCTGGTTCCCGTGTTCACTACACCTCTGAACAACTATTCTACAAAATTCCACTCATGCCCTTGATGAATTGGTGAATCATCGGACCCTTTAGAACAGACGCCATCACAAGATGAATAAATCAGGCTTAATGGGTTAGGCCATTACATAGTGACGGAATGCGTTCAAATAACCCCTTCTTGCTAACATTACCTTGCGCCCCTGAGGAAGGAGTGCCAGCAGCAGCAACCACATCAGCTTTCGTACGGCTGACCGGTGGTTCTGTTTGCGTAACAGGATCAACAGCCGGAGCCTTTCTTTGGTCTCTAGATAATGCATCATATGGTATGGTGGTGATGGGGCATCCGCTGCCAGAGTAACATCAGCTTCACACGGTTGGAAGGTGGCTCTGCTCCTGTAGTAAGATCAGGAGCTTTCCTTTGGTCTCTAGATAATTGATCTGATGGGGAAGACGGGACATCAGCTTCCAGAGTTTTCTTTTCTGTAAATGATGGTAATTCTGATGACGAAGACTGGACATCCCATGATGATAACTCCTCACTTTGAGTCTCATTGAGGCGTTTTTCCTCAATGCTACTTGAGAATCCATTCTGTTGAAAATTTGTTCAGAAGACTCCACTGATCTTTTGTAAACTCCAACTACAGCAGGATGGCTATCACCTGGTAGAGGATCAATAAATTTCACAACATCTTTTCCCCCATATATAAGGAAAAATTGGGCTGGTGGAGGGTTCTGAGCAATCCAATAGACGAGATCAGACATGAATGATCCATCACTACCATCCTTTCCACCTAGACAACGAAATTACGGGCATGTTTGGTAGAGCTCTCTCTGATCCAAATTTTTTGCGGGGAGTGATTCTCTGGAGGAAGTGATTCCGTGGCGAAAAGTAATTCTCTAAACTAAAATATATGGAGGAAGTGATTCTATGCAGGAAGTGAATCAGGGGAAGCTGTTTTTTTCAGCTCCTTAGCTTTTAGTTCATTTAAGAGAATTACTCCTACAGATTCCACTCAGGGAGCTAAAAGCTGAAAGCTGCTGTTTGGCAGAGCTCCCTCTGATTCCAGCCGGGAAGTTGCTCTGGGAGCTCTGCCAAACATGCCCTATATCATTAGCATGATCAGACGGAATAGCAACACTAAATAAGTGAAATCAACATGCAAAAATGTCACATCCTGAAATGTTAATCACAACATAGTTAAGCATGCATAATCATCATGACGTTATGTTTATACGTGTTTATTTGCAACTCGAGTTTTAAACGTGTTCCAAAAGTACGTTGTAGATGGTTTAGAGATATTTAGGAAAGCCCCCAAATACTTTGGAGTACGAGGATAGGAAAAGATGGAAAAAGAGAAAATGCCGCTCTCGCCGTCTGACCGGGCTCACCCGCGGTCTAACCGCCAGGTGGCAACCACGTGAATTTGCCATGTGGGTTTTCCACGGTCCGACCGATGCCTCCCATGGTCTGACCGTTAGAAGTGCAGAGGCTCACTTAAGAGGATCGACTAGTCTCTCTCTCACTCTCCCTCTCTCATTTGCTCTCCCTCACTCTCCCTCCACCAAACCCTAGAAAGAGAGAGAGGTATCCACTTGCCACATTTGACGATCGGAGATCGACGACAAGTACTCCTCCAAGCTTCCAGAAGGCTTCCCCAAGTTATTCCCCCTCTTTTTCCCGCCAGAAAGGTGTTCCTCGAGCACTTCTCCCACCGCGGGCTTAATCCCCTCTCCGGAGTCCAATTGGTGAATCAAAGCTTCATTGGAGGATTCCAATCCGATAGGAAGTTCCCTTATGCTGAGGTAAACCTTCCTAAGCTGTTTTCTCGTCGTCTCCTAGCTCCAGCCGGCCACCGTTTTGATTTGAAGCAGAAAACCCTAGGAAAGCTAAATCTAGATCTTATTTTTGGGGTTTGACGTGTTTGGACTATACATATCGTCCGAACAATCATAGAAAACATCTCCCTATCCTATGGAGTACTTTAGTGCCCTTCGTCATCGAAGGTTTTGCCGGAGTCCTCGTTGGCGACCCCGCAAAGGTATTGCCGGCAAGGTCTGGCGGTCTGACAGCCAATAGGGTCGGTCTGACTGCCAAGTTAGGGCCGGAATGTCCAAAGTGAACTCCACAGTTAGGAGTCAGACCGCCATTAGGGCCGATCTGACCGTTGGTCGGCAGTCTGACCACCACCATGCCTTCGGTTTGACCGTTGATGCCCTAAACTCTCTGCACGGTTGCAGTCTGACCGCCACCTCCACACCAGTCTGACCGCCAGCCACTCAATGCTTTATGCACTTAGGTTACCCTATTTGAGGTTCAAACCTTTTCCAACCTGGGTCTTTTTTCGACCTTTTGCAATTGTTTTTGAAACACAGTGCTTTACTATTGTTCGAGCATGCATCATATGCACAATTTTTCATTGTTTGTTCATTTATGCAATGTATTCTTGATTCATTTAAAGAGTGTCGCTCTGACGGTCCAAGTGAGCAAAGGCGATACCGAGCTACCGGAGTTCTGGGAGTGTTGTGCCGGAAGTATTAGGCAGATGCCGGAGCAATAAGGCAAGCGTTTAAGCATATTGCACCCTATTGATTTGAATCAAGTGGAATCTAAATTGATGAGTTATTGCTTATGTATGTTTGCATGATTAGCGAGTCAGTGTCGGGTGATATGGGTGGAACCTATGCTGATGCATTGCCTTTACCTTGAATTGTTGATGATCCTTATCCCTGTAACCTGGGTATGATATTATTGGTGTCTAGCTTCAAAGGTTAACCGTAATACTTAGCCTCCATCCAGATCTCTAATCTAAGTATTTAATGGAGAATGATCCACTCACTCTTTGGACCTCCCTCAAGGAGTGTTATCAGCAATAAAAATATGTTCTCCTACCAGAAGCTCAATGCGAATGGTCTCAGTTTCATTTCCTGAACTTTAAGTTCGTAGCATATTACAACTCTCAAAGTTTACACAATCTGCTCTATGTTGAGATTCTGGGATCACACA
Source organism: Phragmites australis (assembly GCF_958298935.1). Classification (NCBI taxonomy): domain Eukaryota; kingdom Viridiplantae; phylum Streptophyta; class Magnoliopsida; order Poales; family Poaceae; genus Phragmites; species Phragmites australis. The sequence goes on from NC_084939.1 coordinate 23,410,773, forward strand.
GTTTCAAATGATTGTGAAATCTTTATACACTTTCCATCCATTGTTCCAGATATTGCAACAGCAATATCATCATCAAAATCACCCAACAGGTGTAGCACCCCTTTCTGAAGTACACGCCAAAACTTAGGATACAAATTTCGTTGCCATAAACGGAACAACAGGAAATCCAAGGAAAAGTGAAGGTTTTTCAACAAGCAGAAAAAGTGGAATTGCACAATGCAAATATTGTTTCAGCAAAAATGATAATATATACAACTCTCAAGTTTGTCAACGATGTGGATGTACGAACCACCATACAAATGTCGGATTCCCAAATATTTGGTGGATTTGTATCTTAAATCCATTGGGAAAGGCAAGCCAATTCAAGGGGTAATTTTGAAGCTCACTTCAATTCACAAATAGAAGACATGTTCTTAAACCATTCCTCTGATAGAGAATTATGATTTAGTCTAGCAGAAGGAGGATGATATCCTCAGTGTATATGACATGCTTGTGTAATTTATTTCCCGTGATATGTTGGGAGACCTCAATTAGTCTCCTAATATTCCTCTAAATATCATAAGCCTACTATTATCCTACATGATGTTGCATATTGTCTCTCAAGACATGATACTCATAAAAATCAGCATTGTATGTATTCTATATATGAATTAATTTCTTATGGAATTTTCTCTTACATGTATAGAAATTTTACAAGAAGCAACAAATGGAAGACGAAATTTGTTTAGTGGAAAGTTGTACCACTAATACAATTTTCTGGGAGCAAATATATTTCCATACTCTGAAACATAGAAATGCTATGACAATCGCTGAACGTGATATCTTAATTGTGGATTTGAATTGAGCCACAATTATTCTCCTTATGGGTACATCTTTAGTGATCATGGATGCACTCTTGTATCCTGATTCAACTCGTACCTTAACCAGTTATAAAGACACTAGTCTAAATAGCTTTCATATGCCAAATTGAGAACGGTGATGTATTTATTTCTCACCAAATCTAACGGATATGACAAAGCAAGCTCTTAAGAAAATTTCTTCCATATCATCTGAACTGTATTATACATACATTAATCCCGTATCACATGTTGCGTTCAAGATAATTTTTCAGAATCTTGATTAAATTCAAGACTTGGTATGACCACCTTGGTCATCCTGGTTTAAGCATGAAAAGAAAAATTATCAGCAATTCTATTAGTCACAACAACAATGTTGCAATATTTCCAAAATCCTAACAGTGTTGCAATATTTCCAAAATCCTCGGATTTTGTGTATACCGCATGTGCCACAGGAAAATTAATTTTAAGGCACTCTTATCTTAAAATTAAATATAGGTAACTCATTTTTCTTGAACACATTCAAAGATATATATGTGGTCATATTTAGCCATTATATGGACTATTAAGGTACTTTGTGATGCTCATAGATGCATCTACAAATTTATTGTTCAAATTATCAAATTATGAGCAAATTATCCTAACAACAGGATAAAATCCATTATAATAGATAATGCCGCTGAATTTACTTCACGTGCTTTCAACAATCATTGTGATCTTAGCCATTATTTTGGAGCATTAAGTACATTTATGTGCACACTTCAAATGGTCTAGCTGAAATCTCTCATCCAAGAGAGTTAAAATTAATTGCACGACCATTACTCTAGAATTGCAATTTACTAATCTCATACTGGAAATCATGCGGTCTTACACGCCACAAATTTCATTCAAATAAGACCAACTGCATATTATACGGCTTCCCTGTTGCGGTAATTAGTACGTGAAAATCAAATAAGTATTTCCCATCTGCGAAAAATTGGTTACACTATATACATACTGATATCACCACCACAACGTACATCAATGGGCATTCATATGAAATTGAGGATCTATATGAGGTATATTTTCCATCAATCATAAAATACCTCAAGCCTCTAACATGGAGCATATTCATAGCCCGATACGCTGATGAGGACAATTTCTAGTCATTAGGGGGAGATCACAAGTAACACAAAGGATGCCAGAAAATAAATTGTAATACCACATACATTCAGTCCTTACATAAAGGCAATTAGATCTTAGATCCACGTACTAAAGGATCTGAACAAGAAGTTCAAGAATTCATAAATTTGCAAGACATTGCAAATATTTGCTAGATGTATTTACTAATAATAAATGTGTCAATAAATCATATCCCCGCACTCAATGTGCTAGAAGGAGTGGAGGTACCTAATAAACCACTCAACTCCCAAAGGAAAATAAGAGGAGAAGAAGTGTGGTCACAAGGGATAATGCTTGTTAAAAGCATCCGCGGAAATAAAGAAAGTTAATTTCTAAAACAGTAAATGCAAATCAACTTCTAAAACAGTAATGTGCAACAGGAGGTGCTACATGTGCTGAATGGAGAGATGCCTCACGGGTGGAATGTAAACACGGTGGTGTTAATCCCAATGTGTAAGATCCCTGGTGCATAAAAACGCAATGTCTTATCAGCCTATGCAACATGCTGTACAAGACCATCTCAAAGGTTTGCATGCAAATAGTCTCAAGGTGTTAGTCCCAGGTAACTATCGCTCCTAATCAAAGGTGCTTTCGTGCTCAGATGTCTCATAACAGATAATGTGTTGCTGGCCTATGAGCTCACTCATTTCATGTTAAACAAAACCAATGGGAAGGACGGGTGCTTATTGCATCAGCCACCATCTTTTGTCAATGCATGACGCGCTGTTCAGATTTGACATGTGGCTAATGCACAGGTGGTAGAGCATTTTAAGGAATTATATGAGGAATTTTCAGGGCAGATGGTGAGAAATAATCTATTATGTTAACTACGAAACAGGAAATGCAAGAGATGAGTTTATGGCCCAGCAGCACGTTCAACTATTCAAGTGGAAGCTCTGCATGAGAAATGTTTCTTGCCGGTTTATATTGGTAAGTCTAAGGCGAAGTTGCTTACATAAAAGAGAAAATATGGCAGTGTATTCAGGGATGGAAAGAATTAATACAGAACACTGGGAAGGAGATTCTAACTAAAGCGGTTGCTCAAGCAATTCTGGCATACAGCATGTCCTGCCCTGACGTCACTGAATCAGTGATGGCAAATGTACTGTGGTGCATCGATTCTGGACACTGGTGGATTCAGCAAGAAAATGACCACAAAATACATTGGCTGTCGTGGGATACATAAACAAGATTGAATAAGCAGGAAGGTTTGGGCGTCCATCGTCCTCAATATATATGCCCTCAGTATTGCAACGCTGGCCAGATAAGCTTAGAGACTCCGAAATACATACATACCTTTTGCTATCTTTAAACCATAGACCACAAAAAAAAGTTCTACTAGTATGTTCATTCAATCCTGCACTCTTTTTTTTTTTTCTTTGTATGAGATTTTGCTAAGGTTGGAACATACTTATTATAACCATGTTTGCTCAAAGACAGCATTGATATTGGTAGCTACCTAAATGAAGAAAACTGGCATGGAGAAGTGCAGAAAGAAGAATGTACATACCGGAAAATGGTGTTGGCTCATCCACACGGCAACACAGCAGGGGTTCACCGTCCTCCTCTTCATTATCAAATTCAGCAAAAAACAGTATTGGATGGGAGTCACTGGACAGAGAACCCTTTTGAGTGGCCAAGAAGTTGACATGAGAGTAACGGTACTTGCATGGGGCAAAAGACAGGGCATCATTCACGTCTTCGCAATACTCCGGGCCACATACATATCCTCATTCACACAGCAGATGATATGAAGATCATACGCAGGTTTCTACAAAACAGCACAGGATAAACTAGCGAAAGGTTTTATTGTATGTAAGAACAATAAGAAATGAAAAGGCATCAGTTATAATGAAGAGCAGAGGTACTAAACCAACCCCATCTTGCAGCAGGTGTCTGTCCAGTGCAGCTTTCACCTTTCTGGATATCCTTCTCTGCAGAGCCATGGAGCGCATCTTTCCAGCTCTCACGGGGTAGGAGGACTTGCATATTCGTTCAGGAGTTGGCTGCTGTTTTGGAGATAACACGCAGGACCAATGTTGCACATCTTCTGAGGTGAGCGGGATCCCAATCTGATGTTCCTGGTTCCATGAAGCGAGGAACCTTGCCTGCTCCTCAGGGTTGGGGTGCCATGCCGCGGTGGCTGCAGCCGCATAAGCTTCTTGGATGCCAGCACATGGGCTTTGCTGCTCCACCTTTCTGACAGCGTCGTCATAGAGGCTGCACATGAAGTGAGAGAGACGACGATCGTCCGAGCAGTGTCGGTGTCGATGCTGTTCCACCTCCATCTCCTCTGCAGCAGACAGGAGCTTGGGATCAGCGACGGACAGCTGAGCACAGGCAACGACCAGGCACTGCACGGCCTGGTGCTCAGACAGATCATGGTAGCGCGTCTGGAGGAAGGAGACGAGCCCGTAAAAGGAGCGGCTTTCCAGGCGGGTGAGGCTGTTCGGGCCGATCACGTCGAGCACCGGGGTCACGGCTGCCGGGAAGTTGACGTCGTACCAGACGGTGTTGAGGATGATGTTCGAGACAGGGTCCATGGGGCCGTAGCAGTAGCCGGCCCTGAGCAGGCTGCGGTGGAGGCGAGTGCGCAGCTCCATGCGCGGCAGCCTGGCCAGCGCCTGCAGGTAGAAGCCGTGGATCGTGTCAAGAAGCACCATTCGCAGAGATCGGGTGTGCTGACATGGCATATGGGCGATGCTGTTCTTGTAAAGTGTCCGGGAAGCAGCAAGATCCCAATATATGGCCAGGTCAGGAACCACGGGCTCCTCGAGCAGCAACGTTTTCAAGCGATCCAGGTTCCGAAGTGGGCACTGGGGCTGCACCTCCGACAACAAAGTGAGGACTTGGTGCAGACGGGAGGATAGCGACATCCAGACATGGACGAGGTGCTTGGGCTGAGGGTGCTTGGCGATCTGCGCAGCGAGCGTGAGGGCCGCCTCGAAGGCTGGAGCCGACGCGGGGGAGGTGAGAGAGAACCGCGCCATCATGCCGCGGTCCGCCACGATGAAACGGGCGGCGACGAGGAGGTCGGCGTCGGCAAGGAGCAGGTAGCGCACGGCCTCCCAAGCGGCGAGGTAGGGGAAGAAGTAGAGCAGGAAGGCGACGAGGCCCTCGAGGGACCTCTTCCCCATCTCCTTCCGCTTCTCCTCGACAACGGCGCCGGCCAAGACCTTGTCCCTAAGGTCAGGACGGCGGTCGGAGGTGCAGATAGTGTTGGCCACGATGTTGGAGACGGGGTCCAGGAGGCCGATGCAGACGCCGGCGTCGAGGAAGCGCGTGAGCGTGACAGGCCTCGCCCTCACGTCGAGCCGGTCAGTCGCGACCATGTAGAAAGCGTCCATCTTGGAGAGGAGGCACGACCTTGTGTCTTCTTGCTCCTTTCTGAAGGGAATATACCGAGACTGCGGCCGAACAACGCGACGGAGGCTGCAGCCCGCGCCATCAGTCATGGCCGCCGGCGACGGGGTTACGGTTTGGGAGGGGAACGAGAAAGGGAATTCCAATCCCTTGTTGATTTGGGGGCCGGCAGCGAAGCGTGCGGCGTGGCGAGGAGAGGCAAGCGGAAGGAGTTTTTTCTATTTTTATATTTTTTAATTAACTATTTAAATAAATAGACTCTGACGGTAAAATTTGTAAAAATAGACGTCTATCGCCGCTTCTCTTACCGTCCTCTAAAAGGTCATGTGAGACTAACCGCTCTTTCAGAAAGCAGGTAGGAAGTATCCCTGTCACCCTTACCGTCCTCTTAGGTTAGACCACTTACCGCCTTTTGAGAGGACGGTTAGGGGCCGCCCCCGCCCCCTTCTCTATATAAACATCAAAAATGAGAAAAAATGCTCATTTTATTATGGAAAAAGAGAAAGGAAGAGTAGAGGAGAGGAGGAGAGGGAGTTAGCGTGGCGAAGCCCTACTGTTTTCGATCTGCGGATTTTGGAGCCTGTTTTTTGGTAATTTTTTATACTCATGTTTTTATTACTAAGTAAAGTACCACTAGATCTAGGATTTAGCGGTATAACAATAGCTATATTAGATATGACCTAGGGTTTAGAAATATAGAAAATGCTATATTTTGTAGTATATTGTAAATATTAATTACGACATGGTAGGATAGTGATATCCAGACATGGATGAGGTGCTTGGGCTGAGGGTGCTTGGCGATCTGCGCGACGAGTGTGAGGGCCGCCTCCAAGGCTGGAGCCGACGCGGAGGAGGTGAGAGAGAACCGTGCCATCATGCCGCAGTCCGCCACGATGAAACGGGCGGCGACGAGGAGGTCGGCGTCGGCAAGGAGCAGGTAGCGCACAGCCTCCCAAGCGGTGAGGTAGGGGAAGAAGTAGAGCATAAAGGCGACGAGGCTCTCGAGGGGCTGCTTCCCCCATCTCCTCCCGCTTCTCCTCAACAATGGCGCCGGCCAAGACCTTGTCCCTAAGGTCAGGTCGGCGGTCGAAGGTGCAGATAGTGTTGGCCATGATGTTGGAGGCGGGGTCCAGGAGGCACGCCAGCATCGAGGAAGCGCGTGAGCGTGACAGGCCTCACCCTCACGTCGAGCCTAGGGCCATGAGATTTCAATGGCTGGAATGAAAGTAAAAGCATGACTCTATTGAATATAAATATTAAAATATTTATATATTAATTATAAAGATAATATTCTGGTATAGTTCACGAGCATTGACGATAAACTTGAACAACCTGACGGTAAGCTGGAACAAAATTATCGTAAATACTCGCGGGAACAAAATTGTGAAGGATTGTAGTATATGTACGTATGCTTGTGTTAATGCATGCTAGCTAGATAGAGATACTCACATGCCTATATACAACTTGTTGCATGCAGCTTTAATTACTCATCGGTATATGCAGTAGGTAGCTTGCCGCTATAGTAGTTTTAGAGTTATCTGCTTGCAGGTGCTAGCATCACAATGCAAACATTGGACCCATTGATCGCCGGAGCAAGCGGGGACCTTTCCATATTTCAAACGTGCGATCTCAGCAAGGATTGGATCCATTTGAGGTAGAGTAGAAACTATAGAGGAGAAAAACCAACGACGAAAACTCATATAGCAATGGCTGACGTATGTTCTCGATCAAAGCTGCGGGCATGTGGGACGTCTTGGAGTCGTGGTCCCACAGAATGCAGGAAATTGGACTGTCTGAACGGAAGAAAACACGAAACAGGCAAACATCCAAATAGGCTAGGCAGGCAGGTCACTTGTCTTTTTATGAATCAGAGGAACCAGGTCACTTGCGTCTTACCGTGCGGACTGCTAGACCTACCTGTTACTTTAGACATAATTATATATGTTGTTGTATGAACTGTTACTTTAGACCTAGGTACATGAGGAGGGGTCTCTCGGTTTTGGGGGCCCTGGGCGGTCGCCCCTCTTGACCCCCTCAGGGCCGGCCCTGGTCGAGCCGGTCAGTCGCGACCATGTAGAAAGCTTCGATCTTGGAGAGGAGGCACCATCATGTGTCTTCTTGCTCCTTGCTGAAGGGCAAATACCGAGACTACAGTTGAACAATGCGACAGAGGTTGCAGCCCGTGCCATCAGTCATGGCCGCCGCCGACGGGGTTAAGCCTTGGGACTTCGAGTTCGATTTAGGGAAGAGAGGAGAGCGACATGTTGGTGTCAGATAGTGTGCGGCGGCGAGATGAGGCGAAAGAACTCTGAAGGTGAAAATTTCACTAGGGTACGCAAACATATAGCTTATCAGGACTGTTTATTTGTGTTAGAGAAGTAATTAAAAAATATCATAAATTAAATAAAAAAATTAATAAATAGATAAATATTATAGGAGAATGATGGATAACTGAGGACATGTAGAATTGTATTTCCCGAAGAACTCCCGTGGAGCTCGGCCTACCCACACTATCTTGTTTGGTATTCGGCTCGGACATGTATCCATGGCCCAAGCGGCAAAAAAGAGATGGCTTCGGATTTGCATGTAGGTCCGCGGCCCATGTATTGGTCTATTGGGTTGGAATAGCCCAGCGAGAGGGAGGAGGAGGTCGTAAAGGGGTGCGCGGGGAGCGGCAAGGACCAACGATCGATCTCGCCGGCGACGGCACGGGCAACGAAGAGGCGGCGATCCTTTCTTGCGGCCGCCGGGCGTGATGGAGACGGCTCACGAGGTGGCCATTTACATCGACCGCTTCCACAACCTGGACCTGTTCCAGCAAGGGTAACAAGGATCCGGGGAAATTTTCCGTCTCTTCCTCTTTTTTCTGCGCTTTTTTTCTTCTTTTTCTCTTTTCAAGAACACGTTAGCTTTCCTGTGAATGTTTTTGGAATGGTACGCATTCCTTCGAGTTTCCTTGGCGTAGATGAACGCGTGCATTTCTTTGCGAACTAAGCTGCCTCCCTATTTGTTAATTTTGGGACACAATTTCGCTCCATTTTCCTCTGCAAATCCTCTTACGAAATGTTAGCTGTTCCCTTGTCTATTATATGTGGACGCAGTGAAATTAGATTCTTCCGTTTAAAATTTTCTTGCATTTTCGTGCAGATGGTACCGTATGAAGATTAGTGCAATGTGGGAGGAGGATGAGTACAGGGCACCAGTATCGCCGGCCAGGGTCGCACAATATGAAGGTTTTGGCATCTTTCTTGATGCGGAGATAAGAAAAATTCGTAGTTCATTTCTGTTTCTTGCATTGTTTTTGTGGGCAATATTTCCTGTATGACTTGAAGGTGGCTAGAGTGGAATTGAACCGGGAACCTGTTTGCCATGAGTTTAATCTTCGTAGTTTCGTTAGTTTCGAACTGAGCTTAGCTCGGGTCGCGATACCGAGCCGGCCGGGGTTCGAACCCGGTCTCACATGGGGGCGGGGGGGGGGGGGGCGAGCATTTGCTCGGTTTGTCAGACCTCAAATAGAGACGCACCTCACCGGCCAGGGTTAGAGCGTTTGGGTAGAAGTATAGAACTTAGCTCGTCTCTGGTCCTTTGGCCTTCAGTGAGGTCAGGGGGCATTCTACTCCCTACCCCTAGAAGTTAGTATATATGATGAATTGCGTTTACCATGAAAAAATATTAACTTAGTTTAGATGGAATAACTGTGCTTGTTGTCTTGTGGGTTCTTACTCAATCATATATATATTTCTCTCAGCCTTAGAAAGCATGAGAAGTTTGTTCTGTAGTTGGGGAAGATAGTTGTAGACGTATTTTACATCACTATTACACACCCTTGTACTCATATTGTTAAGTATAGTAAAAAGTTATCATATTGATAAAACTAAAATCAACATGTAGGCCAGCCAGAAAGAGTCACCATTGTCATTCAGGCTCAACATTGTCAATTCTTTTTTGGGGGGACTGAAATTCACAGTACCCTTGCCGTTATTGTAGATGGTACCTTGACGTTAATTCTTTCTCGCTGATACCCTCGTCGCCGGAGGACTACCTGTTGATTCTTCCGGATGAGCAGACGACAGCTCGTGTCTATGGTGATGGCAGGGCCATCAGGGCAGCTTCCTTTTGACTACATCTCAGACGCTGGTCACGGCTGGCTCACTCCACTGGTGCCTCTTTGCCTGTGCTGGTCGATGTCGAACTTAGCGGCATCTGCCCCTTTGATACTGTCGGTGACATGGGAACCGAGGGTTCCTGAGTCCCGAGGTCAGGACAGCAGAGTGCCACATGGCGCCCTCCCTCGGGGATTATCTCCCCGAGGTTCGAGAAGACCAAGTTCCGGGAGAGGGTACTCGGGGCTATGAACAGTAGTCCCCGAGCACCCAGAGTTCCCTGAGGACCTGAGAAGTCCTTCGCCGGTGGTCCCCACAAGGGCTCAGCGGTGAGGTGTCAATTGGTGAGAGGCCCGATGCTGCATTTAAGAGGGAGCGTGGCCTGTCACTTCCAACCACTTCCCACACGCCTGCTGTCAGTCCCTGTCACTGCCTGACAGGGAGGTGTGGGGACATTTAATGCGGCGGGTCCCATCGCGCGTCATGCGGCACGCCTTGGGATAACGTCGCAGGGTTCAAGGCATATCGCTTGCCGCTCTGCTGTGTCAGGCTCGTTCTGACCGGATGGGCACGCGGGGTTGCTCGGTGGCTGCCCGGTGGGCCCTCACTGCTGCACCCGCTGAAAAGCGGGATGATGACGATAGGACCGGACGAGGGCGCATTTTCAACCCCCGTAACATCAAACTGCAGCCCATGATGGTTGTTTTCCATTTATGGCGCCTTGGAATTCGCACCCTCCTTTCTAGGCACGCCAAGTCCCCCCCCCCCGACGGTATAAAAGGAGGCGGCGTATTCCGACGGAAGTGCGAGAGGTAGAGAGGTTCAGAAGACAACGACTTCCATAGGACCAAGTCTCGTGGGTTGAAGAATACCAAGTCAAGCTAACGAAGCTCTAGACTTAGACAAAAATCCTGTAACACAAGAGATTCAGAGCATTTATAGCACACACACAGGAGTAGGGTATTACGCTCCGTGCGGTCCGAACCTGTCTAAAATTCCTTAAGCATTTATTTCCTCTAGCATCCGATCATCCATCCCTCCTGCATCTCATTTACTCTCATTTATTTCACGTACGAGGTAGATTCAGAATTATCCCCCGGCCGAATCTCAAAGGAGGGCCCTCTAGATCCCCGCTTGTGGAGTTCATCCTCCGACAGATACCCTATCAAAAAAACTCAGAGCCATTGCTGGGTCTCCAAAGTTGGAGCCACAAAAATGTTGGTCATGTTAATTGTCCGCTTGGTCTTGCTAGAGAGATCTTACATCAATTGGAGATTGCGCAAGACAGTCGTGTGCTCTCCCAGGCCGAGATTTGGCTGAGGTTTTCTCTCAAGAAACACTCCCTTGCCTTGTCTTCTCTCCAACGGACAATTGCAAGGAGCCGATCTTGGATCAGTTGGCTAAGCGAGGGGGACGTGAACACTGAGTTGTTTCACCTCCATGCCCGGCATTGCAAGAGAAAGAATTTTATTCCAAAACTTATCTCTGATGATCAAACGTTTTTTAGCCATGAGGATAAGGCTAAGGTGATTCTTGACTTCTACAATGGTCTGCTTGGGACCAGTGTGGACAGGAGTCTTTCAATTAATCTTGATGAGCTAGACATTACATCCTATGATCTTGCTGACCTGGATGCCCCCTTCTCCGCAGAAGAGGTTTGGAGGACTATAAGGCAATTGCCCTTGGATAAAGCCCCAGGACCGGACGGGTTCATGGGACTTTTCTACAAAACCTGTTGGCCGGTTATTAAAACAGATCTCATGGCTGCTATTTCTGCTGTTTAGAGCAGAAAATTCAAAAACATGGGTCTTCTCAATACAACTTATTTAACTCTCTTGTCAAAGAAAGAAGATGCGCAGCTGGTTAAGGACTTTCAGCCCGTAAGCCTTGTACATAGCTTTGCTAAGTTTGTCACCAAAGTTCTTGCCAATAGATTAGCGGGCCGGCTTCATCAGATGGTGTCCCCCAACCAAAGCGCATTTATAAAGGGTCGTTTCATCCAAGACAACTTCATGCTTGTGCAACAAACAGAAAGATTCCTTCATCAGCAAAAACAGGCTCTTATTCTTCTCAAGTTAGATATCACAAAAGCATTTGACTCGGTTTCTTGGGCCTTCCTCCTAGAAGTCCTGAAAAAACTTGGTTTCGGTTTGATCTGGTGTGATATTCTTGGTGGGTTTTTGGCTTCGTCTTCTACGCAAATTATGCTTAATGGGATCTCCGGTGAGGTCTTCTTTCACCAGCGTGGTTTACGCCAAGGGGACCCTTTATCTCCGATGTTTTTTATTCTTGTTATGGACATCCTGGGCTTCATGGTGTCGAAGGCTTCAAATGAGGGCCTACTGCAGACTCTTTCCTCTCGAGCCTTGCATCACCGGATATCTCTATACGCGGATGATGTGGTTCTCTTTCTTCGACCCACTGCCAACGACATTGCCTTAACTCTGGACATTCTACATCTGTTTGCTGAAGTTTCTGGTCTCCAAAACCAATGTTCAGAAGAGCAGCGTCTTACCCATGCAGTGCACTGATTTGGATCTAGTCACAATACATGATGGTCTTCCATGTGAGCTGCTTGAATTTCCATGTAAGTATCTCGGGCTGCCTCTCTCCTTGCGGAAATTAACAAGGGCGCAGTTTCAACCCATTATTGATTGGATAGCAGATCAGCTCCCTGGATGGAAAGCTGACCTTTTGACACATGCTGGTAGAAGAATTTTGGTTCACTTGTGCTCACATCCATGCTGATCTATCTTGCCATGACCATCGATTTTCCCCCTTGGGCCATCAAAGCAATTGATAAAATCCGGAGCTATTTTCTTTGGCGGGGAAGAAAGGATGCAAAGAGTGGTCATTGTCTTGTGGCCTGGGTCAAAGTTTGCCGCCCCACTGAGCTGGGTGGTCTTGGCATCTCAGACCTCCAAAATTTGTACTGGGCTCTCCGTATGAGATGACTTTGGTTGCAAAAAATGGATCCTAATCGACCATGGTCGGTCTTCCCTATTCAGGTGCATAAGTGTGTCCGAGCTTTTTTTCTCTATGGCGGTTTTCTCTGAGGTGGGAGATGGTGCACGTACTTTGTTTTGGATAGACAGGTGGCTCCATGGGCAAAGTATTTTTGATCTTGCACCACGATTATTTGCTTTGGTGCCTAAGAGAAGAGCAAATAAGAGTACTGTTCTTGAGGCCCTCACTGATCAAAACTGAATTACTGACATACATGGGGCTCTTTCCGTCGGCGTCATTGTTGAATTTCTGGATCTTTGGGTTACCCTCTCTGAGGTAGTGCTGCAGCCATGGGTGGAAGATTCTCATTTTTGGCGGTTCTCAACTTCAGGAGAGTATTCAGCTAAAACAGCTTATGACAACCTTTTCCAGGGTGATGTTTCTTTCAGACCTTGGGAGAGGATTTGGAGATCTTGGGCACCGGGCAAATGTAAATTTTTCATATGGTTGGTTGTGCATAACAGGTGCTGGACTACCGATCGTCTTGCACGGCGCAGTCTGCCACATCCTGCTAGCTGTCCACACTGTGAGGTCGCTCTTTTTGCTTTATTTCTATAGTCAAAGGCGCACATGTAACTTATTGTAAGGGTTCCTACCCTTTTTCTTCTTTAATATAATGATACGCAGCTCTCCTGTGTGTTCGAGAAAAAAAAATCACAATACTTACCTATTTGTATGTCAAAATATTGGTGAAAAGGTAAAACAGCTTAGGACATCACCAAAGGAAGGCCTGTCGTCATGGAAAATTGTGTATTGCTACCTCACCATTGCTGGATGATCCAGTGTTAAAGCATTAGTTGTTCTCCTCTTGCAGTGATTTATCATGGTCTGTTCATTAATCCGTGCTAGTCTCAAATAAGAACAATCCAGAAACAGAATGAAACGTTAGATTGGATTATTTTTTCATATTGCTATTTTTCTTTACCACATGTCTTTGAATTTTCAAATCTTTGGCTAATAGATAATGACATGCTAGGTGGATTGTGCAGCTCTTGATATTGGTGCGAAGGGCACATTTGGCTTTTGGAAAATAGATGATGTTGATAATAGCTTCTATACACAGCCATTTCTAGTTAAATATTCTAGACAAGATATTTATCTGTCAGTTATGGTGTCTTTCTACATACCCAACAGTGAAGATGAGGTTCAGTTTTATAATTTTTCCTTTTCTTTATGAATCGTGTTTACTTTAGCCTGACATGTACTGTCTCTTTCTCCATTCTAGGGTCCAGCAACTTCGTCTGTTTTATTGAAATTCGAGCTCATATATATTCCAACATTGGGAAATGGGTGGTGTGTATTATATTTTCCATCTCTCAAGTTATTTTGTAGTCTCCTTGTAATGTTGCTCATTGCGGATTACATGTGCACCCAACATCTTACAGTTCGCATTCATCAATTCTGAAACTGCTTCCTTTTTGCATCATAGGACTGAAGTTCAAGGTTCAAGTGACACATATTTGGCCCCAGTCCATGAATTTAGGATCCCACATAGAGCACTCCTGGGTTTACACTCATATTGTCCTGTCCATTTTGACGCTTTCCACTCTGCTCTTGTTGATCTGACAATACACATAGTTTACATGAAAGCCAGTGTGACTAAATCATCACTGAAGGTACACAGGTTTGTGATAATTTAGATTTAATTTTGTTTGTAGATACTGTTTTCCTTGAAAAAAATTGTATGATGCTGCTATAACAGAAACCAGATGTATGTTTTGAATGAACTCGTCACAAACATACATAGTAGTTAGAAATTTAATCAAGATTGAGCTGCAGTACACATGTTTATGCCGTGCCAATAGGCAAAAGGCATATTGTTGTAGCAACGAATAAACTGTGTTCTTCCTTTATTACGCTTTCACTAAATTATGACCAAAATATGGTATCTACTATCCAGACACTGGAGCAAGGTTTAGGCTCAAAATCATATGATATTGTGAAGGCCTTATTGATTTCAAGGGAAATGCTGCTTGAAGAAGTGAAGAAGATCAGTGGTGCCGTTGGTAATACTCTTGAGGATTTAGATGACGCTGGCTTAACTCTTGGTAAATACGAGACAATTCAGCCATCAAAGTCAGGCTTACCTAATTACAGTAAAGGGCACCGTGCACCCACGAAATGCAGTCGCCAGCTGACAGGCATCTTACGTGATCTTCTGGAGGTATTCTTCATTTTGAACAAAAAAGTTGTCTATTTTTTACATAATATTTGTAATGATTGGATACATTGTCTCACGACTTGTTTCAGAATTCTGATGATGTCGTTGGAAGCACCAATGAAATTATGCTGTACACTCTATCCAAGGAAGAATTGTTTGAATTATTTCAAATTGTGAGCAGCCAACTCTCACTTATATGGAATGCATTCTTGAAATTTCATAGGTGAGGTTATCTTTTATCTAGCATCCCATTTAGAAGATGGGTGTTTTTCATTGATCTGATGTTTCAATGTTATCGTTTCTTATTTGTTTTGATTCTCTCGTAATATTCAACCAAAGTTTTGTTCGTCCAATGCAGGACAAATAAAGTCAAGATATTGGATTACTTGCATGCTATTTGGGATGTTGATCGGAAAGCAGAATGGTCAATATGGATTATTCATTCGAAAATTGAGATTCCACATCGCTACTTGAGAAGTGTGACTGACAACTCATCTCCTCGCCATCTGCTTCGGATTTCCAGTTCACGGAAGTTCCATCATGATGTAATTATCTTCTCTAGAATGTTTACCATGGACTGCTTACATTTTTAACCAGCTGTGTCATTCATAACTAGTATTTGCTTGTTGCTATTTGATGGTTCCATGCCTTGTAGCCTGTACAAAATTCGATGTCACGGGCTGAACTGCACAGGAAAAGTATAGCACGAATGAAGGTCAGTCTTTCTTGATTCTGGAATAATGTGCAAGTGCTAAACTTATCATACTCTAAGAGAATGGATTCTAATTTCCGTCAAAAAAGGATACTGATGGGAAGCATACTGCAGATCAACGCACGGTCTGTTCAAGATATGCATATTTATGCTGATCCTTCATGTATTCCTGTTGTCCGCATAGAGCAACATGTAATGGTTGTTCCACAACATGGTTGTAGCAAGGTTTTGACAACAGATGCTTCAGAGCCACTGGATACTATTGTGCCACCTCTACTACGAGGAGAATCTGTAGAGAAAATACCTAATGGCTTCACAAAGAGTAGACACATATTACGAGCTGTCATTTTTGTGCATGGATTCCAGGTAAGTTTTTTTTTCCAACTAGTAACAATTGTTAAAACCTTATTTGATCTGCTATATATTTACTTGATACTTCTGCTCATCGTAAAAAAACAGGGACATCATTTGGATTTACGTCTTGTTAGAAACCAATGGCTTTTGCTTGACCCTGGAGCTGAGTGCCTATTGTCTCAGATAAATGAAGATAGAACATCTGGAGATTTTAAAGAAATGGGTAGAAGGCTTGCAAATGAAGTAGTTTCATTCCTCAAAAGGAAACTGGACAAATATTCCAAAAATGGAGGCTGCAAAGAGATGAAGCTTAGTTTCGTCGGCCATTCTATTGGGAACATTATCCTCAGAAGTGCCCTCACAGGTATTTTCAAATTGGTCTTGTAGATTTCCTTCCGAAGAGTTGGTCGGTATGTGTGACTAATATGTTCTTTGCATTTCAACAGAACCCAAATTTCAGCCATTTTTGAAGAACCTTTATACATACATGTCAATATCAGGGCCTCACTTAGGTTACTGGTACAGCTCAAATTCTCTGTTCAATTCTGGCCTCTGGCTTATGAAAAGGCTCAAGGGAATGCGGTGCATGCATCAGCTGACTTTCAGTGATGAACAAGAGCCACAGAATACATTCTTTTACAAGCTCTGCAAGGTACATTAAATCTATGTGTTTCATGCCGGATTGCCGGAATACCCTCAATGATCGAGCTTCATAAATACGAAGTATACCGGTTTACGTTGAACTAGTGATGGTAGCCTAATTTGTTGTGCAGAAATTCATCTTGTTATTTTTTCTCGCAGCTCAAGACACTGGAGAATTTCAAAAACATCATTTTGGTATCATCATCGCAGGTACTTAATATGTCTGGTGTTGCTGAGCCGGTGATGAGGAGAACGCAAGGGAGATTGTAGCAGCGGATGAGACTGAGGGAGAGAACGCAGTGGATATCGGAACAAGGGTAGATTCCTGTCGGCGGTCGGAGGAATATCCTTAGCCAGCGTCGAGATCGCAACCCCTCACAAGGAGCTTTATTCAACGATGCCTAACACAATGTCTGTCGTGGCTTTTATAAGATCAGGCACCCGGCCACACACGTAACAACTGAATAACAAACTAACAAGCTAACAAACTGGATAAAAAAGAAATCCTAACTCCCTGTGCTTATCGCTTGCCGCTGCATCTTAGCCACTTTTGGGTGCCGTTTGCTTTGGCCGCCTCTTGTACATGCGACCAACAAAAGCATCATGACATTTCCCTCCTCCCCCCGAAACAGCTCATCCTTGAGCTGAAAGTCCGGGTAGGTCGCCATGAAGGGTTCCAGTTGCTCCCAAGTGGCATCCATGGATTCCCGACCAACCCACTGGACGAGCAGTTCCCAGTTGCCGCAGTTGAGGCTCGCGCGAACCACCTTGGCTGGCTGTGGCAAGACACGGCCATGAACAATAGGCGGTAGAAGACATGAAGAATCCAGCAAGGGTCCCTCGTGTTTCTTCAAGAGTGTAGCATGAAAAATGTCGTGGATCTTAACATGTGGTGGAAGTTGTAGTCGATAGGCAGCTGAACCAATGTGTTGCAACACCTGAAACGACCCATAATATCTTGGCGATAGCTTGGATGTTGTAGGCGAAGTGATGCCAGCGGCCGAGCGGTGTTGCAACTGAAGCCACACCCAATCACCTATGGCGAATTCCACGTCCTGGTGCCGGTGATCATATTGAAGCTTCATGGTGTCCTGAGCTTGGCGGAGGCGTTTGCGAATATCATCGAGAAACTCATCTCAGTCGCGCATCTGTTGTTCAACCGTCAGAACTCGTGTTGCCCCTGACCGAAAAGAGGTGACTGGTGATGGGTCCTAGCCGTAGACAACCTTGAACGGCGTGGCACGCAACGACGACGACTGATAGGAAGAGTTGTAGCAGAATTCCGCCCACGGAAGCCATTGCAGCCAAGAACGCGCCCGGTCACAAGCCAAGCAGTGCAAGTACATGGTGATGACGCGTTTAGTAGCCTCTGACTGTCCATCGAACTGGGGATGGAACACTGAGCTCATGTGTAGTTTGACACCGGCGAGACGAAATAGCTCGGACCAGAATGTGCTGGTGAAGACAGGGTCACGATCGCTGATGATAGAAGAAGGAAACCCATGAAGGCGCACGATGTTGTCGAAGAATGCTCGTGCGACGGTAGTGGTAGAGTATGGATGGCCCAAAGCGATGAAGTGAGCAAACTTTGAAAACCGATCGGCGACAGTCAGGATGACCGACTTGCCACCAACCTTTGGAAAGCCTTCCACAAAGTTCATAGCTATATCGCTCCACACATCGGATGGCACTGACAGTGGTTGTAGAAGGCCGGACGGATGCAAGTGTTCGGTCTTGTTCTTCTGGCACACCGAACAACTGCAGATGTGGTCACGAACGAAGCAGCGGCTGTGGCTGTTGAAGAACACAGAGCACAGCCGATGGAGAGTCTTCTCAGAAGCTTCATGCCCTACGTGAGCGTCCTCCAGCAGAGTCAGCCATAAGGCCAAGCCGTCGGGAACAAACACTTTGCCGTTGAAGAGCAGGAGCCCATCGGACTCGGACCACCCGTCTGCCACCGCGCCCTCAGCCAGAGTGGTACGCAGGGCCTAAGCCTGAGTGTCAGTTGTGTGTTCGCACCGTAGCTCGTCGAACACCGCGAACGCCGGTCCAGAGAGCGCCAATACCGCCAGCACACCTTCCTCCCGCCTGGACAATGCATCTGCCGCTGCGTTTTGCTTGCCGGGCCGGTACTCCACTGAGAGATCATAGCCGAACAATTTGCTAACCCACGTGTGTTGCGGCACCGTGGAGAGCCTCTGATCCAGAATGTATTTGAGGCTATAATGATTCGTGCGAACCTTAAACGACTGGCCCTATAGGTATGGCCACCAGTGCCGCACCGCCTTGACAAGGCCAATTAGCTCGCGCTCGTAGGCCGGCAGCTTGGCGTGGTGAGGCGCAATAGCACAACTGAAGAAGACGATGGGCCCATCACCCTGGTGCAGCACGGCACCAAACCCTGCGCCTGACGCGTCGTAGTCAACGACGAAGCGCTTGCCGAAGTCTGGGAGATGCAGCACGGGCACCGTGGTGAGTGCACGCTTGAGGTCGAGGAAGACGCTCATGGCGTCGGCTGTCCAGGAGAAGGATTCGTGCTTGAGGAGCGCCGTCAATGGTGCTGCTATCGCACCATATCCCGCTATGAATTTGTGGTAATACCCCGTGAGTCCGAGGAAGTCGTGCAGCACCCGTACCGAGCATGGTTGCGACCATGCTTGCACTGCCTCCACCTTCGTGTGGTCCATGGCGACCCCGCTGGTGGAGACGACATGGCCCAAGTACGCCACTTGAGTTTCACTGAAGAAGCACTTGGAGCGTTTCAAGGCGAGGAGGTTGTCGCGCAAGACTTGTAGGACGGCCTTGACATGCTTTAAATGATCTACCTATGAAGAACTATATACAAGGATATCATCAAAAAATACGAGCACAAATTGTCGTATGAAAGGGCGAAGGAGCTCATTCATTAATGCCTGGAATGTGGCCGAAGCGTTCGTCAGTCCAAAGGGCATGACCAAGAACTCAAAGTGGTCGTGGTGTGTGCGAAAGGCCGTCTTCTCAACCATCGTCAGCCCACATGCGCACTTGGTGGTAGCCGCTGCGTAGGTCCAGCTTGGTGAAGAACTTGGCACCCTTTACTTCATCCAGGAGCTCATCAACGACCGGAATCAGAAATTTGTCCTTGACAGTTTTCTCGTTTAGTGCCCTATAGTCGATGCAAAATCTCCATGTGCCGTCATGCTTGCGAACAAGCAGTACGGGTGATGAAAAAGCTAAAGTACTTTTACGAATGATGCCTTGCTGTAACATGTCGGTGCACTGTCGTTCAATCTTGTCTTTGAGTAGTTGTGGGTACCGGTATGGCTGAACTGCAATCGGCACTGTACTGGGAAGAAGATGGATGCGGTGGTCGTTCCCACATGACGGAGGAAGGCCACGCAGCTCGACGAAGATGTCGGTGTAGTTGGCAAGCAATGTGTCCATGAGATTGTTCACCGTGGCGAGGTTGGCGCTTGGAGTAGAGGTGGAGGTGCCGATCCTGCGCCAGAGCGCACGTGGCTCGGCAAAGATGTCGGTGTAGTCGGCGAGCAATGCGTCCATGAGATTATTCACCGTGGCGAGGTTGGCGCTTGGAGTAGAGGTAGAGGTGCCGATCCCGCGCCATTTGGCGCTTGGATCTCTAATACCAAGTTGTTGCTGCGCCGGTGATGAGGAGAACGCAAGGGAGATTGTAGTAGCAGATGAGACCGAGGGAGAGAACGCAGTGGATATCGGAACGAGGGTAGATTCCCGTCGCCAGTCGAAGGAATGTCCTCAGCCAGCGTCGAGATCGGAAACCCCTCACAAGGAGCTTTATTCACCGATGCCTACACAATGTCTGCCATGGCCTTTATAAGATCAGGCACCTGGCCACACATGTAACAACTGAATAACAAACTAACAAGCTAACAAACTAGGTAACAAAGAAATCCTAACTCCTTGTGCTTATCGCTTGCCGCTGCATCTTAGCCACTTCTGGATGCCGTTTGATTTGGCCCCTCTTGTACATGCGACCAACAAAAGCATCGATGACATCTGGCATCACTGTTTTTCCTTCCCAAAGCTTAAATATCAGTTTACTTATAACTCTGATCGAACATGTCATATTTTTTTCACCCTTTACCATGCAATGCTTTGAGTAACACATTTTTCCCGGCTCTGCTAGGATGGTTATGTCCCATATCATTCAGCAAGAATCGATCTCTGCGCCTCCTCTTCGTCAGATAACTCGAAAAGGGGGCAGATATTCACTGAAATGCTCAACAACTGCCTGGACCAGATCCGCGCACCCACTTCCGAAACGCGAGTATTCTTGCGCTGCGATGTGAACTTCGACCAGTCCACCCAGGGACGGAACCTGAACACCATGATTGGAAGAGCTGCGCACATAGAGTTCCTGGAGAATGACATCTACACCAGGTTCATCATGTGGTCCTTCCCGGAGTTCTTCCGGTGATGATTTGCAAGGAGTGCAGAAATCTCAAGGACTGAAAATAGAGTGGCACTGTAAAGTTTTGTTATGAGTGATGATTTGAATGTGTTCGACTATTCATTATTGTATAAAATATTCAATTAGTTGATTGGCCAAATTGAAGGGAATAATAATCCACGCAAAAAAAAACTAAGATTTCTAATCGAATCTAGATTTGCTAAGTGCACGCTGAGCTAACTCTATCCTCTCTACCTTGGTGCTAGGTAACATCAGGATATGCCACTGTTAAATCCATCACAACTGTAATGATCATAGGTGTAATTTGTATCCATCTAAGGGCAAGTATATGTGTGATGTTTTATAAGCAGTTTCATATATTGCTACGTAATCTTAAGACGATTTAACAAACAATCCTAGAGTGGAATGTCTTTTTAGTTGTCTCATAGTAATTCTATAACCTCTTAATTTGTGTATGTAAAAAATTAATTTTATGAGTTGCATGATAATGACAACTCGTACGACGGTGTGGAAATAGTCTCGTAGTCCTAGATTTTAGCTTATGAGACCATTGCTGCGCGAAACAATCTCTTTCTCTCACCCTTTCTTTCCTTCACATCACTAAAATCCTACGTGGCATGCATGAGACGACATATCAGACGGCTGACGTGTGCCAATGTACCCACCCTAAGAGGTCATTATATGCAGTATGCGTAGGGCCCAATGGCCTCGCAAAGTAGCATGGTGGATCTACAGGTAAAAAAAAAAATCTCTTTTCCTAAAATTGAGAATTGGGATATAAAAGAAAGGATGTGGATTCTATCAACCCTAATATTGAGACTTAAGAATCCGAAACAAATTGAGAATTAGTATATGAAATAGAGAATTGGGACCTTTTGAACTCTAAAATTGAAACAAATTAAGATCAAGGATAATTTCAACTCTAAAATTGAGAGTTTGGATATGAAACAAGGAACTGGAGTCACGTATGTCTTCCCGGTTTTAGAACTACACAATTGAAAAATCAGTACACAATAGAAAAATCAGGTCAAGCTACTTGTTGATCCATTTGTGTTTTCCCTCTTGTCTTGCATGCAATGGAATCTGCAGAGGGCTGCTACGCGTACACCCATTTGTACAACTTTTTTTTTTTACAATAATGAGATCAAAGGGTTTAAATCACTTAGGCGGTGGCTCACTTATGAATCAAACGGCCTAAAACAACTTTTTGTAACGGAATTGTACAAATGAGTTATACATGAAATATTTTCCCTTATTTAAGCCGTCCATGTGCCAATCACGAAGATGGAAAGTTGCTTGAGCAACACCTTTTCTAGGTAGATCACTGTTCATAGATACCCTAGCGGATCCAACTGCTAGGACATAAAAGGAATTGATTAAGGTAACACTACGGGAAGGTTCGCAGTTTAAGATCAGAAATGGAGCAAATATTAGTCTCCTAGAGCATCACAACATTGGGGTTGATAGCCAAAGCCTCACTTGGAGCACTTATCTGTTGTAATTTATGGAAATTTCAATATTTTATGCTTTGAGCCGATCTTTGGGCTACCAGGACTGGGCCTCTGATCTGTTTCAGCCCAGCCCAAGATGGGCACCATATATATTTGGCTTCTAGGGTTGGGAAAGGGAAGCTCCTTTTCCTGGATGTGGCGTTCGATGCTTTCCTGTGTGCTGGCGGTGGCAACCGCTTCAGGCCGAACCTCCGGGCGGCATGGCCGGCTGCAGCAGCACCGAGAGCCGTCGGATCACTGGATGGCCACGGGAATCTCGCTGGGAAGCTAGCGCCGGTTCTCTGCGATGAGGATAAGGCTCCTATTTCTTCCCCTCTCCCTCTCTGTGTGAAAAGCATGAGCTTTGACTATTTTTCTCTCCCCTGTGATTTCTCTCTGAGGTGCATCGGGAACTAGAGCTCGAGGTCTTTCTCGTGCTGTCTCTGGTGTTCTACTCTAGAGGAAAGGGCTATTGGTGGCCGGAGCTGCAGTGTCGAGGCTCGCCCGTATTGCGGTGGCAGTACGGTAGAGGGCTTTGTATCTCCGATCTCCTTTACGCCGCTGGCAATGGCGGGTGCTAGGTTTTCTGGGACAGCGGCTTACGAGCTGTGCCTAGCCTTACTTCTTTTTTATTTTGGTCGAATTTCGCTGTGAGTATTCTCCTCCCTTTTCCCTCTGGACAGCATTCTGCTCTGTGATGATTATTATGATATGAGGTTGGGCTATTAATTAAGAACAATAGCAATAGGGTTGTGGTGCTCTGGATTTGTGAGTTGCTGATGGTGCTCTGGATTTGTGAGCTACTGATGGTGTTCTGATCGTTGGCCGTAGCTACACAGAGATGGCAAGTTCTTGTCTTTACTGGATGTATATGGTGATGGCAATCTCTGTAGGTTTCATTACCTGTATGCTTTTGTTAGTTCTATCATAGCGAAATTCATTCGGTTGGAGACCCTCTGTTACTTTGCAGCTCACAGTCTAATGCTTTATTTTGATATAGTGTCCAAATTCTATTTGCTAGTTGAGATCTTAGTAATAGCCCAATCAATGATGAAATCAATAGAACAATTTGGGAGCAAGACATTTGAGTCTTGGAGCCAATTATTATGCAAAAATCTGAGAGCAATATATTTCTTTTTATTAGTCTGCTGTCAGTCTTTTGGAATAATTGCTCATATGCTTTGTTCTGAAATTCGGCTATTTAAGGTACACATGCTGGATAATGTTGCTACTGTCCTTTTTCTGTTGAGCAGTTGCTTTGTCATGTGTATAGATAGCTTGAATTTCTGTTATTGTAATTGTTTCTATGGGATAAATTCATGCTCTATTTATCGCATATTATACAACATTATCATCTTCCACTATATCATCTACATTCGAGACTAAAAGTTGAAAGCCTTACTCATTTTGACAATTCTTATTCATTCTATCATGTCAAACCTTGTAATTCAATATCCGGATTAAATCAAGGTATCCACTAACTTTGGGATAAACAAATGTATATGCTTGTTTTATGGTTTAAGTATTGAAACACAAACAAAATTCAATACTGCTAGGATTTTCTTTGCACATCACAATTTTATAAGCTATATCAGGTGAGATTTGCACTAATTACTCACCTTTCTAACCTCATACTTCTTATAGCAAATGCTAATATATCATTTGTTTCCCTTTTTGCTACGCAATAATTGATAGTAGCATCTATTACGGCATATGGGGCAATTAGAAATATCAATCGTCATTAGATTAGTTCAAAATGGATGGTGCACACAAATCTGGAGTACCTTAAAAAAAATCCATCCTAAACACAATACTGATGCAACCATGTACCTAGATGCCGAATTAAAAAAAATAGTAATCGAAGTCCTTTTTTTTTGCGAGGGAAACAAGCTCTTTATTAATTAGAGAATGACGGAATACAATCAGTACTTAGAAGATGAGCAATACAACTTGGAATACCAAGCTAACCAAACAGTAACCGGAGTCCTTGTTGATATGAGAACACATGCCCGAGGACATATGCCGCCACCCCCCACCCCACCCCTAAAAAAACAGGAGGAGCTTTGTGCGCTATCGTGCCCACTTCAAGGCAAGGAGGTTCCAAGCGGCACCGACAAACTTATGCTATTGTGTTCTCCAAGCTCAATCCAACGTTGTTCCCTCTTGGTGAAGCCAACTAAGTAGATGCGCACACTCACCATCTGTCCTCACGAAGGCTCCTCACGAATACCTTCATGTTGTCGTCCGCCAAGGTAAAGATGTGTGGCTTGCCATCCCAGCCATTAGTGATGAAGAAGCTATTACTCCGCATGTCGAGATCCCAATTTTCGATGTTCGGAGGCAACACGAATGACGAGAACTCACCGGTGCTGCCATCAAGGACAATCAGTGCCCCGCCTGGGAGGTAAAAGTACAACCAGCCCCCTGTGCAACCCAAGTATTGTGTGATCCTACGATCGAGCCTCCAAGTGATGTGGTTGTCCATGGCCTTGTCACTCCATGTTCTGTCCACGTCGCTGCCGACGGTGAAGATGGCGGTGTGCGCAATGTCATCACGGTAGAACACGTACAACACCCTAAAGTTTGACATGCCAATGCGCCCTCCCGCCGCCTCATTGTCATCGTCGTCGACGAGATAGGGTCCTAGAATAAGCGACCACCGGTGTTCTTGAAGTTTGGCAGTGGAGGGATACTCTTGTAGCGCTTCGTCGGAGGGTCACAGACGACTATGTCAGGGAAGGCACCAAAGCGGAGATTTTTGGTGGGAGTAGAATCTATCAGGAGGAGGCTGCCACGACTGTCCGGGACCTTCCATGCCGGAGTCTCCCGCTCCCAAAACAGAAATAAGTTTGAGCCTTTTTGGAGGAAGTAGGGGGAGAAGTGACGGGCATCCATTGACGACGAGGAGACAAGCAATGGGCTGCAGCTTGTTCTTGTTTCACTGCATGCATCAGACAAAAGAAGTGAAGGGGCAACCGTCGTTGAAGTAGTCGCCGGCAACGCCAGGCCCGTGGATGGAGCGCAAGCGGCGGAGGAAGCCGGCATCGGCGATGACGCGGCACCACCGCTTGCTTGTGGATGTGGCGCAGATGAGGCTGATCGACGTGTGAATCAATCCGCTCAAAGATGAGACCGAGGATGTCATCCACGTTCATGGCTAGCTCTACGACCGCGCATGCAAAACCCTAGCCAAGCAAGTAGGAATCATCCTTGTACTCCTTGAATCCCAAACGTACACACCGCGTATATGTGCATATATATTGCACATCGTAACACATTGTATTTCCCGATTCGATCGTGATGGTTTGTGCATGCATGCAGAAACCCAATCCTTCTGGTAGATTATCTTCAACGGTTTCTTTTCAGAAGCTAGAATCCCTTCACGATAGGATTTTCGTTCTTTTCAACGTTACAACGGTTTTTCTTCATGATTTCCGTCACAAAAGGGTTCTTAAGAGCATTCACTTCAAGACGAGATTCTCTCTCCTTTCTCTTCACGATTTTCTTTGAAAAGAAGTTGTTGAAGATAAGAGAAAATAAAGAAAATATAAACGAAGAAAAAAATCGAAAAGGGAATGAAATGAATGAAATATGGTTGAAGGTGATCTTATAAACAGGCGTCAGAAGGTGTCACCAGCTCTGTTGGACTCGGCTTTGGTCTTGGGCTGCAAGGTGGACCGAGGCCCAGATTCGATAGGTGCAATTGGCATAAAAGGTGTCGGCATGGTGAGCCAAAACAACAATTGAAAACAATAGTCTCATTGCAAGTTTACACAATGTTCGCGGCATAAACCTCAAGACAAATGACTAAATGAGTGTTGACCCTCATACTATAAGTAGCAAGCCAGGATTATTTGCCTTTCGGGAATTTCACATGGGATTCGCCTGGTGCGTGAAGTAGTTAAGATACTACTCCCCTTGTCCACCAAGTCAAAATCTACTTTAAGCCTTTCTCATATTAAAATACACCTTACATCGATGGACAGAGGGAGTATCCTTCTGCGTTACAATTTGGCTTTCGGAAATTTCACGTGGGATTCTCAAAGTTCGAAGTAGTTAAGATCTACGGTTACGGTTCATTAAGCTTCCAAATCAACGGCCGAATGTTTTACATTTTTATGAGATTTTTTATAATTTCTCTTTTTTCTTAGGATGTCTCATCTGAGAATCACTATGGAGCTCCTAAAGAAACCGCCAATTAGTAAATATATATGATATATGATATGATATGACTATAAGTATACTTAGTATATGAAAACTATAAGTATACTTAGTATATGAAAATTATACAATTAGATTCATATTTCAAAATATTTTCACACTATATTGTAGCTATAAATAATAGATTTTGTGAGAAAAAATTGCCCAAGTTTAATTTGAAAGACTGAGCCACAATTAAATACGCCTTATATTCTTAAACTGAGGGAGTAGCAGCAAAAAAAAAAAAAACCCTCACTTTTGCTAACTAAAAATGTGAAATCACCGAAGCATTTATATATACGAGTACATGCAGTGTCATTATCTATCTAAGCAAGCCTGCAAAACTAGTGGCCATGGGAGCTCGCAACGATATGCCATCGGGCCTATGCCCTCTATCGCAGGTGCCATCTGCATGGTCTCGAGGTCCGATTCGGATCCTCTGTAGTGAAACAGTCACTACAGAGAATTTGATGAGAAATCTCAGCCGTTCGATCTACAGTAAACGTTATGATTGACTGCTGCAGTAAAGTGTTACAGTACTAAAGTCTCTGCACAGTAATTTGAACTGTTGTAGCTACAATAAAATAATTAATTGATATAAAGTACTGTAGCATAAGACATATTTCACTACACAAACAGTATTTATCTGTCTTAAATCTAACTTAATGCAGAAGATTTAGATCCCTCGAGGTCGAGGGAGAAGAGCCACCACCCTTTAGTAGCCAACGGCAACCGGACCTCGACAAACCCGGCGCCGATATCGAGGTCGATGGGGAAGGACGACGAACCCCACACCCCTCGTCACGATATCGATGGGCTGGCTGAAGAACGATGACTGGTACACGGGCAGGCCACGTGTCACCATCGATAGTAGGACCTCTTCCTCTAGCGCCCACTCATCGTTCAACTTCATGCTGTTGTCCAACAGGGTGAAGATGCGCGCCTTGCCATCTCGGTCACTGGTTACGAAGTTGTTACTCCACCTATATATGGAGATCCCTGTTTTTGATGGTTTGTGACAACACGGAGGACGAGAACTCACTGGTGTTGCCGTCAAAGGATGATCAATGTCTCTCTTTTGACGTAGAAGTTGTTAGAATTGGTGAAGTCGGTCTATGTAATAATTTTTAATAAATTTTAAAGGTCTATATTGTGGAGGGGTGACCCATGTTGAGATTTATTCTCTATTAGTACCATATTGCTAATGGAGGTAGAGGTGGGGGGTTTGCTCTCTCTCTCTCTATATATATATACAAGGACCTCGATCTCATTAGATACACGTATAACATATATTACTAATTGGGAGTAACTTTAAAATTGGGAACGCTCTCATTACGTGAGTCTATATAAGAGTTAGGATTTTACCTCTTTCTCTCTCGGTTGTACTGTCACTGTAGTCTATTCCATCCCGGTGTCGATATG
Organism: Phragmites australis; assembly: GCF_958298935.1. Lineage (NCBI taxonomy): Eukaryota > Viridiplantae > Streptophyta > Magnoliopsida > Poales > Poaceae > Phragmites > Phragmites australis. The sequence continues at coordinate 23,438,652 of NC_084939.1, forward strand.
CAGTGGCGAATGGGAGAATAGGTCTTCGAAACCCTCGCTCTTGAGATCTTACACAGGGAGAGGGCAAATAAGGTTTTTGGGAAGCGCTCCACACGACTGCTCAAGTTCTTAACCACGGCTCGTCTTTCTAGTCGCTTAGGGCTGCCCACTGTCATCGTCAACAAATTCGGTGCGTCATCAGCAAGATCGATCATACCATCAACACAGTACAACCAGCATCTTCAGCAACTTTCACAACGCATGACCAGTACGTAAAAAACATGTTACTCGTACTTTATTTTTTGCGATTCCTAATTTTGAGTATAATAGATCTAGTCATATATTGTGCTTTCGTACATATATCTAAATTATGCTCTGATGATATAATCATATTAGTTTATCAGTTTCTGCTCATAAATTATTTAAGAATTAGTTTAAACCTAGATGTGCCTTATTTTCCAACAGAAGTACCACGATCTCCCCACGAGGCCCAAGAGGGATGTGATCCAGCGATCAAACCTCGAAGCAATGTGGTTGTCAATGGCCTTCTCACTTCATGTTGAGTCCGCGTGGCCGCCGACAGTGAACACGACGCCATGGCGACCTTGTCATGGTAAAGCACACATAACACCCTAAAGTTTGACATGCCAATGCACCCTCCCACCTCATTGTCATTGCCGTCGATGAGGTAGGGTTCCCAGAAGAAGTGACCGGTGTTCTTGAAGTTCGACGGTGGAGGGATACTCTTGTAGCGCCGTGTCAGAGGCTCACAGATGACTATGTCAGGGAAGGCGCGTAGGGTCTCATGGAGGCGGCGGAGGAAGCTAGCATCAGCGATGACGTGGAGCCATCATTTGCATGTGGTCGCAACACGGATGAGGCTGACGTGCGAATCAATTCGCTCGAGGATGAGACCGAGGATGTCATCCACGTCCATAGCTAGCTCTGCAACTACAAAACCCTAGCAAGTAGGAATTTTTCTTGTTCTCCTTAATCCTAAGCGTACACACCCGTGTGTGTATATATATATATGTGCGTGTTGTATGTATATGTATTACACATGGTAACCCAAAAGTATGTGCCGATCCGATTCTGATGCTTTAAATTGTTCGGGCAGAAAGCAAATTCTTTTCTTTTTTGACAAGAAACCAAATTCTTGTCGGGTGAGAGTAGCTACTGTACATATCGAGTCTGAATGTGACTTCTTTTTCCTTTCTCGATGAAAATCTGACCGTGAACTCCTGTTACAATCAGGAGTCAGAAGTTGTCACGAACTTGTTGACTCAGCTTTGGGCTTCGGCTGCAAGGTGGACCGGGGCCTAGATTGGACAGGTGCAGTTGGCATAAGGGAGTCAGCGTCGTGAGCCAAACCAACCCTCTGACCCTTTCAATAATCGGTTCGACGGTTCGTATAATGATACGAAGAGGAGCACATGCGAAGTTGAGAACAACAACCTCACTGCAAGTTTACACAATGTTCACATCATAAATTGACCTCAAGATAACTGTGCATAACTTCCAAGTTTGCTGGACCATCATGTTGTAAGCAGCAACACTTTCAGCCAGGACAATGACTAACCTGTGGTGAACATTGCCAAGGGTACTCCGACCATGCGATCGCCACACTTCGATCACAGCACCACTCATGATGAGCTTTTTTACGGTGTTTAGATGGTGCCGTGCATATCGGAATATTTTGCATCCCTATTTAGTACACTAATACATCAATTCGTGCGTTGCACAGGCTAGAAATACATTTAAAAAATATATAGATAATATAACTTTCTAAATGCCTATGATTAAGGATTTAGAGAAGACTAATGTGTAGATATTGTTCATATTTCTTTACTATATTCATCTACAGTTGTTTTTCTTGTTTTTTTCCCTTATGTTCATGATATTTACTAATACATGTGTGACTATCCATCATATAATATTTCTATTTTTAGTATTTCTTTGGACTCTACGACATAATTTTCAGAGAGACCTAAATTAATGTTTAGGTAAAAAGCTTATGGAACGTTGCAAGTTAACGGCACTTTGAGTTGATTTGTTATAATGGTAAATGTGGTTAATTTAGAAGCAAGTATTTTGGTTCTTTTTGTTAGTTTTTTTATAATGGTATATGTGAATATTTTAAATGCAGATATTAGGGGTATTTTGGGTTAATTTTTTTATAATGACCGATGTGGATAATTTAGAAGTATATATTGGGTACTATAGGTTAACTTTTTATAATGGCAAATATGGGTAATTTATAAATATATTACATTCAATGGCTATTGCTGTTGATGATAATTAGAGTCCATCAAATCAATAGTTTGATATTTTATTTTTTTGACAATTTCTAAAATTTCTTACTTTTCTAGCCCATCTCATCTAAGAATTAACGTAGAGACTTAAAAGAACCTCAATTACTAATATTAGTAATAGTAAGATAATATACTATCTATCTTATATGGTGGTATCGGTAAGTTTTAGCTCATGGTATCACCGAAGGACTATAAAAGCTACACCTTTTTCTTGAGAAATGGAAAATTTTCCGAGAAATAAAGGGTGCGGCTCAGCTCAGCTCGACCCGTCAAGGGAAATTCACGTAGGCCTAACAGGCTAACACGAAGTAATACCAAACCAATAGCTGACAGACGGGACCCACATCTGACAGAGAAGTGACGCAAGCTTGACGCATCGGTGACGCCCAACAAACGTGGTTACGTGGGAACGGGACCAATGGATCGCTCGCACGCACGCACGCAGGCGCACCTGCACTGCATCACACGAGCCACGAGGCTTGTCCTCTTCAACCGCAGCACCAGCTGGAAAAGGGAGCTCAGCAATGGAGACCACAGGCAGCAGAAGCAACACGAAGAACAGCTCTGGCATCAGGCCAACGCAGTGAGATCCCATAAAAAGGCCTCCGAATGATGCAGCTCAGAACAGCCGCCATCACTTTTGTCCTTCACAATGCCCGTGCACACTGATGAAGAATGATAATGACGATGCCGAGGCAAAACAGAGACCAGCTCCTCCTCTCACCACCCCTTGTGAACAGGCCTCACCAGAAAGGAGGTGCAGTTCAGCGGCACATGACATGTGGCAGGTGAACCAACACCAAGCCATGATAATGCTTACTAGTAAAAGGAAAGGATAGAGGTTACAGAGGACACATAATAGTGCTGCTGCATCTAGTGATGATGGAAGCTCACTCTTCAGCATTTTCAGAGGAGAGATGCATCTAAAAGGTATGGTGTTTATCAAGCAGGAGAAGACTAGCACAAAACCATGAGATCATAAGATCTTCCCCAAACTCGTCAGGTGCAGTTATAATTGTGGAAGGATTCTTCAACTAGTGGAATTTTGCAGTAGAAAGCTGAGCCACCTCTTTGTAGAACCAATTAACCAAACAGAGAAACCAAAGAACCAACCCATGAAGAAGATTAAGGAAATGCTTTCAGCTGTGACATTTGTCAAAGTATATACAATTTGTACTCGGCTGGTGTTTTGGTGTCAGTGGTAAGTAGAACCTTAAAAAGGATCAAGAGTTGAGCGTTAGGAATAAGTACAGTTACCAAAGTCGACATAATGTGCAGGCGTACAGCTAACCGAACATCGGGCTGCAGAATGCACCAAGTACTTACTGCCAGGCAAATCAAATTAAATATTAATTCGTAAAGCAACTTTATCGTAAGTTAATTCCTGATAATATATTTGAGTATGCTGGAAGATTTTGGTACGTGATTAGTGTTTTTTAGTGGTTGTTGGTGAGTATGTGTATCTAAGGAACTCAAGGACACAATTCAGATTTATATCCCTTTCAGGATAATAGCGCTACGTCATGTGCATTTTTTTATGAATTCAATCATGAACTTGTGTCACCTACTCTCACAAACCCAGTCATCTCCCTTTATATAGTAGGAGATTAGTGTACATACAAACATACTATGCCAAAATATGGTGTCTGTCCTATACCTGATAAAGATAATTACTCTTAGATCATCATTACGGAGGGCGGGCATGCCTGACCCGGCCTGGTCATCTTGCACGCCTTGTCCCATCTGCTAACCATCGCCATGCCCGTTGTGCGCTCGTCAAGCCCGCCTGCCCGGCCATCCCGCACGCCTGCTAGGTCGTCCTATGCTACGGGACGAGTCACACTATCTTTGTGCCCACGACTTCGCTCATCGAAAGGGTGTCTGGGGAAGGACAGCGTATGAGTTGATCACATTAAATGCGATTAGATTGATTAGGTGAGTACTTGCCTCGCGACCGGTCCTTTCTGATCGCAGAAATTCCATCTGTGACCAGAGGACTAGTCGCACGAGCCTCGCCTAGTCATGAAAGGGGGGCATGGTTTTGAAAATATCAACCACTAGCTGGCATCTGCTGGCCTGGGCCCCGTCTGATAGGGGACCCCTTATTCTTTATATCGGTAGTAGCCCCCAAGCTCCACTACGGATGAGTGGACTGAGTGGTTCATCGGCTAGTTCTGAGGTTGCTAGACTCCATTTGGTTGTAGTCAGGCCTGTTCGGATTACATAGGCCCCGTGTGAACATAAGTTCGCCCAGGGAGTGATCATCGATGCGACCCGCTCTTGGGGCCGACTCAGGAAATCTCATCCCAAGTGGAGGTTTAAACGTTCGGAGAGAGATCATGGCGAGAGAAACATGTGAGTGGGGGATAATCATGGGAGAGAGAAACGACCTCATGGGAGAGATCACGGGGGAGAGAAGAATTGTCGCTGGATCCGAGGGAATTTTGGTTCCCCATGTGCATCTTTTCAAATTCGTGACGGCTGGACTCAGCGGTGGTTGGGAAATCGCGCTGACCCTATAAATTGGAAAGCCCAAGGTTCCCCATCCTTTCACCACCTCCCATAGCCTACATGCCTTCTACACTTAGAGCCCTTCTTCTCCATCCCTATTCTTATACCCGCTATGGCGCCGCGCACCAACAATGAACTAGATTTCCCTAAGTCCAAGTGCAATGTGGCGAGGTTAAAACAGATGAGTGATGTCGACTTTCTTCCTCACCACCTGTCTTCTAGATACCGCTCCGGGGAGAGCGTGCCTGCTCCTCACCAGGGGGAGGTTGTCATGTTTCTTTCCTTCTTCCTGGCCAGCCTTGTGTCGACCTTCTCCAAGTTTTTCACCACCATCATTATATTCTACGACATCCACCACCTCTATCTTAACCCTAATTCTATTATCATGCTGAGCATCTTTACTCACATGTGCGAGAATTTCATTAGAGTCGAGTTGTGTCTCGATCTCTTCCAGTTTTTCTACTTGACCTGGTCGGTGACCGAACCTACCACCAAGAGCTGCGGGTTCCATCTCTGTGATGGCATCGTGGATTCCTACCTTGAGATGGGCCTCAAATCGTTGTGGTTAGACTGGAGGGAGGATTGGTTCTACCTATCAGCAGACAACACCTTGGAAAACCTGCGCATGCCGAGCGCACCGGTGCTGGTCACCAAGAACTAGAGGAGCGTCCCAAAGACAACTCTGGAGCTCCTGACCCTCACCACTCAGTTTAAGCAGCTTGGGGAAGCCAGGCTGATGGGATCGGACATCGTCCACGGTTTAATCAAGCGCCGGTTGTGCCCCTTGCAGAGGAGGGCTCATCCGGCATACCTATACACTGGGAGTGACGACAACACCCGAGAGAGCTCCATGGGTAACATCGCAGCCGTTTCTTTTGTGTTCTCTCTCTCTCTCTCTCTCTCTCTCTCGCTACGCGCATGACCCTTTACATACTCCTTCTATCCAGATCTCACCGATGAGGCCATCGATTCGTGGGTCTGAATCCTAATGTTGGCTGCCCCGAGAAAAGATGGCCCTTCATGCTGCGCTCCTCCGCTATGTGATCTTCCTTCGTCAGAGAGGGCTCGACTCAGACTAGTAAGTTTGGTCTCTCCCCACAATCATCGCCCTCAATCCTTGACCTGGGAAAAGGGATGTGTGACTTGGGCTACTGCATGGTCTTCTTGAGGTCGATGTCGTCCGTCGATGGTACACGAGGTCATGGAGGTCATTTGGGACATTAATCCATTCGCCCAAACGACCACCCCATCGTCCAGCACCACCTCGGGCGGTCGCCAGACTGCTCAGAGCCAGCTAGTGACTATGGGTGGAGATTCCACGAGCGGTGTTGGATGGTAGAGGGTTGACCAATCCTGCCCCGACTAGACACACTCTAACCAAGCTAGCACCGACCAGACATGCTCCAACTAGGTCAGGGCGATCAAGCTGCTACTGGCCAAGGCCCTACGCTAGTGGGTGTAGCGAAGATGACCCTATTAGGCCATGATTGTGATTTGGTGATTAATGACAAAATAGTCAATGGTACTAACATGTTTGTCAATAGTATATATTAGTAGGTCTCATGGATGCAATACATGTAGAAACTACCGCAGTTGGGACAAAGTTTGATCGAATTAAGGAAGTCCCAGGAAGATTTGCCTCACTGGATGGTCTAGTCCTCTGCGTGTTGAACTCACCAGAGAATATTTGACAAAGGGGTAGAGAGGCCTAAAGACCTCACTGGAAGGTCCAGTGATTAGCGAGTGTGCTCACCGGAGCAATTCTTCCAGAGAAGGATGTTGTGTTGAAGAATGAAGGCTAAGCCTCACCGGATAGTCCGGTGATCAAAGCATGGCAACATCGGAGTGTTTCTATCCAGAAGGCAGAATGGAACAACCCATCAAAAAGTCTGGTAATTAGAGGAAGATACACACCAGAGCATTTCCACCAGAGATGATTGCAGTCATGGAAGATCGAAGATCAATACGTCGAAAGGTTCGGTAATGAAGCAATGCTACACTGGACAATACACTAGGCAATGAACAGTGCAAAGAGGCAGAATAAAGTTCAAGACATTAGATAGTCCGGTGATGAAGTGATGTGCACCAGATGCTAACACTAGAGCAATTTACATAGAGAGGATGCAGTTGGCTCAGATGGCTCAGGATAACTCACCGGATTGTCCAGTGATGGAGATGAAGTATACACCAGAGTGTCTAGTGTTCACAGAGGCTTGAGTGGGGTTCCAACGGCTAGTTTGCGAGAGTGTACTCACCGGATGATCCGGTGTTAGTACTATTGTTATCACCGGATCATTCGGTGTTAACAACTTTTTGAGTCGTTGGGTTAACGGCTAGTGCGCGGGTTTGAGGCTATAAATATCCCTCCACTCAGTCATTTGAAGGGTGACATGCTGTTGGAGTCTAGAGGAAGCTCATACACACTTGAGAAGACATCTAAGTCACCAAAGTGCTTAAAGTGATTATCCAAGATGATTAAGCCCAAGATTAGAGAGTGTTTAGTGCTTATAGACCTAGAGTGAGTTGTAGCTAGATGCTACAGCTTGAAGAAGGGATCAAGATGTGATCCTAGCTTGTATCGATTGGTATGTTGGCGTTTTGGGATCTTGGTGACTCATCTGTATCTTGGGCCTTGGTGGCTCAAGCTTGTTGACTCTCTATCTTGGTGTGGAGCGACGATAAGACACGTGTATGGGAATGCGAAGACCCTTTTCTTGGTGGCTCATGCTCTGAAGTGATCACGGCAGCAAGGAACCGGAAGAGATGCTAGTGGTGAGACCTTTCCTTGGTGGCTTGGTGGCTTATCCAGATGGTGACCTTGTCTTTGTGATTTGGTGGCTTAAGAGCCATGATCGGGTGCCGACCAGGAGCATATCCGTTGTGGAGCTCTAACATGGACTAGGGGTGACATTCATACCATCAATACCCACAGGATAAACATCCTTGTGCCGAGTTTGTTCTCTCTATCTTATTTACGTTTCCGTATTTACATTCTTGCAATTTACCTTCTTAGATAGGTTGCAAGCGCTTTGATCGATAGAGTAGACACACTAGATAAACCTAGAGCACATTTAGATAGAAATTAATATAGATTTATCTTGTGTAGTTTTTAGAGCCGAATAGATTCTAAGTGTCCTAATTCACCCCCCTCTTAGGACGTCACCGATCCCTTCAATTGGTATCAGAGCTAGGGCTCACATCTAGCTCTTTAATTTGTGCTAGAGTTTCACACCTTTCACAAGGTTTCACCAATTCAAGTGGCATTTGAGCCTTGTCTTATTCTGATCGGTTAGGCATCACCGCTTAGTGAGTTGTGACGTTCAGAGTTGAGATGGATTCTCATAGTGCTCCACTTTTCAATGGCACAAGTTTCCTCTGGTGAAAAATTCTAATAACTTATTATTTGCAAGCCCGAGGGTTGTATGTTTGGAGAGTCACCGAGGAAGGGATGAAATCTCGCATCACAAACAAGAAGAGATAATTAGATACATTGGTCAAGAGTATCATTTTATCATCTATATGTGTTGACGTATTTAATCATATTTATTCTCTCACCAATGCACATGATATTTGGATTAGTCTTGTTAAAATATATGAAGGTACAAAGAATGTGCGCAATGAGAAACATCATGTACTTGTTACTAAGCTCAATGGCATCAAGCAACTACCCCATGAAAGTGCTAATGACATGTACTCAAATTTGAATATTCTTGTCAATGAGATTGAAGATGATCAAGTGGTAAGAAAGAATACTTCAAGCTCTTCTTTCAAAGTACAAATTGATATTCTCCATCATCTACGACAATAATGATATCAAGAAGATGACTCTAAGCCAAGTACTTGACAAGATCATCGTCTATGAGATGACAATGAACATGGGGGTGGAAGCTTCTTCCTCATACGATACCAAGAACCTTACTCTCACAAACAAGCAAGCTCAATGCCAACACATGAAGGCAAGGATGAGGAGACAAGAGCAAGAGTCAAGCTCAAGTGAAGATGATGGTGATCAAGATGAAGAGAACGATGAAGAAGATGATCAAAGTATATCAAGTGATGAAGAAATTGATCCTAAGATGGCCAGACACTTCTCAAAGTTAGAGAAGAATACGAAAAGGATCAGTGCCAAGGTTGATAATCATATCTCCATTGAAGACTTGGTCAACACAATTGATCATATGAAGAAGGAGAAGAAGAAGACTAAGAATGAGAGGGAGAAAAGGGGAAGGGCCAAGGCATTCTCAAGCATAGAAAGATAAGTGAGCGACGATGAAGATTCAAGCTCAAGTGATGAAAGCTTCACCATCCTCCCCTCTAAGAAAAGCTCTTCCTCAAGGTTGTCATCACATAAGTCGTCATTGCGCAAGTCATCACACAAGTGCCTCATGACCAAAGGTATGGATAGCGATATAAGTGATGATAGATCCGATAAGGATTCTCCTTCCTATGATAAAATTCTTCATTTAATCAATTAGCAACAAAGGGCTCTAGGTGTTGAACTCACCGGAGCATATTTGACAAAGGGGGGGGGGGGAGGCCTGAAGACCTCATCGGAAGGTCCGGTGATTAGCGAGTGTGCTCATCAGAGCACTGGTCTTGACCTCTGCATTAGCGGAGCCAGTCATGGAGCTCGCTCCATGCTCCAAACTACTTTCCTTGGTCACCAGCCTTCCCGCCTCTATCCAAAGACTGGTCACCGAGAAGGAGGCTGTGTACAGCAGGTGCACCGAGATGGAGAGGCTGATGGCCAAAAAGAAGGAGGCAAGGTACTTGCTTCAGCAGGAGAATGCCAAGCTTCAACAGGAAAATACCACGCTCATGGTTGAATGTTCTCAGCTCAAGGAGGATGACCGAAAGACCCGCAATATTCTTGAGGAAGCCTTTAAGGCAATCCAACGACCCTTGAGGAGCATCAGGCTGGACATCGCCAACCCGAAGGACGATAGGGTTGCCCTGGGCTGGCCCTACTCCATCCACGTTCTGATAGAGAGGTTTGCCTAGCTCCCGGGTGTCCTGTTAGCGAGGACCTCGGAGGATGTGAAGATAGCGATGAAAGCCACGGCGGTGTACGTTCTTAAGTGCTACTGTTGTCGCGACCCCAACTTCAACCTTGAGACTGTTCGGGACGGGGTCGTGTTCGCCGGTCCCGTATCCATGGAGAGGATGAAGGCGGAGTGTCAAGGGTCAGCGGATTTCATAGGGTCTATCTTCCAGGTGGAGACCATTGAGGAGGCCGTAGAAGAAGAGTAAACTTATAATTGTAATTTAGGCTTGTATTATACATGAAAGAAGCTTAATTTCTTTGATAAGCTTGTGTTGCTGATATGGTTATAGAGTCCCCGAACTCGCCACCCCTCTTGCTTGCTCCAAGCCCCATCCATGCCACATGCTCGCTCCGAGCCCTTGACCACACCTGTTGATAATGTCGATGAACAGCACAATCTGGAAGCTGTGGCCAAGTGCGACCTTAAGTTTGCACTCAAGCAAGAGATCCGGCAAAGCAATCTTCGAGGTGCGTTGGCCCTACCATCATTAAGCCATGTATATCCTAGGCTAGTCATGTGAGACTCGATCAGCTGACTCCTGCGTGGTTTGTGACCTGTTTCCATGACCAGCTTGTCGGGAGGAGCTGTTGGTGGTGAAGAGGGATTTGGAGCAAGTGATGAGGGAGGACGACCAGTGGCGGGCGCATTTCTATGATCATTTCAGTCAGTCATTCACCCCCTTTGACTCACTGCTCTGGGCCGCTGGCATTCAAATCCACCCCACTCCTGGAGACATCGTAACTGATCATGTCGACTGGTTCTTGGCAGCCTCTGAGGAGGTAGGTGTGCTCAAGCAGTGGCTGCACGGGAACATCAGCGACCACTTGTTTATGACCGCACTCCACAATGCCTGTCGTGCCTTTGCTTATGTCAGTGAGCACTTCCCTGACATGGACCTTGTTCTGACAATCTCCGAAGGCTTCATCAGCGTCTGGAAGACCACAGAGGAGCTTCATGACCTTATGTGGTCGTTTCATTTTGCAGCTCAATCTTTGCTCTGGTTTGTCCAGTTTGACCTGGAGCATGGTATCTTCGGATCCTAGGGATACAGAGTAAAAACCGTTAGAAATAGCCCCCGAGCATTACCCTAGCGGCTATTTTGTAAAGATAGGACCTGCTTTTATGTAAACTTTCCCTTGTTCATGTGGCGAGTAGGTTCCAAGTGCCTGTTATATTTAGGGGAGCAGGGCCTTCTATACCGCTCGCTAGCTAGGTTCATGGCTCTTAGGAGAACCCTAGGCACGACAAGCCCTTCGGTGGCGACCAACACTCGACCTGAGTTTGGGCTTATAGCTTCATGGTCATTGTCCCCCAGCCACATATATCCTTGAAACTACGCGAATGACAATTTGAATCCCCACTCAAACAGTTTGGTATTCACCACATGAGCGAACAAGCAAAGTAACTAGCAGCACGAAAAAACAGGAAAAAATAGGACAAAAACGACTACATAATCTAACCTAATCTAGCCCCCGACCGTCTGGTCAGAAGAAAAATCTTCCAACTAGGTGGTCGAGCCTTTGAATTGGAAAAACTTATAAGCCAATGGGAGACTGTTCCTTTCCAGGAAATCCTGCAAAAATAGAGTCTGGGAAATCCACGCTTGTTCAGAAGATCTTGCAAAATAGAGAAATAGGCTTGTTTTCAATAACCCTACACATAGAACTTGCACAACTGAGCTATGTTCCAGGAGTTGTGCAATTCACGGCTGTCCTCCATAGCTAACCTAACCGCACCAGATCGGGTGACATCGACCATCTTGTATGGCCCCTCCCACTTGGGGGAGAGCTTATTCCGACCTATCTTATTTTGGATTTGTCTAAGGATGAGGTCGCTTATGACTATCACATCTGGTTTTATAAAGGGACAAAGCCAGATATAAACTACATGTATGCCAGGATCAAGTTTCATACATGCAGTGACTTCATCAGTGTATCACACACAATGTCATTATTACAACGCTTAACTTAAACAAAATAGAAAAACATCAAAGTCTTTAACTAAAACACGCTAGCAAAACACAGCGAAGCTCCCATCTTCCACAGGCAATCGATCGAGGGTCCACCAGCCTAGCAATCTTCATCTTCATCAGTGAAGTAGTCTAATTCTTCTTCAATTTCTGAGCAACGTTTGATGTACATTTGGATAGGGATAGCAAGTGTGAGTACATATCGTACTCTGCAAGTGTGGGAAATAAATGACATGCAAGCTTAAATAAAAGACAAGCTGTAATAGGTTAAATTTGCATAAGTACCAACTATGCCAACGAAGAGTTATAAAAGCATTCTATTTAACTATGTGATTCATCACTAGACTTCCAACTCCGAGAAACATCTCCAAATATTTCTCAACTTCCTGAAAACCACTTCAGATTCCCAAACTATACGATTTGATACCCTCCACAGGTAACAAAGAACCATCAAACCAAACCAACTAATCATGTGAGGATCCAAGTCTCTCATGACCGTGAGCCTAGCTGATATATCAGATTTTACACTCTACAGAGGTTGTCCAGCTTTCCCCACGAGTCGTGAATTCCTTGTTGCCGTGCCGGCCAAGCACTTAACACACACCTATGGTGTGTCACCCGGAGATCACTACAAAGCCGTTACAAAGTTTCATCTAGTATGTGCATGCCTGCTAGGTTTCATCGCCATCAAAGTGGTTTTCACGCCACCCAGAAGCCCCCTTTTGCGCCTTGTAGTTTCCAGCAATTTTTCACCCTTCCCTTCCACTACATATCTTATACCACTAATCAAATGGTTCTAGCCTTAGCCGTCCCCACACATCCACTCTTCCGTTTGACACGCACAAAAACTAGAATCCACTAATCAATAGGCCAAGCATGTCCCATACCAAGTCTTTTGGTTGGTACGATACTTCTTAGGTTGTCGCTCCATGAACCAGTCCTTACTTAAGTCACTTGAGCAAATACTAAACCAACTACATAACCATCATCATCAACAATACTACTTTACTCAAGACCTAAGGTTCCATATTGATATATCATTACCAGAATTTCCAACTCATAGTTGCATAGTTCATTAGTCATGTTTAACCAACAATACATCCATACCCTTGTGCGAAGCTAAGCATAAGCTACCCCACATAACCACTACTGACAACTAGGCAACAAGGAATATATGGAACAGGGTACTATGCATAAATAGGATTCAGAATTAATAGCATGTATGTTTGAAATAAAGAACGCATTTGAAAAGCTAGGATCAAAATGTTCAAGGACACTTTCCTTTTCCAACTTGTTGCTTAGACTCTTCAAAGACTTGGTCCTGGAGGTTCTCAAACTGCTCTTCGTTTGCTCTCGAAACACACCAAAAAAGCACACAACCAAAACTAACTAAGAATAGTACACCAAATATTATTAAAACACTTTAACAATACTATGGTTGGATAAGTATGATTTTAGAAGAATTTAGACGCAATAATAGCCTAAATCAGAGTTAGAATGAAAGAGAACGAACTTTTGGAAGATGGATTAGGTTGAAAAGGAAAGGCTAATTTACTGGAGTTGTCTTCCTATGGGAATTGGTATTATCATGTAATCATTGCATCAGGCTTGACAACGTCCTTATGCAAGGTTGAAGAAGTATATGGCTGCTAGGTTAAGGAGAATGATGTGGTGCTAACTTAGCACGCTATGCAATCATCGACTTGGATTAAAAAAAAGGTATGCTGAGGTCTAGTCTTGACCACCTATGATGGATGAAAAAGGTCAGAATTTGCGCTTCTGGGCTACGGATATTGCCGGTGACTCTGCGTAGCGGCGGCGACTTGGGTTTCGTCAGAGATGGCGATCGGGCACGTGGCTACTGACATCGATGTTGGGCTTCAGTGATGTTTCAGAGAAACGAGGGAAGCATAGTATAGAACGTGGAAAGGCTAACTCATAGGTAGGGTCGGTTTTGGAAGGGTTCATTCGAGGTAGCGGCAAAACAGCAATGACTGCTGCTAAGTTTGGTGAATACGAACAGATGCAGTAATAAAAATGCTCACGTTCCAGGAGATTGGCTAAGATATTTGAGAAACTGTTTGAACAGAGACGTTCATATATCCTGGAAACACAATGCTATAGCACGGGTTTGGGTAGATCGTCCCCTGAGAGGAAGAACGATCAGTGGAGATGAGATGAGTGGCGGTTGCGATATGATGTAGTTGCCAATCACGTTCCGGTCGAGTCGCTACACAATCGGTGAAAGGCTCCTATGGTCATGTAGAAAACTTCATGATACATATTTTGACGCAGATGGCACATCTATACGGCTTCTGAATTGACGGGAAACGTTACAGAGAACTCGGTGCATGCGCAGAATGCGTCCAGAAAACTGGACATCGAGCATGTGACCTTGATCCCAGTGGTTTGGCTGATCTACTGGACGACTCGGTTAGTGAGGGCATGGTCAACATCATGGGTCATGCACTGGTGAAAGGGAATGACGATTTGACCTTTTGTCAGCCGAGAACATCGATGCCAATCAGTGATAGCGTGACTGTCCGCGACGGCAATGACCGTGGCGGCGTAGATCGGGCTTTGGTCAGGGCTAGGGCTTATCTAGGGACTTATTATGATGGTGAAAAAGGTGTAAGGAATGATAAGGAGGGGTTCTCACCTTGCTTTGACAATCAGGAAGGAGGATTCGTGGAGACGATGACGTAGCGCATCACAGGCGGCGGCAACGGTGACACCGGCGAACGACGGTGCACGGGCAAGGCTGATGTGGCGGCTAGAGCATGGAGGGATCTAAAGGGGGTAGGGGAGGGCGTGCAACACCTATTTATAAGGCTAGTGGTGGCTGGTTGAGGTGGAGTTCAAGCCGGACACGATTCGAATTCGAGTTTGACTCGGTTAGGATTTTCTTTTTCACAGTTCTATATTCCGAGGACGATATCTCCCCTATTAGGACTTCAAATTGGACGTTTCGGGACTCTAAATTGTATTACTCGAAAAGATATACAACTTTTGTAGTCATTGGAACTTCTGAAAATGCAATTTTGATTTCCAAAAATTCGTCACAAGATAAACTATTTGAACTAATACTTATATGCGCAACACTTATTTTGGGGGCCATAACTCCTAACTGCATTATCCAAAAAGTGACTTTCATATATTCAAATCGAAGCTCTCAACGAGACCTACAACTTTAGTATTGTTAAGATTTGCATTTAAGGCTTTCTTGATCTCTGAAACTGCATAGTAAGATGAGGCTATCCAGGACTCTCTGAATATCCACAAATTTCGTAGATCCTTTGTGTTGAGCCTTCTAGATGACTTGTGTGCCGGCTAAGAGCTTGAGCTTGCATAGGATTAGGTCTAATAACACCTTAAGAATACCTAGGGTTTTAGAAAAGAAACTTTTGAATAGAAATATGAATAGGGTTTGAATTTGAATTGAGCTTGGAGTGAATTTAAAAGAAACCAAAAAATAAGGTTGAACAAGAATGGGAGTAGGTAAGGAATTTGAATTTGAATTTGGGTAGAATTTAAAAAAGAGGAGACATTGGCTTTAAATAATGATTTGAATAAGATTTGAATTAAACTAGAGAATGATCAGGTATAATCAATGATTGAATAGATGATGAATTTATCCAACCATTAAGATACTTAACTAATTTACTACAGAGTTTTGTAAAAACCTTTTCAAAATCTTTTTTTACTCAAAACACCAAAAAGAAAGAAAAAGAAAAAGAACTCTAATGTATTTACCTGGCTCCTAGCAAATCTCAACATGCAATGCACACAAAATAACATCCTATATTGATTGATTATTTATGAAAATTAATTTTAAACCTATTCTACTGGTGAAGCTACTTACTAATGTTGGATTTTTTTTTAAAAAAAAGTTACAAATTCTAATAACCAGGGTAGGGTATTACGCCTCCGTGCGGCCTGAACCTGAGTAAATCCTTGGTGCATTTACTCCTACTAGCCGATGATCATTCGTCCCGCCTAAGTCCCATACACACGCATTAACCCCACGTACGAGGTAGATCCATAATCAGCCCCCCGGCCGAATCTCAAAGAGAATCCCTCAGGATCACCGCTTGCGATGTTCATCCACTGACAGCTAGCACGCCAGTTAGGGGGTTGCATCCCTGAATCAGCCTCGTTTTTTGCAGAAAAATGGCGGGCGGACATCATATTCAGCGCACTGACTCGAACTCGAGCGAGGAAGTGGAAAACGAGGCCCAGGGGCCCCCCGCTCCTGCTGGTCCTCAGCAGCGTTTGCAGTCGGCCCATACGGCGCCTCCCTACATCTGGGACAATGGCACTAGGCCCAGCAGGGCCACGGTCGCCGCGGGCGGGCCGCCAAACCCGCAGCAAGCGGCAATTGTCCCTGCCGCAAGGTCGGCATCAGGACAACGCCGAGCGCAGTTACGACGTAAACTCAACTTCGGTGACGCCAGCCCTGGGAGTGCTTTGCTTGCGGCGCAAGCACTCCTTAGGCACTCGCCTGTCCAGGCAGCGGGGGAAACACCAGAGGGCCGTTGGCTACGGGAGGTAGTTGACTTGGTGGGCACGGCTCACCAGCAAATACTTGCCCAAAGTTCCTATGCCACCTCCCTCCACGGTGCAACAAGAGCCGGAGCATCTTCGGGTGGCGGCAGAACCGGCCGGGGGGGCTCCAAACAGAGTGCCGCCCCCCTGGTCACGACGGAAGTTCAGGACCTTCACTTGCACCTCAATGAGCGGGGGAGCATAAGAGAAAAGCAAAGGTGAAAAAACAAGACAAGAATAGAAAAAGAACATATTGGAACAAAAAGAAACAAAAAGAAAGGATTCGCAATTATTATTATAATAATAACTGATGCAATGTAGGGGAAACTCCCACACTACACCAACACTCAAGCAAAGATCCAACTCATAGCATGGTTCACACAACAGACTCAAACACAAGCACACACTAGCACAAACGACACGCGAGACTAAACGATTTATTTAGCTAAGGACATCCTCCTAGCTCAACTCTACTCCTCGCTTGTTGTGCCTGAAGGGCCTGCTGCATCTGCCTGACGGAGCTTCTTGCGTGGAGGGGAGCGGGGAGCTTCTTGCATGGAGGGGAGCGGGGTGGTGCAGCCAAAGGTGCTGGGGAAGCCTCCTCGGGGAGAGGAAGCTGGTCGGGGTCCTCCAGTAGCATCTCCAGCTCGCAGATCATCTGCTCGGTCTCAGCGTGGTGCTGGCGCATATCCTTCAACTCCTCGAGTGCTCTATCCAGAAGACGGAAAATTAGAAACAGTTTTGTAAAGAGCAATAGACAAGGAGAGGAAAAACTGAAGGGAAACAATTTTACAAAATTATTTTGTACAAACATAGGTCCTTAGCACGTCCTTTCTATCTAGGTTGCGTCCTACGGTCAACACGACTCTGATAACACTTCTGTAGCACCTAATTTTAAAGGAACAAAATCAGGCACAACACATGTATGCTAGCAAGTTTCCATATATGTGCTACATCATCAGTGTACTATACAGTATACTATACAGTACTAAAACTAGGTAAAAACCCTATAAAAAGATTCTACACGTCGCTAGAAACATTTAGGCTCAAAAAATCGCCTAAATCGGAGCTACGAGCAAAAAATATTGAGCTTTTGAAGTTCCAGGGGCTAAACTGCAAATTTTAGTTAATTTCCGAGAATAAAATGAATTGTTTTTATACTGGAAAATGCAATTATGACTCCAATAAACAATTCTGGATTTATTCTTCAATAGAAAATTCGGTGAAAAAGGTTTACGAGCCCGTGGACCACGGCCTAATGGCCGGTCCACGGGTCCATGGTGGACCGAGGTGAAGGGGTATGCACCCCTCTAATCCGAGCTGTCAGATTAGAGATTGGCGGTCAAGATTTAAAAGGGGGCGGTGGACGGCTCGACCGGCGGCGCTGGCACGGACGGACGGCAGCCAACGGCGGCAGGGCAGCCGGATCTTCACCGGATCAGCGCAAACGGGCACGGATTGCGACGGTGCTTGGCGCAAAAGAGAGAGGAGGGGAAGGGGATCATCACCGAGGGCTCGACGGCGACGAAGGAGCTCCGGAAGCGGCCGGCAACGGAGAAGAAGGGGCAGCGGCACTTGGAGCTCGGTGCGGCGACGTCCGGCGACGAGAGGAGCTCCGAAAAGTGCCAAGATGCGATGCTTGAGGTCCTGCAACACCGAAAAGGCCAAGATCGAGGTCAAAAATGGTTCGACCATGGAGAATTTGGGCGGCGACAAGCTCCTTACCGGCGACAATGGCATAAACAGCGGCAAGCTCGATTCCATGCGTGAAAGAAAGGGAAAAAGGGTGGAACGAGTGGGGAACCTCACAATGGAGACGATGGGGAGCTTATATGCGCGAGAGAGGGAGAGGAGGGGTCGGATTTGAGGAGAGATGGCCGGCGCCCTAATTGGCAATAAAGCATCGGTTTCAATACTTAAGAGAGGAGGATGAAGGGGGAAATGGCCGAAATCAAGAGAGGGGAGGGAGAGGATCACGACCATGTGACTTGATTGAAGAATTAAGGCGCAAGGAGGCTCGGATTTTGAAACGGCTGGCGGATTTGGGGGCGCTCGGGTTCGGTGGCCAAAAGAAGAGGAAGGCGAGCCGCGACTCAGGCGCGGGCGGCTCGGCTCAGCTCGGGCCGGGCCCACATGACAGCGAGACAAGGCGGGGAGGGGGAGCGGCTCTGGCGGGGGCCGGCTCGGCTAGGAGGGGGCCCTCCGGGCGGTGAGAGGAGGCGGTGAGGCCAGCTCGACGGCTTAGGCCAGCACGAGAGAGAAAAAGGGCGCCCCGCTCGGGAGAGGAAAGAAGGGAGAGAGAGGAAGGATGAATGGGCCAGGGAGAAAAGGAATTTCGGCCCAAGAGCTCTTTTCCAAGATTAAAAACCTTATTTTTAGATTTTAAACAAATTTCAAAAGAAGTTTTAAACGAGCGACTTCTAGCGAATTTTTGTAAACTTTTTCCACGCATAAAAACATATTGCAACTAAGATGGCATGAATGTCACAATCTTATATAACCTATGTCAATTTAAATTTAGAAATTAATTTCTTCTAAAGAACAAAATTGCAACACCTATTAAATTTCTAACAAAATTTTAAATTATTGCAAAAATTAAATTTTAGGGTGTTACATGCCCCCGAGGGTCGCGCCCTATGTGGGGGCTGTATCGGAGCGCCTCCTTGTTCGGTATCAGGCCGGTTCCCCCTGGGCGCAAGGCCTGGAGCTCACTAACGGTGCTCGTGACATGAGGGTCTCCGCTGCCCCTTGCTGCATGGTCTACCATGCATACTTCACATTGAGTCTCGGAGCTTTCAGGCTCTGATTCGGTGTCCCAGACCTGGAGCACGCCGGGCTCATCAGGGTCATATCCTATGACGGATACCTCGTGGCGACCGGGGTCCTCGGAATGAGACTCAAGGGTTGCCGTGGATCCGACCATGGGTAGCTCAATCGAGTTATCAACACTTACCGAAACATGAAAACACGCCCCCTACCTGACGCGCCAACTATCGTGGGTTAATCTCTGATAATATATCCGAGGTATGGGTGCATAATCAGCATTTCTAGTGGTTGTTGGTGAGTATATGTGTCGAAGGAACTCAAGAACACAAGGTTTATCAAGGTTTAAGCCTCCGTCAGGATAATAGCCCTACGTTCTATATATTTTCTTATGAGTTGGATCATAAACTTTTGTCACCTCCTCCCACAAGCCCTGTCCCCCCCCCCCCCCCCACTTTATATAGTAGGAGGTAAAGTGTACATACAAGCAGACTGTACCAAAATACGGTGGTTGCCCTATACCTAACAAAGATAACTACTTCTAGGTCATCATTATGGAGGGCGGGCACGCCCGGCCCGGCCTGGTCATCCTGCATGCCTTGTCCCATCCACCAACCACTGTCATGCCCGCTGCGCGCTCGCTACGCCTTCCTGCCCGACCGCCCCACACGCCTGATAAGCTTTAATGCTACGGGACGGGTCACAAGGATGTCTGAGGAAGGAAAACACATAAGTGAATATCATTAAATGTGATTAAATTAGTTAGGTGAGTACCTACCCACGACTAGCCCTTTCTGATTGCGGAAATTCCATCTGTGACCAGGGGACTAATCGTGCAAGCCCCGCTTGATCGTGCAGGAGGAGCCATGGTTTTAAAAATATCAACCTTCAGCTAGTATCTATGGGTCTGGGTTATGTCTGACAAGAGATCCTCTATTCTTTAAATCTACAAACTTTCTTTTGGCCTGATCTTGGTAGAATCTGACCAGTAGAAGCACTACGTAGGAGAAGAAAGAGAACATGAATTGCCGGACTAGAAATGGCATGGCCTCGACATTATCCAATTCTAATCCCAAATATTGTCATTTCATCAAGTATGGAAAATAATGTCTTATCTCCTTGATCAGAACCTTCTCGTTGTGCTATTGCATACAAAATATCTTTGCAACCTGTTTCGTTTTCCGAGATATTTGAAGATTCTACTCTGAAATATGTTACTCCATTCAGACCAATTTATTCGATATGAAAGCTACATGTAGTTAATCCTATTCTTCAGATATTCTCTTTGCAACTCGTAAATATAGAAGTGGCACAAAAATCAATCAATTCATCATGCAAATGAGCAATCCACTATATACCACTCATGGACATGTTGCCAGGTTGAGACAACCAAATCATGCATTCCTTGAACCCATATAGAACACTGAAAGATCTGGCTCGTCACAAATCAGCACATATCTGCAACAGCTATTGCAGAATTTCTTTGCACACATAGTATTAAGAACAAGGCCCTAAGTAAACATCTGGATCGACATTGATCGAAATAGCATAATGTGAATAATCTAAGAAAACAGCCAAAACGCCACAAAGTTCGAATTTTTTTCCTTGTCTTTTTCTCCATTTTGTTTGCATTCAGATGAGTGAGCGCCACATTTCAAAAGTGACCTCACAAATCTTCAGAACACAAGTTACTAAAGAATTGGCCGCACACAAGTACATGACTAACAAAACCACGATGATATACACCAAATGCAGTATCAAAACATGGGAATAAGGAATCATCTTTACACAAAGATGGCACCTTTCCTTTCCCCTTTCTGTAATCCTTTACAGAAGGATACACATTTTATACTTACTAATCTCTACCACCGATCACAAGTGAAGAAAAACCAAGAACAGTAGGGCTACCTATCACCAGTTCACCACCACATTGCGCGATCGAAGGCGAGATCTGGATGGCTCAATCGCCGTTGAGCATCGGCGAGTCGAGGCCCTCCATGCGGCTACGCACGATGCGGTGGAAGACCTCCCGGACCTGTCTATCCAGGGGCTCGAGCCCGTCCTTCATGGCGGCGCACACGGCGGCCAGCTCGGCTGCAGCCTCCCGCACCTCCGCCTCCCGCTCACCGGTGAGCGGGACGGTGGCCGCGTCGATTGCCTCGGCGAGCCTCTGCGCGCACTTCTCCAGCGCGTGGATTTCCTTGAGCAGGCCGCAAGAATTGCGCCGGTCCTTGCGCTTCCCCTCCTCGGTGAGGCGTTCTTGGAGCGCGAGGAGAGGCGGCGCCCAGGGGAACGCCGCGCGCGGCGGTGCGGTCGGGAGGTGGTGCGCCTGGAGCGCGCTGCCGCGGTCCGGGCAGGGGACGGCGGTGACGAGCGCCCACGCGGCGAGGTGGAGCAGGCAGCCCATGGAGTAGACCGGCGCGGCGAGGCCTGAGGCCTCGTGCGTGCGAGGCACGGCGAGGCCGGCGCCGATGGCCTGCAGCTGCCGCGCCGCCGACCACGTGCGGGACACGCTCCACGAGAGAGAGCGGAAGTGGGAGGAGGACGAGGAGGAGGAGGCGAGGGACGCGGCGCGGGAGGGAGACGCCCGCGCGCGGCCGAAGGAGCGGTTGCGGTGCGAGGCGAGGAACGACGCGACGCCGCCCCCGCCCCCCGCGGCTGCCGCGGCGTCGTCGATAAGGAGGACAGACAGGTCAGAGAGCGCCTTCCGCGCGCGGCGGAGCTGGCCCTCGTGGATCTCCCCGGGCGCGAGCAGCACGGACGCCGCGATGCCGGCGAGGCGCTCCCACCGGCGCACCTGGTCCAGCCCGTCGCGCGCGGCGTTGCAAACGTCGAGCGCCTTCAAAGCACGCTCGCCGAGCTCCGACACCAGCTTCTCCGCGGGCGCCGGGAGCGCCCCGCGGCGCCGCGCATGCGCCACCACCACCCGCAACTCCTCCTGGCACAGCAGGAACGCCTCCAGCAGCCGCCGGATCCACGCGATAGACAAGAACTCCTCCCCACCCTCACCGCCCCTCAACTCCGCGAGGTGCGCGGCCACGTGGAGCTGGAAAGCCTCGAGGTCGGCCTCATCGCCGAACGGCATGACCGGAGACGCCGCCGCTGAGGCCGGGGTGTCGCGGCGGAGCGAGAGGAGCGAGCGGCCGAAGGAGGAGAACGGGGAGGGGTGCGAGTGCGACGACGATGAGCCCTGGAAGTCCGTCGCCGGCATGGTCGGCGGCGAGGTCGCCGGAGGAGCCGAAAGCGCGGATCTTGGAATGCCGGGGGGCTTAGGCTGGGCGCATGGCTGAATGAAGGAGACGTTTTTGTGAGGTTTCTTGCGTTGGTGCCGTGGTGGTAATGGCGATGGGGAGGGGCGCATTTATGTATGCGGCTGCGTCATTTGGGAGTGGGATTAGTTTAATGGGTTTTGGAGGTTAGGGAAGAAGTCCTCAACTAATCATGGCTGTTGGGTCAGTTCAGGAATTTTTTGGTAGAGCTCTATTCCTAGCTTATAAATTTATAAAGTTAAAATAAAATTAAGAGTACATCGAAATTGTTTGGTAAGCTATTTTATTTTTATGTTAAACTAAAAATATATATTTAAATTATTTTATATTAATCTATAAATTGGTAAGCTATTTTATTTTTATGTTAATCTAAAAATATATATTTAAATTGTTTTATATTAATCTATAAATCTAAAATTTAATGTGAAGTTGGAAGCTCAATACTATCAAATAGAGTCCTATCCCCTAATATTACTTTATTTTGTGGACGCAAATATTCCTCTGGTTTCGGAATGTTTCCGGGTTTTGTTTATTTTTGTAGCAGGTCCCTTGAAAGATTTCGAATCGCTTCACAAGTCCTTGGCAGTGAATGATGCTGATGATGGCTTGATTTTGTTAATGTATCTCTCCATTTACGCATGGTAGACTGGATATATGTTTTTTTATAACAGTATACTCTTGTTCTGTTTGTTACTAATAGGCAAAAATCCAAAATTAGACAACATATACGACCGTATTTACCGAAATAGATAACATATCAGCGTATTTACAATTTTAGCATCCGTATTCGGTACACCGTGTGCCGAATATGGCACTGTAGCCACCGTATTCGGCACACGGTGTGCCGAATATGGGCTGTAGCGTCGTATGTGGGTCCGCGCCAGGAACGATGGCGCGGATTCTGGACGTGTCTGCGCCATCGTCCCTGGCGCGAATCGACTTCCTCCCGGCTCCGTTTCTTTGCTTTTTTCACATCGTGCTTTGCTTTTGTCGCGTCGCTGCCGTTTCGGTGTCTTCTTGTCTGTGATTATGGCCGGCGGTGTGTCATTTTGTTGCGATGCTTTCAGCGTGTCGCCTGTCGCCTGCTACAAAATGAGGAGCGAGTAGCAGAGCGCGAGGCGAGGAGGAGCAGCAGCGCGAGATCAGTTATGTCGTTTGATGCCGTGTTGTCATTTCATTTAATTACCAACTTTCATCAAAATTTAAAATTATTTGCTAATTTAATTATCATTTGATGCCGACGTATTTTCATTTCATGTAATTACCAACTTTCAACAAAATTTGAAATTACTTGAACATTGAAGTGTATGGCATAGTATAAATGAGTACGTAATATAGTGAATAACACTTAAGTACAGATGAGTACACTAAATAGATGAGTACACAATATATTGTACTAGCTCATTAACGACGCCGACGCCGCAAGCAATCCCTAGGAGTGTAAGCGTCTGGCGGGTGTGTGGCCCTCATCCCAACGGCTTGAGATGGCCCTTGCCACGTGTGCTCGTGGTCCTCATCTTCGTTGTCATGCTGTGTTCCAACTCCACCGAATGTGTATCCAGAACAGCTAACTCGGCCTTGCATATACCACGCTATAGGATCGTCATGCGGGAGTGTGCCTGCCGGTAGTACGTGCTCGGTTGGAGTCCGAAATGATGAAGTCTCAGCTTCCTGGTACCAGTGTGAACCCCTTGGTGCATCGGGATATTAGGGGTATTGGCCGCTCAGTAGCTCGGTGAAGCTGCTCCCTTACAATGCAGCAGCCCAGTCAAAATCTTGAGTGCTACTCCAGGTGGGCGTTTGCTGTGTGCAGTCAATGACGTTCTCGTGATGAGTTGATAATCCTGGTGGAATTGTCTGCGTAGGCTGAGTAGGTTATGTGAACGGAGGGGGTTGGGAACCCAGTGTGCGGTCCTCGGGAGCAGGAGCCTCGGTCACCTCCTCGGCTCCAGCACAAGAACGTGTCCCATGATGGGCCGCAGACGAAGGGGCCTCCCGTGAATGTGCCTCATGAGCACTGGATGAGCGTCTGCTGTGGGAGGCACGGGACGGGTCCATGGCGGGTAGGTCGTAGCCCCTAGAATGCGGGACGCAACCACCTAGTCCACGTATCGCGGATAAAAGGCGAGACCCTCTCGTCCTCATGTAGTCCCGGAGAGGGTGCCGATCCCTTCACGTGGCTGACCCACTCGCTTCCCCACATTCATGCTCTGCATGCCTATGCATTTCGTACCCCGCTTTAGTCTGTTGTTGTTGAGGGTTATGTCAGTAATACGGATGAGAAACTAATGAAAATCGTTATAAGTACAACATCACTTACCACCACATGAAGAAGCCGGGCATGATCTTCGGGAAAGGGTCTGTGGGCTGGCGGTACGCTGCCGCTGAGTAAGGTGGGACGCGTTCGTGATTGATACCACGCAAGGTACTCCCAGTACGTGTTATCGTCGTACTGTCCCGCAGGAACGACGACATCCACTGGGCCAGACTCC
This sequence comes from Phragmites australis, assembly GCF_958298935.1. Taxonomy (NCBI): domain Eukaryota; kingdom Viridiplantae; phylum Streptophyta; class Magnoliopsida; order Poales; family Poaceae; genus Phragmites; species Phragmites australis. The sequence continues at coordinate 23,463,537 of NC_084939.1, forward strand.
ATCCACCGGGTTATGTGTTCTGCATTAATCTCTGACCAGTCGTGTGTGCCTGCGTTTCCTTGGACACTCCTCCTGTATGTGACATAAATAGTTAACATTTTGTAACATAAGAATGGTACATACGGTAACACACTTACTCGTGCGCCCGACCAGCGTCTCGTGGGGGAGGTACTGGCACCAACTGACGATGACCAAACTACCTCTGCACACGGTCGGGAGAATACACTTCTACATTGTTTATATAAAGCAAAAAATATCTAGTCATCAATAGGTCGGAGTCACGGAAACAAGATGATGCGATGAGGCCGCTAGTCGCAATTTCGGCCACTCGTTCCCTACGCCATGGATCCCACTCCATAAGTTTGGCGCTGAGAACGTCGAGGTCACTGATCACCCGGGCGTAGTTTTCATGGTCTTGGTGGTGACTCCATCGCAGCCTAGCATGAAGCCACCGATAACCCATCGTTGGCCTCATGTCGTCGGCCACATCATCGGAGATGGGAACTGGATAGTAGGTCTTGCTCACCCACGGTCGACACACCAGAAGATAATCCCAGCACCAGAGCTGTAGAAGGTGTAGGCAACCAGAAATAGATCCTATCTTCGTTGACCGTTGGGTAGCAGCACACAATCCTTTGTATGTAGCGGCCAACACAGTAGATCCCCAACTGTAATGTGTCGGCTTGTACGAACGTGACGTGAGCTGACGCGCTAACCATACAATATGCGGAAGTACATAATCGCCTCCCGTGTTACAAAACATAATACCTCCAAGCAAGATGTACAAGTACACTTCGTAATGCTGCATAATTGTTGCCTCGTCTGTATCCGGTGGGCAAGAGCTGAACTATGGTAGCCCATGAATCCATGACATGGAGAGCCCTACGTCCTTCATGTCATATTGCATGTTAAACCTACAAGATGCAGAAAATCAATGAACCACGAACAACACTGCAACGTATGAAATGCTTTATGTAACAAATAATTACCTGCCGTGAATATAACTCTTCCACTGCTCCTTTGCTGGTCGTGGAAGTACTAACGGGGTGCCCCTTATCAGGAGCCCGGTCAGCATGGCAACGTCCCGTAAAGTAACGGCCATCTCTCCGCAAGGAAAGTGGAACGTGTGCGTCTCAGGACGCCAGCGGTCGACGAGGCCTGTGAGTAGTGAGACCTTGATCCGCGGTAGTGGAGTCCTGCCACCACCCTCCATGGGAGCTCCTGCCATCATAAGTGCGAACGGTAGTAGTCCGGTCAGTGCGAGGGGCTCGTGGAATCGAGGGTCTAACTCCTTAAGCTTGCGCATACTCCTGGAACGCAACGGGAGCAACTTCAAAGGTATGCAATACATTTATAGAGTAAGTACCAAGGTATTAGAGCAATTGAAATTCACGTACTATCGATATACCTGTTGCCCTGTGAAAATCATCCTTCCCCTATAGTTCTCGTCATACCGTAGTTTAAGAAGCTCGGGAAGGTAAACGTGAGCCATGCCAATAATTTCAAGCCTCATGGTTCAATTACAAAATAAATTAAGACAACAGCTATTACAAAATAAGTACAACACCTAATACGTTCATAACAAATTGCAATACAATTCATATTTCCAACAAACTTCATATAACAAACTCTACTTGCTCTAATACAATCCAGTGTATTCGAACGAAATAAATACTCTACTTGCTCTAATTATATTTTCTAATCTAAATATTACGATTACTATTACACTATAGTACCGTCTATTACGAGATCATACAATATACAAATATTACACCTACTCTATTTTAGCAACTTAATATCTACATGCTATAATGTAATTACACCGACTAATTATATTCATATAATCAAACTATTCAAATAATCTAAGTACTCTAATTTATCAACTTAAAATAATTTATCAAATGTAATTGAACACATTAAACAATATACTTACTCTAATTACTATTACTAAACTAAGTATTAATTATATACATAATCTAAATACTCTAATTTATCAACTTAATCTAATTTATCAAATCTAATTGAATAGATTAAATAATCTACTTACTCTAATTATTAAAACTAATATAAGTACTAATTACCTACATAATCTAAGTACTTACTATAACTCGCGCTGCTGAGCCTCCTCTCCTCGCACTGCTGAGCCTTCTTACCTCGCACAGCTGCTCCTCGCCTCGCACAACTGCTCCTTCTCGCCTTGCGCAGCTGCTACTTGCCTCGCACAGCTGCTCGTCACCTCACGGTGCATTTGCTACTCTTCACCTGAGCTCCGCTGCTCGTCACCTCGCGGTGCGTCTGCTGCTCTTCGCCTGATCTCCGCTGCTCGTCACCTCGCAATGCATCTGCTGCTCCTCCTCACCTCGTAATGCGTCTGCTGCTCCTCCTCACCATGCTCTTTATAGCAGCCACCAGACGATGCACTCATCACAAAAGCCAGGAGGCAACCCACTCACTCAAAAAATGACGCACGAGATGCACTCATCACCAGCCGAAAGCACAGACATGAGGAGACCCCGACGAGACGTGATGGGACACCGCAGCAGCTGTACCGTGTCCGCGCCAGTCATGATGGCGCTAACACGTCCAGAGTCCACGCCATCATCCCTGGTGCGGACCCATATACGACGCTACAGCCCATATTCGGCACACCGTGTGCTGAATACGGTGGCTACAGTGCCATATTCAGCACACGGTGTGCCGAATATGGGCTACAGTGCCGTATTCGGCACACCGTGTGCCGATATGGGTGGCTACAGTGCCATATTCGGCACACGGTGTGTCGAATATGGGCTACAGTGCCGTATTCGGCACACGGTGTGCCGAATATAGGCTACAGTTATGGCACTGTAGCCCATATTCTGCACACGGTGTGCCAAATACGGATGCTAAAATTGTAAATACACTGACATGTTGTCTATTTCGATAAATACGGTCGCGTATGTTGTCTAATTTTGGATTTTTCCCTACTAATATGATGGATGTGTGCATATATACATATGTCTATGAGTGAAAACTCAAACGACATTTTTTTTCTTGTGCTTCTTGCGATCTAGAAAGAAAACCCCCATCACACATTTTGTTTTATTTTTTAGGCTCAAGCCCAACAAATCTCAACACGGATACGGCAGGCACAAGTGTAGCAGAATTTTTAGACGAAAGAAATTATATTCCAACCAACACAAAGAGAAATTAATAGCGAAACCGAAAGTAACAAGGTGAGTAGCATAAGAACGTATGCCATGCAATTTTAACCATATTTTTTTTTAAAAAAATACCGGTACAACACATTCACATCAACACATCACATGTACACTGTTGTGATTGTGATTCACAATAATTGCCCAAGTTTGTGCATTATGAAGCAGTGCAAATCCGTCTATCCGCAGGGTCGGATGTGCAAATGGACAGCTCGTGCGATAGAAGCCAACCATTACTGTACTCTACTCGTTGATTTGATTTGATATGATTTGATTTAATCGCCAGATGATTAGTAAACCAAACCGAGTTAAGGTAAGGTGAGCCGGGCGCGCCTGACCGCGGGCGACGCGGGGGGGAGCCGGGCCCGGTCCATGCACGCGGGCGGAGCGTTCCCACCGCCAGGCGCGCGAGGTTTACGAGACTGCCCCTCCGCGCGATGCTGCCGCGTCGGCAGCCGACTCGGGGCAGTTTCGGGAGCCCAAGCGTACGCGGGCCGCGGGACGCAGTCCACGCGGACGTCGGGTTTGACTTCGTGGGGCCTGCCGAGTGGGGAGGTGGGTCCGCGGCGGCAGTGGGGAAGGAGATGGATGCCATGCTGAACAGTGAACAGAGATCGAGCCTTCGTGGACTCATGGGGGAAGGCAAGCAAAGCAGTTGCAGTTGAACAACGATCGAATGGTGGCCGATGATATGGACAGGTCGTCTTGGCTCGTAGCGACTTGGATGGACGTGGAACAATATGTAGATATATATTACTGTTGTTAGTATGACATGGGCTGAGCGAGCTATAACCGAAGACCTAGAGCGCCCGCGACATGGGTTGAGAAATTGAGGGGCCAGCAGCAAGTGGAGCCCGTCCGAGTGGGTATGAGCGGGTGAGGGAGAGATGGATATTTGTAAGCATTGAGGAAGAGAGAAGGGGAAAGGATGAATCTTGTTATATAAGCCCTGAATCTCTATTGCTCTGATCCCTAAATCCCATTGTGCTTCTCTTTCTCCAACCTATTCGATAGTTCTTGTTACATTGTGGTACCATAGCCTATCGATCCTGAAGGTCTTCAAGTACATCCAAGTTCCTCATTATCGAACATGGGAGCAACAGCAAATGGCAGAGACAGATTAGCAGATAGCAGATCCCCTCCGCGCACTGATGTGAATCGAGTAGCAAAACATGGCGATGCAAGAGTTAGAGTTGCTAGCGGCGCAGTCGACATCGATTGAACCGCTCATGAGGTGGAAACCCGAGATGGAGGCGTTCATGGCAGAATTGAGGACAGAGATGAGCAATCTGCAGAAGCAAGTCAGACGGATTGCGTGTAACCCGGTCTACAGTCCCACACTGGAACAACATGAGCGGCTACTAAAGCAAGTCTTCGAGATTCTGATGGAGCATCAACTTAAGGTTAAGCTGTCGACGTGTTTGTTTGTGCAAAAACAATTGGTGTACTTGGGGCATGTGATTGGCGGAGGGAAGGTCGCCATAGATGAGAAGAACATCCGCACGGTGAAGAATCGGCCGGTGCCCACTTCGGTCATAGAGGTGAGAGGGTTCCTAGGGCTTGTGGGCTATTACTACAAGCTTGTGCAGCACTTCAGAGAGATCAACTGCCCCCTTACTGAATTGCTAAAGAAGAATTGAGTCTTTGTGTGGATGCCGGAGGCGGAGGAATCATTCCGAGCTCTGCAGCGTGCTTTGGTGATGGCCCCGATATTGGCGCTTCCAAATTTTGACAAGCAATTCATTATTGAAGCAAACACGTCTGTGAAAGGGTGGGCGCGATATTAATTCAGGACGAGCACCCAATGGCATTCTTAACCAAGGGGCTGGGGCCAAAGACTCAATGTCTTTCAACATATGAGAAGGAAGGTTTTGTGATCCCACTAGCAATCGAGCAATGGAGGCCCTACTAGTAGCACGCGAAATTTCTCATTTGGACAGACCAACATAGCATCGTGCATGTGGAACAACAACGGATTAGCACGTCATGGCAACAAAAATTGCTGGTTATTAAGCTTCTCGGCTTGCAATACAAAGCTTGTGTGCAAGAAAAGCCTGGAGAGAGCGAAGAATTGTTAGCCATCTCGACCAGTGTTCCATCTTGGCTAGGGCTAATTTAGCCAAATTACCAAGCTGACACCGAGGCTCAAATGTTGTTGAACATGCTGTCTCAAGGAGTATGGCAGGACAAAGCTTATAGCTTACAAGATGGAACCATCCGTTACAATGGGCGAATTTGGGTGGGAAAGAATGAGCAGGTGCACCAGGAACTATTGAAGGCAGTCCATTCTAGAGCAGTAGGTGGGCACTTGGGGATAGAGGTGACATAGAAATGGACAACAGAATTTTGCATGGATGGGCATGAAGGAGACTATGAAGCAATTCATCGGTGCTTGCCACATCTGCAAGCAGGCGAAAGCCAACCTGGCCAGGTACCCTAAGCTTCTCCAACCATTACTTATGCCCAATCATTCATGGCAAGTAGTGACCCTCGATTTCATTGAAGGTTTGCTGCAATCAAATTGAATCAATTGCATACTCATTGTGGTTGATAAATTTTCAAAGTATGCACATTTTCTACCACTGATTCATCCCTTCTCTGCTCTGCAAGTTGTGAAGATTTACATGAACCAGGTCTACAAACTACATGGATTGCCGCAAGCAATGGTGTCCGATCGCGACAGGATTTTCACAAGTGCACTGTGGAGGGAATTGTTTTGCCTAGCGTGAACTTAGCTACAGATGAGTTCTTCATATCACCCTGAGATGGATGGGAAAACGGAGCATGTTAACCAGTGCTTGGAGACCTACTTGCGTTGCTTCATGCACGCCTACCCGCGACAATGGAGTTCGTGTCTCGCCCTCGCCAAGTTTTGGTATAATACCGCTTACCACTTTGTGCTTGGGAGGCCACCATTCAAGGTGTTGTATGGACACCCATCGTGCCAATTTGGGATAGTGAACTCAGAGGTGTGTCCGATTCCAAATCTGGCGGAGTGGATGCAAGAGAGGGAGCTGATGAACTCAGACGTGAGAGCGCAGCAACGGATGAAGTCACAAGTGTATCGTAAGCCTTCTGAGTGGGAGTTCGCCGAGGGTGACTAGGCATTCTTGAATATTCAGCCATATATATAGAGTTCAGTTGCTCACCGTTCTAACCATAAACTGGCATTTTGATATTTTGGCCCATTTCAGGTGATTCAGCGTGTCGGGAAGGTGGCGTACAAGTTGTTGCTTCCGAAAGGCTGCCTCATCCATCCAGTGGTTCATGTATCTCAGCTGAAGAAAGCCCTGCACCCGTCAGACAAGAACGTTGGACCGCTACCCACACTACCTGAGGATAGAGCTATAGCACAAGTGTCGGCGAAGGTGTTGGGATGACATATGTACAAGAAAGGGGTGGTGGCGGCCACGCAAATGCTAGTGCAATGGACAGGTTGTCGGCTTCGCTTGCTACCTAGGAAGATGTGGCAGCTGAAAGTGCATCTAGCCTCTAAGTGTGATTTTGGTAATTAATGATAATACCTATGGACTAACAATACTATTGAGAATTGTTAGTAGGTTTTTCCATTTGTGATACATGAATAAGAGATATGCATCAAGATGAATAAGCTTTAGGTGATGCTCGGGTAAGTGGTGACAATACTTATGGACTAATAATTATGTTGAGAATTGTTATTAGGTTATTCTATAGGAGATGCATAAGAAATGAAGCATGGATTCATTGAAGAATGATATGAGATCAAAAGAAATGCATCGTTGTCATTGAGCTCTTAGTGATGTTCATGAGAAGAATGAGAAGCTCAAGAAGATTGGCGATATGCGTGAAGGCTAAGTCACTTTTGGAGACTAAGTGACTAAAGGTATGAAATTATCAATTATATTTTATGGACTAACTCATATGTTTTGTGCTTGAGAGTGAGTTAGTGTTAGGTTCCATAAGAAGATATGAGTTTAATTGAGATATTCAATATGCCAAGTTGGAAGAGCAAGATTAAGACAAGCTTAGTGGATAACTTATGTGCTTGAATGCTTACAGTTCATGCCTCGGTGGTGAACAAAGTGAAGAGTGTGAAGATGTCGGATACAAAGTGGCTTTCTATGATAAGACGGTGAAGGGCAAGTAATATTCAGGTGCGATGGATCATCCGGTAGTGAAGGACAAACAAATGGCTTGACGCCAAAGGACCAATGCGGTGGTGAAGGGTGAGTAAAGGCTTTGTGCCAATGGATTTTGCAATGTCATGGGAAGCCATGGGTGATTCGTATCGATCACATGAAGATCAAGAATGGAAGTAAGGATGAACATCGTCATCATCCTTAAGTGAAGAGTTGATGACAAACCTTGAAGAGCTACGAGAAGCATCATGACTTGGTTGATGTGTTCGTCAAGTCCGATGGGATTGCTCAAGGCAAAGGTATAACTAAAATATGTTTTTTTAGTTTTTCCAGTCTCAAGGAGTTTTGTGAGAGACCGGTTTATAGGTATGCGCACTATCAAGAAGGACTGCCAAAAGCGTTGCTCAATTATGGTATCAAGTGCTCAAATCATGTGCTTAGTGCGGGATGGGTTTATGCTGAGAGTTCGCTTTGGGAGTCCGGTGCCGAAAGTGTGAAAGTGTCTAAATTGGGTTTCGGAGTGTTCCTAGTTGACCATATGTGCTTGAGATCATGATTTCTATTGGGATAGGTAGCCCTCTGAATAAGCTTTCCGTAGAGTTCAAAATCGCCGAAATTGAACTTTAGGATCAAAAGTTATCGTTGTTTTTCAGAGGATCAGTTGTGCTGAACTAGGAAGTTTCGGGTGAGATCCGGAAGTTTCGGGTAGTTGGAACCTCCGGATAAGCTCCGGGTAGGGGTGCTCTGTTTGGGATTTTTAGTTTAACCTGGAAGTTCTAAATTGATCCGAAACCTCCAGATTCTGGTGTCCTACATCGGAACCTTCGGATTAATTCTGGGCCGAGTTTCTCAGGTGCACTTAGTTTATGGACTTGAAAGTTCCAGATGGGTTCGGAACTTCTGGATTCTGGTGATCTTTATCTAGACCATTCAGATGGAATTTCACGTTAGGGTCCTCTGTTGCCTTGGTCTCGTGCCAACCCGGAAGTTGGAGGTTATATTGGGAAGTTCCGAGTTAGGCCAGAAAGCCGTGTAACGGCTAGTTTTTGACCGTTGGGATTTTTGGGACCTAGAAGTACCAGGTTGTGCAGAATCTGTCCAACGCCTAGTTTTTGAGAGTGGGGTATAAATACCCCTTGTCCTCCTAGCATGGAAGAGGTTATTTGGCTAGCTTTATGCGGGTGGTGTAAGGTGTTTTGAACTTGGTGTTCCACCTTTGAGTGCTCCCTCTCACTCTCTAACAAGAGAGAGAGGTGTGAGAGGGTGTGGTACTTTGGTAGCCTACGGATTGCCATATAGATTGCGTGTGTTTGAGCACTTGATGTTGATTGTGTGCGAGTTTGGGAGTTTGTTACTCTTGGATCTAGAAGCTCATAGGCGGCTAGGCGGCGCCGGCGAGTACCTAAGGTTGTGGTGTACCGTGAAAAGTTTATGAAGGCTTGAATTTCACTTCTTCAAGAAAAAAAAATCAAGAGTAAAAGCTTAATCTCAAGTGTAACCAAGCTTAGTGAGGAAAAGGGTTAAAAGAGACTCGACTCAAGTATGGTTGAGCCCCTCAACGGTAACAAATCAAGTGTCTCATGCCTCCTTTACTTTTGTGCTTAGTTGCTATATCCTTACTTGCAATTCATTCTATCTCCTTTTGCATATCTTATGTAGATTTGAATTTAATGCTTATATCTATATTTGTGATATCAATTTTTTGAACCCTCTTGCATATGTTGCTTAGAATTATTATACGTGTCTATCACCCTAGGATTTCAATCCATCACACTTCGTTTAGGGTGTTAGAGCACTAGTTGAACCAAGTGTGTTTAGATTCTGAGCTGAACCTAGAAGTTTCGGATTCTGTATAATCTGTTGTAAGCTCTGAACCAGAAAGTTCCAGATTTTGTATAATCCACTGTGAATTTCTAATTTTGTAGGAACGCATATTCACCCTCTCCTCTCTAGACAACATCAATATCCTTTCAGCGGCCCTAAAGCATCGCTTCCCTGATGCGCCTGCTTGGGGGGGGGGGGCAAGCCGGTTCTGAAGGGAAGGGGAGTATCACTGTTGGCGGTATGACATGGGCTGGATAGGCTACAGCCGAAGACACGGAGGAGGAGCACCCATGACGTGGGCTCAAAAATCGGTGGCCCAACAGCAAGTGGAGCCCGTCCGAGTGGGTATGAGCGGATGAAGGAGAGATGGATATTTGTAAGCGCTGAGAGATAGAGGATGGGCAAGAATGAACACTGTGATCTAAACCCAGAACCTCTACTGTTCTGATCCCCCAATCCCACCGTGCTTCTCTTCCCCAACCTATTTGATCTTTCTCGTTACAATATGTAGATCCACCCTTGACGACACAGTGCTAACAGCCAATGCAACCCAAGTTTCAGCAAGAACGGCAGCCTAATCCATCTGGACGGTGGAGGAAGATCGAAATAATTCCTCTGCTAATCTCAAGGGAACAGCTCTATCCAAATAGCAGCAAACCAGTCAAATTTGCAACTGAACTGGCAATAATATGACTGTTGGTCAGATTCAGAGTTTCATTAAAAAAACTAAAAAGTTCAGAGTTGCAGACTTCAGGCTTGAATCCGTAGGAGTATAGACGTCAGGCTCTGCATACAAACACAACAGCGGTGAATCTGGAGCTACTTGCTGCCAGAGGCGAAGCTATATGTTCCCACCTAGAGCTCGGATTTGGGCCGTGCCATGTCGGCACTGTTCGGCCTCGTTGTGTCTTGTGTCATGTTGTGCCGTTCTCACTAGACACGATCGGCTCATCGTGTCATGTCGTCCTGGCACGAGTTAACTCTAGTAATGTCTAAGCATGGCCCTCGGCACGTCGTGCTATCGTCGTGTCGTGTCGGCTCAGGTAAGGTCCTGTTCCATATCATCAGACAATATATACATATTTATCTCTTACTATCTCTGTCTCTCATGCTCACACATATTCCATGTCGTTTGACAATGTTTACATATTTATCTCTTAACATCTCACACTTGTGTCTCTCATGTTCACACATCTTTTTTAGTGTCTCACGTTTTGTATCAGAGAGATTAGAAGATAAGAATGAAAAAATAGCCATATATATTATCTCGTGCCCTTTTCATATCATACCGGCACGGGCACAACCCTCATGTTCGTGCCGTGCCGACACGTCCATCGTGCCAAGGTCCTAGACACGGTTATTGTGTTCGTGCCGTGTCAGCTCGGCCTAAAATATTTCGTGCCGTGCCGTGGACGGCCCAGGAATAACACGACCCAAGTCCCAGCTCTATTCCCACCTAAGTGCACTGGCATCAGAAAAAATGAAATCTCAATTATTAGTAATTTAATTTCACCAATTATGTACTATCTAGATCCAAACATCTACACCATAAAACTAAATATATTGAAGCGTGCACGCAGATCTTTGTATCTCTAGCTTGGTCCCTGCTTGCTCGCTGCTACCTAGATTCTAGCTACCTGACACTGACAGCCACCATGGAATCATGGATCGATGATTTGCTTGGGAATCAAGAATGCAACCATGGAATGCTTGCATGGAATACCGGCCTTGAATTGGATTGCCCCCTTTTTCCTTTTTCAAGTGGACGGACGCCTCACTCTGAGCGATGGGGATGAGAATTGAGACGACAGAGACGTGGTTTGCAGCGATTGCTAGCTGCAATTGGATGTTGGCATTTCTTGCGCAGCAGGAAATTCGAGGGATTCCTGCAAAGCTGATGGATACGGTATAAGATCGGATTGATGGTTCGTCAAATTCCCCGATCAGAAAACGAATTTTTTACAGTAGGATTCAATGCCTGTCCAAAACTCCTGAATTTCACATAACGCGATTCAATTCCCGTCGGGATTGACAAATGGTTCTCGTGTTCCAAACAAGATAAAACTGTAATAATCGTCTCGCAAGAGCGAAAGAAAAGTTTATCTTGATTCAGAGCTAGTCCACATTCCATGCATTTTTTTACCTTTTCTACAAGCAACAAGAGTAACAAGTGTCCTACCCTGTCCCTTTCGGCTCACCAAACGCTAGAAAGAGATGGCTCTGCGTCTAGAATACGAGATCCCTTTCAAATCTCTCTCTGGATGTTGATGCAGGCCTAAAAGATTTGCTAGTGCCTGGTGTAGTCATCTGCATACTTCATTTACTCTTTGCAAAAGCCGTAACTAAAGACCTCACTTAGAAGCAAACAAAATCCTGATCTGTGATGGTGACAGCAGTGGACAACAAAGAACCCCAGTACGGGCAACAACACTTTTTCAGCACATCACCAAAAATGTCCAGACAGGAATCCATTAGAATTATAACTATCTCTGTTAATACATCCTGATGAACGCTCCAATGATGAATCCAATACACATACAGAATTATTGTTACAGAGCATGCTACAAACCAAACGAAATGGGAATACAATACAACATCAAAGCAGCAGCTACAAATTATCAGAAGGAAGCTGCTGAAATAACCCCATTTTGGGGGTTGTTTCTGAGTTAAAGAAAGCATCAACACCATGCAACAGAATGTTGTCCCCAGCTAATCTTGGGGACAGTCAGCTTGTTCGATGAACACACTGATCATCAGTGTCTAAGATAAGCACTGGTGATGCTGTGCAGATTTATTCACAGGCCAACTTGGTGTCGAAACTGCTCAGGCAGATAGCGAAGGCCTGGAAGGCTGACAGTGGGTAGCAGTAGTCCATGGTAAACATGTCCTTTGCGACCTTTCCAGATTGCAGTATGTGTCCCGGCAACTAGCTGGAAGTTCTTCACCGAAGCGGCAGTTACCCGGCCACGGAAGTTGAGGCACCAGCACTGCAGCTGCTCATGCCATCTTGGAGCCTTGTTGCGGAGAATCAAAGGAATGCCATTGCACTCTTCATCATCACTCAATGCCCGGCCTCCCATCCCTAGGCCACCTCCTGTTGAGACGTCAGAGAACAGGGCACTGCTGAAATGCATAGAATGGTACATAATGGATGACTTCAAGAAGGAGATACTGCTGAAGGTTCCACCGACAGAGTGGGCAAGGGACACTGCCACCAGCCTCAAGGCATGAGGCAGGTATGGAGTGCATTACACAGTTCATCCGTCTTGGACCTCGAGTTCCTAAGACATTCAGCTCATATGAGACTTGTGCTATGCTGTACCTGCTGCAAGAAACCTTCGTCCACCCCTTCTTGGAGTAGAATCTCTGGCTTGTTTTCCCTGACTGTGTAGCACTAGTTGCATTACACGGAGGCTGACTGAGTATCATATATTACAAGCTTTGTGCCAAGGAAATTTGACCTAAAGTTCAAAAAAGCAAGTAGCAACATATGTCAGATTAAAATGCAGTAAGCTCTGAAAATAAGCTATAGTTTATTCAAGCTAATACAGTAGTACCTCAATTTCCCAATGTATGCGTTGGTAGACCTCGATGCACTGTCAGAGTTCAAAGATATTATATATTCTGTACATGTTGCACGGCAGATTCTTTTTGCTGAGAGAAGGAATTTTCCATTTTCGACAAGCACAGCTCACAGCTGTAGAGATGAAAATTTATAACATGTCAAATAGCAATACTGGTAACAAAATATTAAACAATTAGACGAGCAAGAAAACATGTATCTGCATATCTTTTTTCTACAGAACATAGAGGCTGATAATATGACAAGTACTACAAACCCTGATGAGCACATACAGCAAGATCATTCAATAACAGTTAAGCAATCAAGTACTCCATAACATGCTGGAAGGAACGCACACCAGACAACAAAAAGGCGTTCTTCTAACATGGATGAGTTGAGAGAAAAGAAAACACTAGCTGACACTGTCTAACAAGAACGGTTAATGTCTGCTGCATCCTACTTCTTTTATCGTTACAAGTTTACAACATGTGACTTTCAAAGAACCTAAATAAAAGCATACTGGAGTATTGAACAATTGTTCTCTGCTTTGTGAGATATGCGTTCCAAGAAGAGTAAGACAGAAACTGGGAACAGAATATCAAGGTTGCTTGTGCACGCATACAAAAATTGGCAGCACGAAAAAATTCATTTTTGAATCTAACAAGAAAACTCATGTGCCTAGAAAGGACTGGAGAAAGCATGATTGATAACTCGGTACAAACATAACTTTGGCAGAATAACTTACATTCTTTCTATAGAACACCATTGAATTTCAACTTGTAAGTACAACGGACTACAGACACAAGATTTTTATCAGAAAGTCCATAGTTCATACAGCAAGAAACTTACCTGAGCTAAGAGAAAGGTACAGGCAGTAGGTTTGGGTAGATTTATCCCTCTTAATGAAACATTGGAGAGTTCCATCTCGAGGCCCAGGCTGTACATAGAAGAGGAACAACATGAGCTTATTGGTTTATACAAAAATAAGTGGTATGATGATATTAAACATGGAAAACTGATATCTCCAAGGAATAAGTATAAATTAATAATAAGTAAATAACACAATTGAACCACTACCTGCTTTAGAGAAACAGGAAAAGTGATCTTTCCAGAAAACTCTGGGTTCTTGACAATCTCCTTACACATCTCTCTCCATGTTCTGCAGACAGCTGCACAAGAAACTACATTCTTCCTAGAAGGCCATGTAGCCGCACTGGCCTCCAGCCTCTCAATCACATCTTGAAGTAATTCAGGAGGCAAGCTAGCCCAGCAGCTGCTCTGTACCACAGGCACCGGGTCGTGCAGCTCATGGACAGTACCATGAGATTTCCCTCTGCGATGACCCAGAAGCTTGACCTTGAATCCCCTCCTAGATAAGCTCCCGAAGCCATCCCTTACATCATGCACGATGCTACGAAATGACATCTACTCCAAAAGTCAGATACACTGCTGAATACTAAAAAGGATCTCTTAAAGACAAAGAAGCATTTCCCTTAACTCAACAAAAAGACCTGCAAGATAATATTAGTTAGTTGATAACAGTTTGACAATTCCCTCTGGAAAGAGAAATATGTGGCAAGCTATATCCTCTTCCCACATGTAGTAACCTCCATGAAAGATGAAATTAAAAAAAAAAGTATAAGTAGTAATTGGACAATTTGCTATACAACACAAGCATTCTACTATGGGCATCCAAATTGTACTCATAATGTGATCAAACAGATAACTTGAGCGCAATAATCCCCCAAAATCCTATATAATCCAGGACATAATCATCAGGTTGAAGTCAAGTCACCATCAATAAAGAAAAAACATGTACCTTCACCCCGGTATGACCACAACGCAACAACCTCAATTTACTAACTGTACCATCCTAAAGCAATGATATCTCAGTACAGTGAGTTGGGTTGGTTGGATGAAATTTAAGTACAGCCAGTATGATCAGGATCCCACTACAACATGTTAACTTCCACAAGTAACCACTAAACAGAAAGAAAGCATGTGCAATAATAGCAGATGCATCACATATAAACATAAGCAATAAAGAACATATCAACCCAAACATGATAGCTACCTACTCGAGGCTGCATTAAGGAAAAATAACCAGAATTGTTTGACAAAGCAGAACAAACACCCATCTGCTTCACCAATTATCTCTAAAATGAGTGCAAATCCCTATTTAGCAACCACATCCTGCAATCCTATTAAACTGAACTCAGGAACTAGCTAAAAGCGCCTCCTTTTCATCAAATCCCTCCAGATGAGCTAAAAAAATGAGCTAGTCTCCATCGTATCCACCACAACCGGCTGAATCAGCAGGAGAAACAGATTAAAACCCTCTCCTTTCTGCGCCTACGAAACCAAAACACACAAGAACGTGAGCCCCTAAGAAGCACCCGAGGAATCCGCGGATCCGCGCGGCACGCACCTCGAGCCGACTGCGGAAGGCGCGGCGGACCCCGGGCCCGGGCTACGCGCGGGCGCCGGAGCGTGATTCGGGAGGCGCCATTTGGATCGGAGGGAGAGGGGGCAACGGAGAGGGAGGTGGGAGGTTGTGATGTACAGAATATGTCCCGAATACATTCCGGGATTACAGCAGGATAGATTTGACTCATAGAATGCTCACAAGTACGGACAAGAGCGTGTGTCGCCGCCACATTCAACAAACGTTTAACATGACAAAAAGTAATATTCAGAAACTCAGGCGCCAAGGATTTGATATCTGCAACAACCGGGCCGACCAAAGAGCGATCTTGGGACGAAGACTGAATCCTCTGAATCGGTGACAGACAGTCCAACGCCAAGATGACCGACGAGAAGTCTTCAGATCGAGCGAGGCCCAAAGCTCGGCGACAGGCCATGGCTTCTGCAACTTCAGGTGCGGTAAACCCATCGAGATGCTCGTTGCAAGCAACTAAACAAACACACCGACCCCATACGATGAGAGGTCGGGAATAAAACCGATAAACTAAGTTAAAATATATCTTATTTACATGTGATGAGTAATTAATAAAATTATTGATTTGATTTGTTGAGTTTTAGATTGTTTGAGCTTGATTTAAGTATTTTGATTATGAACTAATTAGAGTAAAGAAAATGTGTTTACTTATCTTATAATATGCAGATGATGGATGCAATTTGGTGGTTGACGACGGGTGATCAGGGTTAAGTGGATGTTTGGTGCCGGATGATTAAATAGGTCAGACGGATTTAAGAATGATCCTAATTATACACGTAAAGATCAAACAAAGCATAAAACGGATGATAAAGACGACGTGTTGACAAAGTTATGAATGCGCCGCGGCCATCCGATAAATGAAAAAGAAAATAAATTAAAATGCCCTTACTGATAAGTAGAAGTGTACTATAAGTTTGAGAAAAAAATTAGAAAACTTAATGATCAAGTTTTCTAGATCTATAAATAGAGAGGTAGGACTATGGAAGAGGATGAATCAGCCACTTAAGCTTATTGTGCCACTTATTTGAGAGCCTAGTGGTAGTGTTTTAGACGAGAAAAAGGATAAGTGTTTAGTCTTAAGTGAGAGTTTTGAGTGAAAAATTTTTGTAATCAGCTAAAATAGGACTTACCTCTTTGAGTAATCAAGTTTATGTTTTTCATATGTTTGAATTTCGCTATTGATTCCTATGCAAGTTTACAAGTTTTAGCCGAGAATGAGTATCTCCTTTCTTTAGTGGAGAAGTAATCCGAAGGTAAGGGCAAAATGAATTTGATCTTGGCCAAGACTAAGATGTGTGCCGATAAGTTAGGTTTGGCTCTTTGGTTGAGTTTTAAGAGGGTGATTTACAATGGAGAGAATAACACTGTTTTCAATACATCTACTACCCTAGAATCTGAGAAATCCAAAATCAATATCACACCATAACTCAACAAGAAGAAACTCACACCACAGCCTACCAAGAAGAAGCCCGCACTACAACCCAAGAGAGCTTCTCAGATGAGAGCCCTTATGAGAGAGCCCAGAGTGACTGGCAGTTGAGTTCCCGAGAGACACTACCACTGCACTTACTGCCAAAAAGAGGGTCATTTAGTTGGGTATTGCTTTCGCCGTAGGAGGGATGAGCGGCGTGAGTGGGAGTGGAGTGTCCGGGACATGTACCGCCCCTCAGTTGGTTGGTATACATGAGCCTTCTCCTCGCTCTTAACCATGAGTCTCTAGCGCTTTTCAGTTTCTTCCTAAAGATGGTGCCCGGCGTGAATTTTATCATAACTCATACGATTTTGATCCACGTGTAAGAGGCTTTGAGTTCCAGAGCTTTGGCAGACCACATTTTTCTCTTCATTGTTCTCGCCCCCAGCGTACTAGTGTTGATTTGCATGCACCTGCTTTTACTGTTTCAGGGCAGATGACCCAGTACTAGATTCCCAAGATGTTTATGACTAACCCCAGTACTGAGCCATCCACCCACTACTCTTTCCGCATGTAGGTGGCAAGTGGAGGCCTGGAGAACAAGTGACTCGTTGACTCCGGTTGTTCACGCCATATGACTGGAGATACATCATGGTTCTCCAGCCTCGCCTCGATGAAGCTGCACGAGTACATCACTTTCGAGGATGATCGGAAAGGAATGGTGAAAGCCAAAGGTGAATGAGAGTTTTACTCTCAAGGATGTGGCTTTGGTGGAGCATTTAGGATACAATTTGCTTTTTGTATCTCAGTTGCTGGATGAGGACTTGGAAGTGCGTTTCAAACACGATACTTCTCGAGTTCTTGATTCTTTAGGCGCTTTGATTTGCTAGATTTCCAGAGTTGAGAGAGTTTTTGGAGCTGATTTTTCTGAGTCTCTTGGTTCTTCTCGTTGTTTGATTGCTCAACCTTCTTTTAAGCTTTGGATGTAGCATAGGAGACTAGAGCATATGAGCTTTGACTTGCTTACTCATTTGAGTGCTCTAGGCTTGATCCGAGAATTGCCTAAGCTCAGTTTGAGAAGAACCTCATTTGTGCTCCTTGCCAGCATGGCAAGATGGTTGCTGCTTCTCACCCACCAGTCAATCTGGTGATGATTGAATGATCGGAAGAACTTCTCCATATGGATATTGTTGGTCCTTCCCGGGTTTGTTCGGGGGGTGGGAAGTGGTATGTACTCATCATTGTTGATGATTTCTCTTGCTACTCTTGGGTTTTCTTTCTTGTGAGCAAGGATGAAGTGCTTTCACACTTTTAGCGTTTGGCTTTGAGATTGTTCAAAGAACTCTCTGGTGCATTGAAAGCAATTCGCAGTGATAATGACATCGAGTTCAAGAACTATCTTTTTTATGCTTTCTGTCTAGAGCATGGCATTAAGCATCAATTTTCTGCCCTACGCATTTCTCAGGAGATGAGCGAAAGCATTTTTGTAGACAACGACCTTCCAACTTTCAGGTATGACGAGGATGATCCACTACTTCGTACTACTACACTCGCTCCTGAGTTGGTTCCTATCTCCTCAACACTGGTAGAGGGTCCCGCAACCTCTACTTCTACTTCAGCTGCTTTCGAGCTTGCACCAGCAGTGTTTGAGGGGGAGGTCATCTCGCAGCGCGAAGCCCCTTAACACATTCAGCGATGACATCTCCCACAGCTGATGATCGGCGACCTTGGTGAGAGAGTAACGAGGTCCAAATCTGTTTCTCATGCTCATTTCACTGATTCTGCATTTGTTGCTTCTTTTGAGCCCTATGATGTTGGACATGCTTTATCTGATTCGAGTTGGGTCTATGCCATGCATGAAGAGCTTGAAAACTTTAAGAGGAATCAAGTTTGGGTCCTAGTAGAGCCACCCCAAATGATCACACCATAGACACCAAATGGGTTTTCAAAAATAAACAGGGGGAGGATGGGTCTGTAGTAAGAAATAAGACTAGATTAGTAGCTCAGAGTTTCACTCAGGTAGAGAGGATAGACTTTGGAGAGATCTTTGCACCAGTAGCTAGGCTAGAAACTATTAGGATCCTCTTTGCATTTGCGGCATCCTAAGGTTTCAAGTTGTATAAATAGATGTCAAGAGTGTTTTCCTAAATGATTTCATAGAAGAAGAGATCTATGCCAAGCAACCCTTAGGTTTTGAGTATCCCAAATACCCTCATAGAGTATACAAACTTCAAAAAGCTTTGTATGGGCTTAAGCAAGCACTTAGGGCTTAGTATGACAGGCTTAGGTCTTTCTTGCTAGAGTATGGGTATGTGATGGGGTTGGCTGATAAAACTTTGTTTACTCTCAAGCATGGTAATGATTTCTTACTTGTTTAGATTTACGTGGATGATACTATTTTTTGGAGCTCTTCTCATGCACTTGTGACCAAGTTTGCAGAAACTATGAGCAGAAAGTTCGAGATGCCGATGATGGGCGAGCTCAACTTCTTTCTTGGGCTGCAAATCAAGCAATGCAGGCAAGGTACATTCGTCCACCAAAATGAAGTACACCAAGGATTTGCTGAAGAAGTTCGACATGAGCGATGCAAAGCCATTGGCGACACCGATGGCTACCTCGACCGTGCTTGATCCAAATGAAGATGGCGAGGAGGTGGATCAACGGGAGTACAGGAGCATGATCGGCTCCCTCCTGTACCTGACGGTGACAAGACCCAACATCCACTTCGCCGTCTGCTTGTGTACTCGCTTCCAGGCTTCACCGAGTACGTCTCACCGTCAAGCGGTGAAACGCATTCTGAGGTATCTTAAGCACACTCTCGAGTATGGTCTTTGGTTTTTTTGCATCCTCTTCGTTTTCTCTTTGTGGCTTTTCAGATGCGGATTTTCATGGTTGTAGAATTGATAGGAATAGTACCTCTGGTACTTGTTATTTCTTGGGTGTGTGTTGGTCTTTTCGCAAGCAGTCTAACATTACGCTGTCTACTACTGAAACTGAATATGTAGCTGCCGCTAGTTATTGCTCACAAATTTTATGGATAGTTGCTACCTTGAGGGATTTTGGGTTAGATTTCAAGAGTGTGCCATTCTTGAGTGTTTGCTCTAGCTTGTTTTTTTCTTTCTAAGAATGAATTTGAAATGTAAATATAATCTCTTCTCAACCTTGAATGTTTGCTCTATCTTAATCAGTGCTTAAATTAGGGATAGTTCTATGAAAAACTTATGCTAGGCTGCTTTGTTCAGTTCAACATATTAGGGTCTTTGACCTTTGTATATGTAAATGTTTAGCCCATGATTAACCCTTGGGAGAGCATGTGCTCTTTTGTGCCGTAAAATGCACAACTTATTTTGGCTTTGTGAAAAATTATATATCTTGAATCCTATGTTGAGTTAATAAAATGAATGATCAAATTTTGAGCTAAAATTGAATTAAATACGGTGACTTAAGGCTTCATGTAGTTTGCCAAAGAAGTGAACCTATGGTTGCTTAAAACTCACTTGAGGATAGTTAAATGATCAAATAAGAAAATTAACTTGTATTTTTTAATGTGCTAAGAATGCTATTTTTTATATTATCAAACTAAGGCTTGGATTGATATGTGGGCGTTTGCATAGCCCGTCAGGTTGAACTTAGTTGCCTACTTTGAACTTGATATATCACTAGTTTATCTAATCTTTGTACTGATCATGAAACTGTGGATGCTTTTGTGGTGACATCTTTTAGATAATTGAACAACATGATCAAAACTTGCTTCACTACCGGTGCTTGTGACATGAACTCACTTCGAGACTTTGTGTGCATTTGAGTTATATTGTTTATTCCTTTTAGTTCTTTGACGTCTCTAGTTCTTGCAAGTGTTTTGTGATCTATATGTGAAGCTTTGTAGACTTGTATTTTATTTGCACATCTTTTGTATAGTTTTGTATCCTTGATGTTTGCATTACCAAAGGGGGAGGAAATATGCCTAAAGATATTATGCACAAATATTCAATAAAGGGGGAGAAAATTGCATTTATCTAGAAACAAAAAGAAAAGAATGGAATATGTGCAATCTTTTGAGGTTTTTGGCTTGTCTTTACCTCTCTTAGTGCTTTTGCAACTTTTCTTATACCAAGTGATATATTTTGCTTTTTCTTGAGTTTTTGTCACTTATATGAGCTTATCTTAATTTTTTCAAATCAAAATCTTTGTGTTTTAAGGATTGTCAATGCACTTATCAAAGGGGAGATTGAGAAACCAAGTTGAAATGTGTCTTGATTTACTTGTGATGAGTGATTGACATTGGTATCTATTTGGCTTGATGATCTTCGGTTGCATTAGCTTTGATATGATTTGAATTGATTTGAGATTTTGTTTGAACATATTGATTATGGACTAACTGAAATTGTAGTTGAAGATATATATTTGCTTGTCTCATGGTGTGCAGGTGATGGATGCAACTTGGTGGTCGACAGTAGGATGATCGGGGTCAAGCGGAGTGCTTGGTGCCGAATGATCAAGTAGGTCGGGTGGAGTCAAGAGTGATTCTAACTGAACATGTGGAGGTCAAGCAAAGCATGGAAGACGGATGGAGACAGTGTGTTGACAAAGTCAAGCGAAGGGGATGTCGATGCAAACGACAAGGTGACCTGAGGGATCGGGAGTGGAGGAGACTTGCCGGCGGTTAGGATTGTATGATAGAGTACACACGTCAACATTGAAATGCTTGCTTAAGGTGTAAGTAAGGCGACGAGTCAGGCTTTGAGAAGCGTGCAGGTGGTTTCGCGGTTTGGTCTCAAAACCGTGGGAGGAGTATGTGGCACCATCATGAAGCTTGCATCGAGATGAAGCTAAGTCGTGAAGGCGCCACGGCCGTCCGATGAATAGAGAAGAAAATGGATCAAAATACCATTAGTGGTAGGTAGGAGTGTACTTCAAGAGAGGAGTATTTTAGTAAAAAGCTAGGAAACTTAGGATTTAAGTTTTCTAGACCTATAAATAGAGGGATAAGGCTATGTAAGAGTTTGAACCAACCACTTAAACCCCCTTGTGTCATCTATTTGAGAGCTTAGAGTTAAGATTTTAGAGAAGAGAATGATGAGTGCTTAGCCAATGTGATAGGTGAGAGTTTTGAGAAATAAATCTTTGTAATCCGTTTAAAATAGGGTTGACCTCTTTGAGTAATGAAGTTTATATTTTTGCATATGCTTGAATTCCCCTTATTCTAGTTTCTCTCTATTAGTTTCCTTGCAAGTTTGCAAGTTTTTCGGTTTGTGGTTTTGACTTCTATTTTTTTTTTTGAAATTTTAACACCTTGTGAAGTCATTCTTCTGGTTGCTAGAGGTATAAAATTTGCATACACATGCTTATACGATAAGGTCTTGAATTTTTTTGCCTCTAGACAATCAATTTAGAGAGTTTCGTTACTCGATGTTCATCATTTCTTGTTTCTTTGCAAGTTATAATTTTTCAAGTGCTAAGATATATAGATTGATCTTAAATAAAATATATGATTCATATACCATCGTAGAGTCGTGTTGTCTCGATTTTCTTTTATTAATTTTTTTTCTCTATTTTTTGCTTCCGCTTGAGTTTTGAGGTACATTGAGTGATTCAAATAGAAAAAGACTATTAATTTTATAAAAAATTTGTTAACTATTTTAATCGTCAATCTCGTCCCTATATCGACCTTCAGAGCAAAATACGGCCTCTTGCTTTGTTGTTTGCGGACTGTGTGAAGACACTCAAACGCCACCAAAACGCTGTCAGTGATTAAACGGCCAGGTACAAAGGTGCTTTGGAATTCCGAAACAACAGCAGGCAGAATGAGCTTCAGTCTATTAGCCAAAACCTTGGACGCAATCTTATATAACACATTCCAGAGGCTAATGGGCCTGAATTGAGCGAGATGTTTCGTGTTGGATACCTTTGTGGTAAGAACAATCACCGAGTCACACAGACCCTCCGGAATAGCATCGCCCACTAAGAAATTGCGAACAGCGTGACAGATCTCCTCCTTGAAAAAATCCCAGTGGGTCTGGTAGAAGAGCGCCTGAAGGCCGTCCGGGCCAGGTGCCTTCTTGGGTCCCATTAGAAGAGAGCCATCTTGACCTCTTCGTCGGTATCTGGTTTGCACAAGTCTGCGTTCATTTGATCATCCACTTTGCATGGTATTGCATCAAGCACTGCATCGGCTGAGTCACACCGTTCAGAAGAAAACAGGTGTTCATAAAAGTTCTGAGCCATACCTTTAATGCCTTCCTGATTATCACAATTTGACCCATCCTCACGAACAAGCGCCTTGATCCTGTTCGTTCGACGGCGAGCTGACGCACGCGCTTGAAAAAACGCCGTGTTCCGGTCACCCTCACAGAGCCAATCGACTCGAGATCTTTGTCGTGCCATCACTTCCTCCCTTTCGAAAAGTTCGCAGAGCTGGCCTTCCAGCGCCCTTTCTTCAGACAGCACCACATCACTCACTGGACTCATGCGCAGCGACTTCAGCTTCCTTTCAGTCTCCTAGATCTGCTTACGTACTGAGCCTAACGACACTCTACTCCAGTAACGCAGAGATGATGCAAGCTGGTTCAGGTTCGTTCAAGTATCTTGCAGCGACCGAGAAAGGAAATTCTACAAAACTCGATCTCACAGGAAGACCTTCTTTTGTGCATATAACATGTTTCCCTCCTTCCTCTCAATTGCACATACCAACCGTTGAATCAGAGAACAACGATATGGATCAGCATCTCGTAAGCGTCTTTCGATGAAAAGTCTCATAGCATTTCGATCTAGCGACCGAGGCCTGTTACCACTAGCACACCAAGCCTTTTCCACGACCTCTATGTAGTCTTCCACACGGAGCCACATTGCCTCAAAACGGAAGCCCTGTTGCACCGGAGGGCGGTCATGGTGAGCAGCGCGGCTAGCCAAATTTACGGAGATGACGTAATGGTCAGAGGAGGTAGTAATCACATTCTCCACTTGATAGTCTTGGAACAAAGCAGAAAAATCACCGTTTGCAACAGCCCGATCAAGTCGAACTTTGACGTTACTTTGAGCATTCTACTTATTTGTCCATGTATACTTGGGCCATAGAATCCAAGATCCACTAGCCTACAGTCCTCCAAACAGCTCCGGTAAAATTCGGGTTTTATACGATTTTTTAGAAAATAGGGAAGAAGCCCGCCCCTGATTGAAGAATGAAGAAGCTGAGGGGCACACCCTCTCTTTCTTTTTTGAGAAAGGGTTTTGGTGAGAAAATATTCTAAGATGGTAGGTGTGGGTATCCCTTGTTCGTACCCCTCCTATGCTATTTTTTCCTATAGAGCTTGGCCCACACGTCCCACCGCAATTATCCTCCGATGACGTAGGTTTGTCTAGGCAGGACTGCTATGAAATGACTTATTAGTGGGAGAGGTGGATCTTCAATCAAAGGTAGGAAGTTAGGCTTTAAGATGGAGATTGACCATCTGCATCTGCTCATTCAATTATTCTATTCTGAAAAATCCGGACTACAATCTTCAGACAAATCCTGAAGTATCTTATAAAAACACCAATTGCGTTTCGAGAAAAAATCGCAATATCATATTCGTCGTCTTGCTCTCCTTTCTTGCCGCTACTTGCGTTGTGAGCCAATCTTCAAACTGTTACGGAGAAGAATCCCCTTTATTCTTTTAGAGCGTTGAGTCTGGCCTACGAGTGCCCTTCGAGCAATGGATGAACTGCCTACACATCCCCACCTTAATAGCTCAATTGTGGGCGCACTCACTCTAACGGCATATCTTTCGCATGATGGGTCAACGAGGAAATAGGAACAATGGCTTAAGCCGGTCCTTGATCGAAGGTCTGGTATCCGCACCAACGCGACTACTAATTCAAACTCACTAAGTAAAGAAAGACCAGCTTGAAACACATCCTCTTTCCAAGAGGTTGGCCGCCTATCCTCTCTCTCTATATATATTTTTTTCCTTGATCAATCGGAAGGCGGAGGTAAACTCCCCAACTCGATCCCTGCCTGGGAAAGTGGATCAAAGAAAGGTAGCTTGCTTGAATCAGTGACTGAGAATAAGGGCTTGTCAAGTGCACTGGATCTATAGTGGATGTTCTTGCGGCAAATAGTAGTTCTTTCTAGTCAAGCTGAACGATCTTGAATCAGGGAGTTGAGATGGTGATTTTTGTTATTCCCGCGAAGCGAAGATCATTCGCTTGGTGATAATATATATTGGTTGTCCTTCGCCGAAATAGCTCCCTTTACTGTCGAAGCAGAAAGAACAACAATCTGAGCATCTGATCGGTCCCGAGCCCCAAGTACTCATCCAGGGACGATGCTTCATTGAAATCACCACAGCATAGCCATGGACCGGTCCATTGACAGTGTAGCCAACGGAGCAGGTCCCAAAATTCATGACGATGCTCCCGCCGAAGTTCACCATACACAAAAGTCACTCACCACGGAACAATGTCTTCATTAGAAATAACTGCATCTATGCAATATGCGTTACACCCTCGCAAGGACACCGAGAAAGGCGATAACCAGAAAAGAGCCAAGCCTCCGTTGAGACCCTCACAACTAACAGCAAAAGAACCCGTGTAGCCCAACAAGCACATAAAATTCTTCGCTCGATTGTCCGACATCTTCGTTTCAGACAGGAAATGGAGGGAGGGTCAAAAATTCTTTAACAACCAGCGAAGCTCACCAATTGCTGTGTCCGACCCCAAACCACGACAGTTCTAACAGAGTAGACTCATTACCTCTGACGGGGTTGCGCCGCAGCTACAGCTTGATCCGCCAATCGAGAGGAAGACATCTTCTGTTTCTTGTTTGAATCACTACTCTGCACATCATCCGGAGATTCAGAACCAACAACAGCTTGCTTCTTGGTCGAGGTCACCAGAGCAAGTACATTAGAAACTGGCATCTCACTAGCTGGGCCTTCTTCGGCCTGAAACTCTTTACCGGGCTTGCGTTTCTGTCTCAAGAAGCCTTTTTTGCATCTTGGACCGGGAACAACTCCTTCCCTATGGCATCACCACTGCCCTTTCCCTGGCCACGAGAAGTGCGGCCATGGCCTCGGGCAGACTTACGGCAGGTTTTCAAGGGTGACATCACTACATCATCAGCCTCAGGAAAAGAATTACCAGCCTCCTTGCTTCTTTGCCCCCAGAAAGAAGGACGCGAGGATGCAACCGACGAACCTTTGGAAGCATTGTTAAACTGATCAGCTCCTGCTGACTTAGCACTGCCTGCCTTTTTAACCTTTGGAAGCAAAACTAGGTTTTCTGGATTGTTGACATGAATGCCATAAAATGAGCATGTATATAATTCCAATCATATAAATACAATAACTGAAAAGAGAGCCACTGTAACACCCAAAATTCAAATTTTTGCAATAATTTAAAACTTTCTTAGATTTAACTCAGGTGTTGCAACTTAGCTCAATAGGAAATTAATTTCTAAAATTAACATGGCCTAGGTTAATTGTTTGATTGCATTCATGCCGTTGTAGATGCAATAAGGTTTTATTGGGTTGAAAAAGTTTGCAAAATTTCGCTAGGTTTCGCCGCTTTAAAACCCCATTGGAAAATTTGATGAAATTCATTTGGAAAAAGAAATTCTAAAAGGAAAAATGCCCTCGGGCCGATTCTTCTCCCTCAGCCCATTTTTCCTCCCCTTTCTCCTCCTCTCGTGGGCTGTCTTCCCTTTCCCCGCGCCGGCCCATCGGCCGAGCCGGCCTGCAGCCGCCCCCCCCCCTCTGCCGTGTGGACCCGCTGAGCCGAGCCGGAGCCGCGCGCCGAACCTCAGCCGACGGCTCTCCTTCTTCTTCCTCCATCCGCCCGCCTCCCTGCTTAAACGCCGCCGCTGCCACCGGTTTCATTTACGGCCTCCCCGTTCATCTCCCCGCCCCGAATCACCTCCGTCGCGTGCACTTGCCCCTCCCCCTTCCTTTCCCCTCCATTTAAAGCCGTTTTAGTGCTCAACTCCGAGTGGAAACCGCCGGCCATCAAGGCCATGACCGCCGGTCCTCTCCCCTTCAAATTCCGGCCACCCCGGCCACCATCTCCCCTATTTAAGCCACCCTCTACCTTCCCGGCAAGAATCCGCACACCACACACTCGCTCACACCACGCTTTTCCGCTCGGAACGCCGTCGCCGCCCTTTTCTTCTTCGGCTCCGGTGAGATGCACCGCCGCCGTCGTTCTTCTCGTTCGCACTGTCTCCAGCCGAGCTAATCGCTCCTTGGGCTCCGCAGGTGCCTCCGGAGCCGATCCCGTGGGTCTGCATCACCGTTTAGCCACCGGAGAGCCCTCCCCGCCGCCGCACCGACCGCTGTCGCCGCCCTCGTCATCGCCCGGTCACCCCGTCGCCCCTCCGGCCACCCCTTTAGCTCGAGGTGAGTTCATCGGGCTCCCCTCTCTCCCTTCCGCCGCTCATCGGAGCAACCCGGCCGCCGGAGCCCGTTTCGGCCAACTTCGGTCGCGCTCCGATCACCCCGCCGCCGTCGGTCGCCGCTCGCGCCTTCGGACCGAGCCCGGACCATCCTCGGCCGTCGATCTCCCTTCTACGGCCAGGATTAAAACCTCTTCGCCTTTTGAACTTCGGTCCACCGTGGACTCATGGACCGGCCGACCGGCCCTGGTCCATGGTCTCATGAACCTGTTCCATTTCCTTTCTAATAGAAGAATAAACCAATATTGTTTATGACGTCATAAATCCTGTTTTCCAGTATAAAAATAATTCGGATTTTTCTCTGATAATAAGGAAATTTTGCAGAAACACCCCTGGAACTTTAAAAGCTCATAACTTTTTGCTCGTAGCTCCGTTTTAGGCAATCTTTGCGCTCATATTCTCGTAGCGACGTGTAGAATCTGTTTATAGGGTTTTTCTCTAGTTTTAGGAATGTTTGGTGTACTGTTCTCATGTTAGATTGTGTGCTCGTGTAGACGATTCAGTCCAGGAGTTCGGCAACTTTCAAGAAGAAGATTTTGAAGGACCTGTGCAACACTTCGACGAAGGCAAGTGTCTTGACCATGTTGCAAACCCAGCTTTTACATCAAGTAGTCTTTCTCAAAATATGCATGATGCTTTACAAAAATGGGTAGAATAGCAAATACTAGTGTTGGATATAGATGCTTTATCCATACAAGATCATCATGTTTTTGCTTAGCCATGCTTTAGATGAACATGTAGCGTGTAGGATGATAAATCTTGAGTTATGAACTAAAAATTGATATAGGAAGAATATCATGGAAAATTAATGTTGTTAAGGGAGTTAACAACGGAGATAATTGGGGTTCTGGGCAAGAAAGGGGTACTTTTCCCGACATGGTTGGTTGTTTGGTTGTTGGGTAGTATACCCTTATGGGGTTATTGGAGGTCTTGCCCAGACCATTTTAAGGACCGGTTCGTGGAGCGAACACCCATGGCAAACAAGGCAACCACGAGACCAATATGGTACGGCTTGGCCTAGTAACTAGATGTTCTCCCAGGGTTGTATGAGCCAATCGGATGTGTAGATAAGGAAGGGTTACTTCCCGATTCTACCCGGCACAAGAGGGGGCCTCTGGGGTGGAGGGTTACTCCACTTATGTACGGCGGTGAAACCTCAGTGGGCAAGTGCATTCTGGGAGACTCTCTGGAAAAGCCTCGTAGTGATCTCTTGGCGCACACTCCGGAAGTGTGTAAGGTACCATCAGGTGCCGGCAACAGAGAAGATCACGACTCGTGGGTAAAGTGCACAAACTCTGCAGAGTGTCAAACTGAATATTCAGCTGTGCTCACGGTTATGAGCAGCCTGGACCCTCGCATGATTAGTCGGGGTGGGTGTTTTTCTTGGTCTGGGAATTGGGGTGAATTCCCGGAGGTTAAAGAAAACCTTCGGTACATCTTTCCTCGGTTAAAATAAAAATTTGTTTCCGTAGTTCAGGGCTAAAAACCAGCTTTTATGCAAATGAAACCCTAGAATTAGGAAAACCTTGTCTCAAGCCACCATAGTAGATTCATTTGTTTTCCCCCACTTGTTGAGTATTGGAAATACTCACGCTTGCTGTTTCAGAAGGTGACGCATTTGAAGATTTTTCCTGAGGATGACTTCCCCGAGGATGGCGCCGAGTTCTAGGCTTGTGGAACCTCTCGGTCGGCTGCCTGTTGGTTTGGGGCTGTGCCGTTCCCTTTTTCCGCTGTGGTGTTCTTTTCTTTAGACCCGTGGGTGGTCATTTTGTAATATTCTAGCGTTGTAATAAGAAACACTGTGTCTGTTACACTAATGAAGTCGCTATATGTATGAATAACTGATCCTGGCATACATATAGTTTACATCTGGTTTTGGTCTTTAAACCGGGTGTGACAGCCACCTATACACATAGTAGAACAAATGTATATCTGAAAAAGGACAGTACAAATACCTATCATGTGTATCTTAAACAGCCTGATTTCAGAATATAGCATATGAGCAAGTACTCCAAAGGATGACAGCACATATGAAAAGAAAAACTTGATTGCTTTCAGATTTAAGTCAAACAATTGGCCCCAAGACTTATAAGTCTTGCCCCCTAATTGTTCTAATGATCTCATCAATGATTGGGCTATTACTAAGATCTCAAGTAGTATTTGAAGCTTGGACAGATCAACAATTCTAGCACTGGACAGTGAAAAATGAGTAACAGAGGGTCTGAAAACTGAATGTCTAAGTCAATGTTATTCTCACATGTATTCAGAAATTAACATGTATATACAATGACCAAAATTCAGTGACTTAAGCCTTCTCTGAACATATGAGATCACGAGTTCAGAACTGAAGCAAGGAAACCACAGCCACTGAACAGTAAGAACGCTATCTGAACATATATGAAATTCAGAACAGGATAACATTCAGAGCTGAACAGCTCACATGTCCAGTGCAACTCAAGCCTAAACACTATAGTACTCAGCTAATAGCCCAATCTCAGATCATTCATAATCATCACAGAGCATAGTACTGACTAGAAGAAGGAGAAGAGGATACTCACAGTGAAATTCGACCAAAATCGAAATTAAGAGAGGCTAGGCACGGCTCGAACACTGCTGTCCCAGAAAACCTAGCACCCGCCGTTGCCGGCGACGTGAAGGAGATCGGAGATACAAAGCCAACAACTCTGCAATCGGCACGAGCTGGCGAGCCTAAGCGATGCAGCTCCGGATTCCAACAGGAGGAACACCGTCGGCCGTCACCACCGAGCGCGCAGCACTCGGTCTAGCAAGCAACAGCCAACCCAAGAACAGAGAGATGCAAGTCACTTCCTTTTCCTCTTTTCTATCTCTTTTCTCCCACACATTTGAGAGGAAATCAGCCCCCAAAATATATACGAGAGACTCACCTCGCTCCCATAAACGGATGAGCACTGATCTCCCACAAAAATCGGCCTCAATCCACTCCCTTCTCCTCATCTCGCACGCCTCAGAGGGAAGAGACAGCAGGAGAATCGGAAAATCCCAACTGAAGCTGCCGCCGCCGCACTCTCCAGGGAGAGCACGGGGTCCTTTTCACCTAGGGCAGAGCCCTCTCTGGAGATATATGACACCGGCGGGCCATGGGCCGAATTGGAGTGTGGACCAGCAGAGAGAGAGAAGAGGCAGGGAAAAGGCCCAAAGACAATTTCCAACAGGAAAATCCCAAAAGTGACAACAACAACCACATAAAATTCTTCGCTCGATTGTCCGACATCTTCGTTTCAGATAGGAAATGGAGGGAGGGTCAAAACTTCTTTAACAACCAGCGAAGCTCACCAACTACCGTGTCCGACCCCAAACCACGACAGTTCCAACAGAGTAGACTCATTACCTCTGACGGGGTTGCGCCGTAGCTACAGCTTGATCCGCCAATCGAGAGGAAGACATCTTCTGTTTCTTGTTTGAATCACTACTCTGCACATCATCCGGTGATTCAGAACCAACAACACCTTGCTTCTTGGTCGAGGTCACCAGAGCAAGTACATTCAGGGGCGAAGCTACAGGGGGGGCCGGGGTGGGCCGGGCCCCCCCATCCAATTTTGGAACCCCCCTAAGCCCAGCCCACACAACTACACAAGCCATTTGGTCATAGGCTCCACTGGCTTGCCCCCCCCCCCCCCCACCTCAAATCCTTCATTGGCTTGTCCCCCTCAACCTCAAATCCTGGCTTCGCCCCTGAGTACATTAGAAACTGGCATCTCACTAGCTGGGCCTTCTTCGGCCTGAAACTCTTTACCGGGCTTGCGTTTCTGTCTCAAGAAGCCTTTTTTGCATCTTGGACCGGGAACAACTCCTTCCCTATGGCATCACCACTGCCCTTTCCCTGGCCACGAGAAGTGCGGCCATGGCCTCGGGCAGACTTACGGCAGGTTTTCAAGGGTGACATCACTACATCATCAGCCTCAGGAAAAGAATTACCAGCCTCCTTGCTTCTTTGCCCCCAGAAAGAAGGACGCGAGGATGCAACCGACGAACCTTTGGAAGCATTGTTAAACTGATCAGCTCCTGCTGACTTAGCACTGCCTGCCTTTTTAACCTTTGGAAGCAAAACTAGGTTTTCTGGATTGTTGACATGAATGCCATAAAATGAGCATGTATATAATTCCAATCATATAAATACAATAACTGAAAAGAGAGCCACCTATACACATGGTAGAACAAATGTATATCTGAAAAAGGACAGTACAAATACCTATCATGTGTATCTTAAACAGCTTGATTTCAGAATATAGCATATGAGTAAGTACTCCAAAGGATGACAGCACATATGAAAAGAAAAACTTGATTGCTTTCAGATTTAAGTCAAACAATTGGCCCCAAGACTTATAAGTCTTGCCCCCTAATTGTTCTAATGATCTCATCAATGATTGGGCTATTACTAAGATCTCAAGTAGTATTTGAAGCTTGGACAGATCAACAATTCTAGCACTGGACAGTGAAAAATGAGTAACAGATGGTCTGAAAACTGAATGTCTAAGTCAATGTTATTCTCACATGTATTCAGAAATTAACATGTATATACAATGACCAAAATTCAGTGACTTAAGCCTTCTCTGAACATATGAGATCACGAGTTCAGAACTGAAGCAAGGAAACCACAGCCACTGAACAGTAAGAACGCTATCTGAACATATATGAAATTCAGAACAGGATAACATTCAGAGCCGAACAGCTCACATGTCCAGTGCAACTCAAGCCTAAACACTATAGTACTCAGCTAATAGCCCAATCTCAGATCATTCATAATCATCACAGAGCATAGTACTGACTAGAAGAAGGAGAAGAGGATACTCACAGTGAAATTCGACCAAAATCGAAATTAAGAGAGGCTAGGCACGGCTCGAACACTGCTGTCCCAGAAAACCTAGCACCCGTCGTTGCCGGCGACGTGAAGGAGATCGGAGATACAAAGCCAACAACTCTGCAATCGGCACGAGCTGGCGAGCCTAAGCGATGCAGCTCCGGATTCCAACAGGAGGAACACCGTCGGCCGTCACCACCGAGCGCGCAGCACTCGGTCTAGCAAGCAACAGCCAACCCAAGAACAGAGAGATGCAAGTCACTTCCTTTTCCTCTTTTCTATCTCTTTTCTCCCACACATTTGAGAGGAAATCAGCCCCCAAAATATATACGAGAGACTCACCTCGCTCCCATAAACGGATGAGCACTGATCTCCCACAAAAATCGGCCTCAATCCACTCCCTTCTCCTCATCTCGCACGCCTCAGAGGGAAGAGACAGCAGGAGAATCAGAAAATCCCAACTGAAGCTGCCGCCGCCGCACTCTCCAGGGAGAGCACGGGGTCCTTTTCACCTAGGGCAGAGCCCTCTCTGGAGATATATGACACCGGCGGGCCATGGGCCGAATTGGAGTGTGGACCAGCAGAGAGAGAGAAGAGGCAAGGAAAAGGCCCAAAGACAATTTCCAACAGGAAAATCCCAAAAGTGACAACAACAACCACATAAAATTCTTCGCTCGATTGTCCGACATCTTCGTTTCAGATAGGAAATGGAGGGAGGGTCAAAACTTCTTTAACAACCAGCGAAGCTCACCAACTACCGTGTCCGACCCCAAACCACGACAGTTCCAACAGAGTAGACTCATTACCTCTGACGGGGTTGCGCCGTAGCTACCGCTTGATCCGCCAATCGAGAGGAAGACATCTTCTGTTTCTTGTTTGAATCACTACTCTGCACATCATCCGGTGATTCAGAACCAACAACACCTTGCTTCTTGGTCGAGGTCACCAGAGCAAGTACATTCAGGGGCGAAGCTACAGGGGGGGCCGGGGTGGGCCGGGCCCCCCCATCCAATTTTGGAACCCCCCTAAGCCCAGCCCACACAACTACACAAGCCATTTGGTCATAGGCTCCACTGGCTTGCCCCCCCCCCACCTCAAATCCTTCATTGGCTTGTCCCCCTCAACCTCAAATCCTGGCTTCGCCCCTGAGTACATTAGAAACTGGCATCTCACTAGCTGGGCCTTCTTCGGCCTGAAACTCTTTACCGGGCTTGCGTTTCTGTCTCAAGAAGCCTTTTTTGCATCTTGGACCGGGAACAACTCCTTCCCTATGGCATCACCACTGCCCTTTCCCTGGCCACGAGAAGTGCGGCCATGGCCTCGGGCAGACTTACGGCAGGTTTTCAAGGGTGACATCACTACATCATCAGCCTCAGGAAAAGAATTACCAGCCTCCTTGCTTCTTTGCCCCCAGAAAGAAGGACGCGAGGATGCAACCGACGAACCTTTGGAAGCATTGTTAAACTGATCAGCTCCTGCTGACTTAGCACTGCCTGCCTTTTTAACCTTTGGAAGCAAAACTAGGTTTTCTGGATTGTTGACATGAATGCCATAAAATGAGCATGTATATAATTCCAATCATATAAATACAATAACTGAAAAGAGAGCCACCTATACACATGGTAGAACAAATGTATATCTGAAAAAGGACAGTACAAATACCTATCATGTGTATCTTAAACAGCTTGATTTCAGAATATAGCATATGAGTAAGTACTCCAAAGGATGACAGCACATATGAAAAGAAAAACTTGATTGCTTTCAGATTTAAGTCAAACAATTGGCCCCAAGACTTATAAGTCTTGCCCCCTAATTGTTCTAATGATCTCATCAATGATTGGGCTATTACTAAGATCTCAAGTAGTATTTGAAGCTTGGACAGATCAACAATTCTAGCACTGGACAGTGAAAAATGAGTAACAGATGGTCTGAAAACTGAATGTCTAAGTCAATGTTATTCTCACATGTATTCAGAAATTAACATGTATATACAATGACCAAAATTCAGTGACTTAAGCCTTCTCTGAACATATGAGATCACGAGTTCAGAACTGAAGCAAGGAAACCACAGCCACTGAACAGTAAGAACGCTATCTGAACATATATGAAATTCAGAACAGGATAACATTCAGAGCCGAACAGCTCACATGTCCAGTGCAACTCAAGCCTAAACACTATAGTACTCAGCTAATAGCCCAATCTCAGATCATTCATAATCATCACAGAGCATAGTACTGACTAGAAGAAGGAGAAGAGGATACTCACAGTGAAATTCGACCAAAATCGAAATTAAGAGAGGCTAGGCACGGCTCGAACACTGCTGTCCCAGAAAACCTAGCACCCGTCGTTGCCGGCGACGTGAAGGAGATCGGAGATACAAAGCCAACAACTCTGCAATCGGCACGAGCTGGCGAGCCTAAGCGATGCAGCTCCGGATTCCAACAGGAGGAACACCGTCGGCCGTCACCACCGAGCGCGCAGCACTCGGTCTAGCAAGCAACAGCCAACCCAAGAACAGAGAGATGCAAGTCACTTCCTTTTCCTCTTTTCTATCTCTTTTCTCCCACACATTTGAGAGGAAATCAGCCCCCAAAATATATACGAGAGACTCACCTCGCTCCCATAAACGGATGAGCACTGATCTCCCACAAAAATCGGCCTCAATCCACTCCCTTCTCCTCATCTCGCACGCCTCAGAGGGAAGAGACAGCAGGAGAATCAGAAAATCCCAACTGAAGCTGCCGCCGCCGCACTCTCCAGGGAGAGCACGGGGTCCTTTTCACCTAGGGCAGAGCCCTCTCTGGAGATATATGACACCGGCGGGCCATGGGCCGAATTGGAGTGTGGACCAGCAGAGAGAGAGAAGAGGCAAGGAAAAGGCCCAAAGACAATTTCCAACAGGAAAATCCCAAAAGTGACAACAACAACCACATAAAATTCTTCGCTCGATTGTCCGACATCTTCGTTTCAGATAGGAAATGGAGGGAGGGTCAAAACTTCTTTAACAACCAGCGAAGCTCACCAACTACCGTGTCCGACCCCAAACCACGACAGTTCCAACAGAGTAGACTCATTACCTCTGACGGGGTTGCGCCGTAGCTACCGCTTGATCCGCCAATCGAGAGGAAGACATCTTCTGTTTCTTGTTTGAATCACTACTCTGCACATC
This sequence comes from Phragmites australis, assembly GCF_958298935.1. Lineage (NCBI taxonomy): Eukaryota > Viridiplantae > Streptophyta > Magnoliopsida > Poales > Poaceae > Phragmites > Phragmites australis. The sequence goes on from NC_084939.1 coordinate 23,498,542, forward strand.
ATCCGGTGATTCAGAACCAACAACACCTTGCTTCTTGGTCGAGGTCACCAGAGCAAGTACATTCAGGGGCGAAGCTACAGGGGGGGCCGGGGTGGGCCGGGCCCCCCATCCAATTTTGGAACCCCCCTAAGCCCAGCCCACACAACTACACAAGCCATTTGGTCATAGGCTCCACTGGCTTGCCCCCCCCCCCCACCTCAAATCCTTCATTGGCTTGTCCCCCTCAACCTCAAATCCTGGCTTCGCCCCTGAGTACATTAGAAACTGGCATCTCACTAGCTGGGCCTTCTTCGGCCTGAAACTCTTTACCGGGCTTGCGTTTCTGTCTCAAGAAGCCTTTTTTGCATCTTGGACCGGGAACAACTCCTTCCCTATGGCATCACCACTGCCCTTTCCCTGGCCACGAGAAGTGCGGCCATGGCCTCGGGCAGACTTACGGCAGGTTTTCAAGGGTGACATCACTACATCATCAGCCTCAGGAAAAGAATTACCAGCCTCCTTGCTTCTTTGCCCCCAGAAAGAAGGACGCGAGGATGCAACCGACGAACCTTTGGAAGCATTGTTAAACTGATCAGCTCCTGCTGACTTAGCACTGCCTGCCTTTTTAACCTTTGGAAGCAAAACTAGGTTTTCTGGATTGTTGACATGAATGCCATAAAATGAGCATGTATATAATTCCAATCATATAAATACAATAACTGAAAAGAGAGCCACCTATACACATGGTAGAACAAATGTATATCTGAAAAAGGACAGTACAAATACCTATCATGTGTATGTTAAACAGCTTGATTTCAGAATATAGCATATGAGTAAGTACTCCAAAGGATGACAGCACATATGAAAAGAAAAACTTGATTGCTTTCAGATTTAAGTCAAACAATTGGCCCCAAGACTTATAAGTCTTGCCCCCTAATTGTTCTAATGATCTCATCAATGATTGGGCTATTACTAAGATCTCAAGTAGTATTTGAAGCTTGGACAGATCAACAATTCTAGCACTGGACAGTGAAAAATGAGTAACAGATGGTCTGAAAACTGAATGTCTAAGTCAATGTTATTCTCACATGTATTCAGAAATTAACATGTATATACAATGACCAAAATTCAGTGACTTAAGCCTTCTCTGAACATATGAGATCACGAGTTCAGAACTGAAGCAAGGAAACCACAGCCACTGAACAGTAAGAACGCTATCTGAACATATATGAAATTCAGAACAGGATAACATTCAGAGCCGAACAGCTCACATGTCCAGTGCAACTCAAGCCTAAACACTATAGTACTCAGCTAATAGCCCAATCTCAGATCATTCATAATCATCACAGAGCATAGTACTGACTAGAAGAAGGAGAAGAGGATACTCACAGTGAAATTCGACCAAAATCGAAATTAAGAGAGGCTAGGCACGGCTCGAACACTGCTGTCCCAGAAAACCTAGCACCCGTCGTTGCCGGCGACGTGAAGGAGATCGGAGATACAAAGCCAACAACTCTGCAATCGGCACGAGCTGGCGAGCCTAAGCGATGCAGCTCCGGATTCCAACAGGAGGAACACCGTCGGCCGTCACCACCGAGCGCGCAGCACTCGGTCTAGCAAGCAACAGCCAACCCAAGAACAGAGAGATGCAAGTCACTTCCTTTTCCTCTTTTCTATCTCTTTTCTCCCACACATTTGAGAGGAAATCAGCCCCCAAAATATATACGAGAGACTCACCTCGCTCCCATAAACGGATGAGCACTGATCTCCCACAAAAATCGGCCTCAATCCACTCCCTTCTCCTCATCTCGCACGCCTCAGAGGGAAGAGACAGCAGGAGAATCAGAAAATCCCAACTGAAGCTGCCGCCGCCGCACTCTCCAGGGAGAGCACGGGGTCCTTTTCACCTAGGGCAGAGCCCTCTCTGGAGATATATGACACCGGCGGGCCATGGGCCGAATTGGAGTGTGGACCAGCAGAGAGAGAGAAGAGGCAAGGAAAAGGCCCAAAGACAATTTCCAACAGGAAAATCCCAAAAGTGACAACAACAACCACATAAAATTCTTCGCTCGATTGTCCGACATCTTCGTTTCAGATAGGAAATGGAGGGAGGGTCAAAACTTCTTTAACAACCAGCGAAGCTCACCAACTACCGTGTCCGACCCCAAACCACGACAGTTCCAACAGAGTAGACTCATTACCTCTGACGGGGTTGCGCCGTAGCTACCGCTTGATCCGCCAATCGAGAGGAAGACATCTTCTGTTTCTTGTTTGAATCACTACTCTGCACATCATCCGGTGATTCAGAACCAACAACACCTTGCTTCTTGGTCGAGGTCACCAGAGCAAGTACATTCAGGGGCGAAGCTACAGGGGGGGCCGGGGTGGGCCGGGCCCCCCATCCAATTTTGGAACCCCCCTAAGCCCAGCCCACACAACTACACAAGCCATTTGGTCATAGGCTCCACTGGCTTGCCCCCCCCCCCCACCTCAAATCCTTCATTGGCTTGTCCCCCTCAACCTCAAATCCTGGCTTCGCCCCTGAGTACATTAGAAACTGGCATCTCACTAGCTGGGCCTTCTTCGGCCTGAAACTCTTTACCGGGCTTGCGTTTCTGTCTCAAGAAGCCTTTTTTGCATCTTGGACCGGGAACAACTCCTTCCCTATGGCATCACCACTGCCCTTTCCCTGGCCACGAGAAGTGCGGCCATGGCCTCGGGCAGACTTACGGCAGGTTTTCAAGGGTGACATCACTACATCATCAGCCTCAGGAAAAGAATTACCAGCCTCCTTGCTTCTTTGCCCCCAGAAAGAAGGACGCGAGGATGCAACCGACGAACCTTTGGAAGCATTGTTAAACTGATCAGCTCCTGCTGACTTAGCACTGCCTGCCTTTTTAACCTTTGGAAGCAAAACTAGGTTTTCTGGATTGTTGACATGAATGCCATAAAATGAGCATGTATATAATTCCAATCATATAAATACAATAACTGAAAAGAGAGCCACCTATACACATGGTAGAACAAATGTATATCTGAAAAAGGACAGTACAAATACCTATCATGTGTATGTTAAACAGCTTGATTTCAGAATATAGCATATGAGTAAGTACTCCAAAGGATGACAGCACATATGAAAAGAAAAACTTGATTGCTTTCAGATTTAAGTCAAACAATTGGCCCCAAGACTTATAAGTCTTGCCCCCTAATTGTTCTAATGATCTCATCAATGATTGGGCTATTACTAAGATCTCAAGTAGTATTTGAAGCTTGGACAGATCAACAATTCTAGCACTGGACAGTGAAAAATGAGTAACAGATGGTCTGAAAACTGAATGTCTAAGTCAATGTTATTCTCACATGTATTCAGAAATTAACATGTATATACAATGACCAAAATTCAGTGACTTAAGCCTTCTCTGAACATATGAGATCACGAGTTCAGAACTGAAGCAAGGAAACCACAGCCACTGAACAGTAAGAACGCTATCTGAACATATATGAAATTCAGAACAGGATAACATTCAGAGCCGAACAGCTCACATGTCCAGTGCAACTCAAGCCTAAACACTATAGTACTCAGCTAATAGCCCAATCTCAGATCATTCATAATCATCACAGAGCATAGTACTGACTAGAAGAAGGAGAAGAGGATACTCACAGTGAAATTCGACCAAAATCGAAATTAAGAGAGGCTAGGCACGGCTCGAACACTGCTGTCCCAGAAAACCTAGCACCCGTCGTTGCCGGCGACGTGAAGGAGATCGGAGATACAAAGCCAACAACTCTGCAATCGGCACGAGCTGGCGAGCCTAAGCGATGCAGCTCCGGATTCCAACAGGAGGAACACCGTCGGCCGTCACCACCGAGCGCGCAGCACTCGGTCTAGCAAGCAACAGCCAACCCAAGAACAGAGAGATGCAAGTCACTTCCTTTTCCTCTTTTCTATCTCTTTTCTCCCACACATTTGAGAGGAAATCAGCCCCCAAAATATATACGAGAGACTCACCTCGCTCCCATAAACGGATGAGCACTGATCTCCCACAAAAATCGGCCTCAATCCACTCCCTTCTCCTCATCTCGCACGCCTCAGAGGGAAGAGACAGCAGGAGAATCAGAAAATCCCAACTGAAGCTGCCGCCGCCGCACTCTCCAGGGAGAGCACGGGGTCCTTTTCACCTAGGGCAGAGCCCTCTCTGGAGATATATGACACCGGCGGGCCATGGGCCGAATTGGAGTGTGGACCAGCAGAGAGAGAGAAGAGGCAAGGAAAAGGCCCAAAGACAATTTCCAACAGGAAAATCCCAAAAGTGACAACAACAACCACATAAAATTCTTCGCTCGATTGTCCGACATCTTCGTTTCAGATAGGAAATGGAGGGAGGGTCAAAACTTCTTTAACAACCAGCGAAGCTCACCAACTACCGTGTCCGACCCCAAACCACGACAGTTCCAACAGAGTAGACTCATTACCTCTGACGGGGTTGCGCCGTAGCTACCGCTTGATCCGCCAATCGAGAGGAAGACATCTTCTGTTTCTTGTTTGAATCACTACTCTGCACATCATCCGGTGATTCAGAACCAACAACACCTTGCTTCTTGGTCGAGGTCACCAGAGCAAGTACATTCAGGGGCGAAGCTACAGGGGGGGCCGGGGTGGGCCGGGCCCCCCATCCAATTTTGGAACCCCCCTAAGCCCAGCCCACACAACTACACAAGCCATTTGGTCATAGGCTCCACTGGCTTGCCCCCCCCCCCCCCACCTCAAATCCTTCATTGGCTTGTCCCCCTCAACCTCAAATCCTGGCTTCGCCCCTGAGTACATTAGAAACTGGCATCTCACTAGCTGGGCCTTCTTCGGCCTGAAACTCTTTACCGGGCTTGCGTTTCTGTCTCAAGAAGCCTTTTTTGCATCTTGGACCGGGAACAACTCCTTCCCTATGGCATCACCACTGCCCTTTCCCTGGCCACGAGAAGTGCGGCCATGGCCTCGGGCAGACTTACGGCAGGTTTTCAAGGGTGACATCACTACATCATCAGCCTCAGGAAAAGAATTACCAGCCTCCTTGCTTCTTTGCCCCCAGAAAGAAGGACGCGAGGATGCAACCGACGAACCTTTGGAAGCATTGTTAAACTGATCAGCTCCTGCTGACTTAGCACTGCCTGCCTTTTTAACCTTTGGAAGCAAAACTAGGTTTTCTGGATTGTTGACATGAATGCCATAAAATGAGCATGTATATAATTCCAATCATATAAATACAATAACTGAAAAGAGAGCCACCTATACACATGGTAGAACAAATGTATATCTGAAAAAGGACAGTACAAATACCTATCATGTGTATCTTAAACAGCTTGATTTCAGAATATAGCATATGAGTAAGTACTCCAAAGGATGACAGCACATATGAAAAGAAAAACTTGATTGCTTTCAGATTTAAGTCAAACAATTGGCCCCAAGACTTATAAGTCTTGCCCCCTAATTGTTCTAATGATCTCATCAATGATTGGGCTATTACTAAGATCTCAAGTAGTATTTGAAGCTTGGACAGATCAACAATTCTAGCACTGGACAGTGAAAAATGAGTAACAGATGGTCTGAAAACTGAATGTCTAAGTCAATGTTATTCTCACATGTATTCAGAAATTAACATGTATATACAATGACCAAAATTCAGTGACTTAAGCCTTCTCTGAACATATGAGATCACGAGTTCAGAACTGAAGCAAGGAAACCACAGCCACTGAACAGTAAGAACGCTATCTGAACATATATGAAATTCAGAACAGGATAACATTCAGAGCCGAACAGCTCACATGTCCAGTGCAACTCAAGCCTAAACACTATAGTACTCAGCTAATAGCCCAATCTCAGATCATTCATAATCATCACAGAGCATAGTACTGACTAGAAGAAGGAGAAGAGGATACTCACAGTGAAATTCGACCAAAATCGAAATTAAGAGAGGCTAGGCACGGCTCGAACACTGCTGTCCCAGAAAACCTAGCACCCGTCGTTGCCGGCGACGTGAAGGAGATCGGAGATACAAAGCCAACAACTCTGCAATCGGCACGAGCTGGCGAGCCTAAGCGATGCAGCTCCGGATTCCAATAGGAGGAACACCGTCGGCCGTCACCACCGAGCGCGCAGCACTCGGTCTAGCAAGCAACAGCCAACCCAAGAACAGAGAGATGCAAGTCACTTCCTTTTCCTCTTTTCTATCTCTTTTCTCCCACACATTTGAGAGGAAATCAGCCCCCAAAATATATACGAGAGACTCACCTCGCTCCCATAAACGGATGAGCACTGATCTCCCACAAAAATCGGCCTCAATCCACTCCCTTCTCCTCATCTCGCACGCCTCAGAGGGAAGAGACAGCAGGAGAATCGGAAAATCCCAACTGAAGCTGCCGCCGCCGCACTCTCCAGGGAGAGCACGGGGTCCTTTTCACCTAGGGCAAAGCCCTCTCTGGATATATATGACGCCGGCGGGCCATGGGCCGAATTGGAGTGTGGACCAGAAGAGAGAGAGAAGAGGCAGGGAAAAGGCCCAAAGACAATTTCCAACAGGAAAATCCCAAAAGTGACAACAACAACCACATAAAATTCTTCGCTCGATTGTCCGACATCTTCGTTTCAGATAGGAAATGGAGGGAGGGTCAAAACTTCTTTAACAACCAGCGAAGCTCACCAACTACCGTGTCCGACCCCAAACCACGACAGTTCCAACAGAGTAGACTCATTACCTCTGACGGGGTTGCGCCGTAGCTACCGCTTGATCCGCCAATCGAGAGGAAGACATCTTCTGTTTCTTGTTTGAATCACTACTTTGCACATCATCCGGTGATTCAGAACCAACAACACCTTGCTTCTTGGTCGAGATCACCAGAGCAAGTACATTCAGGGGCGAAGCTACAGGGGGGGCCGGGGTGGGCCGGGCCCCCCCATTCGATTTTGGAACCCCCCTAAGCCCAGCCCACACAACTACACAAGCCATTTGGTCATAGGCTCCACTGGCTTGTCCCCCCCCCCCACCTCAAATCCTTCATTGGCTTGTCCCCCTCAACCTCAAATCCTGGCTTCGCCCCTGAGTACATTAGAAACTGGCATCTCACTAGCTGGGCCTTCTTCGGCCTGTAACTCTTTACCGGGCTTGCGTTTCTGTCTCAAGAAGCCTTTTTTGCATCTTGGACCGGGAACAACTCCTTCCCTATGGCATCACCACTGCCCTTTCCCTGGCCACGAGAAGTGCGGCCATGGCCTCGGGCAGACTTACGGCAGGTTTTCAAGGGTGACATCACTACATCATCAGCCTCAGGAAAAGAATTACCAGCCTCCTTGCTTCTTTGCCCCCAGAAAGAAGGACGCGAGGATGCAACCAACGAACCTTTGGAAGCATTGTTAAACTGATCAGCTCCTGCTGACTTAGCACTGCCTGCCTTTTTAACCTGATCATCCACAACACACTACCATCGAACTTTTTTTTAATATTACATTTTTTTTACCGATATTATAAAATAATATTGAAAATAGGAAATTGGAAAAATAATACTTATTCGCCTAATGGTTTGTTGAAAACATGTTTTCGCCCCCACCATACGGCGAAAATACTATTTTCGCTAAATCGTATGGTAAAAATAGATGATGTGGTATTGGCGGCAGGTTAGGGGTGCCCGGCTACAGCATCGAGGTAATTTTCGCCAAACCGTTTGGCGAAAATTAATTATCGTCAAACTGTAAGGTCAAAATTAAATTTCGCCAAACCATTGAATGAAAAAACCACGTGAGGTCAGTGGGCCATATCTCCTGGCCCGGGTGCTCAATGTGAACCATATCTCCTATATCTGAGTAGCCGAAATTATTTGTTCCATCGAAAAAATATTATCACATTTTTATTTTGCAATTGAATTTATTTCTGATACGAAATGAAAAGATGTAAAATAAATCGTAGAATTTCTTGTCTGACAATGGGACGTAGCATAGAATAGGTATGAGAGGCTACAATAATAATTGTAAAGCATAAGTAGCATAGAACCCAGTATAGAGGTTACACACGCTGATGAACATTACATGTGACATGGGTTTTTCGTCGTAGCGCGGATAGAATCTAACCATAAAGAGCCACCGACAACAAATATTGGTATGTACGGTACACCTAAAGAGTAACATAATAGCGTGCCGCTGCTAAACCAAATATATCTTAGGAAATAGAAATAGGCTAGGGTACAATAGATGCTCTCTACTGAGTGCACCTAGGATATTTGCTTTTTCTTAGGGCATCAGCCCCCTCCCCCCTACTCCTCGTCTTAGCGTGACGTGCCCTCTCCTGCTTCATTTCCCTCTTTGCTTCGCGTGCTTGAGCCGCGGTGTGCTCCTTCGTGGCGTTCTTGATGCGTCCCTTCTCCTGCCGCTTCATCTGTAGTTCCTCCTGATGTCACTCGTACTCGTGTTTTTGGTAAGCTTCCCTCCTCCACCACATCTCCATGTCCACCCACCGTTTCTGATTCTCATTTTGCTCCATATAGAACCATTGTCTGAAGTCACAGATAGGTGGAGGAGACTGAACAAAAGAAACAAGAGGAGAGATTAGAAAGAGAGTGCATAAAATCGTATGGAAAGACCCACATGAGTAATCTATGTCGCTATATCGGTGGGTACTCGTATGGTCCATGTCGAGGCTTGTTATACTGGTAGTTAGCACACATGAAGAAGCGAAGGCCATAGGTGTAGGATATGTCATGTGACTCGCGAAGCCTACAAAGGTCACCACAGAATCACATCGGCGGTTCGACCCCTTTGGGGATGAAAATCCCCCAATATTTCTTAGGTGGGCTTGCAGGAGCTGAGGAACATATTTCAGTTGAGGGAGCAAATAATGGTCTATCTATGGATGATGGTGGGGTTATCTATAATGGATGGGGGCTGGTGCATGGACTGAGTGCACGGGCTTGGCTGGGGGTAAGAGCATTGGATGCCCTGTGAAAGCTGAAAAAGTTGTGGCATTGATGCTTGGCAGAGATTCCCTCTGGTAGCTGTTGTTTGGTATGGTCATTTCATTCTACAAAAGTTCAGCAAATGATTATTGTTGCCTCTGCATGTAAAGCAGGGAATCCAATGAAATCATATTACTTAGAGAAAACGTGTTGGTAGAATGATAAATTCTGACCATTTTATTGAAGAAAGTAAAGTACATCACATACAAGGAGATGATGTTGTAGTCCATGTAGACATGGAGATGATGTTGTAGTCCAGGTTTATGAGTATTTTGGCGGCACAGGCTGTGCCGCCGCTTCTTCCTTTGTCCATATTTCAGAGTACGAAGAAATAATACTCACTTTATTTCCTTTTTTCTCAAAATTATTTACTTATCTCATCTATCATTTTTTCTAGATGGATGATTGTGGGTTCCAGTACTGGATTGATCCGCTAATAGATTCACACATTCAAGCATACATTCGTCACCTACACATCATTATCGAGGAACTACAGGAACAATTACGCCAAGAGAGATGCAACAACGTCAGAAGGCGTTATATCCCACATCGCATGGCAGGTTGGAGGAACAACTGTGAGTAATAAGGATGTGTTCTAGCGGTCGATCGAGGATTTGATTTCGTATTTGATCTGTACTGTGTTATCATTCCCTAAATGTGTGAATCCCAATATGTACACAAGACTCATCAAAAGCTTGCTCCCCCACCACCATGACCACCGACGCTCTATGGTGACGTGTTACCTAAGCATTTTATTATATTTTCTTGTATTATATTGTTCGTAATTGAATAAATTGTCTCCCCGTCATGTAACATTTTATTGTACTTGAAAGTGTTATAGTTGTAGGTTTCTTTCTTTATGCGACGGTTTTTTATTTCAAAAGTTTGAAGTGAACGATTTGAAAGGGGATATGAAGAGAGATGAAGTACTTAGTGTGTATGCAGTGAATCGTATAGTGAATGCATTGGATGCATTGGATCCACCTAGTGATTCTCCTCTGCTGCCTTCGGCTATTCCCACTATACTAACATAGTAGAATACGATAGCAAAATAAGTTACTAGCATCATAAGATAGTATCATCAGAGTAACTAAACTACTCCATAAACCACTAGTCTGAACTAATGAAATAGAAAGCTGAACAAATGATATTTATTAATCATAAAAGCAACACATACTACTCCTGACCCCTATCCCTACCCCGACCCCTTCCCTACGCCCTGCCTCTGGCACGCTTGGGCCTACGTGCTGAAACTGGAACATCTGCCTCCTCCTCCTCCCGAGGATGCTCGTAGGTGGAAGGTGTGTACCAATTAGGCGCGTGGCGCTCACGTCTGGGTAACTGGGGACCATAGTTGTCTTCTGCCTCCTACTGCGTGGTCTGAGTGGGCGGTGATGCACCGTACAACTGTGATGACCCTAGCACTTCCGAGGCCCCTACATAGTCAAAGAATAGGTTCCCGCTAGAGTGCGATGTACCCCCGGAAACATGTGTGGTTTTATCGATGCAGATCAAACCTGCATTTGTATCGTGCACAAACAACTGAATATTTGCAGAGAATGTGTAATAATCCAAACATTACGGAATAAAGAGTCGTGACATACCTGGCGTAGGAAGAAACACAGGTGTGGGAAAACCAGAGCCTCCTACATGCACAGGATGCGGAGGCTGAGGAGTATCGTAGCATGCCCGGTCCATCCAAAGCCTCCAATGAACTGGGGGCGGCCCATCCAGAGCCTCCTGTGAAGTGGGGGCCGGCCCATCTAGATCTTCCTGTGAACTGGGGGCGGGGGGTAGCCCATCCAGAGTCTCCTTCATGCACAATTAGTCAAATTGACACCATATGGATAGTTATGCATTTGACCATGTGCATAGAAACTATAAGATTTCTAGTGTTTGACATAATTACGGCAGAAAATAAATGTATCGAACAAAATAACAAGTTAATTAACCTTACATAGAACTAAAACAACAGATTACTATGATTACGTAAATGTACAATAATATTACAAAGAAATAATTACGTACATAATATTTATTTTTCAACAAATAAAAAATTCTCAGACTAAATAAAAAAAATCGTATAGTAATAAAATTACCTGATCAGGGAGCAGAGGCTGAGGACTAGCATATTATTGGTGGACGAAGGCAAAGGAAGGTCGTGAGGGCCTCTGAGTGGAATGCACGGCTGAAGGCTCGCGTACAACAATGTCGAGCTACCGGCATGATGTGCACTCCACGATACGTCGGGCCTTAGCGGAAAAGCGAGAGAACGCTTCAATGATATCATCGATCGCCATACCATATGTGCCTTGCTCGCACAGTCTCGTAGCTGAACTCATCGCCTCCTCATGAATCTCTCTCATGACGTCGGACTGCGGTACATGACTAATCATTAGCAATAGCAGTAATGTGAATGTTGAAAGCCGTAAAAAATTTGAACATTTCACATACCGCAACATGTAGCGCCACTACTGCGTGTTTTGGGTATAGGGCAGTAGTTCTAGCAAAGGAACGACGTGGAGGATCCACGACACGAAGGAGACGTGTGTGAGTCCATGTACTGTACCACTGCAGGTACTACTGGTAACTGTAGTCATCGTAAGGTGCACCAAACTCGATCATGTCCGCAAGAGCATCGCCCCACTGCTGCACCCAGGGTTGCATCCTGATGGTCATGTCAGCCATGCTCCTTGGTGGCCCCTTCGTCGACAACGTACAATGGATTGTCAATTAGAGAAAAGCAATACACATAATAAAACGAGGTATATGACATTAGAACTCACGTGTGTACGGAAGCAGGAACACGGTCTCCCAACGGGACCGGGACATCCTGGGGCCATCCAAACTGGCACATCGCACGGTGGACGGCATAGTCTTCGACGAATACATTGAACACTAGTTTTTTCCTCGTCATCCAAAACGCCGAGTCCCTGAAGCACAATTCGGAGATCCCACGGCCAACGGATCATCGTAGCACGAAGTCGGCGGTGTACGGCTCCCAAACGACCATATCAGTCCTCAGGTGGTCGAACTGCTCAGTGAAAGCCTCATACGCTGAACGAACTTGAACTCTTGCCCACTGAGGCTGAAAAATTATAATTCATCTAAGTTAGGTTATCAATATTACAACAGTAAAATTTGAACGGTACAATGATGGGCATACCCGTCAGCGTGTCCAAAGTGATCCCATCATAGGCTTGTCGATGTCGTCGCCAGCGTACATCTCTGAGGTGTAATACATAGGCACCACGAGGGGTCATCCAACCTGAAAGTGCTCGAAGGACCACAACTGAAGTAGAAGAGGCATAACCGTCAAGTTGGACACATTGTGTGTCCTCACACAGGCGTTGCACAAGGCGTGGTATGTGGCGAAAAGAACCGTTGAACCCCAAGACACCTGAGGCACATTGCCGACTGTTGCGTCAGCAATAGCCTAGGCATAGTCTATCCAATGTGTGTCCACAGTGTTGCCATGGCTGGAGGAGAACATCACCCAACCAAACAACCACAACAGGTAAGCCTCTAGTTGTCGAGCAACCTGGTACTCCATGGGATCCTCGGCCATCCTATCCACCTATATAATTCGATTGATTGTTATAACCGATAATAAATAGACAAAACAAGTGCAGTATGAAATTAGAGAAGCAACGTAAAAAATTACTAACTATTAATTGCTCCAACCATTGCTTCTTGAGCCCGTTCTTCTGATACCCCTCAATGCGCCACACGTTTTGTGGCTCAATTAGAACTCCCCAAAACCTGCCAAACAAGTCCTGCTGCTAACCAGCTAGAGTGACCAAGCGACCGATCGGTTCACCAGAAATCGATAACCTAGTCAGCATGGAGACATCCTGCAGCGTGACTTCCATCTCCCCAAATGACATGTGGAACGTTCGTGTCTGTGGCCTCCATTGGTCCACCAAAGCGAAAATAAGGGAACTGTCAAACGGGAACCGACGTGACTGATCCAGCTGGCCCTCGTCCTCCTATCCCTCAGCCACCTGATGCGGACCCGCGTCCTCATCTGTGGCCTGAAGCATCCGTGCAAGCGGAAGAAGTCCTACGTACGCAACCCAACCTGCAAATACATGAGCTGATTCGTTATGACAAATTAAATGTTGCTACATGCAAATTGAACCATCTATTGGTGGTTCAAATTAACTTAATGATACTCTTGCATCCACCAATATCATAGGTATTATAAGAGTTGGATTGTAAATAAAAAACGATGGCGCGAGAGGTTGGGGCGGGGTGGTACGGCTACGACAGCGATACAACTATGGTTTTCGATGACCCGCGGCGATACGACTACGATGGCGGTATCGAGACACGGGCTTTCGTCCTCTGTCGGTTGAACACGTGAGGCCACATGTGCACCACACGGAGTGCGAGCGCTTCCACGAAGTAGGAGGCCACACGGTGCATCAACATGAGCCCCGCAGGTGAGGCCATCTCGCTGAGACGCGCCAGGTAGCAGTTCGCGGCAGTTTGGTTGCAGGCGGTGAGGGAGTCGGCTCACGCGATGAGCACGCCCACAAGCTCTATCGCCTCTCGCCCCACCTTGCCGAGTGCCGGCACACCATTCTGGCAAGGGCATCACCAGTTCAATACCAAAATAATTACAATAATACTCACTCAAATAGACAATTAGATCGTGGTAATGATACTCTACCGTTTAAGTATCATGATGTACCGTAAAATTTCTCTTTTTCAAAAAAGAGCAGAACGAGCTGCTTTTCCCCGGGTCATATCCTACGAAGCAAAGGGGCATCGAGTTGGTCAAGCTCGACTCAAGCCTTGTGAAGAATATATCTCACATCTACTAGTCTAGACTGAACAGTGGACCGTCAGAAAAATGCATGGGAATAAAGCTAGAGGCAACGACGAACATACGATGAGAAAGCTCCATTCCACGATTCGAGACAACAGATATTTCGACACCCAACCCAATGATTCCCTGCTCAAGCGGCCAGTGGCCGTGTTTCTTCTTTTCGGAGGAACAGCACCGCATGCACGAGCAGCAACCACCACCAACCTGGCGAGATTCTGAAACTCGTTGGTGCTGGAATTAATTGTGTTTCGGTATGTGCGTGATGATGCAGCACAAAGATGTATGCTTCAGGCGATCGGTCTCAGTTGTGTCGTCGTGTGTCCGAATGGTTTAGTCGGAGGACAGATCACTGAAGATTACATGATGATGTGTTGATGTGAGTCGGAGTATATGCATGCATTCTGAATTTCTGACTGAATAGGAAGAGCGAGCATGTTGGACTGAATATGATCACCTTCTGCCATCATCATATTTGTATCTTTTCTTTGATCACCGTATTGCATAAACTTGTACTATCTTGGACCTTCTCATTATAATTGCCAATATCTGAATTTGAGTTAGATTTGGACACCCGTGTGTCTGTGTATAGGTAACATTGTTAGGAGTACATGTGGCTACTAATCAACACATGCAAGTATGCCAATAATAACCTTCTTGGACTTAACTATATCTTGCACATCGAGAACAGTGGGCTATTGTCTTCGTCTATGCATGCGTTCTTGCTTCGTCGTCGTCTTCTCCGTGCATGTCCTCGTCGACGCCCACGCCAGCGGCAGCTGCAGAGGCGCCGTTGGCGAACTGCAGCCTGAGCCGTCCGCCCTCGCGGTACGCCTGCAGGAGCTCCTTCCCGGGGATCACCACCTCCATCAGCACGAACCGCCCATCCTCCCGGAACGACCGGAAGCACACGCACGGCTTCCCGCCGCGCCCGATCGACCGTATCGGCGGCGGGAACGACGGCGGGCGCTTCTCCTCCTTCCCTTCCTGCGCAGCACCGGCGGCGTCCACGTCGCCGCTCCTGTCCGCCTCCATGTCCTTGCTGTGGCCGATGAGAGCGGCGGCCTCGGCGTCGCCGTCCTTGAGCATGTCGTCGGCGTCCACGGTGCTCTCGGAGCCGAGCCCCTCGGTGCAGAGCAGCAGCGACGCCGAACTTTTCTTCATGCAGAAGCTCGCGCTCCTCCTCACGGTGCTCGCCGGCTTGGGCCTGAGGAGTGCGTCCAGCGACGAGTCGTCCTTGCTCTTCTCGGCCTCGGCGGCGACGTCGAGCCACGACGCCGTGCGGGGAGGAGGGCGAGGCGCCGGCGCAGGCTGCGGCAGGACGTCTCGGTCGGGCTGCTTCTCTTGGAAGTGGAGCTCGCCGAAGATCTCGGTGAAGGACGCCGGGTCGATGGGCTTCTTGGGGTGGTGGACGTGGTTCAACACAGACAGCGCCTCCATCAGCGTCGGATTCTCCGGCAACGGCTTCTCGAATAGCCGCCTCAGCCCGCCGTCCGCCACCATCTGCGTAGCCATCAAGAATTCAACTCTTCAGATATGCACTGTAAACAAGTGAACTTGCACTGCAAAGAAGCGGCAGAAGTGAACAAAAGTTTCAGTTTTGTGCATGTGACCGTTCAGAATTCTGAAACCATGTCAGTTGAGACTTGAGACAGTACCACTAGGAATTTTCTCTGAATAAGGAGGAGTAATAGGGATGATGCAAGAACACAATATGTGCTAGTGTATATGGAGATGTGTTGCTTTATTTACCTGCAACTGCAAAGGAGTCGATCCGGATATGGTGTCAGGGCTGAAGGATTTGCAGAACAGTTTGAGATGAGTGACTGAGAGCTTGACTCCAATTTTTGTGTTGTTCTGACTAGTGAGAAAGGGAGAGATGCATATATACTAGGAGAAAAATGAGAGATGCAGAAAAATGCAGGGCTTTCTGTGGCTGTTGAAATGGAATATTTCATTTCACAAGTGGAGGGTGGTCTTGCAACTTGAGAATACGACCGTCACTACAGTGCAAAAGCATTCATTTTTGTATGACCATCACTCCAGCAAGCACAAGTGTGAGTGTTCAGAAAGCTGCATATCTCATCAGTTGTGGCTTGCATGACCCATACATTACGAATGCAAAATTGCAGTGCAATAATGCAGCTCAAAGAGGTGTCTTTGTAGTGGACACTAATGACAGGTTGCTTCAGTGTTCTGATTCTGCAACAGGAATTGGCCTGTCCTCATGAATCAGGATGGTGATCATGCAGTGGCATGTGTCTGGCCCGACCAAATTATATTCACCAGGATGGAAATATTTCAGATAAGATCAGAATATCATTCCTGGCTCGCATGATACATACGTTTAGGAATGAGAAATTTCAAGCCCTGGCTTGCATGAGAAATTTCCAGCTCAAAGCGGTATCTTTGCACTGGGCACCAATGACTAACTGGTTCAGTGTTCTGGGACAGGAATTGACCTGTTCTCATGGTGGTGATCTTGCACCGGCGTTTGTCTGCCCTTCGAAAATTATATAGCTCAGCTTTCACAACAAAAAAAAGAGAGAAAATTATATAGCTCAGAATGGAAATCCTGATAAGGTCAGCATGCCAATCTGTCAGCCCAAATCAGATTCTGATTTCAAGTGGTGCTAGAACCGATCGATGACGGCACGATGATTTTCTCCGACCAGTAGTGTACCTGTCAGTGAGAATAGCTCTACTGTGATCTTGAAGAGGGAATAGGGAGCTTTCAAGACCGACAGGGAACAAAAGATGTGACAGACACAACAACAAAGAGCAATTCGTCCCATCCGTAGCTGAACAGGCACAAAGGGAAGCAAGAGTCCCCCCCCCCCACCCCCACAAAAAAAAATCATCTTTGCATTGTGTGAAATTTCTTTTCTGAAGAATGCCTAAATGTCCGAATGAAATGCCAATTGGTTGTCAAAGCTAAAAATCGTGCCACAGATTAAGTAAGCGAAAAGGAGTGAAGGAGACGAGGTAGAATAAAGACATCTGATGCACTGAAAGGACATGGAAACGATTCTTGAGAGCTCAGTTTTCAGACGGTTCACTGTAGGGAAATTATGTTGCCTATTCTCTTACTAAGAATATAAAAGCATGTTCTCTCTTTGTTTTTGTTGCAATAAAATCACAAGGTGTGTTCAGCATCAAAAGGAGAAACAGCTCAGACGATGAATACTGGATAATTATCATATCCATGCATTCTAGGGTTTTTCATATTCTCAGGACATATCTCTATCTCTAGGAGAGGATCTCTGGATGAAAGGAAACTATTCGTAGGTACCCAAGGTATCATGTAAACAATGAATTTTATCTTCAAGAATGAGAAGGAAGACTTCAGATGACATACGCCACCCCTATATATATACAGAGTCTGAAGCCCCTACGGAGGACAAGAGCCATTAGAAGTTGAATAAGTCGCTCAAACCTTTGAACAAGCCAGAAGAAACTGAAGCTGAGCAAGGAAGTCATCGATTGGGTTTAGATCTATCTTGACTAGCCACATACCCCCTTTGTAACAGGCTCATATCAATACATGACAAACATGATGTAGGATTATTATCCTTAAGGAGGCTCAAACCCATATAAAACCCTCCATGTGTTCTCCTGTGATTTGTCTACTCGAAACATCCCTTACCTCTTCAACAAGTTCGTTAGATTGGTAGTTCACAAATAATTGATAGTTGGCACCGTCCGTGGGGATTATGACAATAAGTGTTGAAGAGTCTACACAGAACATGCCGTCAGCATCACTCAAGCCTTCGCTGAGAACTAGTTTTTTTGGATGAGGAGTTCTTCGACAACTTTATCCCTCTTACTGGTGAGCTGGTGATCGATCGAGTGAATTTCGATGACGAACTTCCCGGCGATGATTCAAATGATGAGGTAAGTCGATTTATGGATCAATACACTAAATATTACAGCATCGAGTTCGAATCATCCGGTTGCCAAGACAACCGTGAATATCTGATTTACAGCAAGTCAGGATCAATCCTCGCAGCTTCTGACAACATGGATTGTCAAGACACAAACCCGGAGAATCCGGTGAAAAATCCATGATGGATCTGGACACTTCCTCCAGCGAAAGTTACCCCCAAGAAGTTTTTGCTATCGAAGATAGGGTGACAGTTTGGGTAATCATGACGACAACCCTACAAACATACAGGGCCCTCCGACTCCAGGTGCAGGCGACAGTTAGGACTAGATGAGCATACCTCTCTAGATCCTTAACAGAACATCGGTCTTACCATCTCCTGACCATCAGCAAAGGGTTGGATGCTTTAGATCTGCAACCACTAAGAGGATCCTTCTTCTACAAGAGGCCCTCATGCATCCTCCGACCACATATCTGGTGACCCCAGCCGGTAAGGATTAGATGAACTCAGCAATCTACTCAATGAAAGAGATCATAATCCAGACCGAGAACTCTCACTTGGCTCTAGCCAGAAACAATGCTAATCGGGGCAGACCATGCAATCCCTTGTCGCGAGACATATCAGACTCGGAGAGCCATAACCCCTAGAACAAAGCTTCTTGGGATGACAATCGGGCAGATAACCGCAACCAAGCCTCGCCGATCAAAGGTCATCAGATTAGTGATTTGCGCAATGTCATCAATGATCGGCAAAGGTGGCTGAGGGCCTCTGAAGGGGCTTCGTCTACCCCTCAGCAATCTAATCGGGGGATGTCCTGACATTGATCAAATCGGGACCGATCTTCGATCCCTATAGGGAAAACTCCTGAGGCTGCTAGAACCAAGCAGGGCACCATCAACGAATGCCTACCTTTCTCTCTAGATTTACAAAATGTAAGCTGGCCGGCATGGTTCCTCCCCAAAATAATTGAAAAGTATAACGGAAGCACAAACCTCGTTGAGTTTCTCCATATCTGTACCACAGCCATCCAAACGGCTGGTGGGGATGAGAAGGTAATGACGAATTACCTCTCTATCGCACTTGAAGGGGCAGCCATGATATGGTTGACCAATCAATCACTGGGAACAATCTACTCGTAGGAGTAGCTTTACGATGTATTCCAAGCCAACTTCCAAGGTACATACGTTCACCCTAGCATGAAAATGATCTCTACCATTGCGAGCAAACGAGGAACGAAACCTTGCGTGAGTTTGTATGCCGCTTCAACAATATCCAAAACAACATCTCCAATGTCAACGATTACGATGTCATACAAGCTGTCGAGGGTTAATCCCTGATAATGATTCCATGGTTTACCGGTCAGTGGATGCATGAACAACGCTTATGGTGTTTGTGTGCTTGTGATGAACTAAAGAACACGAGGGTTATCCAGGTTCAGGCCTCCCGAAGGATAACAGCCCTACGTCATGTGTATTTTATTATCAAAGTTTGTGAACTGTTTATAGATGAGTTTTCTTGACTCATGTCTCCTCCCTCCCTTTTACAAACCGAGTCCTCCTCTCTTTATATACTAGAAAGAAAGAGAATTTACAAGTGGACTCTTTTTAGTAGACCCATGCCTAGCGAGATATTCTACTTTAGATCATTATCATGAAGAACCGGGTGAACCCAACTTGCCCTATGAGCTCTGCCTATCCGTCCCATCTCTGGAATGTCGTCGCACTTGCCTCCCCCGGTTGCTCGGCCTGTCCCATCACCGCGCACTGTAAGTTCGTCTGTCAAGTCGTCACGTCCCTGCACTCTGTGAGTCTACCTGCAAAATCATCCACTTGCATGCTCATTTTGCAGATCCTATCCCATCCGTTGCATGGCTCAAGTCGGTCCACAACACCCCACTCCATATCAATTAATACTACGAGACAGGGCGTTGCCCATCTATGTTGGCAACCACTTTGTTCGCTGGAGGAGGTGCTTCAGGAAGGAAAGCACTTGAGTAGATACTAATAAATGTGATTAGACATGTTAGGTATGGGCGTACTGCGACCAGCAATGGGTGGTCGTGTGAGCCAAGGGCTGGTCACTCGATGGACTAGGGTTCAGAAAAAATCCTCCACCGGTCGCCATATCCCTCATGAGGCCTGTTAGCCAGAATATCCCCTTACTCAATACTCAGACACAAGCGTTCACTCAGTGGGTCAAGAGACAAAGATGTGTTGAAGACATTGCCATCTAGGAGCCTAAGACAGTCAAGGAGATCATAAAAATTGTCCATGAGTCTGCCAAAGCTAAAGACGCGCTTCTTTCGTCAAGGAGAAGACTCAGGGCATCAAATGTCCTTAATCCAGGCTCGAGGGTGACAGGGTCAAGGCAAAGCGCAAGAAGAATGTCGAGGTAAGGGCAAGAAAAATAATTTTGAGATAGTTTTTGCACATCTGCCTGACACCCGTCTCGATAAGTGTCCCGGTTCTTCTCGGGACAAGAGCTCTACATCAGGCTTCAGTGGACGCGACGGTAAGCCTTGTTATGACCTTCACCAGACCGACAACCACAGGGAGTGCCGCCTCTAGAAAATGATGGTCAAAGCGGAGGTTGAGAAAGTAGCCAAAGACAAGAATACCCAGGTCATGACCCAGAGTAGGGATTCCAACTCCAATGGTAGTGAGGACGACAAAATTAGATGACTTTTTAGTCCGACGAGAGGATGATCGACTACATGTTCGGTGGTTTTGCATCATATGAGTCCAAAAGGCCATACAAGATGGTGGCTCGAGAAGTCTTAGCCGTCATCCCCAAGGGTTGTTAGGTCGTTAAGTGGTCAAACATTGAGATCTCCTTCATCCAAGAAGATTATCCTACTAACTTTTTACGGCCAGGTCACTCCTCGATAGTGGATGATCCTACGATAAATAACTACAGGGCTACCCAAGTTCTTATCGATGAAGGGAGTTCCTTGAACATTATCTTCGCTAACACACTTGAAGGGATGGAAATCTTCTGGTTTATATCAAGCTGGTTACTCAAGCCTTCCATGGTATAGTACCTAGATTTTTGGTTACCCCCATCAATTAGATATCGCTCCCTATTACCTTCGGGAAGCATGATAACTTCTAGATATAAAAGATTATATTCTACATGGTGGACTTTGAGACGTCATACAATGCCATTTTGGGAAGACCTACTCTTGCCAGATTCATGGAAGCCACACATTACGCTATGAAGATCCCGAGACCCGAGGGAGTCATCACCGTCCAGAGTTGTCCCAAGGCAGGTCTTCGTTGCGACTAGTGGAGTCTCGACATGAAAGTTCAACACCAACGAAGTGAGAAACCCAAGAGCTCAAGGATCAAGGTGGATAAGAAGCCTTAGTCGTGTGTAACACCCTAGGGGCCATAAGACCAGGAATGCCACTTAACTATACGACCTATAGCTATACTTACAGAAAATTCAGCAGTATCTCATCTGTATTTTAAGTAAGTTTAGCTTTAGGTCATGTAGTTAAGTGGCATTCTAGGTATTGTGGCCCCTGGGGTGTTACATCGTGACCACGATCACAACGCCTCAAGACGCAAACCCAGAGCTTGGTTCCACGACTAATGTGGAGCCCATATAACAACGCATACACTACCCCCGAAGTAATAAGGGTCACTACTTATCGACTTAATCTAGTCTGTGTTGATTAGGTTTAAGATAATAGGTTTACATAGCTTGTTGGTCATCAATAAACTCTGTACGTCCCAAGTATAAGTACTAAGAGTACCTTTTCATAATAATAAAGATCATATTATCTAGGAAGTTGATCGAATCCTTTTCCTGTATTACTCGTCTTTCTACGCATCCTCTTGCCCGACAAGCAGGGTAAGTCACTTCTCGGGTCCTTCATCTGAAACACGCACCCGAAGCAGCAAAAAGCTTTTGTTGACTCAAAGGAAATATGAGCTCTCTTTGTATTATTACATTATTACTATTTAAACTTCCTACCTGAAATTCTTCTTTCCGAGCAGATAGTCGGGGGCTTAATAAGTACTAGGCGCTGAAAACCAAAAACAACATATTGTGTACTTTTTGAAATCAAATTCTAATGAGAAGAGAATGAAAGGACAATGATGTCGCCTAGATGGGGGGTGAATAGCCGTTTTTCCAAAAATTTGTCCCTTTTTTCCGTTGGCCTAAACTTGCAACAGAATATAAACTAACGGATTTTTCACAAGTGAAAAATCTAAATATGCTAGGCTCAACTAGTGCATAATCACCCTAAATAAGTGTGGAAGTTACAATTCTAAGGTGACAAAAATTATTCAATTCTAGTAAAAGATATGCAAGAAAATATTAATTGAAAAATCCTAAAAACACTGTTCACTAGAGTATCTGGATTAGTTAATCCGGATACTCCGTGTTGTACAGTTTTGGAACCTTTGGGTAAATTCGAAACCTCTGGGTAAATTCGAAACCTCCGGGGTCTGTACAGAAACTAGCTCAAAACTGAAATTAAATAACGAGTAAAGAATTCTAGCTCAAACCAAATGAAGTCGTATGTTCTAAGTGATGATTCCAAGTAGATCCACGGAGAACCTACAATCAAATTCACAGGATCAAGTAGATCGAGCAATATGTATAAATATTGAGCAAGAACACAAGAACAAGGAAACAAAAGAGGAGACACAATGTTTTTTTCCCGAAGTTTGGACATCTCCTCTAGAGGTTCCTACATCTCTGTTGAGGGTCTCAGTCACACTTGAGCTAGGTCTCTCTCAACTCTTTTCCTCTCCAAGCTCGATCACACTTTAGCTTGGCTTCCACTCTTAATTTCTTCCCTTGCGGAGGCAAAATCAAAGCCTTCATAAACTTCCCGCAGCACAGCACAACCTTGGGTGCTCGCCGGCACCGCCTAGCCGCCTAGGAGCTCAAACCTACAAGAGTAACAAACGCGACGATGAACTTCCTACCGATGAACTTGAGTGCTCGAGAATGGATTTTAGCTCACTTGCACTCAATCTTCCAATCTCTCAACCCAACTCTTTTTTTTTTCTCAAATCTCACACTAAAATGGAGTGGGAGGGATTTCTTTTGGCTCTAAAAAATATTCTCTTTCATGCCCTTGCAGAGGCCCCAAAGGATGGGCGTGAGGGGATATAAATACCTAACCCCCCAAAACTAGCCGTTACAGCACTTTTTGTACTGACCCGGAGTATCAGGGTCAACTCGGAGACTCCGGGTTAGCACAGGAAAGCTAAACCGAAAACCTCTAGCCGAAACTCAACCCAGAGACTCTAGAACCCGGAGTATCCGGGTCCACCTAGAGACTCCGGATGAACTAAATAGCCCCAAACTAAGACCTCCCCTTGGAGCCTCACCTGAAGACTCAAGACAACCCGGAGAATCCGGGTCAACTCGGAGTATCCGGGTTCAGCACAACTGGCCCTTTAAAAATGGCGATAACTTTTGATCCCGAAGTCCAATTTTGATGATTTTAGACTCTATAGAAAGCTTATTCAGAGGACTACACATCCCAACTGAATTGATAACCTTAAACACATTGGATAAAATTAGAAACACTTTGAAACCCAATTCGAACACTTCTACACTTTCTGCACCGGGATTTCTAAAAAGAACTCTCACCTAAAGCTTATGCATATCTCTCAATGCATTACCTATAGAACAACCTACTAACACACTCAACACCATTGTTAGTGCATAAGTATTGTCATTAATTACCAAAACCACACATAAGGGCTAGATGCACTTTCAATCTCCCTCATTTTGTTAATTGATGACAATCTCACTAGATGATTATATTTGAAAATTTTAAAGTTCTCAATATACATATAATCCGAAGATTAATGTACACAAAGAACAAGTTCTAGAAACATCAAACATCGCAAAGATATTTGAGGTTTCCAAAACTTGTTTTACTTAGCATCAAACACCACAAAGATTTTGATGTTAGTAACTAAATATGTATAAAGCAAACTTCCCCATAATTTATGCATGTGTGAATAAATCTTGAATATCATTGCATATATTGTTTATCTCAAATTTTCAACGGAGTTTCCTTTATACATATGAAGCAAGCATGACTAAGTATACATCAAGATGAAAAATGAATATGCTTATGCAAAGAAAAACGTTTTCAACAATAAGGTTTAATGGATTTGCTTTTGAAACTCCCCTAATTGGCATCCACATTACAAACATAAAGGATTAGAAATTCTCCCCCATGAGCAATTAATTCTCCCCCATAAGCAAAGCACTCTTACAAAATATAACACCTAGTCCAAATTCTCCCCCAATTGACATCAATGTCAAAATAGAATCATCGAAACAAATTCTCCCCCAATTAACGTCAAATTGGTAAGAATTATGGAGAACTTGCCAAAAGAGAAATTTTCTTCAAGGCACGTTAGCTCTATCCCACAAAGGGAATTATTGAAAGCTAGTGCAAGACTATGTATAGTATAAACTCCTCATGATATATGTATTTCTCATAATTTGAGTTAAACCAAATACACTTATCCAATTATGAACTATATGAGGGGAGTAAGCTATACAATAGATCAAAGGGGGTTCAAAGAGATGCCAAATTAGATTTTCAAAAAGAATACCAATTGAAAAATATAAAGCATTATATTTAAAAGAGATACCAATTCCAATTGAAATAGATATCAATTGAAACAAATTCAATTAAAGGCAAATCAAGCATGAGTCCGAAATAAATATCCAAATCACAAATGTAATGGATTAGGCTCAAATATGAACATAGCAAAATAGTTGACATTATAACGAATTTTATGTTTATCACAAAGTGCTAACATCTCATAAGATTACATGTTCAATAAAGCCATTTAAAACGGACTACAAACCTCAAGCAAAATATTTTACAATTTTGATCAATATTGCATATAGGAGCAACTCAAGCAATTGATATGAAATATTTTGCATATTTTGGATTGGATGAATTATAAACATGATTATGGAGTTCTCATAAAAATATGCTACTTCACATTGCTCATATTTGCAATAAAGAGATTTTTAAGCACTTGGAAGAAAAACACATTTTTGCAAGTCATTTTCAAGCTATGATGCAATCTACAAAAGATTGAATCTTTGAAATTAAATGCATAAATTAAGAACAATTACTTGATCTCGGTAGCTTGTTTATCTCGTTAACTTGTTTATCCTTATTTAGCATTATTTTGATATGATCCTTCCTTTTGATTCTAATTGAAGTTGAAGGAGATGATCTTCTTTATAGATACCAATTGAAAGGTAAAGATCATCTTCATGAATTTCAACTGAAATAATCTTTTACTTAAAAGGACCTTTATTATGGTTAATCCATGCATCCAATGCATCTTCATTGTACCTAAACTCATTCAAGTACAATTGGTCTCCAAACTCATTGGGTCCGAAGAGGTTAGTGAACTCATCCTCATACTCTCATAGATATATGTATATTGGTATGGAAATAATAACAATTCAAGTTCATACTAATAGATAGATACTAATTGAAAATATATACCGAATGAAGATATATATACCAATTGAAATCAAATGAAAGTTCTATGCACCTTTTAGACAATAAAAGCACTTGAGAGTCTTACTCTAAATGTAGGATCAAAGAAAGCAAACATGCTATAGATTTTAACATTTAAATCAAACAAGTATGCTCGTCACTTTCAACATCCAGAAAGATATAACTTGGACAAAAATAGCATATAAGACTTGAAGATACCAAATGAAGGACAAAATACCAATAATGATATCTAAATTACATCTAATACCAAAAGATCAACAAATAAACTAAGTGAAGATTGAGCATATAGAGACATGAAGAAGTTTCAAACATGCTCAAAAACTTATCTCAAGTAAGTATATTGATCATGATACAAACATTGAGATAGCAAGCTTCTAAAAACTCCAAGAATGAAAGTTTCCTTGAAGAAACTAATATTCCTAATCATAGGAGTTAAATGAGGTATTTTTCAAAGAAAGAAATCGCTTGGAAGCAAAAGTTGAACAAAGATTATCAACAAGGATTACCACTTGTATTACTACCGATTGTAAAAAAATAATGGTATATGGAGATTTCACAAGTCGGTAATTTCAATAAGGTATGGATCAACTTTCTTTCAAGAAGCAGGAGAAGAAAGATTTTAGAAAATAAACATCATGCTTCAAAAACATTCTTCACAAAGTTAACTATTACAAGTAAACACATAAAAACCATAGTTGATCTGATCCGAATGATAAATGATTCAAATTAAAATCTTGAGATTAAAATATCACTAGAGAATTACCAAAGATCTCAAGTTTTAATTTGGAATCAAGTGTGGATCAATTAATGGATTCTTGCAAAAATTGAGCTTTATATGAGCTTATCATACCATATAGATACTAGATAAGCAATAATATCAATTCTAAATGGTATTGCTCAAGTGTTAATGATTTATGGGTGTTTATGACGCACAAAGCATAATACTCCCCTATAATGTGATAATCCATTAATATCTTCAAAAGAGCCAAAGAAAATTGAATGAGACAAATAAGCTCAAATATGGCTCAAAACCACAATCAACACATGAAAGTGCAATACATTCTACATATACTAGTTATATGACTTACACATACTAGTTGGCAGAAAAACTAGATGCACTTAGAAACAAATTCATAGCACACTTATCAAGCAATCAAGACATGTATGGATATATAAATTAGACATGACAAGATTGCAATAAAGTCTACACATGCTAGGATAAGTATAAACTCTAAAACAAGCATAGATACATAACCTACACATGCAAAGAGCTAGAAACTTCCAGAATCCGGAACTTCCGGATACAACCCGGAGCTTTCGGTTTCTGTCAAACTCAGATATTCCGGACCGACCCAGATACTCCGGGTTCTGAAGCACTCAGACATTCCGGCCTGACCCGAAACATCCGGGTTCTGGAGCATTCCAGAAAAAGTGTAGAACAAGGAATCTATCACAATGATGTAAACTATGAATTTAAAGATATTGTGATAGAGAGTTACCTTCATAGAGTGACAATGAATAATAATATGTATAATTAAACAAAACTTGGCTCTTTAATCAAATAGATAGCTCTTCAAAAATTTAGCCAAGTCTCCAATGCCGACTCTCATTGACATCCTTGAGGATGTTCATTTCACCAAGAGACTAAACACAAATTTCACTTGAACTAATATTAGTCTCAAATCACAAAACATAGGATGAGCTCCCCATATATATGTGCATCCAAGTACTTGAATTACTTGTAACATGCACTTAATTTATTCAAAAATCTATATGAGTTTATCCTATATTTTGAGTTAAGGTAAAAAAGAATTTACAATGGAAATACTTGTGCCAAAAATGAAATTACAACCATGAGATAATGTATACTACCACAAGATGTGAATTTGCTTGGCAATCTATTATGTGAGAAGCTTTATTAGGTATAAGCTCTTGTATTTGAATGAAGTGTGTCTTTATTTGACTTGAGCTTGATTCTTCACACTTCATTTCTTGTAATGTGATTGAGTTCATTTTCCATAGCCATCACTAAGTATCCATTACCTATACTATTAAAAAAATCTTGCTCTACTAGAGAGACGTTAAAAGCATCATATTACACCAAGTATAAATTTTGCTAAAATTTTACCTAGCCACCTTCAAGTGCTCACAACAAAAAAAATATGAGCATTAGCCTTTGCTAAGCTAAGTAGCTAGATAGCTCAAGTTATATACTTATTACCGAAATGTCATTGAAGATTGAAGTAAATCAATAATCCACATACTTGGTGCCCTTTCCACAAAAAATGAGAAATATAACTTGAAAGGAGACTTGACATGAGATTTGCAAAAAAATTCTTCTCAAGTAAACCAAGTCTTCAATGCATCTCAAATACCTACTTATCACATTAAACACTTTGTGGTACCCAGACCATATTGGATCCTTTAAGGTTAGTCACGAGAGACTTAGGCACCCAAATGGTCTTTGTGCTAGTAAATGATGAACGAATCACCTTAGTAGCACAAGTTCCACTTTTGGCCTTCCTAAGCGATAAATCATTGTCAATTGAAGAGTTACGCTTAGGAATATTACCAATAGGATAATTTTTACCAATATATCCTTTCGCCCGATAAGTATAGCAAATGCGGTACATGTCCTTGCAAGATGCCATCTCATTTTGCTTCTTGTTTACTTCCTTACCGGTGAGCCTCTTCCTTGATGACATAAAGCCTTTATTCTTCACATACGGGCATGATGCAATTTCATGTCCATTCTCATTACATCCATAGCACTTCCCCTTGCTTCTTCTTATTTTCTTCTTTGAAAGTGTGGTCTTGTCATCAACCTTGTTGGGACACATAGAGCCATAGTGTCCCATGCTTGAGCACTTGAAGCACTTGACATAAGCCATCTTCTTATCTTGGCTCTTGCTCATGTCCTTCTCTTCCTTCTTCAAGAAGCAATCTCTCACATGGTGACCCTCCTTCTTGCACTTGAAGCAAGTGATAAGAGTCTTGTTCTTCTTTTGTTCTTGCCCCTTGATCTTGGTATTATTGAACTTGCTCTTCTTGTTGGACTTTGCTTCAAGTTTATAATCCTTATGCTTCTCATTTTTACCTACACGATTCAAGTCACATGTAGTGCTCAGGCAAATATTTGCTTGAGAGCAACACGGGTTAGCACAGGGCAATTTAATATAAACTAGTGAGCATTTGCATTTGTGCATGTAAGGTTGGTAGGATTTTACCGTTATTACCACAACCTCATGAGCTATTTCTAGCATGACGTGTGAGTCCACAATATTTTTATGAGAGCACACAAGCTCATCATGATTTTCTTGCAAAGCCACATACTTGCTCGTGAGCTCTTCAAGTTGAGCTTTTAGCTCAATATTTTTTCTTTCTCCAAAGATACTACATAAGAATTATAGTTAGTAGCACAAGCATTATCAATAGAAAAAATAGTAGATTTGTTCTTAGATAAAATATTTCAATTAGGACAAGATTTTTGTAAATCCACTAGAGGCATAGCATCTAATTTATCATGCAAAGAAATATGCTTAACTTTAAGATCCCCAAAAAGATTAGATAAAGAATTATGACATTCTTGAAGTTTTTTATATTTCACATTTAAGGTCTTAAACTCTTCAATTTTCTCAATGAGAATTTCATTTTGCCTCTCGAGGCTTTTCTCATGGCCTTGTATTATGTGTATGAATTTGATCATTTTAGGTATATCCTTTTTGCTCAAAAGATCAAACCCGAGCTCATCACTATCACTAGCACTAGAACTAGCATTAGCATTATTAACCTCACTTACTGCTCTCTTTTTACCTTTCACCATAAAGCATAATGGATAAACGGTGTAAGGGGATGAGCATCTTGAAGAGGTGGATGCTTCTCCACTTAAGCTTTGTCTCTCATAGACTTCTATTTCCTTCATAAAGTTAGTCTCACAAGTACTAATGGAAATAAATTCATTATAATGAAGACAATTAACTACATCATCATGATAAATAGGCATTCTTACACTAGATGATATTAAAGATGCCCAAATGGGTCGTGCCTACTGGGTCGGCCCGAGGCACGGCACTATAGGCACGGCCCGAGTCGAGATGGGCCGGGCCAGCACGGCACCAGACCACGGGCCGTGCCTGGGCCGAGCGCGCGGCACGACGGGCCAGCACGGGCACGGCCCAGCCCAGGCTGGCATGGCTCGGCATGATCCGGCCCGGCACGCATATGCCCGGTTATTTTATATTTTTTATATATATTTTTTAATTTTGTATCTATTTTTTATATTTTAATCTATTTTCTATATATTTTTTAATTTTGTGGCTATTTTTTATGTTTTTTGGGCTAACTGTGCCAACGGGCCGCCCGTGGCACCGTGCCAGTCTGGCCGACCGTGCCGCAGGGCCGAAATCGTGCCCGGGCCGACTCGGCACGGCACGGTGACCGACAGGCCGTGCCGTGGGCCAAGGGGGAGACACGCGAGCCGGCACGGCACGGCCCGTTACTGTAGATGGGCCATTCGGGCCGTGCCGTAGCCGGGCCGTGCCGAGCCGGGCCCGTGTCGGGCCAGCCCGAATGGCCCATTTGGCCATCTCTGGATGATATGCAAGGGTTAACAACACTACTAGAAATAGAAATCTCATTGCAAGTATTGTTAAAATCCCAAAGAGGGATTAGACACTGACTTATCACACTCACCATTTAATTACCTTGCTCGTTGTTAAATGTTGGTGAAGTGGATGACGGAGTGACATCCTCTTGAACAGATGAGATATTCATTTGATGCTCTTCATGGTGCGATGATGAAGTAGAGCAATCCTCAAATGGCATCTCCGGAAGAAGTTCTTCTTCATCATATTTGGGCTTATCATATCTTTCTTTAAGAGTTGCCCAAATAAGATGAGCATCTTCAAGCGGCAAGATGGATTGAACCACATCTATACTCAAAGCATTAAATAAAATATTAGTGGCTTGAGCATTGAGATGTATGCATTTCTCTTCCTCTTCAAATGATAAGAGATTATCACTAGGAGGAGAAATGCTCATATCTACAACTCGCTCTATATGAGGACCATGGCCCTAAAGATATTAACCATGCGAGTACTCCACTCAAAGTAATTTGAATCATCTAATAGGAGTGGCTCTATGTGCACTAATCCGCTAGTTGACATCTTTACTCTCTAGGCGGTAAAGCTCGAAAAGAGAGACTTGGCTCTGATACCAATTTAAAGGACAACGATATCGCCTAGAGGGGAGGTGAATATGCGTTTTTCCAAAAATTTATCCTTTTTTTCGTTGGCCTAAACTTGCAGCGAAATATAAACTAACGGATTTTTCACAAGTGAAAAACCTAAATAAGATAGACTCAACTAGTGCACCGTCACCCTAAATAAGTGTGAAAGTTACAATCCTAAAGTAACAAAAACTATTCAATTCTAGCAAAAGATATGCAAGAAAACATTAATTGAAAAATCCTGAAAATACTGTTCACCGGAGTATCTAGGTTAATCCGGATACTCCGGGTTGTACAGTTCCGGAACCTCCAGTAAAATCCGAAACCTCCGGGGTCTTTACAGAAACTAGCTTGAAACTGAAATTAAACAGTGGATAAATAGTTCTAGCTCAAACCAAATGAAGTTGTGTGTTCCAAGTGATGATTCCAAGTAGATCCACGGAGAACTTACAATCAAATTCACACGAGCAAGTAGATCGAGCAATATGTATAAATATTGAGCAAGAACACAAGAACAAGGAAACAAAAGAGGAGACATAATGTTTGTTTCCCAAAGTTTGGATACCTCCTCTAGAGGTTCCTACGTCTCCATTGAGGGTCTCAGTCACACTTGAGCCGGGTCTCTCTCAACCCTTTTCCTCTCCAAGCTCTATCACACTTGAGCTTGGCTTCCACTCTTGATTTCTTCCCTTGTGGAGGTGAAATCAAAGCATTCATAAACTTTTTGCGGCACACAACAACCTTGGGTGCTCGCCGGCGATGCCTAGCTGCTTAGGAGCTCAAAGCTCCAAGAGTAACAAACGCGACGATGAACTTCTTTCCGATGAACTTGAGTGCTCAAGAATGGATTTTAGCTCACTTGCACTCAATCTTCCAATCTCTCAACCCAACTCACTTTTCTTCTCAAATCTCACAATAAAATGGAATGGGAGGGATTTCTTTTGGCTCTAAAAATGTTCTCTTTTGTGCGCTTGTAGTGGCCCCAAAGGATGGGGGTGAGGAGGTATAAATACCCAACCCCTAAAAATTAGCCGTTACAACACTTTTTGTACTGACCCGGAGTATCCGGGTCAACCCAGAGACTCCAGGTTGGCATAGAAAAGCTAAACCGAGAACCCATGGCTGGAACTCAACCCGGAAACTCCGGAACCCGGAGTATCCGGGTCCACCCGGAGACTCCAGGTGAACTAAACAGCCCCAAATTGAGACCTCCCCTCGGAGCCTCACCCAGAGACTCCGGACAACCCAAAGAATTCAGTTCAACCCGGAGTATCTGGGTTCAGCACAGCTGTCCCTCTAAAAACGATGATAACTTCTGATCTCGAAGTTCGATTTCGATGATTTTGGACTATATGGAAATGTTATTCAGAGGACTACACATCCCAACTGAATTCATGACCTCAAACACATTTGATAAAATTAGGAACACTCTGAAACCCAATTCAGATACTTCCACACTTTTCACACCGGAATTTCTAAAAAGAACTCTCACATGGGTTTGGTTAGAAACTCTTGAGCACTAAGACACGACAATTAGCTCTACATTGCATCCCTCTTAATAGCGTGGCATACCTATACTCAATTTCAAAGATAAAACTCGTTTGAACCACTTTGAGCCTTTGAATAACTTTTAAGTACCGCTTCTTTCATTCAAACCTTGAGGGTTGCCAACTTCCATATAATCTTCACTCCATCTCTTCTTGATTCTTCATATGATTGATGCGAATCATTCATAGGTTTCCATAGCCTCACACGGTCCATTGGCGCAAAACCTTCACTCGCTCTTCACCACCGCCTTGGTCCTTCGGCGCCAAGCCATTTGCTTGCCCTTCACCACGGATGGTCCATCACAGCCAAGTCTTGCTTGCCCTTCACCAACTTGCCATACAAAACTACTTTATATTCAACATCTTCAAGGAATTAACTTTATCAAATATAGAATCCATTCTTATTCTTTACTTTTGGCATATATGATTTCAATTCAACTTGTGCCTTTTTGTGGATCCTAACCCCATCTCACTCTCAAGCACAAAACATATGGATTAGTCCATAAAACTCTATTGACAATGTCATACTTTTAGTTACTTGATCTCTACAAGTAACTTAGTCTTCAAGTTTATTGCCAATCTTATTGAGCTTTTCATTCTCCTTATGAGCATCACTAAGAGCTCAATGACAATGATGCATTTCTTTTGTTCTCATGGCATTTCTCAGAAAATCCATGATTCATCACTTATGCATTTCCCGAGCATCACTTAGAGCTCATTCATCTTGATACATTTTCAATCTCCCCATTCACCTAGAGCTCATGCATATCTCTCAATGCATTACCTATGGAACAACCTACTAACACACTTAACACCATTGTTAGTGCATAGGTATTATCATTAATTACCAAAACCACATATAAGGGTTATATGCACTTTCAGAGAAGGATCATTATGTTGCGGATTCGGGGTTACAAAAGGCTCCTTATCGTGTTCCATGAGTAATTGGGGGCTACGACGCATGCCAGTCAAGTGGACCTAAGGCTGATCATAATAAGCGCTCCGACTAGCGATCAACACATCCTGAACTAACCGAAGAAAAAAGTCAATAAGAAGTCCACGATATGCTATCAAGAGAGTCCAGCACAAAGTACTCCCGTCAAACATTAAAAGCATTTAAAGTTCCCAACCAAACTAACAAAAGCTACCAAGTGTATTTACAGACCGCATCTAAAGAAAAAAGAAAAAGACTACAGCAAGGGTGCAACCCCGAAGTCCATCTCATCCACGAAGCCCAATAACGTCAACGTTGATCCCTGGGTAATGGACCTTTAGGATAGCCAAGGCAAATGCCATTGCTTGCTCTACGCTCTACCGGGACTGGCTCGAGATATGCTCACCCACCTTCCCTTGGAGTCCCCTAAAAGCCTCGACAAGCTTGGTCGCTTGGGTGGCCAGTCTGGTGGCATCATCGTCGCCGTCAGCCTCCGCCTGGATCCCGACCCCAGCAAGCACCTCCTGGAGGACGTCCAGGGCTACGATGAGTTGTTGGTGGGTGGCTAACATCTTAGCCTCCTCTTGGGCTACGGCTACTCGGGCCGCAGAGAGTTATGTAGAACAGAATGTTAGAGTAGCAGGGTGAAGAGATGGAAAGTTAGAAATACCAGAGATGTGCCCTTGGTTCGGCCCTCCAGTTTGGCGATCACCCTTTCCTTCTCGACGGTCGTCTGGGAGAGTTGCTGGTGCAAGACGTCATTGTCTTCTTCAAGCGTGGACACCCGAGTGGTCTATCACCGGGCCTCCTCGCACACTCTCTTCACCCACACCATGTACACCTATGAAACCTTAGGTCAGTACCCATTATTACATCAACTAAGTAATTATTTTACAGGAAAACTCTCACCATGTAGAAGGATGAGAAGACACTATCCGGATCATGACCGGGTGGACCTTCAACAATCTGCTTCCAAGTCAGATCCCTAGGCAGCCTGTGCACTTGGTTCGAGGGCAAAGCTTGGGAAACTAGAGGATCATTTTCCTGGCTGTCAGCAACCGTCGTCGGGGGCTCGCTGGGCTTTCCCACATCTCCCTCGTAGGAGGTCATGACCAGGACCAGAAAAGGCTGAGGTTTGGAGGCTGCACATGGCGCTCCAAGTAGCCTGCAAAACAAATAATTTAAATAATGCTCTCAGGGGCGCTCGATGAACTCGTGGGGATGATGGCCTTTCTTTGGTCCTGGGCTGAAGGCTAAGCATGCCCAAAGTCAAGAATAAACCGGCTGCAAAGGCTCTGGGTAAAAGCTCAACTTATGAGAGTTCGGCCCGCCACTCCGAGTGCTCGCATCATGACCGGATCCCCAGAAGTCATCACCAGGGTCGAATACCCAGCTGGCAGGGTCGGCACTGGGTTGGCAAGAATTGAGAGGGCTGGAGCTATTGGCGTCGATGACCTAGAATCGCCCGTCGGCGGGTTGGCCTCTACATCGTCACCCTCCTTCAGCTCTGCTTCTCCGATAAAGGATGGGGCTTGAAATGATGTGTTGTTGCCTCCGATCCTGCTTGGTCCCACGCTGCCCGTGATGACAACATCATCCGAGTCTGTAGCTGGGGCCCCGCATTCTTAGCCTTCGGATTAGGCAGCTTGCATCCGGGAAGTTGTTCAAGCCCGCGACGGCCATTAGTATAGTTACAACTACTCGGAAAGAAAATATAGCTAAAAAACAAGAAGGCTCATGAGACCTACCAATATGATGCTCCTTTGGGCATCGGGATCCATCTCCATAATGGGGACCGGGACTCTCGAGCAGATGGATGAGGGGATTGCATCGAAGAGAAGCTTGATATCCTTGTTGGCCACCTCCAGAGAGAGCACTGCAAAAAAGTGACTAACAAATCATAAAGGCTAAGCTAGCAATTCCCTCAAAAGTGATTACTAGGAGTTAGTAGGTACATGTCTCGCCTTCTCAGGCTGGATCCATCTCAGTCGAGAATTGATAGGTGTCAGTAATCCTCAATTTCAGAAGACTCAAGTGGTGCTTGATGATGTCTCTAGCGACGTCATACGTCGTCAACTTCCTCTCCTTCAGATGCCAGATCTCCGAAAAGGCTCTAGAGAAAGGTGGTCATCACCGACTCTTTCATCTAGGTGGGTCTCGACAACAACGACAAGCCACGATAATAAAGCCTCAACGGGCCAGGCTAGCAATAGAACAACTTCTTATGCCAACCCAACCAAGCGGATTTGGCAACAAAGTCGATGTATTCCGCCAACTAGCCTTCCTAGAGCCAAAATTCGGCACCGCTGGTGACCTTGTTCTGGAGCCTCTTCAAAAAAATAGAAGTACCTGAAAAGGTCGAGGGACGGGTGGAAACCAAGGAAGGCCTCACACAAATGTACGAAGAAATCAACATGATGATGGAGTTTGGGTTGAGGTGAATGAGTTCCAGGCCATAGAAATCAAGCACCTCAAGAAAAAATCTAGAAAAGGGGAAGCGAAAGCCACAGTGGAAGAAATCGAGAAAGGTCACCAAGCTATGAGTGTCCAGGCTTGGGATCGTATGCCTCGCCGCCGGTATGCATGGGATCAGAGCCCGGGGAGGAATCACCTCATCAATCTCTGCCTTCTCCAGGACATCCTCCATAATGTTGGACTCTTGCCACTCTGGGATCGCGCTTGTCATCTCGTCGGCGCCAGAGCTCTCCTTCTCAACCTTCTTCCGGTCCATAGCGGCAGAGGGATTAGAGGAGGAGGGTTTTCAAGGGTTTTTGGAGAAAGGGGCGTGAGGAGAAGGAAAAGTATGATGGAAAGCAAACGATAAAGGTAGGATGAACGTTGAAGTGGGCTCTCCCTTTGCCTTTATACAGAGCGAAGGCTCCCAGAAATGGTGCTTCGATTGACACCATGACACGACTAGAGGCCACAATCTCTAGCTTTATCATCACATCGCATTTAACGTCCAGCACATACGGGGAAGTTGGCACCATACCCAGAGGAGCTCAGCTCCTCACGCTGCTGCCATAATCATGATACTCTAGTAGGGAAAGGATTTGCACCACTACTTGAAATCTCCACCACGACGGTCCAACTTTTGAACTCAACTAGTGACAAGTGTTTTTTTCCTCTCGAGGATGAAACAAACAGAAAACCTACTCAGATGGAACACCTTCTCAAGGACTCTGTTGGGGACTCGGAGTCGTTTGAAACCCCGAGTAGAAGATCAGAAAACCTGGTTAGATGTTTCACCCTAATCGGGAACCTGAGTCTTACTCGATGACACAATCAGACAAAAATATTATCCGTCGAAGTCTCATTTCATATACTGATGGGGGGCTTGACGATGAATACTAGATAATTACCATATCCAGGCACCTTAGGGTTTCTCTCAATTCTCGGAACATATCTCAATCTCTAGGAACGGGATCCTTAGATGAAAGAAAACTACCCTTAGGTACCTAGTGTATCCCATAAATAGAGAAGTGTATCTTTAAGAACGGAAAAGAAGAGTCCAGAGGACGTACGGCACCCCTATATGCACAGAGCCTAGAGCTCGTGCGGAGGACAAGAGCCATTAGAAGTCGAAGAAGTTGCACAAACCTTTGGACAAGCCAGAAGATACCCGAATCTAAGTAAGGAAGTCGTCAACTAGGTTTAGATCTATCTAAGCTAGCCATATGCTTCCTTGTAATAGGCTCATATCGATATAAGACAAACATGCCATATAGTTATTAATCTCAAGGAGGCCCGAACTTATATAAAAACCATGTGTGTTCTCTTGTGATTCGTCTACTCGAAGTATCCCTTGCATCTTCAATAAATTTGTTAGATGAGCGGTTCATAAATCATCGACAGGCTCAGAGAGCATTGAGAAAAAGGGATCAAAACGCGAAACTTATTATTTATTTTTTTTTTTAAAAAGAGTAGTTTGAAACAGAAAGTGTAGTAAAAGTGTCTTTAATCCTCCAATGACCTCATGTTCATAATTGTTTCTCAAAAGATTAAAGTGAGCTGATCAATCCAAAGTAATGAAAGAGGAACTGGCATACAGCAGAAAAAAGGTATAGTGCAATGAGAACAAGCTCAACATAGATCATTCCTGAACTTTCAGACACTTCATAAATTAGGCATCGAAGAGATCTGTGTACAAAGAAAATCATAAACATCTTTCATTCACTCAAACAAGTAATAACAAGAAAGATACAAAAGTTAGTGAGGGTGAAAGTTTAAATCTTAAAGTAACATGATCATAATCCAGCAAGAAATGATAAGGACACAAAAAATGTGCAGCCATGCCGTTTGAGGCCCTATTTTCAGGAAACATTGGGTCAGTCACCTATTGCACAACAACAATGGAAACGGCATTTGATTTCATCTCCATGCTTCGATCCTTTCAATCTTGGAGTTAATCTGGCTCACAATGCTAACACCTCTGGATTTTTCAGCAGCAGGAGTGGCACGTGTTCCAGACTGACCCTTGCCTTTTCTAGTCCTACGATTCAGGCTTCGGCTCCCCTTGCCTTGAAGAGAATTCACAGCTGTTGCACAGGAAGCATCAACAGTTGCAGCCAGAACAGCAAGAGCAGGTTGTGAGCAACTAGTGGAGCCCTCCAAAGTCGTCTGGACTTCACTTGTTTGGGCAGTGAAAGCAACAGTGACTCCTTCAGTGGTGTTAGTTTCGTTAGGCTTTTCTTCAACGCTGTGTGCAGGACTGTTGAGAAGGGGCTCCTCATTTACAAAAGAGGGACGTCTGGATCCTTCCTCATTCCTCAGGTTAGAATCTAGTGTCACGCTGGGTTTTTTATGCCCATTTTCATCAGATGGATCCTTCTGGGGAAGCGCAGCATCCTCCAGACTGGATTCTTCTCTATCCTTGAGGGTCTTTTGTATTAGCATCTTGAGAAAATTCATCACTTGCACTGCATACATCAGTGCAGTCAAAGGATCTGCCATCTGCATCATAAGTGTGCTACAGTTAGCATCTGAGCAACCATTCGAGTGTGCGGCTTCAGGTGTACCAGCAAGTTTGCTATGCTATTAGCACTATGCATTACCTGAGTCATATTTGGTGCAAAAACCATAGCGACATTGCGAGTATTCATCTTATTTATCTGTTCGTCTTGCACAACATCAGCCATCAGATTAACAGCCCAGTCAAGTAACGCTGCTTCGGCTGGTGGAAGGCATTTGGCAACCCGAGCACAATCCTCTTCAGATTGGCATTGCATCACCTGTTCTGGTGGGATAGAGTCCAGCACCCCGCTTGGCAGTTCCCTAAACCAGGCCTGAAAGTGATGGAAAAATTAGATTGGATGAGAATATGCGTTGTCACGGATTGGGTCCCACTCGAAAGTGAATTCAGGATTCTCTAACGGGTGTTGACATGAAATTTTACCAATGAAGACAAGCATACAACAACAACAACAACAATAACAACAAAGCCTTTGTCCCAAACAAGTTAGGGTAAACTAGAAATGAAACCTACAAGATCTAACTAAAAAGATGATGAGAAAATAATAATAATAATAATAATAAAGGTACTAGTAATAGTAAAAAATAAAGTAATAACGGTATAAAGAGACTGAAATATAGATTATGGTTTTGTCATGTGGATTGTTAACTTTCACGCGCTTCTATCTGTGGATAGTTCTTTGGCGCTTAAGTAATGGACATGTGATTCAGGAGCTGGTGCTGTCAATAGAATGATTAGAATCACATAAGCTATATGATAGAAAGAAGCTTACTTTGATTAGACCTGCCAAACAGTGCACATCAATTCCATCCGGTACTATTCCACTATTTAACTGGTCTCTCACAAACTCCTCCTGGCTGTTTTCTGCATTTATACGAAAAATACCTTCTGCCTGCCAGGTACAAAAAAGAGAACAGTTATTTGGTCAGAACAACGCAACCAAGACTGATAGGAAGGTAAGAGTCATAAGAGATCCTGAAAACCATACCTGAAGACCGCCCTGTTCATAAAGACGCCTCTGCATCATCAAGAGAATCGTCGGAACACTATTTCCTCTGGAATCATATGAACACTGCATTGATTCTGTTGAAACTCCAAAGACATTTGTACTGCATTTAAATTTTCAATCAGCGGATGAATAGTGACAGGAAGTAAACATGCAACGGAACTAAGAACATGTGTTGCTCGAGGAAACATATTAGCACTGTAAAATAGATGTGTCTTGCAAGGCTAAGGATAAATAGCCACGTGAAAACGAGAGCACAACGCCATTGAGATCAAGACATCTTTACAGAACAAGATGTTAACAATTTATATTGTGCCCAAGAATATCCTCTGAATTCTGTAAGTGATGAGAGGAGACCTACAAATTTCACATGTCTAAAAACTTGGCAACAATATAAAGACGTGAAAAAAAAAACCGCACCTGTTCTTTTAGGTGCTGAATCTACTAGTTTGCTAACTCAAGTGCATATACTATCCCTGGAAATTACTTTCCTTTTCTCTTTTTCAGGAATTGTGCTCATTTAAGAAGATCTCCAATTACTGACTGAGCAAATCTCGAAAACTGCAGTTTAATTGATCATATACCAGCAATCCTTGAGTTTGAAAATTGGGTGTAGGTTTTTGCGCCACTTTATCTTCTTTTGGAGGCACTAGGCCCCCATCCTTCTATAAAGTACAAACTGGACAGTGAACCAATTTCTCTCTTCCTTTTAGATTGCCTAGTAGTAATAACCCACATCTTGAAACTCCCTTCAGAAAAAAGATATAATATATTCTACCTATGTACTTTCCTTATTCTTTCTGATCTGTTCCTAGTACTTAGTCAGAAACGATAGCAAAGCAGAGAAACAATATTTCAAGCTAGAGTATACAGTACAAACAGATGGAGACGAATGATTAAAAAAAAGAGTGAACATGCAACTCTAAAGTAAAGAAAAAGTGAATGAATCATCTAACTAAGACAATCATGGAATCATGGAATTTCCAGCAGCTTTTTGATCTTCCTAATGATAGATGATGTGACAATATTAGTCTACTTTTATATGTGCCTAGTTCAATCTACAGAAGTCTTGAATGAGGTAAGCAGCAACAGCAAAATTAAGAGCTAGTAAATAACATTGCACCAAGAAACATGATTAGCCAATTATTTAATGGAAAATGGAGAAAATGCAAGAAAAAAATCTACAGAGTGGCGATCCAAAGCATATCCACTGTCAAGACTTCCACAGTTCATCTATAATACGTCAAATTCAGCTAAAATTAGCAACACAAACACCAATCTAAAACTATAATATTTATGATTCAAATAGAATTTACTTCCCGCCTGAAAAACAAAGAAGGTATTTTTCATACAAAATTTCGTATCAAAGCAGCATGGGGGTTGCAACGCAAACAAAAGAGACCATCTTTTCACCCCAATTAAAATCAAAACGGTAATTCACAAACAACTGTGCCATCTAGATGCTTAAAGGTACTGAACTTTTAACAAACCCCATTTGAAGGCAGGCAACGCCATTTACATATCAGAAATTTTAACAAACAGAATAATTGCTGATAGAATAGCTACGCAAATGCCAAATCTTTCTGGAATAATTCACATCAAAATCCTACTAAGAATTAAATGCTACGAAACCTTTGAATTCAGAACAAAACCAAATCTTTCAAACCAACTGTTGAAGGGAACATGAGACAGACCTCGCGCTGGGAGCGCGGCGGGGCACCTCGGGCTCGAGCTCGACGGGGAGCCCCAGGAATCCATGGAACCTATCGAACGTCACGTGCGCCACGTGCTGCACGTCCGTCGGCCACCCTATCTCCATCCCACAGCCGTCGCCTTCACCACCGCCGTCGCCGCCCTGAGGCCTACACCCGAGCAGCGACTTCCGCAGCAGCTCAAACAGCAGCGCCAAGAACGACCACCGCTCCTCTACCTCCTCCTCCTCTGACCTTCCTGCCTCTTGCACGAGCCGTTCTTGGAATCCAAGGCTCCCTGTAGATCCCGCAGGCTGCTCCGGGCTGCCGCTTCCTGGGAGCACGTCACTGTCGGCATTGGCTAAATAGCGCAGGGAGGAGGCGCCGCTTGCGGGGGAAGCGAGGTTGGTCGGGCCCCGGAGGAGGGCCACCTCCGTCATTGCTTCCTTCTTTTCGCGCTCGCTCTAATTCTAATTCTCTGGGATTATGAACTGTGATCTGGTGCGGTGTAGGACCGATTTGGGGACGATTGGGAGATGTTTCTTAGGATTTCTCGGATGGCGGAGAGGGCCAAATGCACCAAGAAATGATTGGGGGATCCTCGTAGTGGAGTTCTTGGTGCGTCCCTATTTAGGATTTCTTGATGGTTGCTTTCGACTGGAGAATGGGATTGTTGGCGCAGGATTGGATCAGGGGGATTGGTTGTCGTGGTGCGCGTGGTCCAAATCCACTATGCAATCGCAACGAAAAATAACTGGAGAGTCGACAAATGGACAGCAACAGGGGGGGATTTTCAACTCAAATATGGGATCTTTAGCCGAAAAAGACCCAATTTTTAACAGGAAAAGATGATGAAATCGCTTCGGATGTTTGGTGGAGAATGGATAGGATTTTTGTGGAGGTGGAGTTGGATTGAAGGGAGGGCTTGGGCTGGGGGTGATGGCACCATCATTCCTCCCCTGCTCCTACTGCGCTCTTCCTCTCCTCCTTTAGGCCATGCACACATGGATGAGCATGCTTCTCGCTTCTCGTTCACGCGTGCGTTGCTTCTCTATTTGAGCGTGCCATCAAAGAAAGTCTACCCTTTCCTAACTGCTTCGAATTGGCTTTGTCAACGAAGAGTTTTGCGGCGGATTAACCGCGCGAAATGTAATATGTCAACTTGTCAAATTATTGTGAGTTCGCTTCTGAATGGGTGATGCGATGTGTGATATGCAGTTACCTTGTACAGTGCTTGGATGATTTAACTGATCATAAAAGTCAAAAAATTTATTTCAAGGGACAAAAGGTAAAAAGGCACAGCATAAATGGCAGATAAGAGTACAAGACTAATCAAATACCTGCTCCATCATGTTTTTGTACCTGGATTTGCTACTGATCTGTTTGATTGACATGTACTCAAAGCAGTCCAGCATAAGAAATGCAGTACTTAAGCTGAAGAAACCTTTTTTCCTTAATAAATTTGACGTTGTTTATCAACTTAAATAAGGCCCCTACTTGCTACTGTGCATCAGTACAACTTTCTGGCTGATATTTTATTTGACATAACTGCAGGAGCTCTGCCCGAATCAATTAAGAGAGGGAATAGAGAGTATTTACAAGACTGGTTGATAAATTGAAAATGTATTTTCGAGGCATATCTTTTGCCTCCTTTTATCTAAAAAAGCTTTTCCCTCCTTTTAAAAAAGATTTTTTTAGATTTATGCTATTGTGAATATCACGGTTTTGAAATGCCACTGCACTTTCGGTGTTTGGAAAAAATCTATTATAAATCTCCTAAAATTAGATCATGCTATTACGAATCTTCTGAAACTAGATCTATGTCATTACGAATATCCTGAAATTGAATCCATACCATTATAAATCTCTTGAAATTAGATCTATACTATTACAAAATGTGACTGGAGACTAAGATAATATTATAGATCCAATTTCATTAGATTTGTAATAACATCTTTCTAAATACCGGAAGTGTAGCGGTATATTTTAAAACCGTGATATTTATAATGGCATAAATCTGAAAACCCCTTAAAAAAACATAATCTTGGCATTCTCCATTTTTATGGATGTGCAAAAAGAACTGAATATGTGTTCTGGAAAAGCAAGAAGAACTGAAGACAGATGCCGACATGCCGTGTAATTCATCATCTGATGACACAATAAACGTGGGAGTGGTAGAGACAAGGGAGAAATGGAGAAGATACAGGATTTGCACATCACATGATGGGCATGTGTTCTCCTCAAGATTGGTGTTCATTTCGGGTTTCAGAAGTAAGCTTCAGGTTTCGAATTCAGGCCCCAGTAGTAGCATTTCTGAAGAATGGAGCTGATTCTTTTTTTCTAATGAAAGCCGATGAATTATTTAGGGTCATGTCAGGGCACATCAGATTTTTACCTACAAGGAGAAGAGAATAAAAGAGAGACAAAAACTAGTTACTGATGAGTAGATAGTCGTTAAATACAATGATAATATAGTCTATTGTACGTGGGTCTATATTAATTTTATAGGCAATTAGATCTACATTAATTTTGTATACAATACTATAATTATGTATTGGAGAAATTCACTATTATACTATCTATCGGTGACATGTACAACTATTATAGATAATAACTATCTATGTTGTTGGAGATGCTTTAGAGAACTTGGATTTGTCTAATTATACGACTAATTAAGTGCCAGCTAATTTGAGTTTTCATGCATTTAATCTTTGGCGAAACAGTACACATGCGTGACAATTAAGTTGAAACAACATTC
The DNA here is from genome assembly GCF_958298935.1 of Phragmites australis. Classification (NCBI taxonomy): domain Eukaryota; kingdom Viridiplantae; phylum Streptophyta; class Magnoliopsida; order Poales; family Poaceae; genus Phragmites; species Phragmites australis. The sequence goes on from NC_084939.1 coordinate 23,541,896, forward strand.
CGCCGTATCCGACCGTTGTACTCACCGGTTGGTGAGGAGTCAAAAATCAAAAGGTTTGAGTATGACGGTCAGTAGTATTCGACAACTTGATTTGGATGGGCTATATATTTGTAAGACAACTTCAGTTGAACTCTACCCGCCATTTTCATGGTTTAATAACATTGTTTTAAGAAGTTTGCATATCAATTGTTGCATTATTATATTCTTTTTAAACACCGTTGTTGTGTTATAAACACTTAGGGTGGTAAACTTACACCAAGAGAGAGTATACTAGCTAGAAGCTCTCTTTTGATCCTGAAGTCACCTACCAAACAAGGCAGAAAAGGATATACGGGCAGCTGTGTAAGTTCAATGCAAGAAGCTAAGCTGCTGAATTCTTTGCAAAAGATGATGGCCAAGTAGCCAGAAAATAATTCTTGTTTGCTGTTCCAGCAACTCAACTAGTATTTGTTTCCTCCCTCCCTGAGCTTCTGTTGGATCAGAACAGCTCAAAATTGCTTTTAAGAAGTGTCAAGCTGTTCCAGCATCAATGCTAAAGGCTCAGCTCTTGACTTGGGCTATGTTATGGCACGACGGCAATGATAGTAAAGAATTTGTTTACTATGTGAAGCTGCTTCTTCTTCCTCTGCTGGCTGCTGCTGCTACTTCTTCTAGATGTCAGTCTGCAACTAAAAGTACTAAAAAAGTCATAACAGATAAAAAGAATGGACTAATTGTGCCTATTTGTCAAATCTGTTCTATCTGTTAGCAGAAATTCCTGTCATGCTTACCAACGCACTATCTAGCCTAGCTAGGTTCAGTGATGTAAACCAGATAATGGCCGAACTTTGACGCTTGCTAGCCAGGAAACAAATTGAATTTGGGTCAATCGTAATTGGTCACCGTCGACGTTGTTTGCATGTCCAACAGGTACTGCAAAACCTTCCGTCAGAATGGTCCCTCTGCGTCAGTCCGGTCTGCTTCCAAAGGTTGTTCAAATGGCGCCATCCATCGAGTGCCAAAATATGCTTTTCTTGGAACTGCGCAGAAAGAGCATTAGCAGAGTATGTCAGTATCAGGATCATTTAACAATACTGCTCCTCAAAAGTTTAGTTCAGAAGTTATCCTCCTGAAAAAAAAAGTCGTCCAGAAGTATATCAGTAATCTATCCGTGGTTTATGTAGGATGGATATGACTCCTTCACAAGTCCACGTAGTTCTTGACAAGTGCTACTATTACTTATTCGCACTTCTAAATTCCAATCACCTGAAATTCCAAAGTTTTCAGTCACCGTCGTCGTCGCTGCGGACACTATAGTCAGCAAAGTTTAGGGTTTAGAGTTTATAGAGGAGATGCATAGGTGTGCCAGTGTGTATCCTGAGCTTTGTGGGATACTCGGGGGAAGCAGCTAGCCTAACAGTGGTGGTGAATGTGGTGGCAAGGTGGCAGGGACATCGCCGGTTGTGGGAAGTGGAGGACCGTTGATTGGATTGTGTCAGGGGTGGAGGAGGGTGAAAATGGACTGGTTAGCATGGTGGAGGGTGGCAACACTAGGGGAGAAGAATGAGGGTGGGGGAAGAAAAAGGGAGGATGGTCATCCGATCGAGATCTTAGGGCTGTTGTTTGTGGACTGAAATGAATCGGGTTTTCGGGCATCCCAAAGATAGCAAGACCCTTACTTGTTAAACAATTTTTTCTCTAGAAGACTCTTTAGGTGTGGCTTTTACTGTAGGATACACTTTTTTCTCATATTTACAGCTAAACACTCTAAAACCGTAGCTATTTGTCAGCCCATTAAAATAATGAAATCCGGCTCAAGAGGAGAGGGGCATGGGTCATTTTGATTTATTTCTCTCCTATTCATTAAAATATTATATTTTAATGGGCTCAGTGTGTTTTAATAAATAGACTCAGTTTTGAAGTGGCCAATAGCAAACATGAAAAAAAAACATGTCCTACAATAAAAACCACATCTAAAAAGTCTCCCGGAGCAAAATTTGCCCACTTATTTAGGATGGATATCATATCCAACATTTGTTACTGCTCCTCAGATTGCATATTCCTAGAAGCACACATGATGATCTATGAGTAACGCACTCTGGTGCATGCGTGTGGGACAGTCATCGATATTACTTTCACTGTTTTTGACATATGGTTTGCAATATCGGGAAAATGAGTTGAAAAAAAAAAGTTAATGATTTTTCTCCTGCAAAGATCTTTCAAAGATAGGGAGCGAAAGGGCCGGTTGGCGTTGCAAAGTTTAAAGAACTTCAAAAGCCTTTTTTCTCGCAATTGCTAAACAATACTGTAGTTAGCTAAAAGATATGCGATCTCAATCGAATTTTGCGCCATCCGATCGGCAGGGCGGACAAGGAGATGCCCAACGAGGGTACAGATCTTGTTCAAATTATTGGTTATAAGGGTCTAATAACTGGTATGTCTCTGTTCAAATTTTGGTTAGATCCACTTGGTAGAAGGAAAGGTAACAATTAAACTTCGTTACAGTTCAACAGGAGCAAAAGAGTAGAAACTAAGCAAAGGAAAGGTAATAGTTAAACTTCGTTTAGAAAACAAACAAAAGAGAGTAGATACTAAGCTAGCACTACAACTTAGCATGAAGACCGTCCGTCCCGGAGCCATACGACATAAAACCAAAAACAGAGTTTCTCCACACATACTTGAAGATTTTTAAAACAGGATTGGGAGTCATTCTTGTGATTCATCTTGAGGCTCCTCCTTGTGGAATATGTCATTGCCATTAAACACTTCTCCACCTTGTAGAAGCATTATGCCATTATCATCCCAGATGGCGCAACATTGCTTCCTCGGCCTTGAGATCCCATGAGATGAGACATTGTATGAATCAAAACTTCTACCCCTCGAACAAGGCCATCCTTGCTCATGCCTTTGAGAAGACCTGCCTATTTTTTTTTCTCGAAAGAATAGCATAAATATTACTGATTTTATTATAGAAGAAGAGAAATGATCTAATTTATAAGGGAGTTAGGTCTGAAACCTCACAACCCTGTGACAACAAGACGACCACAACTCCACAGACCACGCTTACACCAAAAGCACAAACCCGACAACAGACAGGACTAACCCAACTCAACTCGCGTGCTAACTAACCAAACAACCCTTCACAACTCGATCGATGGAGCATAGCTCCCACGTCGTACCTCTCTGTCCCACAAGCCAGCAACACGTCGCTTCGGAGAACTGCGCTGTCGGAGGATGAACTCCTGTCGCAGGGATCCCGAGAGACCCCTTTTTAGAGATTCGGCCGGGGGGATGATCCTAAATGAGTTCATCGGGGAAATAAATGGAAGTGGAAATAAATACAACGGCCGGTGGTGGGGGATGGTCGACCTAGTGCAAAGAGAAATAAATGCACCGGAGTTTAGACAGGTTCGGGCCGCACGGGGGCGTAATACCCTACTCCTGTGTGGATGCAATATCCTTCCTCGAAGGGAATCCCTCCGGAGTATATCTGGTTACAAGAATATATTGTCTAACAGAGAGCTTGAGGCTCCCTTGCTCTAGCTCTGCTCGAGCTTGCTGCGGTGTTCTTCGGATGCTTTCTCGTGTATCTCTGTCGTGCTTCTTTCTTATCTCTCTGATCTTGTTCGCGCCTCTTCTGTCTTGCTGATCTTGTTTGCTTTTCCCGTGTTATCCATCCCTTCCTTTTATACGCTCGCCGACCTCGACATACCCCAAATGGGAAAGAGGGGGCTCAAGTTCCAAGACGCCACGACTGAGAAAGGCGTCATCATTCCCTCTGGGCGAAGTGACAGGGGCGGTGGAAAAACGCGGCGCGCATCCGACCACCCGTCACTGTGGACGTCCTGGCGCCGTTGAGAGGGCCCACCGGGCGGCCACAGGGGCACCCGGTGCGCCCACCCTGTCTTGTTCTTCTGCCAGGGCAAGGTGGCAGGCGGAACGCTTTGATCCTGGCGACGTTATCCCGAGATACCCCGGATGATGCGGGACGGGACCCGTGCAATTAATGGACCCACACCCCCCTGCCAAAGCATGGCAGGGACTGACACTGCGGCGGGAGCAGTTGGGAATGTTAGGATGTCAGGCCGCACATGCCCATTAAATGCGGCCTCGGACCTTTGACTGGTTGACACCTCGTCGACGGGTCCTTCTGGGTCGTCGGGGCATCGGGTGTTCTCGCGCGAACCTTCGGGGAACCGAGTGCTCGGGGGCTGCCACGTGCAGCCCCGAGCACTTCTGTAGAACCTTCGGGGAACCGAGTGCTCGGGGGCTGCCACGTGCAGCCCCGAGCACTCTCTCCCGAGCACTTCTGTAGAACCTTCGGGGAACCGAGTGCTCGGGGGCTGCCACGTGCAGCCCCGAGCACTCTCTCCCGAGCCCTTCTGTAGGACCTTCGGGGACCGAGTGCTCGGGGGCTGCCACGTGCAGCCCCGAGCACTCTCTCCCGAGCACTTCTGTAGAACCTTCGGGGAACCAAGTGCTCGGGGGCTGCCACGTGCAGCCCCGAGCACTCTCTCCCGAGCACTTGGCTCTTCGGCCCATCGGGGGACTATGGTACTTGGGGGCGAGCGGGCACCTCCCCGAGCACTTTCTTTCCGGTACTTGGACTCTGCGGGTCATCGGGGAACTGGGGTGCTTGGGGACCAGAGGCTGTGGCCCCGAGCACCTTCTTTCCGGTACTTAGATTTTCCTCATCCTGCAGGAGGGACCTCGCGGGATGGTGACACGTGGCGGACGGTTGGCCTGGTCTCGGGACTCAGGGACCCCCGGTTCCTGATACACCGACATGCGCATTGGACCAACACTCTGTCGTGAAGCACCAAACTGAAAGAAGAGGCACCGAGAACAAACACAACGACACCCACAAACACGGCACAACCAACAAACAGCCATGCCCAACCTAACTCAACTCGCACACCAAACCAATATCCTGAGTAACAAGCCGGCGGAGCCCTACTCCCACACCGAACCAAAGCCCCAGGAAGTTAGTGGGTGCAATGCTTTGGAGGAGTACGTATCATGTAACAACTGATATTAGGGGCTCCACATGATCTGGAAACGGCGCCGTGCTAAACGGAGGCGTAGGTGCCAACCTACAAAAGAACCAGGTGCCGCCCAACAACGTAGGAGGGTTTCCGGAGACAGCGACTTCAGGAAGGAAGCGACTTCTACACCATCATATGCCGTCGTCACCCGACCGAAAACTGAGGCTAGGTTTTCACCTGAGATGCCCTCCGGGTGGAAGAGACGTCACGATATCGTCTCCAGAGAGGAAATGGCACCCGTGGGCGTCATCGATATTGGCACTAGCAAATCGCCGGCCTGAGCTTTCGCTCACGACTCCCCACCCCCAACACCTGCACTGAAGCCACGCTGCAACCGCCAGAGCCGCCGCCATCACAAGAGCATGCTGCCTCAAAAAACCCCCACAGGCAGCAGCACAAGATGAGCCTCGAGCCACCACCAAGCCATTGTGCTCCCTGCGAGCCGGAACTGGGGAAAGGAGGCAGTTCCAGTGAAGGGGAGGAGCAAAGGCGGCGTGATAAGGCAAGAAGGCTAGCACAGAGGCCAGCTGCAACACCATGGTGACGAAGCACATCACGTCGGACAGTAGCAGCAACCTCAACCTAGACTGGACAGTAGCACCGCACAGACGTCCAGCCGTGTAGCCAAGCCATCGTGCCGCTAGGCAGCAGCCGCTGCTGCGAAGACTCTGCACTGTCGTGCCACCTGGCCATAGAGGCGAGGTGGAGGAAGGTGGAGTGCACACCGACCGCGCAAATTCGGTCGTCACTGGACCAGATCTAACCAACCGCACACAGGAAATGGGAAGAGGCGGCACCGAAGTAGGGAGCGCGCCCACTAGACCCGTAGCCCAGCGCAACCACGAGGCCAGCCGAGGGTGGGGTCGAGGGGATTCCCAAGATGACAAAACCACTCGGCGACACGGTAGAGGCACCATCGAGGTGGTCCACGTTGCTAGCCAGGGCAGCGACGGGGAAGATGGACCGCAGAAACGATGATCTGCTGGTGAAGGAGGAGCCCCACCCCAAGCCCGGTGCTCCAGCACCGAGACGCACCGCCCAGCCGAAGGCACCTCGATCTACACGGATCTGGACCACAGGTGACCAAATCCGAGCCGTCCGAGCGCGTCCTGGCCATCACCGGTAGGAAAACGACCACCGCACCAGAGAAAGCAACGCGGCCACATGGAAACCAAAGGAAAGGGGAGGGAGGGGAGAGAAAGGGGAGGGAAAGGGAGGGAGGAGGAGGCCGCCGCCGGTGGTGACGTGGCAGTCAGTAAGGAACAGGTGACGGAGAGCCTTTGCGGTAAGCGGGTTTTGCCCCTCGTGTCACCCCACCGAGAAGACCTGCCTATTATCGCAAGAAAGAGAAAGTAGGAAAGATTAGATCTCTCTCATGTTATCTCATTGGTGTATGTTAACTGATATAATCTTCAAAGCACTCAGTAGGGATGTAAGAAGTTGTAGACATAAGTTTAGATTTGTTTTCTAGACATAAGATTTTCCTTCTCAAGAAAGTTTTCTGAAAAGTTCTGATTTCTTTTGCTGAAGTTGAATAAATCAATTCCTGTTATACAGGAATTTGTATATATGAATATGCAAGTTTTGTAACTTGATAGACTCACACTCGCAAAAAAAAAAAAAAGACATTCCTCCTAAGTCCTAATATCGAGACACATTGTTCACGTTCCGATCTCAGTAGGCAAGCAATTTCGGTCAAGTTGAAACAAATCGATCAAGACAGCACTTGCATATAGATCGATCCATTTACAAGCACGGCTTACATAAGTTTAATGAAGTCCAAGTGAGATCAAATATGTAAGAGTACACTGGGATTAAAATTTCAACAAAATTACTGTAAATTTCAGATGAGAACGAAATATCTAATTTCAAAATTTTCTTTCACTGATATGTAAGACATACAAAATAGATGGTAAAAAATTCGAAATTTCTAAAAAATTTGCGAATTTCTATCTTTTCATCAGTGAACGGAAAAAAATTGTAAAACAAATTGAAATCCCTGAGAGTACATACTGCAAATCAGGTTTCCAAGTCTGACACCATTAGCTGCGTCGGTAGTAAGAACACTTGCGAACTCAAGAGCCATTCCGTTTTCCTAGGCAACCGCCGTGCGTGTGCGTACAGCTACGCAACGGGAAGCAAGAACGTTGGCATGGGGAGCATGCTCGGCTCCGGTGAGGCGATGAAGCCGCCCAGCCCAGCGTGGAGTGCCCGAGGTGGCTGCGGCATCTGTAACTCCATGTTGTTGCTCCCAGTGCTGCTCTCGCCGTCGTCGACGAGCACGTCTGCCTGCAACGGGCGAGGCTTCTTGTGCGCGTCCCAGCGCGCGGCGGATGATGCCCTGCTGATCGAGCGCTTGTTGGTGTCCCACCTCTGACTTGACGACGACGCCCGACTCCCCGGGCTGCTGCTGCCGCTAAGCGAGGAGCACGTCCCGTTCTTCCTGTTGCTTTCCCACCTCTCGCACGACGGCGCACGCTCAGCGCTGCTGTTCTTTCCGTCCGGGGGACGCTGGCCTGAGCCAGACGACGTGGGGCTGGCCGTGGCCGGTTTCTTGTGCGCATCCCACCTCTCGCCGGAGTCGGCGCGGCCGGGCTTGTCGGGCGACTTGATCGCGTTCTTGCGTGCGTCCCACCTCTCCGCGGCGCCGGCGCGGCTGGGCTTGGGCGGCGACTTGGGGAGGACGACGACGCACGGCGTCGGGAGCAGCGGCAGCATCTTGCTCTTCGGCGGGGTTGGGAGCGGCGCCGGGAGAAGCGCGTTGGCGAAGTACAACCCCGCGCGCTCGGCCGGTGTCGCCATGGGTCGAGGGAGGAGGCACACCAGAAGCGCCACAAGTGAGCAGAGGAGACGAAGTGGAGAGACGATCTGATGGAGTGAGTCGATCGCCGTAGCAGTTTGATATATATATCTATGGACGCGCCAGTCCGGATGCTCAAGTGACGCGTTCCTCACCTGAATCGGATTCGGAGTCCAAATTCCGAGCGGAGTGCGGAGAGCGAACGTGGCGTGCCGCGTGCGTTAGGCGCCTGTTTCTCCAACACCGATTCGGATTCGGTTATCCCTCCCTCGCACCCTCTCTGCCCCGTAGCATTTGGCCGCACTCGGTCATGGCTCTCCTCCCTCACTACTCCCTCTGCTTTCCATGTTAATCACTCTGGTTGATTTGATCAGAAAGGCTATAAAAATCCAATCCATATGTTTATAAATTTTTGATAATGTCAAGGATGGAATGAACACTTTGTCTTTTTTTTTTCTTTCTCAAATACGAGTCAAGAAAGTTACGCATCATTATATAAGAGAAGAACAATAAAGGTTTACAAGTTGTCCCCGAAACGAACGTTTCCAACAAGAGGTGTTGCGGCACTTGCGCAGGGTGGACTCGTTGTACCAAAAATGAACACTTCGTCTACAAACATATAACTTGTTATGCTTGATGCAACCTGACTTGCTGTTGTTGTCCTCTTCATAGTTCCCTCTTAGTCAATTTTTTCTCCACTCTTCTCCTTTTCTGTTCTTTTAAGTTGCAGCTGCTCCGATGTACTATCTTCTTATTTGTGCAGAAAATCAAACAGTGTTTGTTCAGTGAAATAAAAAAAATAAAAACAGCTTCAGGTATTGTAGACTACTTCTATTTATCTGTGGCATAGTGCATGGATTCCTATCCTTAGAGTGACCAAATCTTGAATTTATTCAGTGTTGGGGGTTGCCATCAAAGACGTCTGAAGCCTCTGGCCACGCTTTGTGAGTACTTAGATCTTCTGGCAGAATATATGGCTTTCTGGATCTTCCACAAATGCTATAGAAAATCTGAACATTAACGATTTTACTACCTTCCTCTCAAGTTAAATATTTTGCTTATATATATATCATATTATCAGTGTCCACTGAGTTTTCTTTCAGACCCGTCGATTTCTTTTGGGTTCACAAGAGGTACACACACAAAAACACTGCACAACACAAAAATCGAGTGATATGAATCGAGTCTTTAATCGACTAAACGGAAGAAAAAGTATAGCATCACATACGTCTTTTGAAGAAATAATGCCAAATACTTATCGTGACATCATAGTTTATTGGCCAAAAAGTGCAACGCGCACAATAGTGTATTTGTACCGTACGTACGTGTGAATTTATTAAGAAGTAATATACTCTTAGACAGAAAATGAACTCTATTGCGGATATTTTGTACGTCAGCTTTCAATTGTCACCCACATGCATGCATGGAAAAAACCATTCCGACGTACACCAATACATGATTTCCATAATTCCATCCTTCTGTTCTGCAGGAAGATTAGACCAAGCGTGCCGTTCCTCAAATTGTAGAAACCATAACTGGGAATATCTTAATTCCCTCACATCACCACAACATCTGGCAAGATCAACGCCCCAAAAATACACGGTTCTCTTGAAACCTCTTGTCATTGCCCGTCAAGAGAAGGGCTTTGGAGCAGCCACTGCTGACGAAGAGTGCCTGTCCATCCTCCAAGTTCTTGACCTCCAAATCCGCCTCAAACACCTTCAGCTTGACCACCTCGGTAACGTCGGCAAATGATCTCTCCCTGGAACGACTGAGACGACGAGGAACGCTCCATCTCACCATCAACAGCTTGCCACATGACACGACGAGGCAGTGCATCCTGCTGGGCCGCTCTCCAAGATTCGTACGTCGTCGTCGTCGCTGAAGATTGCGCCTTGATTACATGCTCGACGTGAGATTCTCGGGAGGCATCGCCGTTGACGGCCTCGTGAGCAAAGAGCTCCTCGCTGCCGTCGTTCGTGATGAGACCGTAACCGTAGAGCTTTCCCCGGTGGAAGGCGATGCCCGCGTACCACCATCAGATGGGGAAACTGACCAGTGCAGTGACCATGTGGGAGGACCCCGCTGGTAAAACTGGCCTGAGTCCGCGAGATCATCGAGGCGACGACGTCGTGGTGGCGCCGGAGAACGGATTGACCAGCACGCGTGCGCGATACGAGCAGTAGTAGTGCTCGTACAGGAGCCAGCCGTCGAGGGAGCAGAAGCAGGCCGCTACGCTCGCGGGGCCAACGCCCATGGGGCGGTGCAGCCTGCCGCCGGGAAGGATATGGAAGGGCACCGCTCTCGAGCAGAGCCACGGAAGCGCCGGCGGCAAAGGGCGCTGCTGTTGCGTGGCGCGGCGCCACTGGCGGCAGACGGCCCTGAAGCTGAGGCGGTCGGCGTGGGACAGTAGCCGGCACAAGATGAGGATGCCGAGCTCCGGCGGGAGGTCCGACCAGAGCGACGACGGGCGCCGCCGCTTGCTGAAGCAGAGGCCCATGATGCAATCAACAGCCGAGAAGGGACGAGACGAAGGACGCTGAAAATCTCTTTCAGTCTTGCAGATCGATCTGCTCCCTACAAAATAAAGCCATGCACGCAGCCGTGGCTAGCTTAATGAAGTAGTACCCTCAAATAAATATGAACTTTTCGTTCGTATTAATCCAATTGATTAGATTAACTAGCATGTATCAAGATCGCATCTGAGTAATTTACGTCGGCCATTCCTTGATTTCGATCGGTCGTTCCTTGATTTTGTCACATCTGATTTTAAAGGAAACAAACCAGATGTATTCCACATGTATGTCAAGATCAAGTTTTACATACATGTAACGACATCATTAGTGATAACATAAACTGTATCTTAATTAACGTAAACATTCCTTACAAAAGGACCCGAAGGTCTGAAAGAAAATACTAAGAAATCTTCAAATGGCAGCGGAGCTCTCATCCATCCACAGGCGTTATTCGGGGGAAACACCAGCTTAGGATATGGTCTTCAATCGACGCCTCCTTCCTTCTAGAATTCAGCATCATCGTCCGAAAAATCCTCGAAAACTTCACCTTCTGAGCAGCATCCAAAAGTTGGGAGAGGGCAAGCGTGAGTACATAGAGTACTCAGCAAGTAGGGGAAAAAATATGACATGCAGGCTATTGACAAGGAAAAGTTGACTTGGGGATTACTGCGACTATGCTCAGCTAAACCAGACTCAAATAACCTAGCAACCTATTTACTAAATTATATTCCAGCAATTAAAGAACATAGCTCATCGGATTCCATCCGACTACCAGACTCACCAAATATCCCATATTCGGCTACCGACTCATCGGGAGTACCACCACCCGACTACCCAAACCAACCCTTAATATTCCCATCTAATCATGAAGAAGTCTAAGCCGCTCTTGACCGTGAGCATGGCTGATCGATCAGTTTATTTACTCTGCAGAGTTTGCACACTTTACCCATGAGTCGTGATTCCCGTTTTGCCTTACACTTCCGGGGTGTATAGCCGGGATCTCACTACAAGGCCGTTACAAAGTACCTCCATATCTATAAGCACCCACTGAGGTTTCACCGCTAACAGGGATTCCATCCACTGCAGAGGCCCCCTCTTATGTCACTAAACCAACCATTGATGCGTACAGAATGTGAAGGGCACTAATTACTTAGCCAGGTCGTACCCATATAGGCCTCATGGTTGTGCTGTTATGCCGGGGTACAGGCTCCAAGAACCGGTCATTAGGATCCCACACAAGAACGTACACAGTCCCTGCTTTGTAGTTCCACCACATACTAGCCATCTAGTTGGGATCCCTAATTCAAGTTACTACAAGATTATCATTCCCCAAATACTTGTTTCATAGGCATTAGTCACAATTCATAATTATTCTAATCTCTGACTGCACTAGCATGACTACCCTTTACATGTCCCAAGACCCAAAAGAGGCCACAAGGAATGGTCACACAAATTCTAGTAAAACCCTATTCATGGGATTTCATAATTGGACAAGCATGCAACTAAGGAAAAAATAAAACTATAATGACCTATAGTGGAATCAAGGTGATCAAGAATACTTGCCTTCGAAAGTAGGCTGCTCAGAATCTTCAAAGGCTTGGTCCTGAACATTGACACTCTGCTCGTCTCCTAAAGCCGAAGCACACATCGGAAAGCAACAAACAAACAGCTAAATACACACACCAAACAAGAGCAATTAACTCTAAAAAGGCTATTAAAGGAAAGTACACGCTGCTACGATCTCGGGAGCGCGAAAATCACCTAAATCGGAGTTCATATGAAAAAGTTACGCTAGTTCTACTCTACAGGGGCTTTTCTGAAAGATTGCAGGGACTAAATTGTGAAAACATAAAGTTCTAGGGGCTTATGAGCAAAGTTTAGGGACCTAACAATAATTATCCTAAAGTTCAGGGGCCTAATTGCAATTATCCTAAAGTTTAGGGGCCTAATTGCAATTAAACAGAACTATCTAAGGGCTTTTTTGTGAAAACAGTGAAGCCTAAGGGTCTATCTGCAAGTTAACCTAATTTCAGAGAATAAATTGATTTATTTTTATACTGAAAACCCTATTTAATGCGCAATGCTGACGTCACTGGCTGACGGGGCGGCTGACTGGGCTCCAGGGCTGACATGGCTCTGCCACGTAAGACAGGAACGCCCATGTGGCGCGCTGACGTGGCTCGGCTGCTGACTGTATTAAAGATGACACATGGCGGCTTCCTATTGGTCTGCGAAAGGGTACGGAGTAATCTAATCTAGCCCATTCATTTTGGATTGGACGGCCGAGGTTGATCGGGGGGGGGGGGGGCAAATAGGGCCGGTGGAAATGGAGGACGGCGGCGCCGCCTCGGGCTTCGCCGGAGACACGCTAACCCGCGCTACTAACCACTAGGACCTACGGCGAGCGGCGGAAAACGAAGAGGGGTGCACGAGGGTTCTCACCGAGGGCCTGTCGACGGCCGGGGAGGTCTTGGCGGTGGTCGGCGATGGCAAAACACGACGGCGGAGATTGGGGCTTGGTGAAATCGCGACTGCGGTGACGGAGAGGCAAAATTGATGGTCGGAGGAGTTCCCTGGGGAGCATGCAGTGTCGGAGAAAGGGTCAATTGACTGATTAGGGCTCCGGGCAATGCTGACGACGGTGAGGTGGCGGCGGTGCTTATCGGTGTTTGGCGAAAGCTCGGTTCCGGCGGCGGTGAGGCGTCGGCGAGAGGTGAAATGGACTCCCCGGGCTTCGGCGAACCCGACGGCGGGCTCAGACACGGAGGGGGAGGCTCGGGCACGGCGGATTGCTCGGTGAGCTCGGCGGCGGCGGCTATGGAGATCGGTGTTCACGTGAGATGGGGAGCGAGATGGCGGCGCTGCGGGGCTAAATAGGCGAGGGCGCGTGCAATTGCACGCGTGGACGTGGGCGCGTAGGGTGGGCGTGCCGGCGAAATCGGATTGCGGTGCGCGGCGGTTGCGTGGGCAATGCGGGCGCGAGCGCGGCGTGGCGCGGTGGAGAAGAGAGCGCCGACAAGTGGGGCCCGGGTGTCGGCGAGAGAGCACGGATGTTGGGCCGGCTGCACTGTGCGATCTGGGCCGAACTCGGAAAATTGGGCTGGGCTGCGGCAAAATTTGAACGGGTGTTACAAACCTACCCCCCTTAGGATGAATCTCGTCCTCGAGATTCGGCAAGATCGGGAAAAAGGCCGGGAAACTCTGCCTTAAGATCATCTTCTCTTTCCCAGGTGGCTTCTGCTTTCGAGTGATGTTTCCATTGTACTTTACACATACGGAGCCTTTTGTTCCGGGTAACATGTTCAAATATTTCGAGAATCTTGACAGGGTATTCTGAATAGGACAGATCCTCCTGAATGTTCAGCTCCTCCATGGGCAGCTGCTCCTCCGGGACTCTCAGGCATTTCTTCAGTTGCGAGATATGAAAGACATTGTGCACACCAGAGAGCTGGGGTGGTAGATTCAGTTGATAGGCCACTTCCCCTCTCCTTTCCAATATCTGGAATGGTCCAATGTATCGGGGTGCTAGTTTACCCTTGACTTTGAATCTGCGAAGACCTCTGATCGGGGATACCTTGAGATACACGAAGTCTCCAACTTCAAAGGTCATCTCTCGACGTCGATTGTCGGCATAACTCTTCTGCCTAGATTGTGCGGTTCGCAAGTTGTCCCGAATCTCCTGCACTTGCCTTTCTGCATCCCTTAAGACTTCTGGGCCAAACACTTGGCTCTCTCCGGTTTGATTCCAGAATAGTGGGGTCCTGCACTTTCTTCCATATAGTGCCTCAAAAGGGGCCATCTTCAGGCTGGCTTGGTAACTATTATTATATGAGAATTCTGCATAAGGGAGGTTCTTATCCCAACTCTTTCCGTTCTTTAAGGCACATGCTCTCAGCATATCCTCTAGAATCTGGTTGGTTCTTTCCGTCTGCCCATCGGTCTGTGGGTGGTAAGCAGAGCTAAAGTTCAATCTGGTGTCCATAGACTCATGCAGTCGTTGCCAAAATTGTGATGTGAACTGGGTACCACGATCAGATACTATCCTCTTGGGTACTCCATGCAAACACACAATCCTAGACATGTACAATTCTGCGAGCTTTTGTCCCTTGTATGTCTCCTTGACTGGTATAAAGTGAGCGACTTTTGTTAACCGATCCACTATGACCCATATAGAATCGTAACCGGATTGGGTTTGGGGTAATCCCACTATAAAATCCATACCAATTTCTTCCCATTTCCACTCAGGTACTCTTAATGGTTGGAGTAATCCGGCAGGTCTCTGATGTTCAGCTTTGACTCGCTGGCTGGTGTCACACAGGGCCACATATTCTGCTACTTCACGTTTCATTCCGTACCACCAATATTGATCCTTGAGATCCTGGTACATCTTAGTGCTTCCCGGGTGAATGGAATAAGATTAGTCATGGGCTTCTCTTAAAATTGTTTCTCGAATAGTTTTGACATTCGGAACACATATCCTTTTCTTGTACCACACCACTCCCTGCTCATCTTCCGTAAATCCTGGGGCCTTGTCCTTTTTAATGAGTTGTTTGATCTCCAAAATTTTCTCGTCTTCCTTTTGACCTTTTCGTATATCCTGCTCTAGTGTAGAATCCATTTCCATCACAACTGCTTCTGTATTGGACACAATGCCCAAGTTAAGCTTTTCAAACTCGCTACATAGTCCAGGCTGCCTTTCCCGTAGGGTCATCATACTAACATAAGCCTTTCTGCTCAGGGCATCTGCTACCACATTTGCCTTTCCTGGATGATAGTTGATTCCCAAGTTGTAATCCTTGATAAGTTCCAACCATCTACGCTGTCTAAGGTTGAGGTCAGGTTGGGTGAAGATATACTTTAGACTTTTATGATCTGAGAAGATCTCGCACCTCTGCCCGATCAGGTAGTGTCTCCAAATCTTGAGTGCATGAACTACAGCTGCTAGCTCCAAATCATGGGTAGGGTAATTCTCCTCGTGCTTCCTCAGTTGCCTTGAGGCATAGGCTATCATGTGGCCCTCTTGCATTAGCACACACCCTAACCCTTGCCGCGACATCACAGTACACCGAGAACGACTTCTGGGTGTCGGGCATAATTAACACTGGAGCAGTGGTTAGTCTCTTCTTTAGTTCATTGAAGCTGGCCTCCCGTGCAGTGGTCCATTTGAATTCCTTTCCTTTCTCCAACAACTCCGTCATTGGTTTAGCGATCTTGGAGAAGCCTTCTATAAAGCGGCGATAGTATCCCGCCAAACCCAGAAAACTCCGAATCTCTGAGACGGTCTGCGGTGGCTTCCAATTTAGAACCTCCTTTACCTTACTAGGGTCCACGGCTACTCCTCCTGCCGAGATGATATGTCCCAAAAAGGATACTTCTGTCAACCAAAACTCACACTTACTCATCTTGGCATATAACTGATTCTCCCTGAGTTTCTGCAGGACCATTCTCAAGTGCTCCTCATGTTCTTCCTCGTTCTTCGAGAAGACCAGGATATCATCGATGAACACTACTACAAACTTGTCTAGGTAATCCATGAAAACCTTGTTCATGAGATACATGAAGTATGCTGGGGCGTTGGTCAATCCAAACGACATCACCGTAAACTCGTACAGACCATATCGGGTGACAAAAGCGGTTTTAGGGATATCCGATGCTCGGATCTTTAGTTGATGGTACCCCGACCGCAGATCAATCTTGGAGAAGACACATGCTCCTTTTAACTGATCAAATAAATCCTCAATTCGAGGCAAGGGGTACTTATTCTTAATGGTCACCTCATTAAGTGCACGATAATCAATGCACATTCTTTGAGTTCCATCCTTCTTTAGCACAAAGATAACCGGGGCTCCCCAGGGTGAAGTACTAGGACGAATAAACCCATTATCTAATAGCTCTTGGATTTGCTCCTTGAGCTCGGCCAATTGATTGGCATCCATACGGTATGGCCTTTTATATATAGGAGCGGTGGCAGGTACTAATTCAATAACAAACTCGATGTCTCGATCTGGCGGCATACCTGGCAGTTCCTCGTGGAAGACGTCCGGAAATTCATTAACTATCCTGACTTCTTCCACCGCCTTGGCTTGGTTGAGCTTTACATTTCCTCCAGGTTCCGCTGTGGCCTTGAACTCCACCTTGGTGCCACATGTGTGTGTTAACTGAACTGTCTTGGTGGCACATCCTATTACTCCATTGAACTTGGCCAGCCAATCCATCCCCAAAATGATGTCTATCCCTTTTGATTCCAGGATGATAAGGTTCGCAGGAAACTCTACCCCTTCTATGGTCAGGCTTATCTTAGGGCACACATATCTCGATTCCATTTCTCCTCTTGGAGAACTAACTAACAATCGGCTTTTCATTACGGCTATTGGCATATTGTGTTTTTGTACGAACTTAGTTGAAACAAAAGAGTGTGTGGCTCCGGAATCGAATAAAACTGTAGCAGGGTGGGAGTTGGCGGGAAACATACCAAGCACCACATCCGGGGAGTCTTGAGCATCCTCCGCAGCGACGTGGTTGACTCGCCCACTTATGTAGTTCTGACGAGGCTGCTGCTGTGGCTGACCTCCGGTGCGATTCTGCTGCTGTTGGTTCGCTTGACCCTGCTGCTTTCTGGGGCACCTATTAGCGAGATGCCCAAAGTTCCCACAACTGAAGCACGGGCCGATAGTATTGGTTCCCTGGCCAGTGCGGCCCTGCTGCTGCTGATTCTGGTTCACCGGGCGTGAGGCCTGATTGGTTGAGCGTTGCTGCTGCTGCTGGAACTGCTACCTTGGCTGATTGAAGGTCCCTGCAGCCTGGTTAGGTGCTCTCTGTTGCTGGTTCTGGCCAGACTGACGGTGCACCTGTCCTGGAGGGGGTGGGTTGAAGCGGGGACGGACGTTGCTGCCCGAAGACTGCCCCTGCATCATCCTCTTGCGTTCTTCACACATATTCTGCTTCTTCTTTTCCAGAATGAATGCTCTATCAACCAGCTTCTGGAAGATTGAGTACTCACAGGTCGAGAGGGAGTAATTGAGTCCATAGTTCAGACCCTCCAAAAGGCAGTCTTGTTTCTTCTCGTCCGTGTCCACATCTCCAGGAGCATAGCGGGACAGCTGCATGAACTTGATGAGGTACTCACGCACAGACATGGGGCCTTGCTTTAATGCCAAGAACTCCCTGCGTTTCAGCTTCACTTCTCCTTCTGGCACATGGTGCTTCCTGAAACTGTCCTTGAATTCCCTCCAGGTAATCTCCTGAGGGTCATCGTGGGCAGCTGTGTATGCCGTCCACCATTCCAACGCAGGTCCCACGAGCTGGTGTGAAGCGAAGAGGACTCTCTCTCTGCCGGTGCACTGGGATATTTGCAGCTTGCTCTCGATTGTCTTGAGCCAATCATCTGCGTCCATCGACTTGACTGCTTGCGCGAAGATGGGTGGTTTGGTGCTCAGGAATTCCTTCAACTTGTTTTGCGGCTGCATCTGTGGTGGCGGTGGCAGTGCCTGATGAGCTGGGGGCGCTTGTTGGAGTCTCGCCACTGTTTGTGCCAATCCCTGCAGGATCTGAGTCTGTACAGCCATCATTTGCATCGGATCCACCACATTCCGATTGGTCCGCCTGTTCCAGGAGGGGAACATGTCCTGGTTACCATCCTGGGGGTGAGCATTTGGATTGCTTCCTTCGGTGTTGTTTCGGTTGGCTCCAGCATCGTTCGTGTTCCTCATGTTCACCATCTGGCGGTTGCAAGAATATACGATTGAGCTCGAGAATAGGGCAAGGACAGATGAAGAATTAATGCAGACTCAAAAACTGATTCATTGGTTGATGATTGATAGGGGATACAATAGCGAAAGACATCACATCGACACTAACTAAGCAAACCTAACACCCAGCTCAAAGCAAAGAAATCAAGCAAACATCACACTAAGCAACGACTTTAAACGATGCTGACTATTATTGGGGAAACTGCTACTTAGGAGCTATCGCTACCCTCTGACAAGTCTTGAGGTGAAATACGAATAGCAGCTTCAAGGCGGAGCCTCTTGCAGGAAGGAGAGTGTGGCAGCTCCGGGTCAGGCCTCTCCTCTGGCTCCTCCTCTGAATCCTCCGACATCCTTGCCTGCAGATCTCGAATCCTCGCCTCAGCTTTAGCGAGCCTCAAGTGTGTGTCATGTAACTCATCGAGGGCTCCGTCCAGCTCTCGTGTCAGGATGTCGGTGAAGCGTACCTGCTCCACCAATCTGGCATCACCTTCTCTGTTGGTGGGGGCGAAGGTGACATCCAGGCTACCACTGGCTCGCTGAGGGTAGAAGTGCTAGGGGTGATCTGAAGAATGCTATGGTGCTCTGCACAAAGTACTGCCAGGGCCTGGTGAGCAGCATCGCCAATCCCGGCAGCAAAACTCTCCCTTGGGGCAATGGCTGCATGGATCCTACGCACCTTGCACCCGTCATCGTCCGGAATCCTCTCATAGATGGCCACCTCCACCATCCAAGAATATCCATTGTTGCTCATTGGTGTCCTGACCCCCTTGTAGACCGGGGCCTCCTGATAGCCCAAGCCTTTGAGGATCGACCAGAGTTTGCGGGGTAGCTCTCCCGCTTGCAGTCCAGTGGAGTGGAACTCTGCAGGCGCTTGATATGCCCAAGTGGCGTCCGAGGTAGCTCTCATAGGGATGAAGCCTCCAACTTGCTTGCGAGCCATCTGTCTCGTGCGGGCCATCTAAGATTTTGAAAGAGTGAAAAATCAGCAAACATTTCAAAACTTTATAATCAAGGATAATAGAAGGGAGGGCAAATAACACTGGTGGAGTAAAAGATTTTTCAAAACCCCCTTTTTTGGCAAAGATCAGTCCTTAATATCGACCATTTCTAACTAGGCTTGCGTCCTACGGTCAACACGGCTCTGATACCACTTCTGTCACACCCGGTTTTAAAGGAAACAAATCAAATGTATTCCACATGTATGCCAGGATCAAGTTTTCCATACATGTAGCGACATCATTAGTGATAACATAAACTGCGTCTTAATTAACGTAAACATTCCTTACAAAAGGACCCGAAGGTCTGAAAGAAAATACTAAGAAATCTTCAAATGGCAGCGGAGCTCCCATCCATCCACAGGCGTTGTCCGGGGGAAACACCAGCCTAGAATATGGTCTTCAATCGACGCCTCCTTCCTTCTAGAATTCAGCATCATCGTCCGGGAAATCCTCAAAAACTTCACCTTCTGAGCAGCATCCAAAAGTTGGGAGAGGGCAAGCGTGAGTACATAGAGTACTCAGCAAGTGGGGGGGGAAATATGACATGCAGGCTATTGACAAGGAAAAGTTGACTTGGGGATTACTGCGACTATGCTCAGCTAAACCAGACTCAAATAACCTAGCAACCTATTTACTAAATTATATTCCAGCAATTAAAGAACATAGCTCATCGGATTCCATCCGACTACCAGACTCACCAGATATCCCATATCCGGCTATCGACTCATCGGGAGTACCACCACCCGACTACCCAAACCAACCCTTAATATTCCCATCTAATCATGAAGAAGTCCAAGCCGCTCTTGACCATGAGCACGGCTGATCGATCAGTTTATTTACTCTGCAGAGTTTGCACACTTTACCCATGAGTCGTGATTCCCGTTTTGCCTTACACTTCCGGGGTGTATAGCCGGGGTCTCACTACAAGGCCGTTACAAAGTACCTCCACATCTATAAGCACCCACTGAGGTTTCACCGCTAACAGGGATTCCATCCACTGCAGAGGCCCCCTCTTGTGCCACTAAACCAACCATTGATGCGTACAGAATGTGAAGGGCACTAATTACTTAGCCAGGCCGTACCCATATAGGCCTCATGGTTGTGCTGTTATGCCGGGGTACAGGCTCCAAGAACCGGTCCTTAGGATCCCACACAAGAACGTACACAGTCCCTGCTCTGTAGCTCCACCACATACTAGCCATCTAGTTGGGATCCTTAATTCAAGTTACTACAAGATTATCATTCCCCAAATACTTGTTTCATAGGCATTAGTCACAATTCATAATTATTCTAATCTCTGACTGCACTAGCATGACTACCCTTTACATGTCCCAAGACCCAAAAGAGGCTACAAGGAATGGTCACACAAATTCTAGTAAAACCCTATTCATGGAATTTCATAATTGGACAAGCATGCAACTAAGGAAAAATAAAACTATAATGACCTATAGTGGAATCAAGGTGATCAAGAATACTTGCCTTCGAAAGTAGGCTGCTCGGAATCTTCAAAAGCTTGGTTCTGAACACTGACACTCTGCTCGTCTCCTAAAGCCGAAGCACACATCAGAAAGCAACAAACAAACAGCTAAATACACACACCAAATAGGAGCAATTAACTCTAAAAAGGCTATTAAAGGAAAGTATACGCTGCTACGATCTCGGGAGCGCGAAAATCACCTAAATCGGAGTTCGTATGAAAAAGTTACGCTAGTTCTACTCTACAGGGGCTTTTCTGAAAGATTGCAGGGACCAAATTGTGAAAATAGAAAGTTCTAGGGGCTTATGAGGAAAGTTCAGGGACCTAACAATAATTATCCTAAAGTTTAGGGGTTTGAATGCAATTATCCTAAAGTTCAGGGGCCTAATTGGAATTATCCTAAAGTTCAGGGGCCTAATTGCAATTAAACAGAACTATCTAAGGGCTTTTTTTTTGGAAAACAGTGAAGCCTAAGGGTCTATCTGCAAGTTTACCTAATTTCAGAGAATAAATTGATTTATTTTTATACTGAAAACCCTATTTAATGCGCAATGCTGACGTCACTAGCTGACGGGGCGGCTGACTGGGCTCCAGGGCTGACATGGCTCTGCCACGTAAGACAGGAACGCCCACGTGGCGCGCTGACGTGGCTCGACTGCTGACTGTATTAAAGATGACACATGGTGGCTTCCTATTGGTTTGCGAAAGGGTACGGGGTAATCTAATCTAGCTCATTCATTTCGGATTGGACGGCCGAGGTTGATCGGGCGGGGAGGGGGCAAACAGGGCCGGCGGCGACGGAGGACGGCGGCGCCGCCTCGGGCTTCGCCGGAATCCCGCTGGAGACACGCTAACCCGCGCTACTAACCACTAGGACCTACGGCGAGCGGCGGAAAACGAAGAGGGGTGCACGGGGGTTCTCACCGAGGGCTTGTTGACGGCCGGGGAGGTCTTGGCGGTGGTCGGCGATGGCAAAACGCGACGGCGGAGATCGGGGCTTGGTGAAATTGCGACTGCGGCAACGGAGAGGCAAAATTGATGGTCGGAGTAGTTCCCTGGGGAGCATGCAGTGTCGGAGAAAGGGTCAATTGACTGATTAGGGCTCCGGGCAATGCTGACGACGGTGAGGGGGCGGCGGTGCTTACCGGCGTTTGGCGAAAGCTCGGTTCCGGCGGCGGTGAGGCGTCGGCGAGAGGTAAAATGGACTCCACGGGCTTCGGCGAACCCGGCGGCAGGCTCAGACGCGGAGGGGGAGGCTCGGGCACGGCGGATTGCTCGGTGAGCTCGGCGGCGGCTATGGAGCTCGGTGTTCACGTGAGATGGGGAACGAGATGGCGGCGCTGCGGGGCTAAATAGGCGAGGGCGCATGCAACCACACGCGTGGACGTGGGCGCGTAGGGCGGGCGTGCCGGCGAAATCGGATTGCGGCGCGCGGCGGTTGTGGGGGCAGCGCGGGCGCGAGCGCGGCGTGGCGCGGTGGAGAAGAGAGCGCCGACAGGTGGGGCCCGGGTGTCGGTGAGAGAGCGCGGATGTTGGGCCGGCTGCACTGCGCGATCTGGGCCGAACTCGGAAAATTGGGCTGGGCCGCGGCAAAATTTGAACGGGTGTTACAGATTTCCACCTGCCGTTCCTAATCCATGGGAAGTTTAGCCATACATGCATGTTCATCTGCATAATCAAGGAAAGGAACGAAGACTGCACATGGGAAACAAATCAGGGCCATCGTTAATTTCTACCTCCACTCTACGATTACGTACGTGCAGTTTCATCCGGATATACCGTATACTCCTGATATCATGGTCTCAATTAAACACATCAACGAATGCATCCCTGAACACGACGCCCCACGCTTTGGGAGCACTTTGATCTGTAGCCAGAAATACATGGCTTTCTGGAGGATCTACAGGTACTTAATTTAGGAATCTGAACATCCCGATCATGGTAGTTCTTCTCTATTTACTGATTTAGGCATCTGAACACCGCCAACCCCGTCGCTACGTCACTGCGTTCACATGCACGGTCAATTAAAAAATTCGCAAATTTTAGACATCTAAAATTTAGGAGGACTGAAAAAAACATTGGGCCACACAAAATGAAGTGATATGAATTGAGTCCTCGGAAGAAAGGAAGGAAAATGATAGCATCAAATATGTCCTTTGGAGCAATAACATATACCTAATATGACATCATTGTTTTTGCATGGAAAAGAGAATATATTAATCGAGGCCAGAAGAATTACAATCGTTATGAATTAGACTAGTTACAACACTCTCCTAACCTATCCAGGACTAGGAATGAAAACGGTTCGAAAACGATCGAAAAAGACTTAAACCATTTTCAATTTCACATTTTTGCTCAGAAACGAAGTTGATGACGACAATACCGGAAATGAATACGACGTCGATTATACGATAAAATCAGAAATGGTGTTATTAGGACGGAAATATGCCGGTATCGGTCAGGAATCGATAATTTAAATCTGAAAGAACAATCTGATACAACACAGAGAGCAAACATATAGATACAACTATATAGGAAGGTTGGAAAATAATAGAAAGTTTTTGAAATCAGACACATCACTTCAGATAGCATAACTTACAGCTCTTAATAGCACACAACCACACACCATACACCATAAGTTATAACTTAGCAACATTAGCACCACACACCATACATCATAACTTCCAGTTCATAATGTATCAACACAAAGAGAGCAAAGCATATAACTTCCGGTTATTAATAGCACACAACCACACACCATAAGTTCAGGAACATATCACTAGAAGTCTATATCAATGTCATACAAACGATTAAGTCCAAACATCTAACTTAATAGCACACCAGAAATCCATATTTTTAGCATAATAGCACACAAATATTAAGTCCAAACAAGGATAAATTCATCACTTGACAAGTCTACAACTACCTACAGCTGAACCTCAGGCTCATCATCATCACTTGGCAAGTCTTCCACCTACAACACAAGATGTCATCGCTCATCAATACATGGAAAATAAACTGAGCACATGATCAACATATCACATATGCACATGTATTTAATAAAATTGATACCTCAATTATTAGATTGTTCTGAATAGCCTCAAGAACCTCAAAATCATTGACCATTGAAGAAACATTCCTACAATCTGAAAATCAAAAGGCATATACATTAGTTAAAAGGTAATAAATTTTGAACATTTAAAACTGACAAACAATTTTAGCCTTCACCTTTTCTTGCTGCAGCTATCCAATCTTTGGTGTAGATCAACGTTTGCACCATCTCAGGATCAAGACGACTTCGAAATGGGTCAATGACACGGTCACCAGCACTAAAAGCTGATTCTGAAGCAACTGTTGACACTTGCATAGCCAACACATCACGTGCAAGTTTGTAGAAAATAGGATATTCATCCTTCTGCCTTTCGACTGTTGTCCAAAGTCACAGAAAACATTTTCTTCTATACATACCATTTCAAGAGACATGAACTGAGGTTATCAAACAACTTCTCACTGGTATGCCGTCCTTTCACATGGAAGAAATTGATAATTCTCTTCTGAATTTTCCAATCATCATCAATCCAGTTAAGAGTGACACACATATACCCCTTATTCTAATTAGACGTCCACATATCCATAGTTGCACTAAAGCGACACTGAATGGTCTTAAAATATACATACATCTTATCCCATTCTTGCAAATAGATGTCCATTATATCTTTCCTAACGGTGACATGGGACTTGAGAGGAAAGTTAGGACGTATGAATTTGACCCACTCAATAAAGTAATCATGCTCAACTATATTAAAAGAATATTCATGCATGATTATTGCAATGTATAATTTCTTCAAGGAAACTTCTTGATCATACCTATACGGTTCAACAAAAGAGACTCCTTTTTCAAGATAAGATCCTGCTTTCAGTTGTTGTTGGCCTTTAACAATATTGTGATAATTCTTCAGATGAGTAAAAAAAAACCCATTGTTCCAAATCTGCTCTCAGCTCTACCTTTGCTAGTCTTGTTCTGACACCCTTTGAAGTTGCATTTTGTCCACAGCTGATCAACCTTTTTGCCATTCTCCTCCACTGTCACTGTGTACTTGGTGAAGTATTACCAAACATCTGAAGTGCTCTTCTTTGCCCTCTTTGTAGTAGGTTGGCCACATCCATCTGTACCCACATCAATTTGCATCATCGGCATTAGTACCAATGATCCGTGTGCCACTTCCACCAATGTCAACATGTGGAATTGCTTCACTTGGCACTAACTCCATCTCAGCTGAAGGTGTTGCTGTTGCAGGCGTTGCTAATGGCGCATCGTCACTTCCAGATAGCATCACTTTGTTCATCCAAGAAGCTATGAAACAAAATTACAATCCATCAATGGCTAAATGCATTGTTATGATCTACGTACACTACCTAAAAAATGTGAAACATGTACAAAAATTAACTTCTTGTTTGCGTTTGCACAATTGATTATATGCTACATGGACACATTACATATTTTCTTTGGCATAAACAATAATAGCAGTAAGAGCGTTCATCCGAGATCTACTGGGCATCTCCTTGCAACAACATCGTCCTTCTCTCTACTGGGCAATCAATTGAGAATCGAGTTACAAAAAAGAAACAAAAGCGCCATACTCTTGCAAGTTGCAACAAAAATACGGTGGACTTGTCTCCAAGGACAAAATACTTGCAATGGTCGCGGTGGTGGTTCCAAGAACAGACGCGGTTGGGGTGGTGCTTCTCTAGTCGGTGGCATCATTGCATCGATAGAACACACGTCGTTGGCGTCGGCATCGCGTCACCAGAGATCATCATGTCGAAAGGACGGGAGGAGGGATCTGGGAGTGGATAGAGGACGGGATCTGGAGGCCGCCGGCACCACACGAGGAGGAACCAAGGAGGCACGGCGAGAGGCGCTGGCGTGCAGAGCTGGCGGGAGGCACGGAGGGCAGCGCTAGCGGCGCCTCTAGAGTTAGAGCAACGCGGATTGAGGATTGAGTAACAAGAGGATAGAGGACTGAGGAATGAGTGAATGAGGATGGCCTAACCTGGGAGGCGGAGGCCTATTGGGGATTAGGCCATGGGCTGGATGGGCAAAAACGGAAATTTCCGCCGATAATTACTGCCAAAAAATGGAAGAACTCGAAAATGATTGGAAGAACTCGAAAATCATTTTTGATATCATTTTCGTATAATTTTTTATTTTCATTTTTGTTTTCGGGAATTACCGTTACCGGCTAAAACGGTCAAAAAATTTCAAAAAAGGCATCCGGAATTTCAAAAATTACCGCTTCCGTTTTCATCCATTGCGTAGACCTAAAGTACTTGGGGTGTCTCATAGTATAGTCCAGTAAGGAAATGTGATTAAAGCGTCTTTGTATGATTCGCTCCTCCGCTTGTAAGATGGAGGCTGAGCATATCATATGGGTATAATGTACAACATCTTCATAGTATAAATCTTTTTGAATAGCTGTATCCATAGTCATGGACATGCAAAGCAATGATCTTATTTGGTTAAACTAGGGGTGTGTTTATCTTTGATGAATAAATGTGTGGACTAGAAGTTCATATGATTAGGTTGATGGCTCGATCTGCCAGGAACTATGTAGTACTAGAGGTACACCAGACATAATGATAGGGATTGTAGAGTAAGGTGTAACCCCTTCCAGAACCGAAAACCCCCTAGATATACTTTGTTACCTTATTAATATTGTTTTAAAGTTAACGATAGAGTATATAACTGGATACCTACATAAACTACTTTATACTTAAAACTAAATTGTAAAACCTTATCCTTAAGTCATCATTTATGCATCGATCAACCTCTTGCAAAAGTATAGGGTTTGCTGAGTACCTTCAATACTCATTCTTGTTATCATTCAGATGAGAAAGCAAATGCAACTTCACTGGAGACGAATGAGTTGATGAGGAGTAGATTAGTGGTCGTGTTCCCACCCTAGCTGTGTGTGGCTTTGGGTTGTTGTTCCGATATGTTTTTTGTTGGCTTGTTGACCATGCTGTAATACTATATGGTTTAAAATATTTGTATTGCTATAACCTTAATACTTTTATATATATTGTATGATTGTGATGCCATAATTATTGTACTATGCGTATCAGTTACTTGATCATAGAGATTGATACAGAAGGCATAGAAGATTCCAAGAATGAAGTCTTACAGGCCAGGACTGAGCAATCCTCTTCACGAGTTGTGGCAAGATGAATAATAGTGGCATAATCAGTTTCCACCATCATCGGCTTTGATGTATACTGAAAAGCTAACTCGATGCTCTCCTTACAAGCAACTAGTTCAGCCTCAAAGGCATCATAACAGTGCAATAGTGGCATGCAAGAAGTGATAATTCCTTTGCCGTGACTATCCCATAGTACCATGCCAATACCCACCCTCCCATCATGTAAGGTGAAGGAGACATCGATGTTTAGTTTGTGCCAGTCAGGAGGTGGACATGACCAACGTTTGGGCACTGTGGTTATCGACATAGTGACACACTGCTACTTTTGAAACTCCTCCAAAGGAACCCCGATGACTTGCTTGCCTTTCGGCATGTCTAGATTTGGATGTTGCTTGATCAATAACAAGGGTTGGGCATAGCTTTCCACGAAGCGTCAGGAGGCCTCCACCAGTGGTGCCAATTTATGGTGTATGGTTTAACACCTCATTCCGCACATGCCATAACAACACAAGTAGCATCATACAGTTTGTACAAGGGATGTTATCTAATAAAATTAGCAACCAATGTGCACCTGCAACTTCTAGCTCCTCAGTCGACGGCAGACGCTAAACTTGACGCATAGCATTCCATAGGGCTTAGGCATTTGGGCAACAACACATTGCATGTTAAACATCTTCTTTTTTCCCTTCCACAAACACAGCATATATCATCTAGTTCCAGGTGACGGTGCCATTTATTAAGAAATTACTCTCAGACAGGACAAACTCCATTGTGGATGTGTTGTACATCACTTTTCAGTTTTCACTCACATGCATGGAAAGAACCATTCCAACATACATAGATTCATGATGTCCCTCCTTCCTTTCAAGAAGGCTGGGCTGATTGTTTCATCCCTCAGGTCATAGAAATCAGAGATATCACCCGAGATTGCATAGCAACATCTGTCCAAATCAACTCCCAAAAAGTACACACGATTTCCTTGAAAACACTGATCATTGCCGGTCAAGTGAAGAGCTTTGGAGCACCATATGCTAACGAAGAGAACTTGACCATCCTCCAAGTTCTTGAACATCACCATCCGCTTACCCATCTCTAAATATGTCTCAAATACTTTTAGTTTGATAATAAGCTAGAAAACTTAAGTTAGGAAACTTAGAGCTTAAGTTTCTATACCTATAAATAGAGAGGTAGGGTTATAAGAGAATTAGAACTAGCCACTTGAGACTCTTGTGTCACCCATCTGAGAGTTTAGTATTCTAGGGTTTTGTGAGGAAATAAATGATGAGTGCTTAGTCTATGTAATATGTGTGAGTTTTGAGAAAAAAAATCTTTATAATTTGTCTAAAATAGGGCTGACATCTTTGAGGAATAAAATTTATATTTTTCATATATTTGAATTTCCCTTATTCTAGTTTTCCTCTATTAATTCTTTTATTTTTTTTAAGTTTTTGATCCCGGTTGCGATTTTCGTTTTCGTACTTGAGCTAAATTTTTTCACCTTATTGGAGTTAATCTTCTAGTTGTTAGAGACATAATACACAATTAGATATTGAATTCCTTTGCTTCTAATCTATCAACTTGGAGTTTTTCTTCACCAAGTGATCATCTTCTTGAGTTTTTAGTATTTCTCTTAAAGATCTATTTTTTGTATGGGGTTGAGTTATGAATTGGTTTGTTATGAAACCTATAGTTCGACTCTAATTATGAGACCCACTTTTTATTGGATTTTCAAATTTAGTTTTTGAAATGAAACTTCTAGGTTGAGTCTGAATTTCTGTTGCATTGTTCTTCGTAGTGATTCCTTCTTAAATTTAGTTGGATGAACGGGTAATAGATCATCTATTTCGTAAGAAATTTTGTAAAAAATTTTTAAAGCGTATATTCACTTAGTCTAATCGTCTGTCTGGGTCCTACCGTTTCAATTTGTCAGTAAAAATATCCTACGAACTCACCCAAGTTCTATTTACAAGCTCCTGTTCGTGATCGACTATTTTATCCGCGATGTTTTAAAAGTTCTATTTACAAGTTCTCGTAATCACCGATACCATATTTTCGAACATCCTAATCTGTTGCATTTCTTACTGAGATAGAACATGACTACACTCCGGACTCCCCGTTCTGAATCTGACAGTAACTGAACAGAACTTATCCACATCGAACGAGCAATTATAACTGAGCAGATGAATAAAACTGCCACTGAAATTTCTGGGGAAAATATCAAGGAAATGGGTGCTGTAGTGATGAATTATTACACGAATTTCATGGCAGAAAATCATCTGCACAGTGAGAAACAAAAAAAAAAGAAATGGCATAACTGGGTGTCCTGTGTTTCAAATACCGACCTATCTAAGCTCGTGTGTTTCTTAGTTTCTCAATAAAATCGCAACAATAAAACTCTTATAAGAAATACAGAAATGGGAGGTATAATTGCGAAATATCACACAAAATTTCAGAAGCGAAAAACAACGTGTGGAGGGAGAACAAAAAAGAAAGAGAATTTGCAGATTGGGTGGTCGGTGTTTGAAAATTTCATACAAAAATTCAACCTGTGGAGGAAGAAAACGGAGAGAGAAGTTTGAGGCTCGGGGTGGTCTGTATCTCAAATAACGACCACCCCGCTGACCTCACAGTTCACTTTATGTCGCGACCTTAAAATCTGAGAAAAATCACCAAGGTGGGTAATACGATGGAGAAACATCATGCGAAGTTTCAGATTCAACTGCAACCGGCAGGGGGAGTAAAAACTAGAAGTTTTTTTTTAAGGATGTAGGAGGGATGCCTCATATATTAATAAAGTAGGAGCAAAAGCAAGAGAAAATAGTCTGAGATGACGAAAAACTATAATACAATAGGGACAGGACCTCGGGCTAGAAAAGGAAAAGGTAAAAACACTAGCCCGAGTCTAAAAGGTCACTTAATTTCTTTGCTCCTGCCATGATCCAAACTCTAGCTTCATCGTTTATTTTCACTAGTAAAGTGTGTGTCGTACTCTCTGTTCGATTGAAGATACTTGCGTTGCGCTCCTTACACAACTCCCGGGTGACAAGCATGATCATAATAGCTACGGCCTTCCTTTGCTGATTTAGCCTGCTTAAGATGTGTGTCCACCAGCTCGCAATGGAGAGATGAGAGGGCCACAACATGGCATCTAGAGTCATAGAGTCTGACCATTGAGCCACAGACTGCCAAATTGTTTTAGCATATCTTCTCCCAAAGGTCCACAAATTGTGCTATGTGTTAGGCCATCATAATTTATGAGATATTAAGGTCTGTGATTCACCTCTCATTTTTCAACGTCGCCTTCACACATCTAGTCTTTCTCCTGGATGTCTTGTAAATTGTCGGAGCAATGTCCTTTGGCCTAGAACCATGCAGCCAGTGGTGTCCCAAAACGAGGTTGTACACCCATCTCCGATTTAAATCTTGGTCGTCACTGCAAATAACTGTTTGTCGTTGTCATCACAAGGGATGGGCATACCCGCCCAAGACTTGTTCGGGGCAGTCCATTGTTGCCAGAGCCAACGCAACCATAATGCCCACGCAAACCTCTCAAGATGAAGAACACCGAGCCCTCCTAAGGCTTTGGGGCGACATACTTTTCCCAATTTATTTTGCACTCCCCTCCCCTCAGTTGAGGTCTCTTTTCCGAACCAAAGGAAACTGCGCCTCCGTCTGTCAATACATTTCAGAGTTACAGACGAAACTTTGAGAGCAGTGAGGAAATAAATGGGTTGAGAAGAAAGGACCGACTTCATAAGGGTATTTCTTACTGCTGGGTTCAAGAATTTATTCTACTAGAAGGTGAGCCTGTGAGCCACCTTGTCCTCGAGGCCCTAGAGGTCAACACATCGAATTCATCGTAGTGACAAAGGTAGGCTGAGGTATTTACTGGGAAGGTGGCAGTAGGTTCTTGGAAATTGGCCAGAACCTCTGAGAGGTCAATACCTTGGTATCTTATAGGTAGAATTTGTGTCTTATTTAAATTTTTTCTTAAGCCTGTAGCCTTCCTGAAATCTTGCAGGATTCTTGCGAGTGTGGTGAATTCCTCTCACCTTGGGCAAACAAAAATGACCGCATCATCTGTATACATGGACACTCACAGTCTTTCTCTTCTACCTGGGAGACGGGATAGCAGGTTAAGTTTCATGACCCGGTTCAGAATATGATGTAAGGAGTTGATGGCGAGGATGAACAGAAGGGGGAGAGGGGGGTAACAACTAGAAGTTTTTTGACGTATGGTGGTGGTCAGAGTTTCAAATTAATCTGTGTCCCTCCCTTTGTTCAATGCACGCACGAAGAACAATCGCAAGCTGTCTATTCGATTCCAAAGTTACAAGTCGATCGATCTCTAGCAGGTTCCCAGGCCTGGTGGTTCTGAAGCGAATCGTTCTGAGCTACCTAGCTACAAGCCTACAAAGTTGCAGAGTTCCAGCTTGGTCGCAAGCTAGCTGCTCGTGGCTGTCTGAAGAAAAAAGGCAATGCAGGTCAACAACAGGGCATCTGGGCATGGCCTAACTCGCTCTCTGGTGCCTGGCTACAAAGAAGATGAGAAGCTTCTGTTCCGGATTATTTGCATCCACTTGGTGTACGTGTTTGATCACACTACTCCTGAACGTCTTGAAATCGTCCAGTGGACTCTCAACTTTGAAGCCGGAGCCAGCCAGCGTTGAGGTTGAGCGAGAAAGACGCACGAAGAGATCGATGCAATGCAAGCTCCTCGAACCTGACCTGACCTGACCCTTGAAACTTTCTACTGAGATTAGTATGAACGCAAGACCATATACTTCCTGTGGTTGCATGTATGAATACTACGTGTTGGACCTGAACAAAAATCAGTCGCCTGATGCCGGTGGTCGAACTTAACCATGGCTACACGTTTGCGAGGTGAGAATGCGAGAGCAGTCAAAATGGCCTAATCGACCATGGGAGTATGCCACAGGGCAGAGCTGTTCGTGCATGCCAGGTTAATTCTTCACTGCTGGAAATGGTGTCGAGCTGACTTTTGACTGCTGGACCCGTGAATCAAAGTTGATGTGTGTTCGTTAATCGTTAGGCAATTGTAGTGGGAAGAAAAAGAATGTTCAGCCTCAACCAGCACGTGTGCTTGATCCGTACAGTTCGTTCTATTGTTCGTTTGAAACGGGAGAAAGGAAAGAGATGCTTGTGAGAAAGAGCGCGTTGGACCTGACCTGTTCCTGGAAGTCCGGTCCTCTCCTCTGGACTCGCCACTCGCTGCTTCTGATCGACCGGCCATGGAGAAGGCATTCACTCTGAGGCATCTGTGCAGCAGCAGCAATCATCTAAGAGCATGATCGTCTATTCCGTTGCATCTCCATGGCAACTGCCGAGTAATCCTCATGCTGCTCAGTCATCCGGGTAGCATCTATATCTCCCTCCCTGTAGGCTAGCTGCAACTGCGTGTATGCAAATGTTGGATTTAGTCACACATCAAAAATTGATGATAGAGAAGCATGATATAAAAGGTAAAGAATATATCACCTATTATTTTGAGTTGAGTTGATCTAGGATCTTAGTCGTGGTTCTAGTTGGATTTGTGTGTATAGCAGGTCTATTGAGATTTGAATTGGGATCGTTAGCTCGTGGATATAGTAAGCTAGGTCATACTGTTGCGCATCCTAACAAGTGATATCAGAGTTTAAGGTTGGTAAATCCAAAATATCTACAGGGTCGTACGATTGCGGATGAGTCTAAAACATCTCTAGGGTTATACGGATTATGAATGACAGGAGATTATTGAGACCGAATGTAGGAGGAGGATCTATCACCTATGATCCTAATCTTTTAGGTTAAGTTGATCCAGGACCAGAGCCATTAAAACTTGAGTTGCAAGACGCCGGCTCGTAAGTATAGCGAGGTAAGCCGAACTACTGCACACTCTAAATAGACCTGCAGAGTACTCATCAGATGAGCACAGCGTCCAACGACCTGCATGTCCCAGTGAAGTTTCCACACAAGTGCGCCTGCGCGGCATATATGCCGATCCTCGCCATCGGCGTGGAAGGGTGGAATCTGAATCGGATGCTGCAGCTAGCATGCAACGTTGCTGGACATGACCAATTATTTGCGCTGCTGCTCGCCGTGTTCTCTGTTGCTTGGCTTCGGTCTTTTTTTTTGTTGCGGATGGTAAAAACTAGATTATAATCATAATCTATAAAGTAAAATAATCGGTTAGATTATTAAAACTGAATTATAATCACAATTACAATTCAACTAATTACTATTTGTAATCTATAAACTACTTTTCTTGAACTTTTAACTGAAACAAACAAACTCTTCGTTTGTTCGGGACCGGCCTGCGTGCAGCTGGACCGGGACGAGTCAAGAGACTTGAGACGACTCAGATCGAGTCCAGAAGCAGTGCGTGTGGTACCATGCTTATCTCTTGACCGTAGCTAGCCCTGCTGCAATTGAACAGCGGGTAATTTCACATAGCTTTGCAGGAATCTCACCTCACTGCCTTGCAGTTCTTCATCTGGCGAGTGGTTAGTACCATAACGTAGGGCTTAACTCCCAACGCGGTATGCACATCAAGACAAGAGTGCAAGACCTTGATTTGACCTGGATAGATGCTCCTATATCTTGTCGTTGCATCACTTATTTGTTACCTGTCCTTAGCGTCCTTCCTGTACTGATCAGTAGACGGATCGATCGATCGAGATCGATCGGCTCGTGGACTCATTCTTGCATGCATGTCCAAGAAACTCATGCGTGGATACTGTACCAACTGGACCTGGGCGCTGCATTGACTCATAGTCAACCCTGCGGGCCCACACGTCGTTCCTTTTTTCTAGTACTTTTTTCGTAACGTTTACCTGAAGTCAAAGCATTTAAACTTCGATCACTCGTCTTTCTGTTTTAATTATTGCTTGAACGTACTGAGTAGGTTCATCTTGAAAACTACCTTCATAATATTACACTCTTGCCACGCTCTATAAATGTATTATATGATGCATGCTAATAGTCAGGTTACATTCTAGAGACAAGATCAATGCCCAAAACGACACTTGACTGCAGTAATAGTAGTACTTGTTAGTGTCGTTTTGCTTTCGTGATTGGAAGTTGAGTTGGAGTGCTGAGGAGTCTGAAGAACGGTTTCAGAAACTTATGAGCTTGCCTCGTAAAGCTGGTGCTCCTACCAAACAGTAGCGGATCCACCGAGGGGTTAAGGAGGGCTTCAGAAACACTTGAGAGTCTCTCCCCTATAATTTTTAAGTATGAAAGAGGGAAA
The DNA here is from genome assembly GCF_958298935.1 of Phragmites australis. Classification (NCBI taxonomy): domain Eukaryota; kingdom Viridiplantae; phylum Streptophyta; class Magnoliopsida; order Poales; family Poaceae; genus Phragmites; species Phragmites australis. The sequence goes on from NC_084939.1 coordinate 23,575,908, forward strand.
AGAGAAAAAGATAAGAAAGAAAAAGACAAAAAAAAAAAAAGGAGTTGAGACCTCTTAATTTTTGGCTCCAGGTCCACCACAGCTAGCAAACTAATCTTCCACACTTCCAATAACGCGAACAGGAGGAATGATCTTGGGTTTCTAATAATTACGTTAAATAAGTGGCATATGACTGTCGTGTCCAATCTCATTAACAGTCTTTTTGTCTGTATACATCGTGGCCGAGTTTGGACCAAGAGAGATTATCGCACGACGTACTGTTACGAACAGACGTTTCCAAATGATCAATTAACTTCACTAACTGTCATATGCTTAACCATCAAAGGCATCCGTTGGAAGCAACCATTCCTGCTGAACAGTCATGTTCCATGACTCTTAGACTTGTATAAATATGTAAAACACTATTTATTAATGGAGATGATTTTACTATGTCAATACTCTCTCCCGACTACTCTCCACAATTAAATCACGTTATCAACACTTAGAATCAATCACTGAGCAATCACCAACCGAGAGCCAACATAGAAGAAGAAACAGACCGATCGGCCTAATCATCAGAGCAAACTTGAAGGTCTCTCTCAGATCAAGGTAAAGAAAGAGATGGCTTCACCTTCAACCACCAGTGAAGTTCTTCGTTGCTTGATGGACTTGGAGACAGCCGTTCTTCGTCACATCTCGCCGCTCGGCCATACCCGGTGCACTGGCCAACCACGTGCTCGTCGTTGTACTCGTGCACGTGGTCATCGCCATTGTGGTCGCCGCCATGGACCTCCAAGGGCTCCATCAACCTCTGCAATGGCTCCCGCAGCCACTGATCAAGTCGGACCACCACCAACAATGGCAGCGCGCTCTGGCGCTGCCCCTTTCTTCAACAACACACTGGCGGTGGTGTCCGACGAGGAGGAGGAGGATCGGGAGGAGTGCGTTTTGTTGTACTCTCCAGGGTACACTCTACTCTCTCCCTCCATTCCAGTGCCAGCCACTAAGATGGCAGACCCGCCTCCAGAACCTTCCAATGTGACAATCCTCCACCGCAATTGGATCTTCCGGGTTCGCTGTGGCAGAAGCCTTCCGGGAGCAATGGCGGACTATGGTCCCGCTTCTTCTTCCCGAGGCATCGACCTCAACTGACCGGCCGAGTCATCTTCCACTGCGCCAGCCTTCATTGACTCTAGTTTTAAAGTCGAGGAAGTCCTCTCCGATGACTCACCGACTGCAGTCTCCATGGTCGTCGTGCCGCTCATCCTAGCCGACGGCTCCCCGACCACGACTACCGGCTACACCGTGGCTACCCCCACTACGCCGATCCGCCACATTCTCCGCCGATTCACCACAGTGGCGGCCTCGTGCCGTCCGGGCCTCAGCCTGGGTTCGTGGGCCCCTACGGCCTTCGACCTCCCCTCCAATGCTTGGGGAAGGGGCTTCACGACCCCTCATGCGCGCGTGTGAGAAGGGAAGGGGGTGGCACGCCCCCTCGCCGGCATCCTCACTGGCGTGACTCCATCATGGCCACCTCCTCTTCAGCGGCACACCTCTTTTCTCGGATCGGCTTCGACACCCTCCGCTGGTGGCCGGCCTCCTCCATGGCCGGCACGGCTCTACGGCGGCAAAGGAGCCCATGCGGCCCCGACGCAACAGGAGGTGCCCAGCCCGGTGGCTGCCTCCATCCCCGTTGGCTCGGATCCGTCCCCATCTCCAGCAGATTGACTCGGCAGCTACAAGAGCCCATGTGGCCCCGACGACTTGCCTCCGGCGGCTCGGCTCCAGCCTTCCCCCCTCCATGTCACGGTGGCAACCCCCCTCCAATGACTTGGTGGGCTACCTACACAACCTGGCAGCGGCGCCGCCATAGGCGGTTAGGGTTTCTAACCCTAACCCGCCTGCGCAGCTCCTTCTTATATGGAGCAGGGGGAGGGGGAGCCCAAATGGGCTTGGGCCAAAAGGCCTAAAAGGCTTGCCCAGGTTGTTTCGGCCCACAGGCCGGAAAATTGTTGTGTAATTGGTTATTTTTCGGAAAACCATTAAGGTGATTACCTTCAAAGTGTTAGCAATATAATTTGAGATCTAAACTATGTAATTCAAGTCTCAACTTGATTTTACAATTTTGCATTATTACAACATTATAATGGTTCTTCAATTTACCCACAATATAAATTCATTCAATAATTGGCAATTTGTAGGACAAATGTCCAACATTGAGTTCGACAAACTCGAGTTAGATGGCAAAAACTATCTAACATGGGCAATGGACATGAAGATAAGTCTTTCATCCCACGGACTCATGATGGCGATTAATCCTCCTCAAGAGGGAGATTCGCCACTTGAAGATCGAATCAAGTATGGGGCTTTATACTACATAAGACACCATCTTCATCCAGATTTAAAATCTTAATACTTGATGGATAAAAATCCACATGATCTATGGAACTCGCTCAAAGAGCGATATGAACAGTAAAAGGCAGTCATACCGCCTGAAGCATAACGCGAGTGGTCCAACATTCGCCTCCAGGACTTTAAGTTCATTGGAGAATATAACCATGTTGTTCACAAGATCTGCTCTAGGTTGGTATTTTGTGATAAAGCTCCCACAGATGCAGAGAAAATTGAAAAAACTTTGTTTATAATGCTTCCTGCCCATAGGGTATTGCAACAACAATATTGTGCTAGGAACTACCAGCACTATTCTGAATAAATTCATACTTTACTTCAGGCTGAAAAGCATGATGAACTTCTTTTGAAGAATCATCACCAACGTCCTACAGGCACTACCCCTTTACCTGAAGTAAACTCTAATATTCAGAATACTAAGAAGTTTGACAGTAACAAACGCCACCCAAAGAACCTCAAAGGCAAGAAGAACTACAACAAGAAGTAGAATTCCATAGAAACAACAAGGGGAGGGCATTTTAAAGAACAACAAAGACATCTAACATTTATCGTAAATGTGGTTGTTATAGCTACACAACTAAGAAATGCTGCACCCAAAAACACTTGGTTGATCTATACCTTAAGTCTGTCGGACAAAGCCAACCAACTCAAGGCGAAATATATGTAATAGGTTGTTGTCATCTTATATTGTATATTCCAATAATGTATCAGCACATTGATACTTAATAAAGTTATATGTATTCTATATATCTATGAAGAATTTCACTTTAAATTCTCCATTTTTATATATAGATGTCTATGGTGGACAATCCGATGGAAGAGGAAATGTGCTTAGTGGATAGTTATACCACTAACTCTATACTAAGGGAGACTAAATATTTTCAAACTCTTAAAAAGAGTAAAGGAAATGTTTTGACAATCGTTGGACGCAATGCTATGATTGATGGCTCTGGTCACGCCATAATCACTCTCCCTATGTGTACTCAAATTATAATCGACGATGCACTATTGTATCCCGATTTAACACGTACCCTACTAAGTTATAGAGATATCCATCAAAATGGTTTCCATATTGAAACCCATAATGAGAACAAAGAGGAATATCTCCTCATTACCAAAAATAACGGATATGCCAAACAAATACTAGAGAAAATTCCCTCATTATCTTCATGATTGTACTATATATACATCAAACCTGTACCACATGTTGCGTATAAGGTAATTTTTCAGAATGTTGACACATTCCAAATATGGCATGATCGCCTTGGTCATCCCGGTGTCGGGATGATGCGAAAAATTATCAGCAATTCAATTGGTCATGGCATGAATACTACCAAATTCCCACATTCGTCGGATTTTGTGTGCACCGTATGTGCCACAAGGAAATTGATTTTAAGACCCTCTTATCTTAAAATCAGAACTGAACCACTCAAATTCTTTGTACGCATTCAAGGCGATATATGTGGTCCTATCCAACCATTAACTGGATCGTTCGGGTACTTCATGGTTCTCATTGACACATCTACACGATGGTCACATGTGTGTCTATTGTCCACATGAAACCATGTTTTTGCCAAATAATTGCTCAAATTATTAAATTACGAGCACATTATCCTGAACATAGGATACAATCCATTCGACTCAATTCACCTCACATGCCTTCAATGATTATTGTATGGCTCTAGGAATTCAAGTCCAGCATTCAGTACCTTACGTCCATACTCAAAATGGTTTGGCCGAATCTCTTATCAAGAGAGTCAAGCTCATTGCACGACCATTATTACATAATTGCAACTTACCAACTTTATGTTGGGGTCATGCAGTCTTACACACTGCCGACTTAATTCAATTGCGACCAACTGCATATCACACTACTTCCCCACTGCAGTTAGTATGTGAAAATTCTTCAAGTATTTTCCATCTACGAAAGTCCGGTTGCGCTGTATACGTACCGATCTCACCACCACAGCGTACATCAATGGGCCCACGCAGAAAATTGGGAATCTACATGGGGAATAACTCTCCGTTGATCATAAAATACCTCGAGCCCCTAACATGGGACCTATTTACAGCCCGGTACGCTAACTGTATATTTGATGAGGAGCATTTTCCGGCATTAGGAGGAGATTTCAAGTACCAGAAAGAATGCTAGAAAATTAATTGGAATGCCACAGACATTTCCTCCTCAGATCCACGTACTCAAGAATCTGAACTCCAAATTCAGAGAATCATAAATTTGCAAAATATTGCAAATAATCTGTTAGATGCATTTACTGACAATAAAAGTTTCACTAAATCCTATATTGCTGCTAGGAATATGCCGGAAAGAGTGGAGGTACCAAATAAAACTACTCAACTCCCAAATCAAAATAAGAATGGAAGAAGTACGGTCACAAAGGATAAAGATTCTTGCAAGCTACCGCGAAAACAGAGAAATCCTTCCTCCAAATTAGTAAATGCAAATCAACGTCAAGTTGAAAGACACCTAAGGCCTTTTGATACTATACATCTAGTGGATGTTCAACATCCGTATCCCAGCTCAACTGTGCACACAAATATTGATGCTGGGACATCGGAACACCCAGACTCAATTGTAATGGGAAATCACGGAGAGTCAGAAAGGATAGATAAAATTTCCATCAATTATACTGATTCTAGAGAATCATTTGACCGAAAAACTATAATTGTCGACACATACTTCTCCTCAAAGATTGCAAATGACCTTCTCAATGATCCAGATCCTAAGACCACGGTAGAGTGCTACAAGCGCTCGGACTGGATACAATGGAAGGATGCAATCCAGGCAGAATTGGTCTCACTCTCCAAAAGAGAGGTATTTACATCAGTAATACATACTCCTCGTAACATTTTTCCTGTGGGATACAAGTGGGTTTTCATCTGCAAACAGAATGAAAACAACAAGGTGGTGAGATATAAAGCGAGGCTTGTAGCACAAAGGTTCACGCAGAGATCCGACATTGATTTCAATGAGACTTATTATCCAGTGATGAATGAAATCATATTCTGATATCTAATTTTATTGGCAGTACAAAATCACCTATCTATGCAGTTGATGGATGTAGTGATCGCATACCTATATGGGTCACTTGATTCGGATATATATATACATATATATATATATATGAAAGTTCCTGAAGGACTAGACATTCCGAATCCAAACGTAAATTGCAACGTGTATTGTGTAAAGCTTAAAAAGTCACTATATGGCTTAAAGCAGTCGGGAAGAATGTGGTACAACTGAAGAGTTCCTTCTACAAAAAGGATACTCCAGCAATAATGATTGCGCATGTGTCTTCATAAAGAAATCATCAGCAGGATTTTATATTATCTCTCTGTATGTTGATGATCTGAATATCATCAGAAATACAGAAGATATATGTGAGGACCCGTCCAAACAGTATTCAAATTAATCACCAGGCAGATCATTATTCATAATCCAACCTCGACGATTAACCCGAATACCATTCCGGCAGTCCCGGCACGTGTTTTGTGACCAAGGATTGGAACACATGCCTCCAACATAGTGCATCACAACATAGCTTAATAAAGAGAGGGTAATAAACATTTATATTATAAATATTAAGCATGCAACAAGTTATCACAATTTATAGCAAAAGAGAGCTAGGAGGAGACTAAAACCTGCTCAACTCCTAACCAGCAAAAGAACTAAGCAGCGAAAGACTAAAAGCTATACAACAAAAGGATATGGAGACACATGCCATTAGGCTCCATACCAAAACACTGAGCTTCGGAGTAGAGTGTGCTACTCCTGCCCGCCACCCTGATTGGCAGGCACAAAGTAGCCAAACACCGCATCTTCCTCAACGACAGGAGTACCTGAAAGCGCAAGCATGAGTACGAAGGTACTCGCAAGACTTAAACCATATAGAGCACATATATATAGCTCGACTCTAAGAATTATGCATTGATCATTAGCAAGAATGAACCACAGGTTAATTAAAATATATGCACTAAGCATCCTAGACATATGTGTGAGCGACTGAGACTTAACCAAAACATATGAGAACTGCCCTGCAACTAACAATTGAACAAGTGTATCTGTAAACAACATGTATATCAATAAGTAACAAGTGCCACATCACCATATCCCATATACCAAACCACAAACCATACTCGAAACTCTACGACCGGGTGCAAATGAAACAATAGTATGCTCATGACCGAGAGCGCGGCAGTTCAAACTGTTTATACACCCTGCAGGGGATACTCCTGGACTCACATGATACGAGGACCATACGGCTTGTACCACCCGCTAAAGTGCACACAAGAGGTACCCGTGACAACCTTTTCCATCCAGTCCCAACCGTGTGCGACATGCAACGCTCGGCGTGGCGGTACCAGAACTACTCCCGGAGCAGACTAGTACCGCTTACAAGCCCGCCCGCTCACACCGTCGTTGTTCAGGCCCCACAAAGCCACAGCTACGAAGGTATTCGACTCGTCTTACCATTAGATCAGCATGTGGTGAGTAAGGTAAGTGCTAAAGCCAACTACCCCGACGATCGGCCTTAAACGATGCAAGCGGTCTACGGTGTCTGGTCTTCCTCTACCGGCCTACCCAGGGAAACTCCACATCCAGGCAGAACAAAACACCATCCTAGCACCGCTCACATCTCGTCTTATACTCACCACTCATACAACCATCCCAACCTCAAACAAGTGTGCGTAACCATAAGAAGGTCCTATGCTCGTGAATAATGGGATGAGCCGTCGTTTGACTTCTACCGAATGACCTAATCATGGCTAAGGATATAAGTCGAACTCGTGTCTAAACTTTGACAACACCTCACGGCTACAAGGAATGTAAATACATAAGTATTCGAAGTAGAAGAATGCAATCGGCATAGGTTCTACCCATTGGTACCCGATACTAACTCACTAAACATGCATACATACATAAGCATAATTTATCAATTTTAGACTTATCCAATTACACAAGAGGGATCAATATACTTAGTTGCTTGCCTTGCTATTTAGGTGGATCTCCTTCGCTCTCCTGGAAAATCGGCTCGACGTTCTCTAAAAAGAATAACGCGTGCAATGTCATGAGTATGGATGAAATGCAACAATGCATGCCATATGATGCGTAAAATATGTTAAAAGTGCAAACATGTGAATTAGAACAAAATTGGGACTCAAACCCATTTGAAAAGTTACTGAAAGTGCGGAACCTCCGGACATATGCGGACTATCCGCAAAATTCTGCGGAACATCCGGACATTTGCGCAACTCAGGCGAACTCCGGACTATCCGGAGAATTCTCCGGATACTCCGGACATGTGCGGACCCTCCGAACTTTGTCCGGGCACTCCGGACATTGACAGGAAATGTGTTTTCGCCAATTCGTTGATCGATTCAATTTGAACACTAGACACACTTTACCTAAACATGGTCATACACTATATAAGAGGTTTAGATCCAATTAATTATGCAATGTTAAAGATTGAAACTATTTCAATGACTCATTAAACCTTAGCGCGTATTTCATTAACCAACGGAATTCAAACACTCATCTCATGGCTCATAGTATTTTTAATGTGTAGAGCATGTTAATACAAAGCTAACAAAAATGGTTTCATAATTTTAGGACATGGCAACAACTAACCGTGACCTAAACAAGCCGAAACACATTTAATTATCTCACTAATTCTCAAAATATTTTCTGGAGTTCCAATATTTTTAACACGTAGTTTATACTCATACGAAGCTAACGCAACTGGTCTCACATCATTTGGAGTTCGGATGAATTAATTATAAATTTTACAAGATTCAACGCACCTGATGAATAGTAAGTCCGGACCCTCCGCACTTTTCTGCGGAACCTCCGCACTTTTGCGGACTATCCGCACTTTTCTGCAGAGGTTCCGGACTGCGGAACCTCCGGATAATTTTCCAGAGGTTCCGGACTTTCTAGAACTGCTCCTATTTGAAGGGAAACTTTGTCAAATCGATTTGCGATCTTTTCCACTCTAAAGGGGATATGTTTGGAAGAGTTTAGATAGTCTAGAACTCAATTAACCACCTAGCAACTCAATTCCTAAATCAATTTCATCAAAATAACCATTTTTAGTTCAAAACTTCAAGAACTCATGAACTTTGTAAAAACTCAAAATCGACCAACCAAACCACGAATTCTTGTCATGGGAAGCCTAAGGGACTTACCCACGGAGCTTATGAAGGTTGGTGGCCACCGGGAAATGGAGGAAATGCTCGGGAAACGATGAATTCCGGTGTTCTTCACATTTCAACCTAGAACACCAAAAGACACCAAAATCGGTTCGAATCCTTCAGGAAAACGAAAATAAATTGGATGGATGAGTAGCTTATGAGCTTGTGATCGTAATGATACCACATACTCTCCTCAAATCCCTCTCTTAAGCTCGGATTTTGGAAGAAAAGAGAGAGGGAGAATGAGAGGGGAGGGGAGCACGGGTGGGGGACGTGAGGGAGAGTGAAGAGGAGAGAGAGTGGGCAGGTGGGGGCTACCACTTGAGTGGTTGGAGAGTGGGTGAGGTGTGGGGCCGGGTGGGTCTCACATGTTAGAGAGAAAGATGCCCATTTTCGCTGCGAAATCAATTCTTTTCTCTCCCGTATTTCTTTCTCTCATCCAAATGATTTCATACGAATGCATTAACATTCTGAATTATAATTACGCAAAAATTAAACATAATCCTTCAAAAGCATGATTATGCTTAATCGCGTGATTAAGAATTTGGATCGTGACAATATAAATGAAGCACGCAATCATCTAAAAATGGAATTTTAAATGAAGGATTTGGGTAAAACCAAATTTTTCCTGGGAATACAACTCGAGCATCTTCCTTCAGGTATTCTACTACACCAAGTCATATATACCCAGAAAATATTGGAGAAATTCAATAAGTAAAAATCATATCCTTCCAAGACTCGCATGGTTGTTCGATCTCTTGATATGGAGGAAGATCCATTTAGACCACAGGAGGAAGGAGAAGAGATACTGGGACCCGATGTTCCTTATCTCAATGCTATTGAAGCGCTTATGTATCTTGCAAATTACACCAGGCTTGATATCGCATTTGCAATGAACTTACTAGTTAGACATAGCGCTGCTCCAACTAAAGATCATTAGGTGGGAGTCAAGAATATCTTTTGATATCTCCAAGGCATCATAGATCTTGGTCTTTTCTTTCGAAGAAAACAAAATATCAATATGATTGGATACACTTATGCTGACTACGTATCATATCCCCATAATACCAGATCACAGACAGACTTTGTGTCTTACACAGTGGAACAACCATTTTTTGAAAGTCTTCAAAATAGACTCTTGTAGCTACATCCACAAATTATTATGAAATAATTGCATTATATGAAGCATCATGTGAATGCGTATTGCTTCGCAAAATGATCAACCACGTACAACAGTCATGTGGTATTAGTTCCATTGAATCACTAACAATTATCTATGAAGATAATTCTGTATACATTGCTCAAATACAAATATGTTACATAAAGAGCAATATAACCAAACATATTGCTCCTAAAATATTCTATCCTCATGAATTGCAAAATAATGGGGAAATAGAAATCTTGCAAACTAAATCATGTGATAATCTTGCTGATTTATTCACTAAGTCCTTACCAACTTCTGCATTCCAAAAATATGTTCACGGAATTGGTACGCGACAATCACGAGATTTGTAAGATTTATGGAGAGTTGATCCCTGAATAATAACATGTTCATATTATATTGGACTCTTTTACTTTATGAATTTTTTCTATATGGTTTCTTATATAAGTTTTTTAATAAGACAATATCTACTTTATTTCTCCTATTTTCCAAAAAAAATTGAAGGTTCTAATATGATCCAAAGATCATAATTATTGCATTATAAGCTCACTAATGAGTTTTTTCTCTCCTAGTTTTTTCATATGAGCTTACAATGAGGTAATAACTGATATATACCATATCATTTTCTCCTTATATTTTTTCATTAGGTTTTCAAGGAGTTTTAATGGTATATCAACATATAACATACTATTTCCCTTCATATTTTTTCCACAGGATTTTAGAGAACTTTTCAATAAAAAATTTACATACAAGATAATTGATCAAAGGAGAGTGTTACGAAGAGACGTTTCCAAATGATCAATTAATATCTCTAACTACCATATGCAGTTAACCATCAAAGGCATCCGTTGGAAGCAACCAATCCTCTGAACAGTCATATTCCATGACTTTGACTTGTATATATATGTAAAACACTATTCGTTAATGGAGACGATTTTACTCTCTGTGAATACTCTCTCTGGACTACTCTCCACGATTAAAACAGGTACGATAGTGATGTTCTTTCCTGCTCATCGCCTGAATAGAATAACAAGACCTACTACATATGGCTACACCTAACGACACACCATCTCAGTGCGTAACCCCCAAGAATGGTATAGCAAGAGTCTCCTCTCGTTCTTGGTCCAGGTCAACTCGGCCATGGCCGTGCATGCTTGTAACTTCTTCAAAGCTTCGTCAATCTTCTCTCGGAAGTGTAAGCTAGCGCCAAGCTCCCTCGGCCGCTCTATAAATACTCTCAAAATCCCATTCCATTCGGCTAGCATGATCCGAACATATGCGTGCATTGTGGCATGCTATTGTACCAGCAAGAAATCGAACCAAGGAGTACTTGAGGAACATTTTTAGAAGGAAAGAGTCCAACAACTGCACTTGGGGCAAGAATTCCTGGAATCTTTGGTGTGAGGACGATGGCTACTGGTAGTGATACGTTCACCACGCCGGGCTTCCGGTTCTATCCGACAGAGGAGGAGCTGCTTACCTTCTACCTCCGCCACCGCCTCGCCGGCACGAGGCCCGACGTCGAGCGGTTCATCCCCGTCGTCGACGTCTACAGCTACCGTCCTTGCCAACTCCAGTGTAAGTTCATGTGCTCAACCAAATTCTGGTCAATTAAATTGTTTACGCGCGCGTTTCTTGAGCCGTCATGATGATGCGTACATTGGTCGCTGCCGGGGCGCAGCGATGGCCGGAGCGGCGAACGTGCATGACAAGGAGCAGTGGTTTTTCTTCTGCCCGCGCGCGGAGAGGGAGGCGCACGGCGGCAGGCCGGCGCGCACCACGCCGTCCGGGTACTGGAAGGCCACGGGGTCGCCGTCCTGCGTGTTCTCCTCGTCGTCCAACAAGGTGATAGGGGTCAAGAGGACCATGGTGTTCTACGAGGGCCGCGCGCCCACGGGCAACAAGACCAAGTGGAAGATGAACGAGTACAAGGCCCTCGCCGAGCCCGCCGCCGCCACGGCGCCGACGGCACCTCTCAGGGTACGTTCTTGATTACAACCAGCAGATGAGCTGATCGATGAGGCACGTATAATATGCAAACATCTTAATCATGTTGGTAATAAAGCTAGGTGATAAAGTAATTAGTATCATATTTATGCAGCTGAGGAACGAGTTCAGTGTGTGCCGGGTGTACATCAGCACGGGCACGCTGAGGTCCTTCGATCGCCGCCCCCTCAACCCGCCCGTGCACGATCAAGCTGTCCACCACCACCAACAACAAGAAGTACTACAACCACCGGCGGCGAGCACGAATTTCCAACTCGCCGCGGACATCGTCGTCGTTGCCGATGGACAAGCGGAGAACTCTCACGACAGCTCCTCGTCCGGATCAAGAGGAGCCATCGTCGACGGAGCTGAGGAAGGTCCCATCGACTGGAACTCACTGATCACTCCCGATGATTTCAGTTTCCTTTTCTGATGATATCAGTTTCAGCGTCGATGACTTTAGATCTGCTTTCAAGGCATGGCCGTAAATTCGACACACCTGGTGCGTACATTAAATTAATGCCAGAGAACAAAATAGGATCAGTAGCATAATTAAGAAGGTAGGGTACGAGCTAAACTGAGAGGAAATTTACGCAGAAGCTCAGCACTTCGGTGCTACTAATGTCCTAGATTGATCTGGAGAAGAACGTATATTATATTGACCAGTTTGGCGTGTATAAATATTCAGTATAGGAGTGACTTATGAACGCAGAACCAAGGCTCAAATCAGAGAAAAGTTTTAAGGGATATGAAGGGGTTCAGATCAACATGATTAGCGGTGTATGTTTGTAAAAGAAAATTTGGAATTTCAAAACTTGAGAGATGCGTGCATGCGTTTCAGGGTTTTTTTTTTTTTTTGAGAGAGAGAGAGAGGTGCTTGCGTTTCAGCTGGTGCGTTGACGTTTGGGACTGAGGCCGACCTAAAGAATCTTAGCAGTAGGGCAGCTCACCAACGGTCCATCATCAAGTGGGCTGGTCCATATACCAAATACCTTTTTTCCTTTTTCTTTAATCACAATAATTAACTCATGATTTATTATATTTATGTTTCTTCTCTTCCTATATGCATTCAAAATCATGGAAGATTTGGTTCAACGTTTTGTAAAATCTACTTCAATATATTTATATGAAAATGTTGAAACGACATGCTGAAAATGATGAATTAGTACATTTAAATTGTTGATTTTTTCAAAAGTTCAGAAATAATAAAAATATATTCATATTGGATAATACTTTGTTGCATTAATTCTAAACACCATTATTGTTCAAACGGATTCAAAATCGGACTAATGGTTTGAGAGAAAGTGTGTTTAAATATTGAAAATCAAATCAAATCAAATCACATCTCATCCCACACATCCCCTCCAATCAAACCGTGCCATCTTCCCTTCTCACATGGTTGTGCACTTGCTCCACACGCCTCCCATCGCATCCGCCTTCACTTGCATGGATCTCAAACACTGAGCTACTTCTAAGCTAAAAAAAAGGAAAAATTCACTCATACCACTGATCCTTCCCAGGTATCAATTAATACCATCAAAATCTCCATCCTTCCATTAATACAACAGCTTCCCCAAAATTGTTGCACTTATACCATCAATTCTAGCTTACATCTAATGGAGCTTAAACGACGTTTGTTGCAGACAAAATTACCTCTCCAATCCTATACATGCCTCTTCATCGAGTCTCTTATGGCCATACTAGTTAGGGGTGAGCAAACCAGCTACACCACCGCCACCGTCACCGTCACCGTCCCGTTCAATCCTCCACCTGCCGCCAAGTCCAACCCCCCTCCTCCACCCCCAAGTTAGAGACGACACAATAGCAGCAAGGTATGATGCTCCAATCTCATCCATGAGAGACTATATTTTTTATACAAATATCTAAGCAGTCGGCCATTCATATTAGTAGACAGTAATGTATTGAATGATCTTGTTTTATCATCTTAGCCATACTTTCTCTATGCTCACTCTAATTGCACCTAATATTATTTAGTCATTCTTTTAATCTCATCAAGCCGATTTGTTTTCGTACATTTAGTGATGATAGTGTGATGGCTATGTGCATCTTTGACACCTTGTCGTCTTGTTGTAGCAAAACTTGGATTTGTACATCTTTATCTATTTTTAATTAATTAATTTTGTTTTTTAAGGTATTTGTTTATTTTTACTAGAACATACTCCTATTTCGGTGTTCCCCGGAAGACATTTGAATGCTGAGAATCGATTGGCTTGTCTTGGCCAGGTAGTACTTGTGCATGTGGGCTTGTTTGGTACTGTAACTGGACCGGATGGCTGGTGTGAGCCCGTGTGCGTGCACCTCAGTAGTCAGTAGTCACTAGTCACCTCGCCACACAGTAACCAAGCTGTATCCTCTTTCTGCATAGACTGCACGCAGCACGCAGACCATATTTCTGAATAATGAATAATATACTACTTATTTCGGTCATAAATAAATATCATTTTAAGATGTGTACAGTAAAACATTACAAATTTTTTATTACAAATTATTGTTTATATGTTAGGTTTAAATATTTAAAAATAATGTAAATAAATTTGTCTTGAAAATATTTTATAATAATATACTTTTACTATATTTTATAAATATATCAGAATACAAATAAGTAATCAAAAATATGTCTTAAAAACCGTGGTGATGCCAAAAAAGATATTTATTTGTAGTTTGAGCCTTTGAGGGAGTAACGACTAACAAGCGTATCTTCTGAGATCATACCAGACAATGGATCGGTGCCACACAGGCATGCAACGAGGCCTCAGCGCGGGACACAGGCTTGCAGCCACACTCCAAACCCGACGCCGCATGCATCACGCTATCAGGATAAGCACGATCGAGACGATACGACGCAACAGTGTGGTGCAACTTGCGGCACGGCAGCACGAGCAGCGAACCTAACTAGGCGTCATCGTCGCGGCAGAATACCGCTGCATGGCACCGGCTGCACGCGCGCGTGCCTCGACACGACGATATGTAGCCAGCGCGCGCGCCACGGCAGCGAATGCGCGCGGTGGGCGGCCAAGGATCGATCGGCACTGCGAGCCGGCGCCGCCGAGGGCCAACCGACTCCCCTGTGGAAAATACAACTCCGCGTCTCCTTACAAGCACACCATTTATTTCGATCATCTATTTCTTAATCTTCATCTATTCGTCGATTTTCTTATCTATTTAATAATTTTTTATATATCTCTTTAATATAAAATTTAACCTTAAAGAAACAATCTTAGGGCCTGTTTATTTTAAACTGCTTCTAACTTCTGCTTCTGTCAGAAACCTAAGAAACTAGAAGTCCAAACAAACGAATTTACTGAAAAGTACCTTCTGAATATACGATATTAAGAAAATGGAGTAGAAACTGAGAAGCTAACTTAGAATAGTTTTTTTTAAAAAGTAGTGTACCGAGAAACCAAAAAACTATTAAAAAAATCAACAGCTAAAATACAAAATCAGTTTTTCAGAAAAACAAAAAAACACAGTTTTTTTAAAAAAAAATAGAAACCTAAATAAACAGATTCTTAATAAGATATAGATCCGCAAGTAGAATTTTCGTGTTCACTCTCGCAGTGTATGCATTGCAGGCATGTGCTAGGTATCTCTCGAGGCCCGGCACGCCACACACACCACGCAAGGCGGTGACGTGGTCGCTCGCTCGGCAGTCGGCACTGCCGCGGGGCGCGCATGCTGAAGAGCCGAACCAGCTGAAGCCCAAAGCAGAAGCCCGGTCGATGGATCCATTGGTCAGGTACACTGTAACGTAAGATGCTGACACTACATGCATGCACGACCATGTGGACATCCATAGTAGGTGTGCACGCCCACTTGCGTCGCCGCACACAGAAATCTCTGTCGCTAGCCTCAACTTGCCGCCCGTCGTCTCGTCAAGGCCTCAAGGGGCTGGCCCGGGCCGTCTTAGCCTGCGTGCACAGGGCTGGGTGCATGCATGCATGTCACGTCAGACTGCACGACTCAAGATATGCTTTTTTACTGTGCGCATGGAGCAGTACCACGTAGGAGAGTATCTTTTGTTGGAATTTGCGGCACAGCCTAAATGCGTGGCCCAAATTTATTTTGGCGAGTCAAGATGGCGCGTCCCGAACATATTCGGGAATGAGTGAGATCGACCACTACAGAACCATGTTCTCTGTTTTCGCTGCGCACATCCTTTCGAGTTTTGTCACCTCTTTATCTGTCGTGCAACAGATCGAGGGTGGGCAATATCTTCAAACCAACATTGATGATTTGAGATTTGCACGAGGGATTGGTGATCAGATTTCTAAGAAACACACCCATACGACCGTTAGATGGCTTTCTTTGCGACATCTATATAGACTTGTTCGTTCACTCAGTTTCCACCTAGCGGAATCAATTATAAGTTAATTTATATCCAATGATAATACTGTATTAGATAGTTTGTTTATATATATCTAACATATATTTACGTTGTTAGTAGATCTATTATGCTATTTTTGCCATGTTAATTTTACAACAGCTTTTACGTGTCTTCCCGATCAGATGCCATGAACGACTTCATCTATCCCGTGTACTGTACTCCATGCTACTAGATCTCTCAAGCAAAGAGTTCCATGGTGCAGAGTATATATCACATGGCCACTTGACGCATCCCATGCTACGCCTGCGCCCCACACGCTGTTGCGCCCCATGCCATGCCATGCCATGCATATGCCTCGGCAACCTTTTCCGGTTTCAAGACTGCCTTGGCACCTTATTCCAGGTTTCCTTTTCGGGAAGGCGACGTATATTTTACAAGCACACAAAGATAATCGCACTGTCAGAAGGACAAGCAGACAGTTCGTTACACTGCTAACTTTTTTTAAGCCTCAATAATAAATACAAGCTCTAGGATTTAAGCACACGCGTTTGCACTGGAAAACATACTTAGACCATCTAATCATTTTTTTTCATTTTGTTCCATTTAAAATTCTCTTTCCTGTTCTTATTCTATTTATTTTCACTTATCTCTAACAATTTCTTTTCAAAGGGATTCGTAAAGAGAAAAGAGAGAATTTCGTTCGGAAAAGAATGATAAAAAAAATCTTTTTCTAAAAAGAATTTAAAAAAAAAAATTGTTAGAGCGCTAAAGAAAATAATAACCCTTTCGTAAAAGATACTGGATCGCGAATAGAATTCGTTAAAAATGGTCAAAGCTGCTAATCAGCGGTCAACACACGCATCTTGGATCGAGTTGCATCCTCACAGAACAAGAATCCGTCAGAGAAATCGAGATACACCCTCACAGAATAGGAATCCGTCAGAGAAATCGAGTTACACCGTCGCAGAACAGGAACCGTCAGAGAATCTCTGTCTCTCTACTGCTCTGCAAGAATCTCAAAGCAGATCTGACGATCCATTCGTCTCCCCGGCTCACACGCGGCACCTAGTGCTACCACTGACAGGCGGGCCCCGCGGCGCTTTAGGGCCCACTTGGACAAGTCGCCCCGGGGCCCCTAGCCGAGGCCAGCCACGTGTACAGCCGCGAGGGCGCTTGGTTGCGCTCCCGCTGACGCGCCGGACCCGCGCTTGGAGCCTCGGGTAACGAGCCCGCTGCATGCTGGTCGCGGCACGCGGCGCCTCCGCGTGTCCCGCGCTGCTGCTGCGTGGAGGTGAGCCCGGCGAGCAGCTGCGTTACCGCCACGTGGCGGCCACGGACGGGCGAGATGGCCTCCTGCCCGCCCATCGGACGCTCGGGGCGACGGTCCACAGGACCACCGGTCCTCCTCCCCCGGCGCGCCGCTCCGGACGGAGATATTTAATCGGGCGGGGCCCCGCCCGCCGTACACGCCTGGCACCTTGGTACGAAGCGAGCTGCCTTCTTGCAGTATGGTGCGAGCGAACTGATCGATTCGAGAGTGCCCCTAGCTGCCCGCGCCATGCCTGACGATAGCGACGGACAGAGGCAATGCCGCCGGGGCGTCACCGTCGACGTCCACGAGCTCGACGCCGCCATGGCGCTAGCAGACATGGCCGTCGTAGGGACAGCCGGAGCTCCAGCGGCGGAGCAGCCACGACCGGCGCCGGTGCAGCACGCTGCTCAGGTCAAAAAGCGCAATCGACTCACCTGCCCAGTTTTAGTCGGTCGCCGCGCGCCGGCGGGCTGGCCTCACGATCGTTGCTTTAATATATTCTTGGTGGTTATTATATAGGCTACGCCGACGACTGCGGCGGAGCGCGAGGAGGAGGAGCTGGCGAGCACGAGGCTGAGCCTTGAGCTGGGCAAGGTCGGCATCCGGTCGTCTCCCTGCTCCAGCAGCTCCAGCGCCGGGCACCCTCA
Source organism: Phragmites australis (assembly GCF_958298935.1). NCBI lineage: Eukaryota > Viridiplantae > Streptophyta > Magnoliopsida > Poales > Poaceae > Phragmites > Phragmites australis. Next base: position 23,593,958 of record NC_084939.1, read on the forward strand.
CCCCGCACAGCAACCACCGCAGATGCCGGCGGCGGCGCCGGGCTACGGACCCAGGCCCCGGCACATGCTCACCGAGGTAACTCAGTCGTGTTGCGTAGTCGCAATTCCGTGATCCCTCTTCACTAGCGTCTGCCTCTGCCGGCTGTGCGTGTGCGTGCGTTAGGCCGAGAAGGAGGCGAAGCGGCTGCGGCGCGTGCTCGCCAACCGGGAGTCTGCTCGGCAAACCATACTTCGCCGTCAGGTGATCACCTATCATGGCCTACTCCTCTGGCTGTGATCAGCTTGCGATTACAATTTCTCCCTGACGCAAAATTCGTGACTTTTCTTCAGGCGATCCGGGACGAATTGGCGAGGAAAGTTGCAGATCTATCGTCGCAGAACGAGAACATGAAGAAGGTAATCAACCTGATGCAGCGGGACGATCTTCGTCCATGTATGCTCGTCGTTCTCGATCGTGCAGTGACTAGCTGCTCGCCTGATGTGTACGTTTTCGCCTCGCTGATGACACTCGATCTGTCTTGTTGCTGGTGAAAAAACAGGAGAAGGACATGGTGATGCAGGAGTACCTCTCGCTAAAGGAGGCGAACAGGCAGCTGAAAGAACAGGCACACCATCACCCATCGCTTTCGTTTTCGTTGCTTTAATCCTGTACTTGATCACACTATTAGCCAATGCTACCATTGTCAGGCAAACAAACAGAATCTAGGACGCTCTATCTATGATGCAAGAGCCTCCAGTTGTTCCCTGAACGGAGGCCACATGACCGTACACCTAGGCTACTACGGAGTACTATACTAATTGTTGTCGAATTGTCACGCTGACAGAGACGGTTTTGGACAATGATGCCAGCAATCTCTTCTTCTATCTCTGCGCTTTGTCGGCATACCTGCTTGTTCAGTGCAATGCCAACGCTGGCCGCATGGGATCCATCCGCGCACGTAGTCCGTCGTCTCTTCTCGTCGGTTCAGCTCTGCTAGAGAGTTGCTGCACGCATTCGAGCACTTCCATGCTTCAGGTTCTTGGTGTTTAGCACGCATAGCTGACGAAACAGAGTGATCAGTGGAGGAACCTTGCATGATCGAGCTCATTTTGGGTCTAAATTATTAGGGTGTCCACGTTGATTTGCCCCGCCAAGATCTCAGTGCGGACAGACAAATGATGTGGTACCTGCAGCACAAGCTGAACACCGACTTTTTTGGCTGATCCGACAGTGACAGCAGGCCCTGATCGATGGAGTGATGTATAGTTGCGTGTTTTCTCTGCAGGTGGCGAGGATTACCAAGAAGGAGCCGGAGACACCAGTGACCACGGCCAGGCAGGTCGCACCGCCGGCGCAGCAAGCGAGAGCCATGGCGGCGTCCCCGCTGGCCACGCCACCGCAGCCGGAGTTCTTGTACACCGCGGCGGCGCCGGCAGGGCACCGACCGGCGCCCTACGTCTGGGGCTCCTGGTCGCTCGCGGCCGGGTACGAGCGCGGCAGCCCGCCGGGCCCGCCGCCACTCCGCCTGCTACCCTGCGCGTGGTACTACCCCGTCGTCGCCGACCCGCGCGGCTCGCCGTCGGCGTACCTGCAGCAGCCGTTCCAGGACCAGCGCGCCGCCGCGGAGCCGGCGAGTGGAGGCTGCGCGACGACCGAGGACACCGACGACGACCCGTGCTCGCTCACGCTCGCCATCGACGTCGACAAGAGGAGCGCGCCGATTACCATAGAGAGCGGCGGCCGCCGCTGCGCCGTGGGAGGGGGGCCGCAGGGCACTGTGAGCGGCAGGGACAAGGCGGCGACGTCGGCAGAGGCGAGGGAGAGGAGGAAGGAGCTGACGAAGCTGAAGCACATGCACTCCGCCGCTGGCCGCCCGGGTGGCGAGCAGTGGTAGGCGTACGCTGACGGGGCATTGGTGATGGTTGTGGTGACGACTCGGTTGGTATTAAATTAAAAAAAAATTAAAATTTACTTCCACCTAATTAAATTAAAAAAGTAATGTATTAAATGGTGACCTAAAACATCTCCTGGATATTCATTTGCATGCCTAATCCGTCGCTAGCCGTCCTTCCCGTCCTACACCACGAGCACATATCCACGACCCGTTTGTCCCGCGCAAACCATCGGACGACGCCGTCGTCCTCAACTTGAGCGAGAGGAGACGGCGGCTGTGGCCGTGTTCCCGGTAAGCGAGCGGCGACGGCGGCATCTCGGTGGGCTACGGCCGTTTTTTTGGGGTAATCATGCGGCAACGGCGGCATCTCGGTGGGCTGCCGGCTGCAGCCGTTTTCCCTGCAAGCGAGCGTCGACTGCGGCATCTCGACCGGCTGCGGCCGTGTTCCTGCCGATTGCCTTGGCCCTTCGTCGATGTTGCCCGCTCACTGCCTTGCTTCTGCACCAAATAGTTTCAGAGCTTCTTCTCTCTTCTTTTTGTGCTGTTGCCATGAAGTCTTGATTGGTCAAATTTCCTGTTGCTCTTTTCTTGCGATATAATATGCTCGAGGGTTCTGTTTGGTTTCATCTCAGAGTTTCGAATCTGGAGTTTCCTTAATTTTCTTTGGTTTCTTTCTTTAACACATTTTTCTTTGCTGTGTTTGAGGGCAGATCTTGTTGATTTGTTCTTGAAAGCCCTCCACGGTTCGCTTGTTGATTTGTTCCATCTGGCATTTTTTTGCTGAAGCGTACGCCCTTCGAGTTGATCGTGCTGCTGATCGGTTGCCACGTTATTTGTACTAGTTTTTTCTCGTGCTTTGCAGGCGACGGGAAACGCGGCGGGCGCTGCGCGGGGGACGCTCGGGAGGGTGCTGCGGGCGAGGGCACGAGAGTGCGCATGGAGGCATACAGGGCCGGTTCGGAAGGGGTGTGATCGTTTGGAACCTTTAAAATTCAAAAGTTGTATATGTATATGTATACTGTATATATCGGTTTAAAAATAAACTAAAAAAATTAAATCTAGACGATTTATATTTAATAATAGAGTCCCATTTTTAATTTCATCCTGAACCACCGAAATATCAGGGTCGAACCTGAGGCACAAGACGGATGGACTGCAGACCACACAGCACAATGATAGGAATTAGCATTTTAAGTAGGAGAGATTAGCTTCGTCCAGTCAAATATATTATCTCCTCAATTTTTTTTCTCCCGTCACATGACACTTAACTAGTTTTGATTAATTTATATGAACTAATTTTTTTAGTATCGTAAATTTTGAATAAATTAATTGAATTTTAGGCTGTCCATTTGAGAGATATCCATTAATTAGCTTTTCGATGCAATCAGTGTGAAAAAAGAGAGATTGAAGAACCTCTCCATTCCTGATTCCTTAATCCAAACAAGGTGCAAAACCATGTGATTCCAATCCAAAAAGGATCGATTTTGGGCCAAACCTTTTTGAATTTTTTTCAAACAAACGTCTATTTTGTAATTTTTTATTTTCGAAATATAAACATAAAAAGCTCGCAAATGGAATCGATTTTGGGCCAAACCTATCCTGCCGTCTGTGGAAAAGGCATCCAAAATAATTATAGCCCATTGAGGCCTAGCGGTCCATTTAGGCCCATAGGCCTAGAGGACCATTGTGGCACAGAGGCCCATTAAGGCCCAGATGCTGCCCATCCGTGTCCGAGGTGCGCCGCCAGGTGCTGTGAATGAGTGAATCTGAGATCGTTCCAGAAACATCCTCCTCCGATCTCAGATCCACCTCGCCTCCGGAGAGAGACCCATGGCGCCGCCGCAGCCGAACGGGGGGAAGGTGACGCCGAACCTGGCGATGGACGCCGAGGCCACGCGCCTGCTCAACCTCACCGTCCTCCAGCGCCTCGACCCCGCCGTCGAGGACATCCTCATCACCGCCGCGCACGTCACGCTCTACGGCTTCAACATCGACCTCAACCAGTGGGTGAGCCAGCGCGCGCCCGATCCGTACCGGCTTAGCCGTGGCCCGACCCGATCTGACGCGGGGTAATTCGCGTGTGTTGTGCAGAGCCGGAAGGACGTGGAGGGGTCGCTGTTCGTCGTGAAGAGGTGAGGCGGGGTGGGGGGGGGGGGGTCTGGCCTCTGGGGATGGGCAGTTTAGGGTTTGAATCGGGGTTTTGCTAGTGTCTGGGATCTGATTGTGTGGCTACAGGAATACGCAGCCGAGGTTCCAGTTCATCGTCATGAACAGGCGCAACACCGGTACGCACATCCGCGATCTTGCCTGATGAACTCATCCTTGCTTGTATTCACTGGCTTGCGTCTTGGCTAGTCGTTTTAGTCTTACGACTTGCTGGGTTTTAGACACTGGACTGATCAATAGTATTGATCACGATGTGAAAAAAAGCATCCCTTTTGGGTATTGCTAAACGTAGAGCACCTTAAGATCCTAATGTTAACCAATGTAATGTACTGCAATACCTAGGTTACCGAGAAACTTAACCACACATGATGCTGTGCCATGTTTTCAAGTCAAGGTGATCTATCTTGTATTGTAGTGAAGCACTAAGCCTACTTCTCTCCATTCATCGATGCTTTGAGTGATTAGCCAAGTAATGGGTATTTTGTAGTGCCACACCATAGGGTCAGAGCAGATAACCAACTCCAGAACACTAGGGTCTCAGGATTGCTGTAGAGAACTTTGGATCGATGGTTTCATTTGAGGTCCATTTGGCATAATTCCATATAAAAAAGTAAAGGTTTTTGGAGAGTTACATTTGTAAAGAAACTGGGTAAATACTTGCAAAACTCCAGCTGTTCTTATGAGAACTCACCTGGGGGACATGATGGGCGGTGCTCTATGGGCAGTTGGATATTTGAAGAAAAAAAATCATTCTGTTCATTAGCCTGGTTAGGACTTACGATATAGGGCATGATTCTAATTTTCAAGACATATAATATAAGTTGATAGGACTAAGAGCTTGTAACATTTTCATCAGTAATTAATGTAAAGATATAGATTTTATATGCGTGAAGTCACATGATTCATTCGTTGAATTCTTCGTGAGAAGTCCAATATTGTTTTTTCAACAGATAATCTGGTGGAGGATCTCTTAAGTGATTTTGAATACGAACTTCAACCTCCATATTTGTTATACCGGAATGCTTCACAAGAAGTAAATGGAATTTGGTTTTACAATCAACATGAGTGTGACGCTGTTGCAAGTCTTTTTGGAAGGTAAACTTTTCATGCATCCTCTTATCATGTTGGAGGCATCTTTTGCTGCGGATACAATGAATGTTGAAGTCGAATGCTATTGGACCATATGCTAATTAAGTTAAGGATCTAATCTGGAATCTGAATATGCACTTTCTCGATCAAACTAAGTAGTGGATGATGGAAAAATTGATAATATTAACAACGTAAATACAGTAGCGCCCATCGGCATATTAACAAATGTAAACAATGGGTCCGGGATGTGAGTACCCAAATTTACAGAGGCTAGGATGCGCTCTCAATCTTTTGATACTTAAAGAGGTTGCTGTTCATGGTCCATTTATCCTTTTGCGAAGCAGGGGCATCATGGTCTTCTTGTATTGGATGCTCACTGTGGGTTCTGATATTTTAACCAAAGTTTTTTTACAAAGGATTGACATTGACTATGATTACCCGACATGGCATCATCGTTGCCGCCTTATACAAAACAAAACCATAGACCTATGTTTTATTTTATTGTTTTTATATTTTTCGTGTCTGTAAATTCCACTTCTCTTATGCTTAGTTTACAGTACTAGTTTGTATAATTCTCTTGGTAGCTTTCTTGTGGAACATGTTTCGTGTGTCAAAGATTGACTGCATACAGTTTGCTTTACCAGAAAGTGTCTCAACTATTGTTCACTCAGTTAGATTTCTAGCTTATATATGTGATTCATATTGCTTTAAAGGGACAGATCCTTGCCTCCCTCTCCCTCCCACTCTGTTTTTTTAACTATCTGTATCTCAGGATCCCATAGAGAAATTCCATCTTATGATTGTGTGGACACCTTTTTCTCAAGTTGTGAACATTGATTGTTATTTGCAGGATACTGAATGCTTATGCCAAAGTGCCTCCTAAACCAAAGGTGCCTTCTGCAAAAAGGTATTTCCTCTGGATTTTTGTATAAAAAATAATTGTTTAGAATCTCTTATATTTAGACACCGTAATCATTACATTTATGCTTTGAATTTAGCTACTCCCTCCGGTCACAAATGAGCGTCGTTTTGGGTTGCGTCCAGTAAACCATTTCAATTTTTAGCTACAAATTACTCTTTATGTATTAAGTTTGGATATTTGAAAATGATATGAGTAGATTTGTCTCGAATAGTTCTTTCATAATAGTATACTTTTGCTATGTTTTATCAATATATTACAATAAAAAGTAGTAGTAAGTTATGTTTTGGGGATCGTGTTGATGTCCATAACGACATTTATTTGTGACTCACTTGTGCTCAAATTCTTCCAATGTGGCACAGTGAGTTTGAGGAATTGGAGGCTGTTCCTACATCTGCTGCAATAGATGGCCCCCTTGAACCTCCACCAGCATCCACTGCTGTAGTCTCTGACGTCCCTGAGGAATCATTGGCCAATTACTTCAGTGTATGTTCATTCTCAAACTTAACCTGTTTCATTCTATATTTTCTCTTCTTTCACATTGTTTATGAAACAATAAATCTCCTATCCGTCTGAATTCTGTACTCGATGGCCTCTGTAGTATCTTGGTTGATGCATACACACCAGTAGACTGCATCTTGCTAGTCATGGCTGGATACATGTGTAACACGATTTTCATTGCGTCAAACAGTGCTGAATTTGTGTTCTAAACATATGTGTAGGGCGCTGCTAGCATGGGAAGTGTAACAAATGCACAATTGGCTGGAAGAGTGCATCCATCCACTGAGAGTGTTGCATCGTCCAATGTTCCATTGATCCTTCCATCTGTTGCTCCGGCACACCCAGCTCCCCCTTCAGTAGGTTCATCAGCTCCACCACTGCCGCTCCATGACACTAATGCCCATGCCAGCCGTTCAACAAATCTTGTAACACCTGCTTTCTTTGCGCCTCCATTGTCCTCTTCTGCATCACTGGCACCACCAGGCTCATCCATGATGCCTTCAGCACCACCTCTTCATCCATCTGCAGCATCTGCTCAACGCCCTCCATATGGCACCCCCCTACTCCAACCTTTTCCACCACCGACTCCACCTCCTTCCCTTACCCCTGCACACAATGACAGGCCTGTTATTTCCAGGGATAGAGTTAAGGACGCCCTCCAGAGACTTGTTCAGGTATGTTTCACGTTAAGAAATCCGGAGTGTAATGTTTGATTATTTATTATCTGCTCTAACTCTTTCTTATGTGCCCAACAGAGTGACGAGTTCATCGATTTAGTCTATCGAGAATTACAGAAGTCACTTGTATAGACTGCTTCTAGTCTTTCCGGAGTTTCTGGCGTGTGACAACGAGTGCTTGTGTTCTTTCTTTTTGAGTTTCGTACGCTTCCCTTCTCAAACTCCTGTATAGTTTTGTCTTAGTGTATTGCTGTGGAGTCCATATAGCAGTGGTTGGTAGTATTCATGGCGTCCTTGTTTCCAAATAACCGTGTTGGCAATGTCATAGTACGTTGATTTGTGTAAGAACGTTGAAATTTCATATTTTTTGTGTGATGTACTATAAGCAATTACGTCTCGGTGTCAGAATTCATGGAGCACATATGTTCTGTTTTGCTGTAACTTTTACGCTGTCTAATATGCTCTTTCTTGCTTTGCCGACTGAGCATGTCTCTCTATTCGCGTAAGATTATCTTGCTCCCATTGAGCCACGTCACTAGAAAAACATCAGCTGTCGGATCACTCCACGGAAGAAAACAGGCTGTCAGATGTCTCTCATGCGATGTTTGCATCTAGCCTCTTCGCGAAGCGTCGAATCGCAAGTCTTCCATGCAGGTGTGGCCTGCGCTCGCCTCATGCAAGCCTCCACCTCCACATCGTCACCAGCAGCCTTACGTCCTTCGTAGCCCTTGCCCTCTCGTCTACGGTAGCGTCGATGATCGAGTTCTGCCTTTGCCGTCATTGACAACTCCCTCCGTCTCGATTTGTTCCTCGGTTCGCTCGACCCGAGTGATCTAGATCCAGGAATCACCTCATCGGGTTTAATTTCTCAATAAATTTGCATTTGGGAGAGTAGCAGGTGCTAATCGACGCGGAGCTTCCTGAGACTTCCAGCCATATCTACTAATCCTCCCCATCATAGCGCCGCCACCACCGCTTCTGGAAGTTTGCTTCACTCGAACCCTCTCGATCCCATCGCTGCCTGAGCTCAGCACCATCGTCATCCTCCGCCGTCCTCTCCAACTCCACCACCGTCACGACCACCGCCGGATCCTCCGCCGCTCCTCCTCTCCTGAGTTCCTCTACCTCGGCATCTCGCCGCCAGCATCTCATCCCCCGGGAACAAGCTCCCATCTCCAGTGTGGATCACTGGAGCTCTGCCCTCTACCGCCGCTCCCGCATGGGACCGCCCTCTGGTAAGCGGAAATTACCAAAGTTTGATCTTTTAGAGTAGCATAGCAGAAGTAAATAGTGGATCTGTAAACGAAAGTCATCAAACACTAGATTCTCTAAACTTGGGATATGGTCCTTATTTACAATAAAAGTCAAAAGATATAAGTTCCACACCACACAGGAGGGTCAAAAGCCTACCCATCATAGCCCACTCTATTTCTTAACCTTCAAGCTTGATTATCTGGATACTCCTCCTGGTATTAGACCTTGGGTATGGCCTCCGCCTTAACGTACTCTTCATTCCTGGCCATCTGATAGGCGTTGTTGAGGTCCACATCTTGTCCCTCAATGACAAGGAGTTTTACAAAGAGTACGAAGGTACTTAGCAAGAACTATATAACAACCAACATGTCCAAGGAATGTTCTCAGTGTTATCATTGAATTTTCAAGGTTATCGAGGGAATAACATCATGCACATTTTGAAATAGTGTATGAAAATACCAGCTTTAGTCAAGTTTTATCTAATTGATGAACTCCACATGTTAGAATCAAGTGGTGGTTATCTTTCCTGTTGCAATCATAGTTTCCAATTTTAGCCCAGAAATAGGGAGTGAAATCACACTTAGTACTCTGATGAGTGGTGCGTTACTTTTCCCACATAACGGCAAAATGATCACTATGTCTAATAATTCCGAGTAGTGCCTGACATGATCACAACCAACATGACCTTTATTCACACTATTGATTAGTGCCTCCAGGACTGGACTGGTCGAAACCAAGACTAGGGTACATATAGTGACTAGACCCCTGCTCGTATGCAGATAAAGGATGCAAAAGTCCTTATCTACCAGCCTGTATAACTTATAGCGGCCAGATCATCTTGATATTCTACCCATATAGTCAGATCATCCTTTACACGAGATGATTGTTAGCTCCTTGGAGACATGCCAATAGGCGATACTTGGCTAAGCATAATTCATCGAGTATATGGTTAATGCGCTTATAATGGTGCCATATGTTCGACACAGGGGGGTATTAACTTAGCCAAGCAAGACATGAGTCCTAGTGAAGCATTCAAGACATGCACGACAAGCATCGCCTCACTAGTACTCCTTAAGTTCATGATCTCTTATTCCATAGTCATTAGTCAATATTAACTTGCATGCAATAGCGAAACTGTCATAATGCTAGAAATCATAAGAGTTCTAGTACTCTAGTGCTAGTTCAATGCCTACAAGAACCGAATCAAAAGATTCAATCAGCACACACTCGTTGACGGACCATTAACCTTGATTTCTGTATGATAGCTAATAACTGCTCTACTAGGACTGGCAAAGGTTCTCGTTAATTTTGGAAACATGAGTTGAAAATAATTTGAATTAATCAAATTGTCTTACTATTTCTAAAAGATTGTTTACATTACCAAAGATTCCTTAGAACTATTAATCATGTTTAATTTATTTTCTCGAATAAAATATTCTGGATGAAAAACTAGGTCAATAGGATAATGGGCCTAAGAACAGCCTAAGGCCATATTGGCTTGGCCTAGGCCTAGGTCTAAAGTCCCTAGCCCTAACCTAACTCAACTTAGCTTGGCCTAGCTTGCCTCGACTTAGCTTGGCCCACTTCTACCCAAGGCCTCCCTAGCCCGACCAAGTCAGCCATACCCGACTTCTTCCTCTTTTTGCTTTTCCTCACACTCCTCTTAGCTCCTCCATTCGGCTCTCTGCCTTGGCTGTGTTGCTGACCTTCTTGCTGCCTCCTCCGCTACAGCTCGCCTCGAGCAACTTGGACTTCTCCTCCTCAATCGTTTTGGCCCAATTGTCTCTCCATACCGTGGCTCCTGCGATCAATTTGGGGAGCTATGGTTTAACCCTAGCCTACCCAATCTGACGGGCCTGGCGAGCCCGTTGGCCTATTTGCGTGTTGGTGGTCTTCCTCGGCTTCTCGTCATCTTCTTCTCCTTCCATGGTGGCACCTTCTCTCTTCACTTGGCTCGGTTGATTGGTGGGCTAGGGCACATCCCTAGCTGTGCCCGCTTGCCTGTCGTGGTGCTCCATGGTGGCATTGTCTCCTTGCTCCTGTGGCTCTGGTCATCACGGTGGTCGGCTTCTCCTTCCTCGGCTTCCTTGCCTGTTGGTGTGGCTTGGCGGCAGTGCTGACCGTAGATCCTGGGCGCCGTCGTCGTGCCTTGTGGTGGCTAGTGCCACTAGTTATTGCACGTCGGCCTTCCAGTGACCGTGAGATAGTGGTGGGCTAGGCCCACTGCTACTCCGATCACCTTGGCCTCCCTGAAGCTTGGCTTCTTGCGGTTTGATCCTCTCTCTCCCTCTCTATCGACCCTAATTACTATGCTACACCCCTCGGTTTGGGCTTCAACACATTGAGATGCTTGATGAATGCTTGGTTGGGATGCCTAGGAATGCTTTGTGATGCTTTTGGGTGCTAGTTGATGCCATGATGACTTGATGCTTGATGGTTAGGGTTAAATATCATGATTTCCTATGATTAAACTGTGATTAGCTAAGAGCTTAAACATGCAATGATGACCAACTAAATCTGAGCATAGCTATGTAGTTACAACATTTGTTAATCTTGCAATACAACTAGTTCTTGATCCTTATGGTGATTTTATCCTTAGGCAGAGTTTTATGTTCTCTTGTTATAGATTGTTTTAGCATGTTCAAATCTAAATGCTTGGCTAAAATGCTCATGTTAATATGCTCAATCAACTCCTACATATTTCCAGTAGCAAGAATCTTGCTTAAGCAACTCCTATGCAATTTTAGTTCTTTTGCATTTAGGAACATAAAGAAAATGTAAGCAACTACTCTTATCTATAACACACCTTGATCAAAGGAAGTTGATGCTAGATGATGAGATGGTATGCTTGATCTTGATGCTCTTGGTGATTCCTTCTCAAGCTCCACCTTGCTCCCTTTCATGGCATAAACATGCATTCATGTTAGCCATGAACTTGAACAAGAGAGAAGAAAGGAGATGAGAGGGATAAACTCACCTTGACCCTATTTACCGAAATGCCATTAGGGTTTCAAGGTGACCTTCCCTTGCCTATTTATACTACATAATTTATATCCTATTTGCATTTTCTTCTAACTTGAATGACATGTTAATTTGGTGAGGATGACACCTAGCTTGCTAAGCATCACTTGGCATGTTTGTGGTAATTGAGGTTTTGACACCTAAACCAATGGGGTGTCCATGAGGGTAAAATGCTAATTTTGGTGGTGGCATTTTTGTAATTTTGTAATTTGGAGGCTAGGTATGAGGCTACTAATTCATGAATGAATTATTCTTGTATCTGAAATTGGCTCATTTGTAATTTGGACCCTTTGCAAAGATTGTGGTTTTATGATGTGGTCCTTGGTGCCGTTTCCATGGCATATGTGGCTCGGTTTTGCTATTTTTGGAATTTTAAGGGGTTTTCTAAAAAAATGGCTTGGAAAAATCAAAGGTTGATTTTCTAGATTTTTGGCTCATTTAATGGATTTATAGTGATTTCCTAAAATACCATGATCATTTACTTGTGAGCTGAAATTAATGGTCACAAATACATGGCCATAGGGAATTTAGGAAATTGCTTGGCTTGGGATTTTACCATACTTAGCCTCCTACAGAAAATTGCTCTTTTCATAGAAGCAAATATTTCTTTTAGAAATATCACTCCTCCTATATGTATGTATGTACGACAATCACATGTAAATGCATGTATGTCATGATCAAATGCTTGTAATATTTCTGTATTCGGGAATGTAAACGGACATGTACTTGTACATGTATGAATGAATGTATATGTGTATGTATGAATGACATGAGTATAAGCTGAGAGTCAGAAGTCTAGGTTCCAGTCTAAAAAGCTGCAATGAGCTCTCGACTACCGGTAGCGCAACGAACACGAACGCAAACTAGACTAACGTCTAACGTGTTCACACCACCGTATGAATGGCTACTAGCATGCTCTAGAGAAGTCTAAAAACTTAGGGTATCACATAATATTTTCTTTATTTTTTATTTTGTCTCCAGACTCCACGACATAATTCATAGAGAGACCTAAATTAATGTTTAGGTGAAAAGCGTATGGAACCATTGCAAGGTAGTGGCAGCCTGGCTTAATTTTGTTATAGGTATATGTGTATAATTTACAAGTAGTTATTTGGGTTTTTTTGTTAGGTTTTCATAATGACAGAGGTTAGTAATTTAGAAGTAGGTATTTGGGGTTTCATATGTTATTTTTTCATAATGACATAGATGGATAATTTAGAAGCATGTATAGAAGGCAGTTAAAATTTTCATAATGACATATGTGGGTAATTTAGAAATATATTAGATCTAATGATTATTATTGTCAATGATGATTAGAGTCCACCAAATCGATAGACATATGTTTTGCTTTTTTAGAAATTTTAGAATTTCTCTCTTTTTTCTAGCGTGTTTGGGTCAATGTTGAGGCTCCAATTAGTTATAGTAAGAAAGATATATAAGATGCTAATCGTATGGGTATCGGTGAGGCGATGAGATAGATGGAGAATCTGTATGCATGCATGGGGCAATGCAACTTGCTTTTTTGCAAGTTGGATGCTAGCAAACGACGCTAGTGTGAAAAATGGGATGAACAGTTGTGTGCTTGCACTCATCGTTATCTCACCAGCGCGCATTAGGCTGCGTAGAAACGTGCTGCCACAAGAGAAGTGGTAATCATGGCAGCTAATGGAAGTGAATAATCCCATCTGAGCCGGAGAGGCACCAATGCTCAGGGTACCAATCGCTGTATTGATCCATGATCATGTGAGCTTGCTTGCTTTCTGAATTTTTTTTTTAAAAAAAGCTTGTAGATATCCCTGGGGAGAAAGACTGAAAAAGTTATCTTGTCGGGTAGAGAAGTAGAACTGTAGAATAGTTGATGCAGGATTGCAGCCCTAGAGCATCTCCAGCGGAGACGGCTTCCTGCTTGCAATCGCTACTTTTATCTGTTTCCCTGTAAAACACGGCTCCAGCAGAGTATCTAAACGGATCGTCATCACCGTGGAGTCGCTATCCTCCCTCAAGTGTTGGGAAATGTAGCAATGCGCTATCCCTAGCTATCCGCTCCTGTGCACGTCGGTGGGAGAAGAGAAGCAGCAAGTTGCCAAATGCTTCAAAATTTTATTCATTTTCTCCTCTTTTATAAATTCAAAAAGTGAACTTCTGAAGTTTCTAAAATCACACTGATTTTCGTGCTCGTGGAATAAATAACAGATAGCCCATTTTAATTGGTTACAACTAAAAATCTCTTACAAATTTTAAATAAAAATTCTCCAAATTTGACTATTTTGTATTTCGCTTGAATTTTTAGGACATAAATTTAATTCCAAAAATCAGAAAAAAAATCATGAATATTTATCTAAACTAATGTGCTAATTTCTAAAATTATTGACAAACCTAAGTTACATATGAAATTTGATGTTTAGCATGTGCTACTACTGCTTGCACTATAACTGTTGAAATTATAGCTATTGCAAAAAAAAAAAAAAACTATTACAAATAAATTAGATACGGATACAATATAGATACATAAGACATGAAGAATGTGATTTAGCTAGTCTGTTTGAGTGTATAAAAATATGAAGATGAAATCTTATAAAGTGGATAGTTAAATAAAAATATAGAGTCAAATTTAACTAGTCTGCTGGAGATGTTGTTATAGGTGGCAAAGAGTCCCAAAAGTTTGAGATCAGAGAGCTTTAATTCTTTACCCAAATCAGCCATGATGATATGGTAAGCAATAGTGAAGGATCAAGATATGTAATAGGACCTAGTTTATCTTGTGATGAAGCAAGCTTGTGCTATTCCCTGCACGTGATTAAATACTGTTATCTAAAACCTCTTTACTGACACAAAAGTGTCATTGCATCCCGTGACTTCATTTGGTGCTCCTGGAAAAAGCAGAGAGAAAGCTCCAGACGTCCTGATCCTCCTTCCTCTTAATCCCCGAAACGATCTGTGCTAGAATCAAATCCGGCATCCACTAAGCTGAAGATGGGCGGCTGAAGAAATTTTTTTCGTCCGCCTCCATCAGCTCAGCACCTAATCGAAACCTTCTTTAGCACAGTGCAGGATGGCATTTAGTCAACCAGGCCTCGCTTCGTCCATTTGCCGGCTGTTCGACACTTTATTTTGATGAGTGCTGGGTCTAGATCGGTCGGGTTGTACCACCTCGTATTTGTATCCGTGTGAAAAAATTACATCCGCTATAATACCCATACCCGTACACGGGTACGATATTTACTCATACCCGTACCCGTGAGGGTAACGGGTTACCCACGTCCGAAAACTCATCCTCAACGATCGGGAGAGGTGATAGAGGGTGATGCGACGGTGGCGGCAGGGAGGGGTGACGGAGGAGGAGGCAACGGCGGCGAAAGCCACTGGGAAGGGCGGCGGAAGCCCACCTAGACCCAACTAACCTGATTAGGTACACGAGTACGGGTATGGGTAGTAGGAGAACGGACCCGTACCCGCTCCATCCGATGGGTGACGATTTTTCCCATTAATAGACCCGCGGGTTTGAGAAGTGGTCCATACCCGACCTCTAATGGAGTAATTACCCATCGGATTTCGGGGCCCCATTGGCATCTCTACCCATGCTCTTTCGAATGGCAAGTCAAAGACCGTTAATGGTTGAGCATTGATGAATGTTGCAGTTGTGTTTCAGTAAATACAGGCGAAGGCTATGACGAGCTTTCGGTCGGAGGCCGAAGGTTGATCTGCGACTTCACCGCCTGTGTAGGCGAAGGCTATGACAGGTCTTCGGTCGAAGGCTGAAGGTTGATCTACGACTTCACCCGTCCGTGCAGGCGAAGGCTCTGGCGTGCCTTCGACGGAGAACAAAGGTTGACCCATGGCGCTGGAGAGCAGAAGGAGCAAAGGTCGTGGCAAACCGTCGGCTGGAGGCCGAAGAGAGACCCGCGACGCAGTCACGAGACTGACCAAAGGCGCTCAGTGGACGTCGAAACCCACATAGTCACTTAGGGTACCATTATAATTATGCAAATGTATTTGATAGTATCATAAGACTCTCGAATATGCCGAGAATGTGACAGTTGAGAGGGTAAAACTGTAAATTATAGCGTGAAGTGGTTAAGTACGGACTATAAATAGGGTCATACTGTACCTAAAATGACACATATTTTAAAATTATTCACCTTCTAAATATGTGTCACATCCAGAAGCTTTCGACTTTTTCTCGAAGACCTTTCTGCTCGGAGACTTAGTTTCAACAGTGAGCAAGGGTTCCATTCCCGGCAAGCGATCCTGCTCACCTTTCTGTATGGGCAGCACTTCTTTTGCCCTAGACCAAATCTTGTGGCCTGCCTACATGAGATAAGAGATAACAACGCAGCTGGTTGTTAGTGAGTGCATGTTTGGGTCACACACTGTTCTGCTTTACACATTCAGAGAGAACAGATGCTCATAGACGTAGGTGAAGGATGGGCACACTGGATGCAATTGTTCGACCTTCCCCATTGTTGATCTGTACACGAAATGGAACTTGGGTATGATGGATCCTGTAATCACAAGCAGATACGGCGCAACGACTGTAATCTTTCACGTCGCATATGATTCGCATATACGCGCTTGCCTCTTCACGCCAGACAAAGTTGGATCTATGTGCTCAAACCTAACTCAACATGTGTGTCAGCTGCAGATTGCATGCGTCGCAAGTAGGTGCTTTTAGGAAGTGTTTTGTTCCATGTACACGGAATATGTATGGATGATGCAGGATATGCTGTCATGCTTGTTTTTTTTCTATGAATCACATCAACTTATTAAGGATAGGATGATACAAATTATAGTAATATTCTATTAATATATTGAACCATCCTATACGAAAAAATCGGCTCCTGTAATTACATATACTTAGTGATCGATGGTTAGTAAGTCTTAGTGAGAATTAAGAACAATTAGCTATGCATTAGTTACAATAAGATGTTATTAGTCATAATTAAGTATAATTGTGGGTAATTAATGATATGGTAAGTTATAATTGATTATGCTTTTTTTCCGTGTAATGTTGGCTACATATGCCGAGATATTGTAATAATCATCTGTTGGTTGTATGCATCTCTTGATGAAAAAAGTCGGATGCTTTTATCCATTTTCTAAAAAACCCAACTCAACATGTGTCAGCTACAGATTGCATGTGTCACAAGTAGGTACTTTTAGGTAGTATTTTGTTCCTGTATATGGTATATGTATGGGATGATATATGATATGTTGTCATACATGTTTTTGATCGGATGAACGGTATAAACTCGTTAAGGACATAGTGATACAAGTTATAGGAATATTCTATCAATATGTTGAACCATTTCATATGGGAAAATTGGTCGAACAACCTCGTACACTCTGTCGGCTCATGTAATTACACGTACTTAGTGATGGTTAGTGAGAATTAAGAACAATTAGCTATGCATTAGTTACAATGAGATGTTATTATTAGCCATAATTAAGTATTATTGTGGGTAATTAATGATATGATAAGTTATAATTAACTATAATTAGTAAAGATTAGTACTAATTAGAATAATTTATTGATAATTATAATTATAATTATAAATTACCATATTATAAAGAAATTAAGTTATAAACAAATATAATGCTTATATTTTTAGCAACTAAACACATTCATACGTGCATCCCATACATAGAACCAAAAAATATCATGTATCGTTCCCTATATCGAACCAAATATGCAATTTATATCATCTCATCTAAAATCATTATCATTCTGGCTATACAAAACAATCCTATCCCATTCAATTTCGTATAACGAACCAAACACTGCTTAACTCCTCCCCTAACTCCACTAACTCACTGACCTCCTGAGCTGTCAGTCACAATAACAATGCAACCTGCATAACTTGAGATCAATTGGACCTGTCTGCTATCTCCTTCAACAATGCTGAAGTCTGCTGCTTGCTAGTCATGCGTCCTGTGTGTCGCATGGAACATGCTTGGCTCGTCTGCTTCCCTGTGTCGCACTGACTTACGATGGAGATAAGATTTGGCCAATGGATTCAACCTTCACCCGTCAATACCATGACCCAATCATGCAGGTGCCCACGTCACTGTCAGATGAAAGCGAAGAACTACGCTTGGACATCCAGCACCGAGTGTTGAGTGGCTGTAGTTGCAGAAACAGAGCCTCTGCGCTCTGCAGGTACGTTGCAGCTCGCAGATGGGCATCTCTTTCTGAAAAAGCGCGGCGTCGAAACCGAAACGCACGCAGGAAAAAATGAAAGATCGTCTTCGCCAAGTCCCGACGGTGAAATGGAAAGATGGAGGCATGCGTCAGAACTGACAGGATTCTTGGCAAACCTCTCGCGAGCGAGACGACGACGTGTGTGCATCTGCAGCTAGCGGCCGTCAACCGATCGTCGCCTTGTGGATCATCCGGCGTCCTGATCTTTCGGTGTGTTCTCGGAAGATCGCAAGTTGATATGTTTCTTAATTTGTATATGACTAATCATTAATAATGTTATATTTGAGATGATTTTAATTGATATTAGCTTATTTATGTGTGTTCTTGTTTAATAGTTAACTAAAGTTTGAATTGGAGCATATTATTTTAGAGTTCAGAAAAAAATATCTCATCGGAACATCTGGTGTGTGAGTTCTTAATACACCGGATAGTCTGTGGTCGATGAAGCGAGCATCAGAGTATTTTTAGTGTTGTAGAAGAAATTGGAGCAAACACCGGATAGTTCAGCGTTTCAGTGTGAGCACCTATGAGGAATCGTCTAAATAGTATTCTAATTAATCATCAAGAGGATCATTATTCATAATCACAACATCAATTATTAAACAGAATACCATTCCGGTAGCCCCGACACGTGTTTTATACCCAAAATCAAAACACATATCTTTCCAACATGCATATCACAACGTAGCTTAAGAAAGAGTAAGTAATTAAAGTTATATTACAAATTCTTAAGCATGCAACCATTTGCAACAGTTTACACAAAGAGGAACTATGCAGCGAAAAAATAAAATCTTAACAACAACAAAAAGAGAGTGGAACCATATGCCCTTAGGCTCCACCTCAAAAGTTACGCCTCACTAGAGTAGGATGCACTACTCTTGCCCATCACCTGCATCAGCGGGCACGAAGTAGTCAAACACCACATCACCCTCACCAGCAGAACCTGAAAGCGCATGCATAAGTACGAAAATACTCGCAAGACTTAATCCATATAGAGCACATATACTTATACTTGAGCTGTTAGCAAGAGTAGACCACAAGATTAAGTAAAACATATACGGTAAGCAATCTAGACACATATATGTGAACAACTATACTTAACTCCAAAAACAACTACCTTTCTACCCTCTAAACCACAACTTGAACATGTATGTACAGTAACCATAGTACCTCATCAACAAACCACCAACCAAAACCATCACATCATAACCTTATCCCACATTCGTAAACTCTATGACCGATACAAATGGAACAATAGCATGCTCATGACCGAGAGCGTGAAAATTCGAATTGTTCTTATACCCTGCAGGGGGTACAACTTTACCCATACGACTCGAGGACTATTCGGCTTGTGCTACTCATGAAAGTACACACAAGGGGTACTCGAGTCAACCTTTCTCATACCCAGAACCATCCACTTGCAATGCCCCTATAGCACCGGGGTTACCGCGAGCGTGTCCCGGACACCTCCTGCTCCCCGCCACCTTGCTTCTCCTTTTCTTTTTCTCTTACGTGTCATAGAGCTGTAAGGCAAGTGTCAGCACGGTATAAGATAATCGGCTTACCTTACCATTAGATCAACATGTGGTGAGTACGGTAAGTGCTAGAGCCAACTTTAGCGATGGACAGCCTTAAACGATGCAAATGGTCTATGGCATCCGAGCTCCTCTCCTGAACTACCCAGAGGACTCCTCCTGGGCAGAAGATACCCCTAACACCGCCCACATCTTACCTCAATCTCACATCTTAACCATCCATGTCAACCTCATCTTTGTATCTATGAACAATGATTAAGCCCTAGACTCGCGAACAACGGCAGCACCGTGGCTCGACTTCTACCGAGGACCTAAGCATTGCTAAGGATTTTGAATAAACCTTAAGGCTAGACACCAACTATATCATCAAGGATACAAGGATAATGATTTATCAAGAAATCAAGGTAGAAATAATGCATCAACATAGGTTCTACTCATATCAGCCCGACACTGGACTCAACACATGCAAACATACATAAAACATAATTTATCAATTTTAGACTCCATTTAAATTGAACAAAGGGTGCAGTATGCTTAGATGCTTGCCTGGCTGCTCCGAGGTTTGCCTGATACTTCCCGAACAGAACTCGCAGAAGTGGTGTGCCTCGGTGTCAACCTCGATCACACTCGCATCACGCTCCGGTTCTTCGTTCGCTACTGAAGAACGCATGCAATGATGAACACGAATGACATGCAATGACAGATGTTCCACGGTGCTAACAAGGTGGAGATGCAGTGTATCATGACATGAGTTTTAAAGCCTCAAAATTTTCTTAATTTGGATTAATGTTAAGCATCTACTCATTTTCCTGGATTAATTAAGCTTAACACAAAGCTTAACCCTAAATAGGAATTTAATCATGTTTAACATGAGGGTGATTATTTTTAATGATCAGGGAAACAATTAACAAGGTTTACAAAATTGAATTCATCAATTTTGGAGTTACCAATATTTAATTATGGATTAACAAAGCTTAAAACTATTTTATTAAACCATGCAATTTAATTACATATTTCATAGCTCCCAAATTTTTTAACATGTAGATAATGATCATATAAACCTAACAAAATTGGCTTCATGATTTTTGGAGCTATATATAATTTTCTATGCATTTTACAAATTCCAGCCGATTTAATATTGAACACATATTCTATTTCGTATTTTTTTGGAATTTCTCGATTATTAAAAAGCCCGCAATACTCTTTGCACTCCCGACCGGCTAGCCACTGAGACTGACAGTGGCTCGGGTGGGTTGACCACGGGTCAAAGCCGACTTGGAGCCATGGCACGACCCAGCACGGCCAGTCGGCGGCTCGCTTGGCATTCACCGGCGATGAGCAGCTGCGCTATCGGGCCGGCTGAGGACTCCAACACGACCAGCGCGCGATGACGAATCCGATTGGACAAGGCTTGGCCAGTGGGCTCGTCGGAGCATGGCCGGCGGCGAGTGGCCACGGGCGGCGGCGAGAGGCCACGGGCGGTGGCGCTCGGTCGCCGTGGAAACCTGGGCCGGCGACGGGCAAACTCAAAACGACCATGTGCAAAAGCAATGAAACGGCGTGGGGAAGCTCACCACGGGATGGATTTGTGAGGAGGAGCTCGGATGCGGCGGCTCGACGGTGGACGGCGGGAAGAAGCCACCGGAGATGAATAAGATGGTGCCGGCACACTCGAATCCGGCTGGAAGGACGTCGTGGATCGCGCCGGGACGGTGGGGATGACCTTGGTCGGTTCTACTCTGGGCTCCAAAGGGGCTTGGCTGGATGGGCTCGCGCTCGGTAGTGCGTGATTTGGCGCTCTGCTTTGCTGCCCGGTCGGAAGAGAGAGAGCAATGAGAGGGAGAGAGGGAGCAGAGGGCAAGGGCAACCTTGGTGCTGTGCTCCGGCTTTCCGGCGACATGGCATGGCCACCAAAGTCAGCAACGTCGACGCCGCCCTCTGGAAGCAGCTCAGCTGAGAGAGGAGGTGAAAAGCAGAGAGAGAGGGATGACATGTGGGGCCGATGAACAGTGACCAACTAAAGAAAATATCATCTCCACTTCTTCTATTCAAAAGAATATCTTCCCTTGGTTCAAAAATCATGGGACAAATTTTGTGTGAAACTAAAATTCATGTGTAATCCATTTTAACTAGTTTGACCCATCATGCCTGAGCCAATTTTAAACTAAAATACTCCAAACATGCAACCTTTTCTAACTTGTGGTCATTTTTATGCCTCCAAATTAATTCCCAAAAATTTTGGAAAATTTATTTATATTCTCCACGTGATAGGGACTAATTTCTAATATTATTTTCAACCCTATGTTGTATAGCAATATTTTGAGTTGCTAAACAATGCACCAATTAACATTGATTTTCACAATTTATGTTTAATTGAAAATGCATGTTCATAATTCACCAAAATAATAAAACATGATGCCAATGATGTTTATGATGCTTAATGACATGCTTAAGCCATCTGGGTTGTTACAGCACCGGAGGATATCGCTGGTTCTTTTGTTGCAGAGAGGTTGCGGAAGGGTATTTGGTGAATTTGCACAAGCTAGATTATCCGGTCATAGATACGAGGTCACCATAAGTTTTTACCAGATCTTTCCTTGTAGAGAACAAAATTTTCCTGGAACAAATAGTGTTACACTCACTGGATGGTCCGGTGTTCAGAGGCAAAACACGCGCGAATCATCCGGTGTTCATGTTCAATGTATTTTGAATTGAGGATTTGTGATTTTGGTTTTGAACTAACTTGGTTTGGGGTTGGAGAAAAATATTTGTTTGTCTTGTGGTGTGAAGGTGGTTGATACAACTTGGCGGTTAACGGTGGGATGATCGAGGTCAAGCGGGAGGCTTGATGCCTGACGATTAAGGAGGTTAGGCGGAGTTAAGGGTGATCCTAGCTGTACACATGAAAGTCAAGCAAAATCACGAAACGGATGATGAATCTGGCGTATTGACAAAGTCAAGTAAAAAGGATGCCAATGCAAGTGACAAGGTGGTCTGAGGGATCAGAAGTGGGAGAGATTTGCTGGCGGTCAAGATCGTAAGTTTGCAATTTTTTTGATTTTCGGATTTGATTTTTGTTTTGATTTTTAGACTAAAATTTCAGCACCTTAGTGCCGGACAATCAAGGAGGCTAGGCGAAGTCAATAGTGATCATAGCTGTACATGTGGAGGTCAAGCAAAATATGAAACGAATGATGAATATGGCGTATCGACAAAGTCAAGTGAAAGGGATGCCAGTGCAAGTGACAAAGCGGTCCAAGGGATCAGAAGCGGGAGAGACTTGCCGGCGGTCAAGATAACAAGTTTGCAATTTTTTCGGTTTCTGGATTTTATTTTTGTTTTGATTTTTAGGTTGAAATTTCAACACTTTGTGTGGTCATTCTTCTTGTTGCTATAGTCATAAAATTCATATACACACACTTATGTGATGGAGTCTTGAATTTCCTTGCCCCTAGATAATCAGCTTGGAGACTTTTGTTGTTCGATGTTTATCTTTTCTGGTTTCTTTACAAGTTGTGATCTTTTAAGTGCTAAGATACATGAATTGATCTTAAATGGAACATATGGTTCATATATCATTCGTGGAGTCGTGTTGTCTCGATTTCTCTTATTAAAATTTCTTTATATTTTTATTTCCGCTTGAGTGTTGAGGTGCATTGGGTGATCCAATAGGAGAATACCATCGATTTTACAAGAAATTTATTGAGGCGCTTATTCACCTCTTCTCTAGTCGTCAATCTCATTTCTACAAATATCATGTTTTCAGTCACATGGTGTTTATAGTTTTCATGCTAATATCATTTTGATTAAGGGCACCTGTAGTGTGTGCACAAAGAGATCATAAGCTAAAAAAAATGGTCTCAAGATTCAATCTTATACATTAGAAGAGGGAAATTTAAGATCTATAAGATCAACCCTCAAGTAGTCTCTACTACTTAAAAAATATGTAATGATTCTCACACGAGGCAGAACGTTCTGCCTCCAGTCCTGCAGACCATCTCTAAACTTTGCAGAAATTACCCACCTCATACCACTCAATCTCTACTATTCCGCTCGCATGTGTTCCGCTCCCGTGTTTCGCCTCTAGCTCGCGCGCCCGCCTACCCAGCGCGCTGCGCGCCATGCACGTCGACCGCCTCCCGCAGCTCCTGGCTGACACCCGTACATGAGCGAACCCAATAACTAGTAAAATATTATTTCTACATTGAAGAATTTTTTATTTTTATTTGTATCTCATTCGTAACACGAGCAGACCTTACATTAAATTAGCACATATGTGACCCATGTTAAAGCTCATTAAAAGCTTAAACACTAGTGAGAATTAGCGCTTGTAAATATCAGTGCAACTAGTATTTTGTATTTGAAGTTTTTTTTTTCGTTTTCCTTAGAGAGAATCCCTTTTTTATTGGATTCTAGAGAAAAATCAAAATTCCTGTAATTTATTTTTGTGAGGACTGGACCTCTGATTATTTTTTAGAGAACACTGGGCCTCTTATTTTTCTTTTGAGAGAGAAGACTTGGCCTGCAAAAAAAAAAGGTACAAAAAAAAAAGGTAGCAGCGCTATATCTTGGTCGGGCCTCAAGGCCCAAAACTACCATTGCAGGTGCTCTCAGCCGAAGGTCCAAGCTAGCTCGCCATTTCCTATCGCCGCTGCCTCTTCGTCTTCCTCGAGCCGCACCACGGAAGCATTCGGATGCTGCTCGGCCGGCCTGTGGCGCCACCTCTCGAGTCTCGACGCCACTGGGATCTCGCGGCCTCGCGCGGCTCGTGCACCCATGGTGTTCGACGGAATGCCCCACCGGTAGAGGTATAAGTCATTCCCCGTGCGCTAGATTATAGATGCCTACCAGTGCGAGTCTCATGTCCTGCTTGTGCTGTTCGTTTTCTAGAATTCTGAAAACTTAGTGATCGGTATGCACGATTTTAACTTCGGTAAGGTGAGCATCCGCGAGGTACAAGGAATTTTACCTGACAACGGACGGAATTTGGCTTCTAAAGCAACCGGGGTGTTGTCAGAAGAGGGTTCTGCATGGGGAGGTCTCGTTGTCCGTGTGATCTGTGCTGTGGTGCCTCGTGCTCGCCACGGCACTGCCTTGTGACGAGCTCCTCCTTTTGGTACTCTTGCATTGGCCCTTGTTTGCACGCCTCGTTCGCTGATATTTCTCTTGACAGAATTTGCACGCAACAGCATGCAGGTTCCAATTCTGTGCGAGGTGTCTGCTGGGGTGGTTCAGTTGGTGCACTGGTATTTGGAAAATTGCTCTGTTGATGTTTTTAGGGGCTAAGTGGTTCCTTTCTATGTAGGGAGCATCTGATTTCATTGCTGTTACGTTACTCATGTATTTCTGCATGTGCTAGTGGCAAAAAATCTGATCTGAGCGTGCGCGCTAGACAATCCCGTGCTAGTGGTCTTCAAATTTTGTGCATGTACGTCTCAGAGTTCAAGGCTAGTTAGATGTCAACTATTTTGGTTGTTCTGCGTTTACAATCCTCAAAATGTTGTGCTGCAGGTGTCATCTGGAGATAGTATCAGTCTAGGATATTTTTTGAATTTATGTATGCAAGGTGTCGTGCGTGCTCACAAATTGAAAACCTATGATGTATTTGGTGATACTAGACAAAAATGTCGTCCTATGGAACACAGTGATCGCTGGCATGCCTGTTCTTGGGATGTTATGATTCTTTTTGAGAAAATGCAGCTGCTAGGGAATTTGCAAATGAAGTTGCTTACCTCTCAGTCGTGCAGGCTTAGTTTTAGACTGTAGTTGACTGATAAGATCGTTGAGCCTAATGTCCTTCACCATTCACATATGGTTGATTTTGGGCCGAGCTGTGAAGAATGATGAGGCTTTGGCATTGCTTAAAAAATGTCTTTTGAACTAACCGCTTCAAGATGGGGATCTTTGCTTCGATCATGCAGGAATCACGTGAATATTAGATTAGCCACTATAACAGCTGAGCAGCTTTTCCAATTTGGACCTGACAATGGAGGGGACCATATTTTGCTTCCAAATGTATATGCTACCAACGGAATAAAGGGAAACGTTGTGATGGAAAGAAAATTTCTGAAGGATAGTGGCACAAAAAAAGAAGAGAATGCATCCAAGTATCATGGATTTCTATCATAATCCGGGGGAACTTTATTCTGAGATGAGAAAATTTGCGCACAGGGTCAACACAAAATGTGGCTTGCATGATGTTGATGACTACCTAAAGGAAGGGAAATTGATCCTTGCTTTTGGTTTAGTCCGCTTGCCTCCTAATGTACCAATCATGATGTACAAGAACCTTATGATTTGGGGAGACTGCCATTCCTTCATGAAGATTGAAACCCTTATTACGGAACACCCAGTCATTGTCAGAAATCAATACATTTCACCATTTTAAGAATGGATCATGTTCTTGTGGGGACTTTTGCTGATTGATAACTGAATAAGGAATAGCAATCACCTTCCGGTGGTACTCTCATCATGCAGCAAATTATTGTCACATGAGTAGTGGCACTGTTGCTCTAAAGATCTATGTCAGGACTTATATTGACAGATTGGTTACCCAAGTCAATAATGTCATGCTACTGTCCCCATTTGGTGTAATATCAGTACTATCATCTGAACTGTGCGTAGCAGATGGAAGCACAGGTGTGGGCCTTGATCATCTAAATTCTGAACGGATCTCTATCATGTACAGTAGTTGTGTAATACATCATAAGCCTGTGTTTTCTTAGCTATGCAAGTTTTGTTTTTGTATAAGTACACATGGGAGTTGGATTTCTTCCCTGCCTCAAGAGGAATTCAATGCGACCCACTGGATATTATTAGTGTACTGCAGTAAATTACTGAAATGCACCAATCATGCACGCATTGGATAGTTCCCTTATGATTTTATCCTCCTTATTTTTGTTTCTACTCTAAAAGTGACTAGATCTGGAAACTGCTGTTA
The DNA here is from genome assembly GCF_958298935.1 of Phragmites australis. NCBI lineage: Eukaryota > Viridiplantae > Streptophyta > Magnoliopsida > Poales > Poaceae > Phragmites > Phragmites australis. The sequence continues at coordinate 23,620,133 of NC_084939.1, forward strand.
CATTCTCCTTTGCCAAGGTGCTCTTCCTTTTATATCCTATGCAATTTCTTAAATTTAGCACTTATTTAATTTTTTTTATTGCATTTTGTTATCTTGAATTGGACATCATTTTTATCAGAAAAGTTTTGCATTAACATCAAAGATGCTCATGTTAGTTTTATATCCATATTTAGCTTGATTTTGTAATTAACCTTTTTTGGCTTAAGCAATTGGCAACCGAGTGTCCCTGAAGCTCTTATCTTAAGGATTTTACAATTTTTTAATTCAAACTTGAATATTGCGTCAATAATTGCTACTGTCTTGTTATGACCGGCCAGACTTATCAACACCGCCACAAGCGCCAACGTGGCTAAAGGCTCGCACCAGCTCGCGAGATGATTAGAGACTTCAGTTAGGATAGATGATTTGATTAGTTGGTTCGTTTAGAGATTACTTTGGATTGTTAGGATATTCAATTAAGTCTCAATTCGGCTACAAATAGCAGGGATTGTTATCGATAGAATCAAGCAAGAAGAAATAAAGAAGTCTCTTGTTTCCTCTCGTTTTCTGTCTGCTCTCTCTCGTTTTTCTCATTCACTGTCGACAACGCCGCTACGACGCCTGGTCGCCGGTTCAAATCCCGGCCGCTGATCCGCCATTGGTATTTCCTATGTTACAATCTAGGTTCTTTCAATCTGGTATTAGAGATGCCAGGTTCCCATGATGAGGAGACTTCAGCGGTAGCAGCGTAGGTGCAGGAGCAAGCCAAGGAAGCCATGACCACGATGGTGGTCGACCTGAAGAAGCAGCTAGCAGACATGGCGCTGCAGATATCGACCATGTCCTCTCGTGTCAACACCATAGAGCACACCCTACCACCGCTATCGAGCACAGCGCTCTTGCCACCGTGGTCGCACCACCCTTGACATCGACACCAGCAATCACCACCGCCCCACCCCACAGCGTCCCAACATTGGGCATGCTTCCGCCATAGCTACCAAGCACCACCACTATCCCCATCCACCACATCCAGTTTTCACCCTCGCCGATTCCCAACATCAACCCTCTTCCACCCCCGTCACCACCCATGGGCGGCAACAGTGGCATTCCCTTGTTCCATAAACTCGAGTTTCCCACGTTTGATGGCAAGGGAGATCCACTCAAATGGCTAAATCGTTGTGAGCAATTCTTTCGTGGCCAGCGCACCTTGGAGGTAGACAAGGTCTGGTTGGCCTCCTATCACCTCACCGGCATCGCGTAGCACTGGTACTTCATGCTCGAGTGCGACACGGGCACGCCAACGTGGGAGCATTTTAAGGACCTCTGCAATCAGCGCTTTGGGCTGCCCCTTTGGAGCAACCCGCTCGGCTAGTTGGCTCGGCTCCAGTTCTGGGGCACGGTAGAAGCATATCAGGAGAAGTTCTTGGAGCTCCTGTGCCGCGCAGATCACCTGTCCCCGACACAGCAGGTCCAACTGTTCACTGCGGGTCTCCCGGATCGTGTGCACATTGATGTCAAGCTCCATGCCCCTAAGACCTGCAGGCCATGAGCCCGCGCGCGCCTATGAGCGCCGGACTCAGGCTACGGATGGCATCACGCCACAACAATCGAGCTGACCATCGCCGCGCCCTCCAGGCCACGTGTCCACTCCCATTCTGTTTGTGCCCAAGTCAACGCTGGTGCCACAGACATCGACCACACTAGGTGCACCTTCGTCAACGCCTCCGCACCCATTCCGCCGCCTCACGCCGGCGGAGCTTACTGAGCGGCGAAAATAGGGCCTCTGTTACAACTGCGATGAGCAATACGTGCGTGGACACCGGTGCCAACGCCTATTCTACATTGAGGTCTCAGACTACGATGACGAGGGCGGCCCGGACTCGCCAACGATAGCGGATGCCGACACCCCAATGGTCTCCCTCCATGAGCTCACGGGGATCCGTGTAGACAACACCATGTAGCTTCACGTGGTCATCAATGGCCACTGGCTCATCGCCCTCCTTAACTCGGGTTCCACCCATAATTTCATCAACCATGTCGTAGCCCAACTCGTCAACATCGGCCTCGCACAGCGCTCGGTCCTGCATGTCGCAGTGGCGTATGACGACAAGGTGCCGTGCAACAGCGATTTTCGCGACGTCGGTATGCGCATCGGCCTGGAGAACTTCACTATCCTCCGCTACAACATCCCCTTGGGGGCCTATGATCTCGTTCTCGGGGTTCAATTCCTTTGCACGTTGGGGCTGATCTTGTGGGACTTCGAAGATCTGTGCATGACGTTTTGGCGTGGTGACTGTCGTGTGTTCTAGAAAGGTCTGAGCTCCCCTCGTGACGACGTCAAACCCTTGGTCGTGCGCGCCGTGCACACCGAGGACGCGCCGCTGATGGACTAGCTACTCGAGACGTTTGGAGACCTCTTCGCTGAGCCCATCGGCTTACCGCTGGTGTGTTCACGCGACCACATAATCTACCTCCTGCCTAGCACCGCATATGTTGTAGTTCGCCCGTATAGATACCCTCAGCTGCAAAAGGATGAGCTTTAGAAGTAATGTGTCGCCATGCTCGACTAGGGCATCATTCGCCCGAGTTCCTCTACGTTTTCAGCTCTGGTACTATTTGTCAAGAAACATGACAACACATGACGATTTTGCATGGATTATCGGGCGCTCAATGACAAGACGGTGAAAGATTAATTGCCTATTCCGGTGGTTGATGAGCTTCTCGATGAACTCCATGGCACCACTACTTCACGAAGTTGGACCTCCGCTCGGGCTATCACCAAGTCCGTGTTCACCCAGAGAACATGGAGAAAACTGCTTTACGCACTCACCATGGCCATTTTGAGTTCTTGGTGATGCCGTTTGGTTTGACGAATGCACCCACAACCTTTTAAGGCCTCATGAACGATGTACTCCATCCCTTTCTGTGCCGGTTTGTACTCGTATTCTTCGACAACATACTGATTTATAGCTCGTCGTGGTCTGATCACTTGTAGCATGTCAAAGCGGTCCTGGAGATTTTGCGTGTTACCTCCCTCTTCATCAAGCGCTCCAAATGCACGTTTTAGTCAAGTTTCGTCTCCTACCTCGGCCATATCATATCGGTCGACGGCGTAGCAATGGACGGTGACAAGGTGGAGGCCGTAGCGACATGGTCGGTGCCGCGTTCCGCTCGGGGACTACGCAGATTCTTGGGTCTTGCAGGATACTACCGCAAATTCATCCAGGATTTTGGCATAATCGCGACACCGCTCACCAAATTGCTCAAGGAGGGTTTCCAGTGGTCGCCCAATGCGGATAAGACGTTCCAAGCTCTCAAGAACGCCCTGTATGTGGCGCCCATGCTCCAGCTCTCGGCCTTCGACAAGATGTTCGTGGTGGACTGCGACACATCGGGATCAGGATTCGGCGCCGTTCTTCACCAAGGCTCCGGGCCCCTGGCCTTCTTCAGCTGACCGTTTGCAACACATCACACCAAGCTCGCCGCCTACGAACAGGAGTTGATTGGATTGGTTCAAGAAGTGCAACATTGGCGTCCTTATCTGTGGAGTCGACGCTTTCGCACTGATCACTATAGCCTGAAGTTCATGCTGGACTAGCGCCTGTCCACCATCCCTCTGCACCAGTGGATTAGCAAGTTGTTTGGCTTTGATTTCACGGTGGTGTACCGACCTGGGCGCCTAAGCACAGCAGTTGACGCTTTGTCTACCCGGGACTCTGAAGAGGGCGCGCTGCTGGCTCTCTTGGGGCCGATGTTCCAACTCTATGACGACATACGTCGTGAGGTTGACACCAACACTGATATGCGCCTTGCATGCGAGCAGATCCTCGCCGGTGACCGCATGACACCTTTGTTCAGGATGGCCTTGTCTTGTATGACTGCCACATCTTTGTGGCTCTGCTCCAGCTGTCCCACACCGCCGGCCATGAGGGCATTCAAAAGACATTACATCGCATGCGTGCCGACTTCCACATCCCAAGTGATTGTGCCCTTGTTCATGACTTTGTGCGATCCTACGCAGTATGCCAAAGCAACAAGACAGAGACGCTGCACCCGGTCGGCCTTTTGCAGACGATCCCCGTTCCCTCGCAAGTGTGGGCCGACATATCGCTTGATTTCATCGAGGGCCTTCCCAAGGTGCATGGCAAATCCGTCGTCCTCACGGTGGACAGATTCTCCAAATATGTGCATTTCATCGCACTCGGCCACCTGTACACGACAACTTTGGTAGCGCGTGCTTTCTTCGACTTTGTCCACCTCCATGGGTTTTTGACCTCCATTGTGAGCGACCGGGACCCTGTCTTCACCAGCCACGTCTAACACGACTTGTTCAAGATGGTCGGTGTGCAATTCCGTATGAGTACGACGTTCCATCCGCCAGACGGACAGAAGGAAGTTGTCAACAAAACCATCGCCATGTACCTGCGTTGTATCACCAGCGATCGACCGCGAGCATGGCTGGAATGGCTTCCTTGGGCGGAATACTGCTACAACACATCCTTCCACTCAGCCCTGCGCACCACGCCCTTCCAAGTGTTCTACGGCCGTGAGCCATCAGCACTCATTCCGTTCACACCCGGCATAGCCAGAACTGGCACGGTGGAGGACATGTTGCGCGAGTGTGATGCGTTCCTCGCCGAGGTCCGAGACAGACTGCTCCAGGCGCAACAGTACGCCAAGAAGTACTACGACGCCCATCACCGCGAATTAGAGTTTGCCATCGGCGACTGGGTCTGGCTCCGCCTCAGTCATCGGTCGGCGCTTTCGTTGGTCGACAGACCTACAGGAAAGCTAGGATCCTGTTACGCGGGACCTTTTCAGGTGGCGGCTCACGTCGGGACGGTGGCTTATCGCCTACACCTGCTGGAAGGGGCTCGCCTCCACGACGTCTTTCATGTCGGGCTCCTCAAGCCGTTCCATGGTAACCAGTGGAGGCGAGCGAGCGTACGTCGGGCCCGCCGGCTTTACCACTAATGGAGAATGGACGACTGTTGCCGGCGTCGGAGCGTGTTATGCGTGCGAGCTTACGTCGTGGGGTGTGGCATGTGCTTGTTGAGTGGAGGGGATTGGACGCGGACAACGCCACTTGGGAGCCGGTCGACACGTTTTGACAGTCCTATCCGGATGTACAGCTCGAGGACGAGTTGTTCCTGGAGGAGCGGAGAGATGTTATGACGGGTCAGACTTATCAACGCTGCCACAAGCGCCAACGTGGTTGAAGGCTTGTGCCAGCTCGCGGGATGATCAAAACCTTCAGTTAGGATAGATGATTTGATTAGTTGGTTGGTTTAAAGATTACTTTGGGTTGTTAGGATATTCAATTAAGTCTCTAATTCGGCTACAAATAGCAGGGATTGTTATCGATAGAATCAAGCAAGAAGAAATAAAGAAGTCTCTTGTTTCCTCTCGTTTTCTGTTTGCTCTCTCTCATTTTTCTCGTTCGCCATGACAGCTCCGCTACGGCGCCTGCTCGCCGGTTCAAGTCCTGGCCGCCGATCCGCCATCGGTATTTCTTGCGTCAAAATCTAGGTTCTATCATGTCCGGCTTAGCGCCAGCATGACAAGGAGTGAGGTATTGAATATACTAGAAATACTGTCAAACACTTTTAGCTCTGCTTTTCATTATCTAATAATATGCGGCTGTTTCCATTTTGCAAACACATGTTTAAAAAAAAAAAAAAGGAACTATGCTATTAAATACCATGCTTTTTTTCCTTTTTGAAAAGCTTGTCATACTTTCTTTGTTTACAAATAAATATTACTGTGATCTACTCATTGCCGTATCCTCTCCGTCATGATTACCAATTAGTTTATTTTGAGGGCTTGAAACATATCTTATCAACTATTTGAAGATCTGTTCACATACCCTGTACTTCAGAAAGATACGAATGATGTGAGGAAATATAAATACAATCTAGACATTCATCTTTCTCATTTGTTATCATTAACATCTTGATAGCGATATATCTGTGGTTTCCGCACCATAGTGTTACCAGACATATGTTAGGATCTTCGAGAGTCCTCCACTCGTAACCACCTGTGCATGCCACATCTGTAGGAAAGTACTGTTTATGCACAAAAGCTGTCTCCAGAGCCACTAGCAAGGATTGAGAAAACAGCAATCAGTGCATTGAGAGTACCATTCATCAGGCTAGCTGCTATCCGTTTTCTGTGGACCATGCTTGTTCATGAGCCTGATGAAGGCAGCGGCTTCTTGGAAACACAAGGAAATTTAATGGCTGATGCCTGATGGATGTATCATGGCTAACATTTTGTTGGTCCAGTCTGAGTTGCCCCCATATGCCCTAGTTTGTGGGTCGGGCCTCTGCTACCCATTTGCTCACGGGGACCATCCCTTATATCTGATGCATCCTCTTCTTGGGTGGCTGTTAAATCTTGTGATGGTTACTTCTAGTGCCCCACCATCATGGTGTTGTCTCATGTATTTTTTCTTCGGTAGCCCATTGTTTTGCATCCAAGGCAGTGACTTTGCAATGAAACTGCCAGGTTGAACATCGAAAGGTAAGAGTTGAAGATTTCTAATATTTTACATGGATGACGTGATTAGATTGTACTTTATAGTTGCACCCCTTTAATATTATTATTTTCCTCGGTATGTGTTAAGTAGGGTCAGTCTACTTTATCATTATGGCAGTCACATGATCCATTTGCGCTAATGTTAAGATAAACTAATTGGTGTTTAAAAGTCTTTATCATGTAACCCTGGGATAAGGTTCATCTTTTGCCACTAAGGAAAGCTAACCCCTGCTCCCTGCACATGGCCTGTGCTCTAGACTACTTAGTAAGCAGACAGGAAATCTTATTGTTGATACGGTAGTTAACCTACTTGTTTAATCATCATTACCACAGTTGCCGCAAATTCTATTCAGATGAATCTGAAACCTGCATCGTCATTGTTCCATTAATCAATTCAATGCTCTAGGACCTTGTTTAACAGTTCTATCTCTGTTTCTGTATCCGTATATAGCAAATACCTACCTCTCATGCTACTTGCAGTATTACACTGTCTTTATACTAAGAAGTGTTACCAGTTTATGTGCCCCAGTTATTAGTCTTCTAATCTAGATTCTTCATGTATTTGTTTTTAGCTTTGATGTGTTTCACAAGCTGACACTACAGTAAATCTTTTTTAGCTAATTGCGGCTTGCCCTCGGTTAAGAGCAGGTAGGCAGTCTAGTTAGGTCATACTTCTCTAGGTATCTACTTTGTTCTATTGACTGGCCTAAATAATATCATGTCGTTAGCCCTGTACAGGCTATTTTTTTTTCCTCTTTACATAGGCAACAAAAGTAGGAGACAATCCTCTGTTTTACTTTTGATATATGCTGTAAGGAATCTTGATGCTTATTGGAGTTTTGTGGCCTTTTGTGTCTAAACTCGCCTCTTAGACCATCAACTTAGCCAGCCTTTTCTTAGTATCCTAGGGAAAATTGAACCCACTTGCACACTTAAACTTTTGCTGAGCCTTTCTTTCCCGAGGGAACAAAAAGGTGCACATTGGCCTTAAAAAATCAGGACATGAAAATCCCCAGGTATCGCCATCGCATGCCCCATCATCATTTATTTAATTGGAGGTTGCAATTTTTTCTTCGGAATTACCACTATGTATCCCTTATATGCCGCCATTCTCTTTTCTATCATCAATTCTGCTCCTCTCCTCTGTACCGTAGCTACCCAGAACTTTATAAGCACTACCCTTTCATGCCATTTCTGTTAGTTCCATCAGCCAAACTAACTATTGACTGTTACTCTATTGTTGGTCTATTTTTTTCTTCTAATAAATGGCCAAACTACCTTTAGATAACTGTTAGATTCAAGAGAAATCACACTTAAATAGTTACACTCTCCGAGTCTCATGTCGCCAACAAATTTCTGCAAGCTTTCAACCACAATTCCAATTGGGTGATGAAACAACACAAATACTTGGGCATAACTCTGAAAGGGCAAAATTTGTCATTTGTCCCACTCTAACGTCCTAGCCAACGGCGATGGCATGGAAATTATCACTCAAAATAGAGGTATATAAGGGATTTTCTCCTATAACAGCTTCCAAAACAACATTTCCACACTATTGTTTTTTAAAAGGTGGAATACATTGCTTTTGCACCCCCTGCCTACCCCTTTATGTGAAAGCATTCAACCTATCAATTGCATGAAGTGAAAGCATTGCACCACCGACTGCATGAATGAACTGTAGAACAGTAGAATTGAGAAGATGGGGGGAGAGAACAAAATCCCCATGGGGGATATTGCTTTGTTTCTTCAGGAGGCAGGCCTGGATACATGAACTTCACAGTTTGTTCTTGGACCCACGCAGGTACAGATGACACATACATACACATCTCTGCCTGTGTCTCCACCTCTCCTTTTCAGCCTGATGTTTCCTGAAACCTCCCACGCAGGCCTGCTGCCAGATCCCGTTCAGTATGTAGGGTTTCTGGAAGCCAAGGAAAAAGAGAAAAAACAGCAAAAGGCAGTCTGGGGATGGAAGGAAGATTGCCCGGGAAACAAGGGATCTCTCCACTTCCTTTTCCTTCCACAGGTCAATTCAAACCTGCCACCTAGTTCAAATAGTAATAGGCTGCTAGCAACTACTTGGTTGTTTGGATTCTGCAAGCATGACCTCAAATCTCATCTTCATATCTTATAGACTGCCCCTGTCATATTAAGTTCCAACTCGTCAAATAGAGGAATATTTATGGTGCATCTAAATTGAACGGTTTTGCAGTGCTGACCAGTTATTGGGAACTGGAGGTGTTGTAGCGTAGGGGCTCTGGTGCATGTAGCCGTACATCGCCGTTGGTGTCTCCGGCTCCTGCTCTGGCCCGCAGTTGAGGTTCACGCCGAACAGTCGGAGCCGCCTCGACGGCGCTGATGCTGCACTGCAGCTCCTGTTGTCTCTGTCCCACTGAGATTCTCCTGCAATTGTTCAACAGAAACGGTGTAAGAGGTATCTGAAGTTACAGTGCTTTCTTTCCTTTTCTTTTTCGGTCTTATACCTGCATGCTGCATGTTGCTGTGCTCATGGTCCACTAAGTGACGATAGGCATAGGAATTTGCCGGGCTGGTTGGGTATGAGCCTGATGTGCTGTAGCACATTGGGCTCCAAGGCTGCTGCTCTCCGGTACCCTGTGCAGCCGCCGCTGTGCGCACAGCGGGGGGCGGTGCCACTGCCGCGGTTGCACTCTCACCGCGTCGCCTGTAGCCAATGAACAGGCGGTCGCCCATGCCAAGGCCACGCATCCTCTCAAAGTGCACGACGTCGCCGGCATCAAGCTGCTTCTCCTTGACGTACCGACTCCAGCCCTTGGTGAGCACGTAGCTCTGGCTGCTCGCCCAGTAAGAGTACCGGAACCGCCATGGCTTGCCAGCCTCGTCCTCGAAGGATAGGATCAGGCCCTTCTCGCTGGAGTCGCCGCCGAGTGGGAAGTACCTCTCGGCGTGCTGCTTGGGGATCACCAGCCTGTTGAGCTTACCAACATCACTTGGTGTCAGGGGCTTCTCGAACAGGTGCTCCCTCTCCAAGTGGTGGTGGTAGTGTAGGTTCGTGTACATGGCCACACCCCAGGGCCAGGCCTGGGGGTGCTCCTGGGAGAGATGATTCATGGCCATTCTGCTGGAGGAAAGCAAGAGCTAGAGCGAACAAGTGTGTTAGGTTCCTGTCTGCAGCAAAAGTTTGCTGGTGGAGAGTAGCAGTGATGGTGTGTCGTGTAGAGAACCATGCAGGTGTCATGGCCAGGCTTTATAGCCTACCAGGGAGAACACTGGGTGTGTCTATGTAATGTATCGATATTGCTCTGGTACATGAGGACTTGGTGCATGCATTTGATCTTGGCGAGGGCACTTTTTAATCTAAGGTAGACAGGAAGAATCAAAGTGAAGGGCTTCAGAGGTGCTAAGGTTAGAATATGTAGTTTGAGTGTAGCTGATGAGGGACGATCAGGTGGTGGTATACTTCGAAGTTGGTGCATGGCCATTGTGGCCTAACCACTGCCATCCAGGAGGTGGAGTGGAAGTAGGCCCTACCATTGCTTTCCATGTGCCTTGGTGGTTGGGGCCTGTGTGTGACCACTGTCATTAGCTCCCCCATTTTAACCTGTAGAGGCCATGGTTTCTGGTCCTGCATGAGGTTTCAGTTCTATCTGCCTCTAGGACGGTGAAAGCAAGCGCCGATCTGATTAGGAACTGAAGCTTGAGCACCCTAGGATAGATTAGGTGAAAAGATGGGTTGATAGATTGGTAGCATTGCATTTTGTACCTGTGGTCCGCTTGGAAGAGCTGGTAGGCAATTACTTGTTGAGGGTACTGATCTCGCATAGAGATGGGAATAAAGCACCAATAGGTATCCATGGATCAACTCTAGTTCAACTTAATTAACTAATTAAACAATTATTCCGTTTCATAGTGTAAAGGTTGTTAGCTAAGTTGAACTAGAGTGGATCTATGAATCGCTCCATGCCCATCCTTAATCTCTCAGGATGTGACACTTGAGGTGTATGGGCTGTGTGCTCTAACTATCACGCACTATTATGTACTAATACCAGCCATTTTCTCATCTCAGATTCAATACAATCAAGGGCTATGTCAGGCCAGTCTCATTGAATGGATGGATGACCACCTAATAGGGCAGCAAGACTTCCAAGTAACAACCTGGTTCTGGTTGGATTCCTACACAATGAATTGAATTGGCTGTAAGATATTATTTCCATTCAAACCATCCTTGCAGGACGACCTGCCTCTGTCGAGGACAGTGGGGGTACTGAAGAGAGAAAAGCCATCGGGTATTAATCTATTTCCTGTGCTAGCTGACCTTTTGTGGATTGGTGCCCTCTTAACATGCATTGGGCATTTGGGGAGCACCTATTGTTGCTGGAGGATTGGGATGCAGAACATTATTTGATCTGTTTTGTTACGTTTTCAGTGACAGATCTGTATCAAACACTGTAAAATATTGAGGACAAAATCAGCAATGTCGCTTTGCTTGGTACTTTGGAGACATTTATTCCATCACATGGTAATGAACGGAGTGGTACAGGCCTACAGGGTTAGATACACAGTATGCTGACTAATATATGCTTATGTTAAGTATTATTCAGTATGTCAACCTTTGGGAAACCAGAGGGGCCATTAGGCTGTTGTTCTGTTAGTAGGTGCGATCCATAGTCCAGTCATAATAGCGACTAAACGAATCTTCAAAGATAATCACTCCATTCATTCCATTACTAACCCACATCTTTGAAAATCACATACATTTTCTTCTGACCTAGCTTTTTTCTTATCCAGGATCAGGGAAATGGGAATATGTGATTATTATCTCACGTGTCATTGGCCTTATCTGTCCTGCTTTCAGTTCCTGTGCTTTCAGTTCCTGGGGCTTCAAGTTCCCAAGCGCCAAATATTTGGAAACCAGAGGGGCCATTAGGCCGTTGTTCTGTTAGTAGGTGCGGTCCATAGTCCAGTCATAATAGCGACTAAACGAATCTTCAAAGATAATCACTCCATTCATTCCATTACTAACCCACATCTTTGAAAATCACATACATTTTCTTCTGACCTAGCTTTTTTCTTATCCAGGATCAGGGAAATGGGAATATGTGATTATTATCTCACGTGTCATTGGCCTTATCTGTCCTGCTTTCAGTTCCTGGGGCTTCAAGTTCCCAAGCGCCAAATATTTGGACATTGGAGTGGGAAGTAGGATCGGGATTGAACCTACACAAAGATCTCCCTTCCCCAACTTCCAATAACTTAATGAATCAGATGGTAAGATTTTTGTCCCCAGTTCTTTTCTCCACTGATGCGTGTACAACTTGTGGCCCGCACAATTCCTCCTATTTGATGCAAACCCCCATAAGTTATTCTTTTGTTGTTTTCTATGTGCATGAACATAGAGATATGCAACAAGGGAAATTGAGAATGCACTGCAAATGAGTACTGTACTTGATGGCATAAATAAACTTGATTAAGATATAAGTCTATGTTTAGCATCTCTTGGAGTATGAAACATGCACGATTAAGTTCAATAGGTTCATGGAATCTCGTCTATAAAAGCTGTGAAGGGTACTCCATTGCAGCTCCATGCAAATGATTAGCCCTTGTTTGCAAAAGTTGAATAGGTTTGTAAAGGTCCATATATTACTATTTTCAAGTTGTATTGTGGGACGATAGACTTTATAAAAGTATGTGAGTTCCAATTATATATGCAGGTTTATGTTATCATATATTCAAACTTAATGAAAAGACTGTGAGACAAATAGACAAACAAAATGTACAAGAATTTACAATCACAAGTTGGTTATGTGGAACTTTGGGCACTTTTATTATTGCCAATTGCATATTTGCATGTATAACTCTGACCAAGAATCAAGATACTTGATTTTATTGTGAATTTGTTAAACGATTGGCATAATGTACTAGATTTAACTACATGAGTACTGATTCGCAACCTAGGAATAGTGCCTGCACTGGTTACGAATTTTGACCAAATGCTTACTATTTAAACATGACCATGTCAGTACTAGTAGGGAATCACGCAGCAGGTCCTTAACTCAATCATGCAGCTCACCTGCCCAAACTTTTGATAATATAGGTTTGGTTTTTCCATGCACATGAATGAGTAGGTATCTTATGGAATTGAATACAAGATAACTCAAGATAAGGGGACACATGCTATTGCTCCTGGTTTTGTTTATTATCGTGGTCTCAGTTCCTTTTCGTATGGTCATGTTTGTTTTGCCAAGTTCATGCAGATTTTGGACTAAAACCTTGAGCACCACTACCATGTTACTCTCCTCCCTTGTTCATAGTGGCGGATCTAGCCCAGGCTAGGGAGGGGTGCTGGGCCTTTTGCTCTTCAGCATTTTGGGCTGGGCCCGTGCTATGTGAGAGGGATTTTTAAAAAATTTCTGAATTTTCTCCTTTATTTCTCTGTGCTTCGTGGGCTGGGCCCGTGCTGCAGCCCCCCCCAGCACGGGCCCTGAATCCGCCCCTGCTTGTTCACATGTACTTCCATGGAAGTGTGCAATTAAACTCTACCAATTTTGACCTTCAACATGAAGAATTCTGAAAATGTAAATGTATTAGCTAGATTGAAATGATACACGCTAGTAGATCTGTTGTTAAAAATGTTATTACAGCATTTCGACATTGGGCATATTATTACAAAACTGATGGTAAAAAAGTACTTAAGCGATATCTATTGAACTTTGTTAGGATGTGTTAGTTCAAGATGCACGAACGTCAATGTGTCTTATTAATTGTGTTTTGGTTCCTGTGTGCTTTGATATGGCGAGCATTATATGAGTATCATAGCAAATGCTCACATGCCCTGAAGGTCTAGCCTGCTACAGTTTTCTTTTTTGTGGGTGTTCTAGTGTTTCTTGTAATTATATGGAAAAAACCATTGTAGATCCCCTTGCATAAATGACATGTTTGGTTGTCGTTTGGAAGGAGGCAGGTAGCATTCTCGAGCTCATTTTGTAAGATTTCGCAGAGTTGGGACCATTTGTTCAACTGATGTCATTTCTGTGGTTGCTGTTCTCCGTGAGTCTGCCTAAATTTCTGTATCGAGTGCAAGACTGAGTGTGCCTCTACCACATCTGCGATCTTTTGAGCGTATCTTTGTGCGTGCTGTAGTGTGGGAATGAATGCGTAAAGCAGAGGCGCAGATGATCTCGCGCACTGAAGACTGACGTGATTGAGAAGGTGAGGAGATGATGGGGAGAGGAACCGGTATGTCTCGCAGACGCCTTTTTGCCATCGCAGGGCCTGCATGCCGTCGTGCTGCTTCCGGTACCCTCTTTTCTGTCAGCACGAAGAGGACTTTAACGAAGTGAGGGGACAAAGTGGACGCAAGCGCTCCTGATGAGGCGTGACCGTGTGAATAGTGTCCAGATGCATGACACTGTAATGGCTTTTTCAGAAGTGCTCCCAAACCCAAAGGGTTACAGCCAGGGTTAAAAAACTGTCGGTAACCGCCCAAAAATCGCGGTTACCGACCTTCTCGATTCGATCCGGTTTCAGAAACCGAACGGTAACCGAAATTTAAAATAAAAAAATTCAAAAAAAATTCAAACAAAATCTTTTAAAAAACTAGACACAATTCTAAGACCTTCTGTGAATTTTTTTTTAAAAAATAATATCGTTTGCATCATATTTTATAGGGAGAAAGTTTGAAAAAAATGAAAAAAATTGAAGCGTGCTGCTCAGTTATTAACTCATGTTAAGAAAAAGTGTAACATGCAAACACATATTTTCTTGTATAAAACGTATTTTAAGAGAATCTTTAAAATTGATTTCACTTTATTTAGAGTTTTATTAAATTCTCTATAATTTTTACAAAGTTCACAAGCATAAAGTGACTATATTAAGAAATAGCATTGTAATTAACTTTTTCATATCTACTATTATTTTTTCTACGTAAATCATAGTATAAATAAGCTAATGAAAGTGGTTTCACTAATTTTTGAGGTGTGATGGGTCAGTTATGAATTAATCTAGTCACAACACATTTACATAATCATGCATATTACAATAACTAATTCATGAGTTCATGTATTTTTAAAAGACATAGGATCATGTAAGAAGACTAACAAAATTAGTTTCATGATTTTTGGATTAGCAAAGAGTAAACTATGCATTTAACTTGGTTTAACAAATAAAATTTCTTACAGAAAATTTTGAACTTTTTTATGAGTATAAATACTTTTATCATGTAGATCATGTTACAAGGAAGCCAATAAAATTTGTTTCACTTGATTTGAAGCTCAGATGAATTAGTTATTGATTTTACAAGATTGAGCCATTTTTAAGTTTTTTGTTGAATTGCACTGAAATTCGATAAAACCGCTCGATAAATCGAGAAAACCGAGCGGTTACCGACCCAAACCGCTCGGTAACCGACCAAATCAAAAATGCGAGAAAATCGCTCGGTAAACGACCCAAACCGCTCAGTATCCGACCAAAACTGAGCGGTTACCGAATAGCTAAAATCGTGATTTTTTTTTTCCAAAATTCAAATTTTGCCAAATGAATTTTCTCTGAATTTTTTTGAATTTTTGACCGGTAACTGTGGTTATCTTGTATTTTCGGTTACCGTTTTACTGAGCTCCGGTCGGTAACGTAAACCCTGGTTATAGCTCACGCTAAGGGTTGCTACAACATTGGCTATGATCTGAGTTTTCATATGGTTAGCGCTAGTTATCAGTACAGGTTTGGATTCGTATCGATTTCTTCGCACAATTGTTTACCTTGTTTGCCTATTCTTTTCATCAGTTTCTAACCGGTTTCTTTTTATGATGTGGTGCAGACTTGAGATAACACTTGGTGCGCATGAGCACATCAGAGCTCAGAGTAGGGAGGTTATTGCTACCACCATACGATGGAAGAGGCGCCGTGCATGACTGTAGTAGACTAGGAAGAGTCAACCTCACAGTTGGGCGCCTGCAGTACAGTTCGTCTGTCTGTGTGTCTGTCACGAGGCCAGTTATCATCACCCTCTCACAGACACAGGAGCCACTCCAGCAGTGACCAAGCCAGGCGTAACCGGTAACGTGCGGCAGGTGCCATGGCAGCCCCAGTGCATCCCGCTGATTTGCATGCTGCACGCCATGATCAATCAGCGATCAGCAGCAGGAACAGGAGCCGGTCCTTTCTCCTCCCCCACTTGGCTAGCTCGGCGCAGCTCCTCGCCGGCCCGGCCCCTCCACGCCATTGTTAGGCGCTGTTCCTGCTGCCGCCGGCCGGTGAAGGAAGGAAGCCTGCACCTACGTGTTGCGCCCTGGGGGCTGGCCCCCCTCCCTCCTCTCCCTCCGGGTCCAATGGCCCGTGCATGGGCTGTTAATGACCGATCAACACGTGACCCCGGGCAGCCCGGTGGGCTGTGGCTGTGAATGATCATCGCTCGCTGGGTAGCATGGACCTCTTGCCTTGTGCTCGCCGCTCCATGGCGATTAATGGCAGAAAATGAAAGACGCCATGAAGCTGATCACAGAGATGAACAGTCTGTTGTTGTCCTCTCTGTAGGCGGTGTTAACTTCTTCTTCTTCTTTTTTTAATGTAATAGGTAGCTCTTCTTTTTATTTAAAAAAAATCGCAGAGATGAACAGTAGTGCAAAAGAGGGTACATGTGTGAACAGTGCACGTAATCCATGGGGCCCGCCGGAATGACGAGGGCAGCACTGTGGGGCAACTGTGTCGGAGATGGGTTGCAGTATGCCTCGGCTGCTCGCTCCTGTTTTCCTGATTGGCACTCCACCAGTGTGCGATCGTCTACTGTGGATTTCTCAAGTGCAGACCGATACTCTCTCCCTGGAAAATTGCTCTCATGCACGTCTGAGCATGTGAAAACGGAAGATAAATTGGCTATTTGGATGATATGGCGAATATCCTGTTCTAAGCATGCCCTGTTCTAAGCATGCGCGTGAGCGCACAAGTCACACGACTTATCCACCAAACTTTTTCGTAAAATTTTTTCTTGTTAATTTTTTTAAACTTTTGAACCAATTTTTTCTCAAAGCTTTGAGTCAAAAAATTTATGAGTAACTTTTTGAGCCACTCTTAAAAAAATAAAGATGTGGAGGGAAAAAAGTTTTTAAAAAAGGAAAGAAGGGGGGCTGTTGAAAGGAGGACGGGAGTTACCTACTAGTGTGGGTGTATGTAATAGCAGGGTCTATGATATGGGACCAATAACGGATCTAGTAAATTTTCATTGGGTGTGCCGAAGGCAAACATCAGTTACTTCTTTCATTTAAGAATATAAGTCGTATTTTATTTTGGTTTGGTCTTCGACGTTAGACTTGGACCACTATTTTTTAAAAAAATATACAGTTTATAGATACAAAACCAATATAGTGTGAAAGAATTTTGAAATATGAATCTAGTTGTATATTTTTTATACACTAAATATATTTATAATTTAACTAATTGTTGATCAGAATATATAAAATTTAATTTTTTTTCAAAATAAAACACGTCTTGTGTTCTTAAATGGAGGGAGTATTATCTTTTGCACTCTTTCAACACTCCTCATAACCATTAGTAGGAGCAAGACCAATGTATTGAAGAAAGCAACATGGGAGGAAGATTTAATTTCCAAGATCATTTTAGCATAGCAGTAATTTGCATACCTTAACATTCTAGAGTGTCTTTTGTCCTCTGATCCTGTTTCTTCAAGTTTTCTTCGACGGGAGAGAGTGGACAACTCATTTTAGCATAGATGATTTTGATGTTAGCCTCTACCATTCCATTCTCTATGATCTACCATCAGATGAAGAGAGACAAATTAACTGCAGATGTGGCGTAGCTTTTAATTGGCTACCAGTCTTCTGCTTTGGCGCAACACCGACCGAGTAGCAGCAACACATTTTCATGCATGAGCCAAGCATTATGTCTGCTAAGGAACTAGCCAAACATTATGGTTTCTTCGGCTTGTTGCAGTTAACCTAGCCAAACAAAATGGAAAAAGCTTTAGAATGGGCTATTTGAGAATCTCACAGAACTTGAAAGAATATTTGCGAATAGTCATATTGATGGTTTCTCTTTTTGTGTTCCTGGTAAAGGAGTGGGAGAAGATGCTAGTAAAGAGGTCGACAAGGAACAGATGGATGATGATGAAGGTGAAAGTGCATATAGGCCTTCTAAGTGGGTTTTGGATAATTGATAATAAATGATTAAAGGACTAATGAGTTTAATGAGAATATGAACATGTATTAGTCCTATTGAAGATGTTAAAAGACGTTGACGTCCCTCAAACGGAAAAGAGAAACGGTATGTAGTTGCTCAATAAATTTAAATTCGTTTTATCTTTGAATTTGAGTATAGATGTGCCGTACTATAAAGAGAGATGCATTTAGATTGTTTTGAAGATGTCTCAGTACTCAATGTACTCATTTAGACCAAAGATGAGGCACAAATCACCCACGGACACCGGTAAGTTCTAAGTCTTTATCTGTGCCTGGATGTTCCGGGCTAACCCGGATACTTCGGATTGTCGGAGTCTCCGAGTTTAGCTCTAACAAGGGTGCCTGGTTTTGTTTTTTAAGCCAACCTGGATGTTTCGGGTTGACCCGGATGTTCTAGGTTGTCGGAGTCTTTGGATTTTGCTCTGAGCATAGGTGCTCGGTTAAGGTCTAAATGTTATTCCTAGAGGTTCCGAGTTGACCTGGATGTTCTAGGTTCTTGTGTTTCATCCAGACCCTCCAAGTTGAGTTTCGGCCAGGGGTTCTTGGTTACGTGTTCAAGTGCCAACCCAAAGGTTCCAGGTTGAACCTAGAGTATCTGGGTTAGGCCAAAAAAAACATGTAACGGCTAGTTTTAGGGGAAAGAGTATAAATACCCCTTCACCCCTCTCCTTTCTTGACCAGCTGAACTACTTTGAGACAAAAGTATTCATAGCCATTCAATAGCTCTCCCTACTTCTCTAGTGCTTTAATTATTGTAAGGATTTGAGAGTTGGGTGTGCGAGCAAGAGATTGAGTGCAAGTGAGCCAGATTCAAATCTTGAGCACTTGAGTTCATCAAGTCGTCGATTCGCGTTCGTTACTCTTGGAGCTTATAGCTCCTAGATGGCTATACATCACTCGGAGAGCATCTAAGCTTGTGGAGTGCCCCGAGAAGTTTGTGAAGGTCATCATCGTCTCCGCAAGGGAAGAGGAACACTTGACTAAGCCCAAACTTGATCTTCGTGGTCGCTTGGTGAGGAATAGGGTTGAAAGAGACCCGACTCTTTGTGAGCATCTCAACGAAGACGTAGGATCGTTGGATCCGAACTTCGGGAAACAAATTCGTGTCTCCTTTGCTTTCTTGAGTTCATACTTATTCTAGTTGGTATTTTGGATGATTTGCCCCGATCTATGTGTTTGTGAGTTTGTTGCTACAGGTATTTAGTGGAAAAGCCTCTTCACAATCCTGTATCTGTCTAACAAAACCACTAATAAAGTTTTAGGGTAGGCACAAAAACATCATTCTCTTCTAAATCTCTCAAGATAGGGTGTCCTAATCACCCGACAGTGAACATGTACGAAAAAGCCATCGTAAAGTTTAGTTATTCATTTCGTCGTTGACCCTATCTATGTTTCTACGATGGCCCAAGAACACGCTCATTCTTTAGCTGGACCAGAAGGAGTGTCAAAGATAGAGCCAAAGGCGATTCTGGATCGACGCTTGGTGGAGAAGAACAATGCCGGTCAAGCTCAAATTCAAGTAGTTCGCCTACTGTCCCTAAAGAAAAATCGAAGGTTGTACAAAAGACTCATTTTTTTGTCCCATATTTGAGTTGCTTAGCGCTCTTGCTGCACCAATTGAAAGCACCCAACTTATAATTGGTAAATTTGTGTGTTCAATTCCTGCTGGATACACGCGAACGGGAATGTTCCATAAGTCTATTGGAACTGGCTCTCTATCCATAGAATCTCTTCCATCATCCATAAATAACGAATTGGTATGGTATATTCATACCGTAACATAAGAACAATAAGAATTCAAATTCTTATCGATAT
The DNA here is from genome assembly GCF_958298935.1 of Phragmites australis. NCBI lineage: Eukaryota > Viridiplantae > Streptophyta > Magnoliopsida > Poales > Poaceae > Phragmites > Phragmites australis. Next base: position 23,639,629 of record NC_084939.1, read on the forward strand.
TGGAACTCAGAGCATAGGGGGAAAGTTGATTTATGGATGGAATCAAATATGCAGTATTTATAGAAAAGAGTATTCGTTTATTGGGAAAGAATCAATATATTTCTAATATCAAATTGCCATCGGATGGCAGCCCTTTCGGGGGTTCCTTAGGGACCGATTCACTCTGTGTAGATTGACTGAACGCATAAAGCCTTCCACTGGTAGGCGATCGTGTTTTTCACATGATATCTCGTTGGGCTTCCACCTGAGCTTCCGAGGATAAAGGTAGATGAACAACCATTTGATCCCCATCAAAGTCTAGGAAACCTTTAGAACTTGTAGTAACATTTAGAACCAACTAGACTTGTATAGATGTTCGTAGTTTTTAATTTTGTGTTCTAGCCGGACTATCCAGGTTGAGCTCGGAACTTCCAAAATCCAGAAGTTCCGGATTGAACCCAAAGTATCCGGATTCTATTAATCCACTGTGAAGTTTTATTTTTTAGAAAACGTCTATTCGCCCCCCTCTAGGTGACATCTAGTACATTAAGAAGACCTTGAGGAAAGCAGCATCAATAGGAAGGGTGACAATGAATTGAAGCGAAGTGCGCCTCCTAATACTTATAGCCCCAAGAAGCATAGAAAGAACCCTATGGTTAAGACAATGAACGTCATTTTGGAAAGTATGTAGTTTTCTAGTGTGGCATCTAACAAGGTGTAAGGTTCAATGAGGTCAGAATCCATTAAGGAAGTTATGAGTTTGGTTGTGGAGTGTGAAGCAATAGAAGGAAGTGAAGAGCATTTCATGGCTTTTGAATTTTCCTTTAAATATTATCTGTGGGACACCGGATCTGTCGGCAATTGGAGTGCCGATATACCTCCACGTGTGTGTCAAATGGGATGTCGGCACTCCGATTGCCAATAGGTGACTAGTCAGCAAATTGAAGTGCGGATTGGTACCTATTTTTGCAAATTTCCTATTTTGAATAATGTTTTTGTAATTTTTTAATAAAAAATATTATTTAAAAAATCCAGGTGACGATCGGAAACGTGACCTTGTTGGTTGTGAGAAGAATGCATGCATGCAAAGTTTCACGCATAGGCTTCCTGTTGCGTCTTGACTAGCCTCACGCGGCGTGCTGGTACAAATGCTGTGCAGGATTGAAGGAGTCTTTTGGCCGTCTGATATTAGGGTTTTTTTCCTTTCAATCAAGAGGGTAGCTAGTTAAGCTCCTAATGGTCTTTTCCTCATCAATCGCTCACATGATAAGTGGCCTGGACCCTTTGTTCATCTTCATTGCAGATCTCCATGACCAAAGTGATGGCTTTCCCCCATATGTGGTGCATGCTTGCATGCTTCCGCCAGATGGGGTCCTTCGTCGTTTCTTGCTATGTAAACAAGAAGCTTTGAACTATGTTTTAGCTTATGTATTCTCTCAATCGTAGCCCTCTATGAGGTTGGGCATGCTGGTAATCCTTGAGATGTATTTTGTACCAATCAAGAAATGCAATGAAAGTAGGTGTCATCTTTTTTTTAAAAAAAAGGAATTGGATCCTCTTTTTTTCACTAATTTATAGAATGGGTAGAAGTATATACAGAGGACCACGATCATCTAATTATGCTACTATGATTAATCTATTAACGAATTAAAGAATGAAAGAAGGATATATAGAACCAATCTCCTAGCTCCTACATATGGCATTCATGGTAGCTGGGCTCAAGCTATGGGCTTATGCCCTCATCACTGTAGTATTCTCTGATCCAACGCGCTATGATTCTCGTCTCCTTCTCGCGCACTTGTTTCAGCCAATCAGGGTCGTCCTTGTTGGAGAATCTCATATCCACGTGGTGTGCATCTAAAAGCAGTCCAAACACGTCAAAATTTTAGAGAAATATTTTTACAAGGGAAGGAAAAATATTGGCAAGAAAATGCCAGGCGGCAGATTGGAAGTTTATTTGGGAAGATATGTGATATTGACTGACCTTCCGGCTCAACCAGGGCAATGATGCTGTCAGAAATGCTCTTCAATACGCTGCAAAATATGCCCAAAAAATGCAAACACGTCAGTGTTTGTTCAAGTACAAAAAAAGAGAAAAAAGAAACAGGTACAAGTAAGCTCGCTCGATCGAGATATACGTTTCTCCAGTTAGTTTTAATTTGTTTGAGAATAGAATTTGTCTGTAAATACTGCTATATTTTAGTTGAATTTGAATATTTACCATCCACTGCTCCACGGATCTCGCAGCCCGTTGAAGAAGAGGATGTTGCTAGCAGATCTCTTCAAGACATTCGCAATATCCTGGAAGAAGGAAGTTATTTTCCAGGGCCAATTTTGGAAACATTTAGTTACTGGGCCTTCAAAATTTCAACCCAAACATCAACCTAATAAGGCGGAAAATAATCCTAGGAGACTTGATCTTATGTATTTGCAATTTAAACCTAATTCATAGTGTGTTACATGGTAAAAAATAATATAAAACTTATGGTAATACCAGATGAAATCATTTATAGGATACAAAAGAAAATAACTTATCCTATGTCATGCTATGAGCTGGGTACAGACTGCTGGTAGAATTATTTTCCCAATCAGGCCAACTTAAGTGCAGTGAACAATGATTTGACTCCCCGCCAAAAAAAAAAGAAAAACTTACGAAGCCCCCGAACTCGGCTTCCATCCAGTACGGTCATGAAGTTGAAGGGCGCCGAAGGGAACACGCTGCCGTTGCGGACCCCGTGGGTCATGAGCACCATCTCCGTGCGGGCCTGCCAGTTCCAGCCGTCGAACATGTCGTAGGGGTCGTCGCTCTCGGGGGTGCGGAAGCAGCGCATGGCGCCGGTGTGGTTGTAGTAGACGTTGATGGCATCCCTGATCCTGGACAGGATGTCGTCGCCGGAGCTCGGGTGGTCGATGGCGCGGCACATCTCGCGGACGGGGTACGCCGGCAGCGACGTCAGGAAGCCCGACGTCGTTGGCCAGTCCATCATGGCCGCGTAGACCACCGCGTTCTGCAGCAAAGCCAGGATCTCCTCCGATCCACGCGGCCACTGCAAGCGCGATCGAATCATCACAAAGAAAGAGCCATATATAGTTGATTAAAGTTATTGCAGAGCAATCGAAACACAAGAGAATTAAACTGAAAACTCATCTTGATTTCATATATATATATAGAGAGAGAGAGAGATCATGTCCATTCCGAAAGCTTCCTTCCAAACAGACATCTCCCCGAAGGGATACGTGCAACTGCAGCCGTTTGATCATTTTGCTTGTAACAAAAGTTATACTGTTTCATTTGTGACGCAAGAATTTATTATCTCCATTTCTTGAGGATTTTAAACTGTTTGAGATATGCTAGAAACGGAATAATTTTCTAGATGAAAGATGTACAACTTCCAAAGACTGTTCTTTATCCGTTTAAGTACGTAATTGCACATGTTGAATGTACGGTTGAGCTGTGCCCGGCCTGCGTCGGTGTCGACCGCGTTGAACAGCTCGTGTCACGAATCCCGAAGCACGCCTTAGCAGTCTAGCTCTCGCTCTACTTCGTCGAAAATACGAATACAATATAGAGTATATATTTGTTCTCAATTTGGACGTATGTACGTACAAGTGTACGTACCCTGAAATCGCTGGTCATGACGTCGTAGAAGGTGTAGGGGTCGGCGAGGCCGTAGGAGCTGAGGATGGGCGCCGATGACGCGACGGCGCCCATGACCACGTGCGGGTACTTGAGCCTCATCCACGCCGCCAGCATCCCGCCGTACGAGGCGCCGAACACCATCACGGGCACCGCCGGCGTGGTCAGGTTGGCCCTGAGGCTTAGCATGAACGTCGCGTAGTCGGCGAGGGCCTGCGTCGTCGTCAAGTAGCCCAGCGTGCTCGTGTCCTTGAACGTCGTCTCCTTGCTCCCGAACGGCATCGACTTGCCATAGTACCGGTGCTGCATGTGATTAATCGGATCAGTCTCGAGTTCTAGCTGATTAATTTGGCACGAGCATGCAGTGGCATGCATGCGTGCCTGCAATGTACGTGCCTCGACGAAGACGAGCATGGCGCGGAAGCGGGGAGCGATCTCCCACATGAAGCCGATGTTGTTGGCGAACAGCTCGACCTCGCCCTCGTTGCCGGCGTATAGGAAGATGGGCGCCGTATTGCCACCCCAAAAGGTGTCGTTGACGAGGTACCTCTGCTGGAACGTGCCGCTGCTCGCCGGCGCGGCATTGAAGTGGTCCAGCCGCTGCGTGTAGTGCCACGTCTCGTAGTGCACCATTGACGGCACGGACGCGGCACCGCCGCCCCCTACCGTCACATGCCGCACCAACAACGAGGAGTAATGCCTCGCCAGCGTCGGCGCCAACCTGCCACCACCGTCGCCCCCTCGGGCAGCTGCTTGGCACGAGAGGAGGAGGAGGAGAAAGGCGGCAGCGCTCACTCGCTTCATGATGGCTAGCTAGAGCTTTGATCAATAATCCATCGATTGGTTTGGTGCAGATGAGTCCAAGCAGGCAAAGGATTGGTCATGACTGCAGATAACACTTCAGCCGCTGGGGTATGTCAATGCTAAACCAAAAATGATCAAGCCAAAGAAACCGGAGGTTGGCAAGTGGAAAATCAATGAGACGAAGAAACATAACAAGGTTGAGAAATACAAACCCACTTTCAAGCAACACTTGTTTAAATATGATAAATATAAAGTCGTCCAAGTAAATACAAATCGTTCAAGTGGAGCTAAGCGATCAAGATCACTTTCAAGGCAAGGAGTGCGTAATCATCATCAATCAAGAGAGGATACTGCTACTAACATCTACCCGCCATTCGGTATGGCGTCATGGTCCTGGATGCCTCCTCAATGGCTTTTCGTCCTTGCCCAACTTGGGGCTATAACGGTATGTGGATGCCACCCCCTCCTATGCATTTTAATCCTTTTTATTCGATGTGGACAGCACCACGGAGACTGGTATTTGATAGAATGTCATGTCCAGTCCATAACCAATTAAAGCGTACAAATTGGTCTAGTGATGTTCAACATGTTAGAGATGTGAAGAAAGTATACCGGGTCGAGGAGGGTAGTACTTATACTCAAATTTTAGATTCTAATATTGATAAAGCATGTGCTACTATTGCTGATATTATTAAGAGTGATTTAATGAAAATATTGGCCGAAGAACTTGGCAAATGAACGATTGTTTTTTTATAAATCGGTCAAGTCTAAATACATATTTACTGTTGTCCAAGTTATTCCAAGCGCTAATGATCATGAAGCAAGTAGCACCAAGATGCTTTCTAAATACCTATAGCCGAAGTGGTGTCTCTTAAGCTTATCTCATACAAATAAACAAAGATTGCAGCAGCTACGGAAATAAGAATTGGTGGAGCACCAAACTGAAAAGTTATAGGATGATACTTTCAATGAGATTAAACCAATGCAACCTGTGAAGCAAATATGGAGATCAAATCTAGATGTTATAACAGCTCCTACAATAGTCTCTTCACCAACAAAAACATCAGCGCCTATGCAAGATGACAAGTAAGATGAAGAATTACTTAATTATGGAGAGTCGTCGGTGCATCCTAATGATGCTTCACCAACCGAAGGTATGGACATTAATATAATTTTTATGTTATCTTCGGAGTTTCGGTTAAATGGTGTAGTCAATCAATAAGCAAAGACGTAAGGCCAATATATTAGTTACCATCATCCTAAGATATTCATGACCGATATCTTAATCATCGCCCTAAGAAACGTAGAAGTAGAGAATATATGTTTTTTGGTACGCAAGCTCTACCAAAAAACAGGGAGGCATATGTTGACGACCGACATTGGCATATTGTGAAGAATTTTGGTTTTGAAAATTTTCTGGTTGACCACTGAACAATAATCCGACCGGTGAAGAGTACTTTCGACCAGATAAATAGTAACTCTGACCAATAAAGGACAATACTCCAAGCAGTGAAGAACAATAGTACATTTGATCAAATGAACAGTACATTGCCCAGTGAATAGTGCCCTCCAACTAGATGGACAATACTTTGACCAGTGAATTGTATCTACGACTGGTGAACCATGAAGGACGAACTTTAATAAATAATACTCAGATAGATATATAGGAGTTCACGTGGTTAACTGGAAAAGAATGGAAAGTTTGGAGATCGGAATGCAAGTCGAATCATATCTGTAACTCATGTTCGGTTTGAATTAGAAGTTCTGATCTTGTACGATTAAGACCTACCACTCTTTAAATATGAGAGGGTCATGAATGATTGAAAAAAAATCAACCAATCGATCAAAATACACTTTATCTTTCGTTTTTATCTATTTTGCTTAGCTTCTGTAGTCCTATTTTCTCTTTCAATCTATACTGCTATCTGTTCTTGATCTCGACGACCAAGGATAAACCGTTGGCCATCCGTGCTCTAACTAGGTCCCTCCCAAGCGTGGGTGACGACGAAAGTCCAACAACGCAGCGCCACGACCGAGGTATTCTAGGTGCTGCTCATCGGATTGTGCACATGAAATGCTCAATGTTCGTGGTATCTTTTTCGTGTCAACAGGTTCCTTAGGTTTGATCATTAATCAATCATTATGCCATCATCAGATCATCAGGACATGTGCCTAGTAGAGTAATTCATGAGCATCCAAGCAAATCTCATGTCCTGGAGCTGTGAAGTTAAAAGGCAACTGAGACGGAGCAATAAATCAGTTCTGATCAACAACAGTCACCGCATCGCAACTGTATGTAGCTGCATTGGTTTTACTGCATGAGGAGTGCAAGGTTTATTACATGGGCAGTAGCAGTTCAGTTCACGAATCATCTCAGAGAAAAAATCGAAGAGGGAGCTGCGAGCAGCAGATGTGAGGTCTCCATTGCGGAATCATTGTCGTGGAATCCCATATCCAGGACGTACGCAGGACTGACGACTGATTTATAGTGTTGCCTTGCGCATGCATGCGTGACGACTGAATTACTAGGAGCAGTCTGGTCTATGTGTACTCACACAGTAGTACTCCTATTTTTGTTTATCTGCATTCGAATATTATCTGCGTGCAGCCATGCTTGTTTATCTGAATTCGAATATCACTGCCCAAAAATGACTAAAGACAAGATCATTTTACAATTGTAAAATATTTATTATCCCCGGTTGACCAGTTTTCTGGTGCCTCAGTGACCAGTTTTTCATATGTAGAATTTGTTCTGAACTAGCTAGGAGACTCTAATGTTCTAGAAAGACAAATAGTTCAGAACATAGATTGCCTTACAGTTAAAAATTTCGAATTGCTAATTGCACAACATATTTCTCTTGTTCTTCTAGCTAATATACTGCCTGTTGTATCAATTCTACAATGTAGTAATAACCTGCAGAATCTCTGGTATTGTCAGGTGTGATTATCTCTCTTTACCTGATAGACATAACTACTCTGAGTCAACCCAACAATGCTGCGAAGCTTTTTGTCAGATCACTCTGGCAAGAGTAAACTTCTACTTGGCTAAACGATCACCTGCCCCTGTTCGATCAGCATGAGAAAGCAGCTGCAGCTAGTAAGATACTCCATGAAACTAAAGCTGCAATGGATTTCTGATTAAAAGCTTGCTGGTGAGATGTCATTTCACAACTTACACCTCTTTTTTTTTTTTACTAATATAAATTTTCTGAGCCGAAAAAAGTTGCATGCACTTGTTGTGAGACATCAAATGAAGTAGTGAAGTTAATGTGCTGCTGGATTCCTATAACTTCGTTGAAGGGGAAAGGTAGGCTCATGCATCGCCGTTCAATTAAATCATGTATTTACCTAAAGTGGCATATCTCATATTCAAATCTATTTATTCACATTAGATGCGCATTTACTTTTTTTTGAGGAAAACTGATGCACATTTACTTTGATAGATGGAATCCTTTAAGCTTCTGTGGCCAAGGCCATGAATTCTCTATTCATGAAGGGCATTCAATTTCAAGTTGTTCAATTCATCACAGCCTATGGCAACAGCTCTGTGATATGGAGTACTCCTGTCTGCTGTTGTTATGCTAGCACAAAACAAGAAGATTAGAATTGGACTCATAAATAGTATTAGAAGGGATAAAGCATCACATTCACAGCATTATGTAATACCTTTGTTTTACAGTTTCAAAACAAAATTTTCAATTCTGGTGTGATTCTTCTTTTGCAATACTTGTCCAAAATTTTGTTTACTGCAATAGACTAAATTTTTGGTGACCTTATATATTTTCTGGAGCCCATATTGTTATTCCTCGGTTCAGATAGATAGGTCAAATTAAATATTAAACCGATATTCCTCGTGAAAAGCTACTATACATAATCTGAGTACTAAAATTAACATGATGTTCCTGAAGCAAGACTTCTCTCTCTCTCTCTCTCTCTCTCTGTGTCTCTCTCTCTGTGGTGTATATATAATCCTGGTACTAAGATTAGCATGTGTTGAGGATATATGTACTTCTTGATCACTCAATTTAATTCTTAACTTCCGTGGTGGCTGGAAATCTCTGTGACCATCGGTCTGTTTTGTTTCTTTTTGAAGACGACTCTATTTAAGCTGATATTCCTCAATTAAAACTTCTATATAATTCTGATACTAAAACTAACATAATGTTGGTGGAGATATATAGCTTTTGAATGCGCAATTTAATTTCTGAACATGTGTAGTAGCCGGAAATCTTCGTGACAAGATCTAGATATTTTGTACCCAGTTTCAAAGAGATAATATGGAATTCTTCTCGAGTTAAGCTCATATTCCTCGACCCAAACTCCTATATACCATCCTGATGAGAAGATTACATGATGTCCAAGGACATAGGAAGCTCGTAAACCCTCAATTTATAATGAACTACCAACCAAGAGTTGCACCCCAAGGTCGCCTACAGAGAGAAGCAGAAATGAAGAGATGTGAAAGCCAGAGAGAGAGAGAGAGAGAGAGAGAGAGAGAGAGAGAGAAACAGAGGAGAGGGAAACCAGGGAGGAGTGATGAGAAGCTGCTTTGTTTGTTTTGTAGTATTCATTTCAAAGTAAATGACTCCATTGACCTCCAAGTCTCCAACTCCTCAACCTCTCTATATAAGAGCCCCAGAACCCCTCAAAGCCCCCACAATCAAAACATACCAGAGCTGCAAGGTACATCTCCTTCCTCTTCTCAACCTTCAGGTAAATAATAGTATTTGCCATACCTCAACATCTAGCTCTTGTTTGTTTTCTTGCTCTTGCATGTCTTCTTGTTTACCAAACATGGATCCTATCTGTTTGCCTCCAGTCGGTCTTGGCGGAGCAGTGTGAGGTGAGCCATGAGCCGGAGCAACGGCAACAGCGGCGGCGGCGGCGGCGGAAGGAGCGCACGGCTGGAGCTTCAGCTGCACCTGTCGCCGCCGCCCGCGGGGAGGATGGAGGTGGACGGGGGCGACGGCAGCGACTCGTCGTCGCCGAGCTCGTGCGTGTCGTCTGACGGCAGCCCGGGCGGGAAGTCGCCAATGGTGATCGGCGCCTGCACGCGGTGCATGATGTACTGCATGGTGGCCAAGAGGGACTTCCCCACCTGCATCAACTGCAAGCAACCCTGCCTCGTGGACCTCCTCCACGCCGGCGGCAGCGGCGGCAAGAGCAAGTGAAGGAAGACGAGCGTGCCCGCCCGCCCAGTGGATGCTCAGACGGATGGTTACCTCAGTCTTGCTTGATGCGCGGATCTTGGGGCGCGGTGGGTGGCGGAGTGACCGCCGTTGGATCATCCACTGGACAGGGCCTATTTCTATTTGCTTCAGTAGTAGGCTGGTAGAGACTAAGCTTAGGTTAACCTTTATGTCGTTGGGGTGTTATGTTTAGTATGGGTGTGGTGCATGCGTCAAAAATTATGGGTTGTTTATCTTGTTGTTGTTATTATTTTCCTTTCGTCAAAGTAGGGATTATATTAAAACTGCAAGCAAAAAACAACCCATTTTAGAAAAAGGACTCTGAACATAAAAAGAAATTACAAAGAAGGCCCCCAGGTCATATTCATGTTCCTTCTTCTCCAATCTCCTCTTCAACTCCTCACAACACCTCATTGAGCCAAAGTAGAGCAGGAGGCATAGGTCGGAGCCAAATCTAAGGAAGGACCCCCACTCCTTGGATGGCCACAGTAGCCAACACCACATAACACTTGCTGAGACACATCTAGAATGTTGAACGAACATCGGCAATCCCATCGCCAGATTTGGAAGAGGAAGCATAGATCCAGCGCCACCACCCTCGGATTCAACGGAGATGGAAGCCCTTGCCAGCGAAGCCAACGACGTGGAATCTTAACCCACAAAAGGGGATTACACAAAGCTCCTACCCATTCACATACAGGAAGAATATACCTGACTTCTTCCGAGCAGCACTGGAGAAGGATTCGATGCCGTCGTCATTTTTGCCACCCCAGATGAGCAAAATCCAGGCGAATGTGAGAACAACTTCACCGATGAAACCATATATACTAGGTTAGACTACACTATCGGCTAAACCAATATGCAAGTCACCCGATGAGATTTAATGCCCCCTCTTCCCCCGATGCCGATGAAGGCATCATCGGAGAGGGGGGTGACGGATTGACGGTCAAAATCTCGATCGTCTCTCCCCCCCTCCTCTCTCCCCTGTAGCATGGGGAACAGGTGGGGAATGGGACGGTTCTTAGTGTGTTCTTTGTTGTAATGGTTTTAGTTGTAGCATACAATGCTATATTTCACTAAAACATCTAGTGAAACAAAGGATGTACTTAACTAGCGATATTCAATTGCTCGTAACCGGTTCCTTTTACATGCACTCAACAAGTTTAGATTCCAATCAGAACATAGAAATTTTGAACAAAGCCATTGACTTAAGTATACATCTATTTGGGGAAGCTAACCAGAAATACCGATCCAATAAACACTGACCATTTCATTCAAAAACCACTAGAAGTTGACTTCAAACCACTTAAAATTGTTGTACATACTAGCAATTCTTTCATGTCTCAACATTGTGATTTTTTTATCTATAATCTTTCAAACTTATGTGGGTTACACTCACGCGCAACAGGAATGGAAGAAGGTTTCTCTACCCTATGGAACAGCAAACTCAAGTCATGCGTAAAAAAAAAGAGAACAACATGCTCTAGAGCCAACGCTAACCTATAGATTTTTGGAAATACATATGGTCTACATCAGAACATACCAGTCCAATCGCAAGCGTAATTTTCTCTTATTCTACTTTGCTCTAGAAGGTGCCAGAAGGAAAACCAACAAACTCCAATATTTTTTTTTTTGCTACATGCTACCTCTAACAATCAAAATAATGTGTAAACATCGATAGTATCATTTAAATGCTACCTCAAATTGAATTTATAAACTACTTGCGATCGACACACAAACAGCTGGTTCTTTCATATTTCAATTATATGCCATCTAATTTATGACTAAACATTTCAGATTTTAAATTTCGGCTAGTCAATGGCCATATATACACAACTAGCTTGGAAGACTAATAACATTTTCTCCATGAGAACCTGCGGAAGATCATGAGCTACATGGATCATTTGGATTTTTTTTGTGAAGAATACAGTTGAATCCATCTTCACTTTTAACTCTATTTCAAGCATATTTCAAAATCTAATTTATCTTAAAAAAAAACATGTTTTTTGTCGAAATGTTCCAAGACTTCTGGTTGCATACTACCTAGATATCTTTTAACCGTCGGTTACCTTGGTGAGTTGAGATAGATAGGTCAATATTGAATGCTACAATATTTAATAGGATTTTTCATGATCGAAACAAAGATTTAATTATAACACTAAAATATTCTTGATCAAAATCACGGCACTTAAATTTAAACATTAATTTGAAATAAAGAATTGCATCCCAAATAATCATTTTATTTAACAATCACCTAAAACAACATTGTAGAAAAAACCACTTACAGTTCATACACATACCGCTAGTTGTTTATTGCTGATAAAATTACCTTAACAAAAAAACATATGATTGATTAAAAAAACTACATATTCTGTCATGTATTGCTTATTTGGCTCTTAATATGTTGCTAATCATATCATCTTTAACTTTTTTGCAGGGCAGGCACACATTTTCTCCAAACCAAACCTATGAAGGTACATGCTCTGTATGTGAGCTTCCATATAAATAGCCAACTAGTTCAGACTTGTTATGGTTGATACATGTCCTTAAATTGCTTCATGAGAAAATAGTTACGGTCGATACACATCCAACCATCCTATGCCATTGCAAATTTTGCAATCCCAAAATGAGTCACTGTCAGGTGGGCCATGGACCCACATGTCATTGACATATTTTGAGATTACAAAAAAAATCAATAGCATATGAGGAAATAACCTACCAATTATTTCATGTCTTGATTATATGTCCTCTTACTCTCATTAAACATATCATATTAAAAAAAATTGCTAATTTCTTGGCCATGCACACCAAACATGGAAGAAGGATCAAGTCTTCTCTGAAGTGAAGCTTCGGAAACACATGTTCCAGGAGAATCAACGAGCCTACGTTTGTTAATCTCATTTGATAGGAACAAATCAGAATAATCTAATAAACATCAATCAGTACACTGAAAAATAACTTAAAATTGTCTTCATTAAAAACCACTCACGATAGATACTTGATCGAGAACCAAGGAGTTACTTGTTGTGTATGATCTCTTCGTTGTTGTTGTTGAGCAACCTGAATGATTCAATAAACATTTCCTTGAAATACCACAATCGCCTTCATTAAACACCACTTGTTCTGAATTCAGGGGTTTCCTCAGAAACTATTATTACCACCTTTTAACCAGGATCATGCGTCTTCTCCACCTCTAGTATTCGTGTAAACACATCAGTCCACATCACAAACAACTGAGATGGAAGACGGTAGGGTCATCTTATTTTCGATTAAGAGAAGCCACGCGACTGCATGCGCCAGTGACCGTCTGATAGAGAACTAAGGGCCAATATCAAGTGTCCCCGTGGAAGCACATATTGTTGGAAGCGGCATCGACTCTCTTGCAACGTTTGCAAATTCATTTGAGATTCAAAAACCAGGACCCAACGTCTCTAAATTCTCTAATATCAGAAAATTCGGTCGAAATTCAGTGAGCGACCAAATTCACTCGGTCAAATTAATAAATCAGAGACAAAATTTGGGCGAATCGACAATTTGGTAATCGACCGAATTCTACCGAAAACCGACTGCATTTTATTTGTGATAAGAAACCACTCAAATTTAATCGAAAACCGTTCGGTTTTATCAAATTTCAGTAAAGTTCAAGAAAAACCAAAAAATAGCTCAATCTTGTAAAATTGATAACTAATTCATCTGAGCTTCAAATCATGTGAAACAAATTTTGTCGCTTTTTTTAACATGATCTACTTGACAAAAGTATTTATACTCATGAAAAAGTTGTATATTTTCTGTGAGAAAATATACTTACTAAACCTAGTTAAATGCATAGTTAATTCTTTGCTATCCAAAAATCATGAAACTAATTTTGTTAGTCTTCTTACGTGATCCTGTGTTTAAAAATACTTGAACTCATGAAATAGTTATTGTAGCATGCATAATTGAGTAAATATGTTGCAACTTGATTAATTCATAACTAACCCATCACACCTCTAAAATTAGTGAAACCACTTTTATTAGTTTACTTATACTATGGTTTATGTAGAAAAAATAATGGTAGACATGAAAAAAGTTAATTACAATGTTATTTGTTAACATATTCATTTTATGCTTGTGAACTTTGTAAAAATCATGGAGAAATTAATATAACTCTAAATAAAGTAAAACCAATTTTATAGTTCCTCTTAATGTACACCATACACAAGAAAAATATATGCCTTTACATGTTAAGCTTTTCTTTAACATGAGTTAATAAATGAGCTGCATGCTTCAACTTTTTTCTTTTTTTCAATTTTCTCCCTATAAAATATGATGCAAACAACATTATTTTTGAATTTTTTTACACATAAGGTCTTAGAATTATCTTACTTTTAGAATTTTTCATATTTTTTAATATATACTTTTTGAGATTTTAGAATTCGATGCAGACCGAATTGACCGATATTATGAATTTCTACTAATCTTGGAACCTGCTCTCTTGTGGTGCAGCATTGCACAGTGCAGAGCGGGCACGGACTGAGAAATGGGCATCATTGCTCAATTATACGTTTGTGCATCAAGTGCAGGTTGGCGATGGCCTCTGCATCAAGGTGTCGAGGTAACTAAAGCCGTGAGCCGGAGAACCTCGGCAGATGGGGGACCAGAAATCGCTCCAGGAACATAGAAACATCTGCGTCAAGGCATGCATGAGAACGAAGAATTATACTAATTCTTGTGGATGTATAGATTATTAAAACTGTTTATTTGTATTGAGATTTGTATTAGAGAGATAAGTAAAAAAATTATAAAACATAAGAGAATTAACTGACGGATAATATCAAGAAAGAGAAATAGATGTACTGTTCATTTGCCTTTCCTGCATACATTGATACTCTCCCTGTGTTGCCTTGAAGTAGTAACAGGTGAGCTTGAATGCATGCTGTTGGGGCGAGT